>NC_060149.1:447692504-448317504 GCF_021461385.2 Schistocerca piceifrons | reverse complement strand
AGGGAAGAGTTTGTAGTGGTTTATTAACGCGAGACTGTTACTTAACCATGAACTGTGCCCTTACATTGTAACAAATTTCATAAAAACGTTCATATCTGTAGAGGACGAGCAGTTTTCTATAGACGTTTCATTGCTCTCAGCGCGAGGCAAAAAACAGAGGAGTTCCTGCGCAACGTCAAGGAAGACGAGATGGCAGAAATACTTTGAGCAGTCGATGGGATCAATATACACATGTGAGTTCTCAAATGGGACCTCGTTTTAAGGAACGAATACCTAACTGAACACATTTGGTAAGGACACAATTTTGTAAATCCATTCTCCTATAAATCACATCAGACTCATACATAATATTTAACGGTGGTCCATGACAACACGTCTACTGTAAACTGCGCGTACACTGCTACTGAGTTGTTCTATTGCGGTGAAATTTTATTTGGTAAAGAGCCCTATGAAGTAAGCGACAACGATTGATAAATTAAAATTAATGGTTCAAATGACTCTGAGCACTATGGGACTTAACTTCTGAGGTCATCAGTCCCATAGAACTCTGAACTACTTAAACCTAACTAACCTAAAGACATCACACACATCCATGCCCGAGGCAGGATTCGAACCTGCGACCGTAGCGGTCGCGCGGGTCCAGACTGTAGCGCCTAGAACCGCATGGCCACTTCGGCCGGCAATTAAAATTAATATCTTAGTTACCAACACTCATCGATTTTTTTCCTATTGCTTCTGTAATAAACATCTGTTTCACCTTTAAAGAGATTGCCCATTATATTGGAGTTAGATGCTGCAAGCATAGAGATTTCACTTACAAGTCTCCCCCAGACTCGACTTTTGTCCAGACGTTACTTGAGGAAGTTGCATTTTCAAAGTGACGCTGATCCTTGAAGTGCGGAAGATCACTGTCTGTAGTAAACGTGACACACCACTGATAGATTTGGAGTCTACCGTAGCACTAGGAAAACGTAATTTCGTCATACATGTTCAAATTTCCATGACACATAAAGGCGAGGAAACTATTCACGCAACTGTCCATAACATATTACAAATAGATACTTCGTTAGTGTTACAACAAATTTTTACCTTTTTTCTAGGAACCATCATACGATCTAGCTAACGTGTCGTGAGCCTAAATTATTACTTGCAATAATGTACATAAAAGAGAAAAGTTGAGGAGGCATATGTCTTAAACATTTTCCGTTAGAGAACTTAGTATTACCCGTTAAACTGCGCCAAATTTCTCTGGAGGTGAACTGCAAATATAATAATTGTACCTATAGTATATCAACAGACTTCGGGTATTCAGCCAGTTCCTATGGCAGAGCTCATACCGGCCTACCAGAGAGACGTAACGAAGAGTGAGCGATAAACTGAGGTATTAAGGTGTTGACAAAAGATCACTAGCACCTGATGATATTGGAATTGAATGAAGTCTAAATATCGAGCATAGTTTAAATTTATGTAGGACTGAACTGACAAGTACCTATTACTCCAAGGAAACTTTAAATCTTAAACACGTTTGATTTTTGGATAAGTAAAATGGGATGAGACGTTTATAAACAGCTGAAAATGTTAATATGAGTATGGAATGTTAATATGAATATTAAATGCAGCATGTGGAATCAACAGATGATAATAATTAAAGTATGAATATAGGAAAGAGAAATTTTGTAAAGAGTAATAGCAAAACTTTCTAGAAACTACCCTACATTTAATCACGTTAAGGGAAAATAAAAGATAGTTAAGGGAAAATTTTGAAAATAGTTCAAAAGCAATAATAAACTACAAGAAGTTTACTTTGCTCTACTGCAGTGTTGTGCTGCCTGAAAGAAAGTGATACTTAGACGAACTGTATAAAACAACTAATAAATGAAAACTACAAATTCTATTTCAAGATAGACATAGACCAATGACAGACACAATGCGCAACAGAAACCGGAACAGTGATCTAAAACATCACGAAAATAGTGAACAAAAAAACATCTGAGTTCCTCTCACGTTAGTGATGACACAAAATAAGATTAACATACTCCAAAAGAGTTTTTTCAGAATAATAGCATTTTGCTTATACGAAATACTGACTTAATTCAGGAAGGAATTTCCGAAATCATACAATTATTCTAAAGCACGTGGTGTATAGAAGTCGGGAATGTGTAACGCCGGAAATGCATATCCTTATATTTCCATCTATTGTACTATTATTTTTTTTTTCCTTGTTTTGCTACCTCAAGATATGACATTTCTGTCTCTTTATATATTGTAATTGTTTTACTGTTTGTATATATATATATTTATGCACTCATGTCGATGTATAATTGGTTTGTTTCGTAAATATTATTTGTATTTTTGCGCTGGGTCTTGCCTAGGGAAAACTGCTATCGAACGATTACATCGATGGGTCGTGTGAAGAATCAAAGCGTGTAGGATCTTTGGTAGTGTTAACTCTGCCGCGTGGAGCGCGGGCAGAACAGTGAGAGTCTGGCGGGAGTAGCGAGTGTAGCAGGTGTTGTGTGACGCTCCCGCGAGTTGCCGCGCTTTCGGGGTTTGGCAGCATGTAATTGCGCTCGACTCGCGATGATAGTTTCTGACATGGTGTCGCGGACGGGAAGCATTAGCTGGCGCACATCAAGAGCCCGTTTCGCCTGGTGACCGTGTCGAGAAGAAGGCGCGCCAACATCCAGCTTCTGCAACAGCGACGGCCGACAATGAGTGACTGTCGCCACCTCCTCGATCGACGGCTTCAAACCTTCAATCAACCAACAAGGAAGACTAAAAGCACGTAAAGTTTCAGAACTGTATAGCAGACCTCAGCTTTTCAAATTGTTCCATTTGCCTCGCAAAATTACAGTAACTTAGCATGAACCTTTGTTGCTCATTGTCCCAATTGCATTGCCAAGCAGGGTCCCTTCCTTTTCCGAAATGAGCCCGAGGGTCGTTGAAATTCAAACGCCAGCATCATTCGATTTCACTGCTTTAATTTCAAAGTTCAGCTGGCTACAATATTTAGATTGCACAAGCACGAATTAAGAGTGCGAGTTTTGTTACCGTATTTTAGTTACCTGTGACTGCAGCTCAGCTTGGTACGTACTAAATTTTACTATTGTTAATTGTTCAGAATCATTTAATTCAAGTTCAAAGTTAATTCTCTTATTTCTAAATTGCGTAGATTCAAGTAGCTTTTGAAATGATTGTTGAGGTAGTCCAAGACTAACTGTCTTTCGATGGGCTTCAGAAAGAAAGCTCACTATTAACTTCAGTCACTAAATTAACTTTCGATTTTCCGGTTTTATTAATTCTTTTGCTAAATTAAGTCAGAGTGTAGCGAAATTTATTACTTCTGACAAACTTTCAGTTTTCACACTACACGTGTCAACCTTCAGTTGCCACGCTTCTAGTGTTAATTATATGTGTAATAACCTTTCTTTTTCAGTTACTATAGTAATTGTCCTTAGGACTGGCGACCGTGATTTCCCCCAAATCTCAAATATCTAATTACCGCTAGTTAATTGTTAACGTAACGGCCGCACATTTACTTTCTTTATTAACTTTACCCCTTTTCAAAATTAATTTCCACCAGTTTCATTTGCATTTTTCCTTTCATTTAGATGTAACCCTTTCCTCCCTCTTTACCGATAGATTAACTTCGGTGACGATTGCTTTTCCCAAATTTCCATTAGGTACACGCGGTTTAATTTTTCACTGTCATTAAGGTCGATAAGTAAGGGGGAGGTTACAAATGTACGTTGCATTATTTCATGAGACACTGAGATACAAAGTTAAGATTGCATCAAGGAGAACTGCAATTGCGGAGAATGAGATTCGGTGATTACAGAGATTACATTCGGCCATTTAGGGAGCAGAGAATTACTAGAGACGCAAAGGTTGCTGAGCAGGTTATCTCTCGGCATTGCGGGTCATAAACCTTCACAACGGCAGTGTGCAAAATAATAACGACCTAAGAGAACAGAGTTGAACCATAATATCTGCTGTAATTGGTATGTTTGTTGCGCAGAAAACAATTTGGGACTGCTGAGAGTAAATTTTAGTATTCAAGTAATAACGGATGTGGAATGCATGAATAAAGGTACAGTTACTGATTTATTTGAGATGGAGAAATTAACAGTTCGTTTCTGATGTTGATAACAGATTTGCAGATAATATTGCGATTATGCTGTTTCTGTTAAACACATAGTCATCAGAAAAACGACCGAAGAACGTGATACAGGGTGTTTCAAAATTACATGACAAAATTCTAGAAGTTGTGGAAAGTGTCAGCTGGCCGGAGTGGCCGTGCGGTTCTAGGCGCTGCAGTCTGGAACCGAGCGACCGCTACGGTCGCAGGTTCGAATCCTGCCTCGGGCATGGATGTGTGTGATGTCCTTAGGTTAGTTAGGTTTAATTAGTTCTAAGTTCTAGCCGACTGATGACCTCAGAAGTTAAGTCGCATAGTGCTCAGAGCCACTTGAGCCATTTTTTGGAAAGTGTCTTGAAGAACAAAATTAGGATGAGAACCCGTGTCCGGAAACGGCATCAAACTCCTCTACAGATCGTCTCCATCATCCTATATGATGGAGAAGGATAAATGTGTAAATGAATCGATTTGAGGTACGAAACCCTGATCCGGAAACAAACGAGTCGAAGTTATAAGCGAAAATCGTTCTGATACCTCTGACTGTTTTTCGTAAGACTGTAGGATATGCAACTTTCAGAGGTGTTTGTATGGGCTAAAACAAGAAAAACAAGTCCAGTAAACATAGGCTCTAAAATACATACCTTAAGAGCTATGACCGCGTGGGATTAGCCGAGCGGTCTTGGGCGCTGCAGTCATGGACTGTGCGGCTGGTCCCGGCGGAGGTTCGAGTCCTCCTTTGGGCATGGGTGTGTGTGTTTGTCCTTAGGATAATTTAGGTTAAGTAATGTGTAAGCATAGGGACTGATGACCTTAGCAGTTAAGTCCCATATGATTTCACACAAATCTGAACATCTGAACTACTTCAATAGCGGAGATGTGTTCCGCGGTAGCGAAATGAACAACTGTTCATAGCTCTTAAAGTATGCATGTTAGAGCACATGTTTAGTGAACTTTTTTTCCTTGTTTTGATCCATATTACCACCTCGGAAAGTTCTCTATCCTGCAATCTTTGCAACACCAGTACCGGTACATGTGTTCCACTGTCAGAGGTATGAGAAAGATTTTCGCTAATAACTTTCGACTCTATCGTTTCCAGACCAGTGTCACTTACCTAAAACTGATACATTTATCCTTCTCCGTCATCCATGAAATTTTGTAACATCATCACGGAATCACCCTGTATCACACACTTACACAAGCGCCGGCGCCTATAAGTTCTACGGTCTGTAGCGTCATAGGATGACATCTCCGTACACCGGTTCCTACACTCATTTTGTCCTTTCAGACACCTTATACATTCCATTGAAAGTTTGTCGGTGTAATTTTGAAACACTCTGTACACATGGAATCAAAGAACGCAGCTGTTGTTTTATGCAGTCAATAAATTGATAAAAATTGAATAAGTTAGCAAATAATCATAAATTGTATTCCGATAACCATGTATTCTCTACAGATGTGTTTCAAGAAATAAAATGGAAAATTTCACGGATCAACATGTACTGTCTGATATGTGCAATAAGTACGATGAAAAAACCCGGCAGGTATTTTTATTTAAAAATTCCTTATACTATTGACTTACGATGTATTCGCCATAATTAATCGATATCATAGAACAGAGAACTGATTTATAATTTGGAGATTTCCCTTTCGGCCTTGTCCCGGTCTCCTGAGTACAGCAGTGATTTTTAGAGAAAACAAACAATGAAGAGCTTACATGCACAGACAAGCAGTAACGTAAGCCTCTGTCCAGTAGTGATAAATCTTATTTGATTTGGAAAAGCATTTGCGTGAATGTTGCAAAGCAGGATGATAAATGTAAAGAACTGATTTTTAAAACTGTGAAGTGTAATGGTGGTTTCATAGTGAGTCATAATCCGAAAAACCTTGCCACGTTGCAGAAGTCGCTATTTCATTATTTTGTTCTAGTGTTAACGAAACTTGCAACAGAAAATACGAAAAGATGTGTAATTAGGCTGCAAACCATCGTCCATACAGAAGTATACAGCCAAAATGAGAATTTTTGCCTGTTATAATAAATTCTCTTTTTTTAATGCCATGTCAGATGATTAATATAATAGGATAACAATTTAGTTTTGCGGTAATAAGCGCAATCTCAAAAACAAGCTTAGTAGGGCTCATTGCCAGCAAACGATTGACAGCAAGATCATAAGTGATTATTCTCTCTCCTGGAGGGATTCGACATTAGATTTTGACAATAGAGAGCATTATTTAGTCTATCAGAGAATCGTCTTCATATGAGCGACAAAAGTTTCGTACTTTCCAACAGGAGTGGAAAAGCTATCGCTATCGCTGTTAATCCCACTGTGAGACAAGACGGTCGATGCTTTAGTGGAAAAATGCTTGCGGCTGCCTACGGAATCATGATTGTATACAAGCGTCCACTACTTCATCCACAGCAAATCGGCGGTTACGGAAGTCTTTCTTCGTGGCTCCAAAAAAATGAAAATCGTATGTGGAGGGATCGGTACTGAATGAGGATTGTGGAAGGACTTCTCAGCGAAACTTCTGCAGCTTAGTACAAACGCCCAGGAATGTTGCCGGGTGGCATAATTTTGTTTTCAGGGTAATGATTGCCTACCTGTTGCCAAGGTTGTTTCGAGTTCGTTGCAGAAGTTTCGCTGGGAAGCCCTTACATATCCTCCAGGACAGTTCTGATCTCTCACCATGCGATTTCCATATTTTTGCATCCCTGAAGAAAGACGTTGGCTCCTGAGACTACTTTCGTTATATAGTTGCAACTAAAAGGAAATGCTTTTTTTTTTCACCAGACGCGTTTTGATTTATTGATATAAAGTGGTCTGTAATTAAAAATATTTATATGCTTTTTAGTTACGGAAACTTGTACCCGCCGATTTGTTTCGAACGAAGAGGTTGACGCCTAGGTACAATCATGATTCCAAAGGCAACCGCAAACGTTTTCCAATAAGGCACTGACCGTCTTGTTCACAGTGGGATGAATGTACAGCTGTTAAAAGTTAAGACGATCACTTGCGAGATAATAAACAGATTCCTTTTTTTGCATCCTCCTCGTTTTCATTTGATTGCTCCTTGTAATTTAGCATTTCAAGTACGTAATGTAATAATAAACACACTGGAGAAATATTTTTCTAGATAAATATGTTTGAAAACATAAATAACTAATATGATCACTTAGAATTACCTTACAAGCCTAACAACGATGTTTTACTGGTTAAATAATATATAAAAGAGTTCCGTAGGTACCACAGTGGTTTTTGTTACCGATAAGCTTATTACAAGTGTGGTACGATTATTGTAGAGCGAAGGGATCAAGAGTGCTGTAGGGGCCCTGCTTGAGACCTCTACCGTGGCGGGATGACGGACCATGAAGCGCAATGGAGCAGGCTGGTCGCCACTTTGGGCGCCTACGTGATACAACATTAGTGGAATAAAAATTTATTATATTAAAGTTTACAATTACGTATTCTTCTCTGTGTAGGGGCACAGGCTGGCGGCAATGCAGCGCACGGCCTCTGGACTTCCTGACGCTGACTCAGCAAATCTGGCAATCGTCGCCCTGTGGCGTCTGGCTCACGTAACCACGTCTCTAGCAGCTGGCAGGCTGCGTTGGCGACCGGCGTACAAAAGCCGTTGCTGTCTAGAACGGAGACTGCTTAATTACCTCAGCAGTCTCGTAGACATCGAAGGGCTGTGCTCGGGTAATCTCTCAACAGCTCTGCACGGTGTGGTGATGAGCAATAAGATAGTCCTTGAGACGTCGGTGGTCGGCTGCTCACAGCGACAGAATACAAGAGACCAGACAGGTAGCAGCCTCGAAGCCGGAATAATTTTGGCAAGCGGTAGCAACATATTACGGATTCGGTCTTATATCTGGTGTACTGCAACGTAAAGATGGAGCGCAAAGCCCAGAAGCCTGCGTATTTATTACTGTTTGTCTGAAGCAATGACTTTATATCTGGCCGGAAATGACTGAATGTGGCCCACTTTTCTGGGATCATCAACGGTCTTCACCTCCCCTCTATTTCAAAATAATGGCTTTCAGGGCTGAGTTTACGGTTTACGCCTGCCTTTCGTACGAGGTGAGGCAATATCGTAAGAGTTTATTCTGCTATCTGCAATGTTGGCGTCCGCCTGTTTGTCGTTTTGATTGCGACACTGGGCATTACCCGAGACAGCCTTGGACTCGTGTTAGTTGCAGAGGACTTTCAGCAAATTTTACATATACCTGCAATACATTTCTGCTGTGTAACAATACTAAGTGAACACGCCGTATGTGCTGGATTGCTTTTAAGTGAAAATACCTATCTTGACACTCAATTGATGATCTACTGTCTCCTGAAATAATTGTTCATCTGTTATCGCTAGTTGTTGATGGTATTGTTGCTTTAGCGAATGATTTATCTTTGTAGTTCAAGAAAAATTCACATAATACGGTCGTAGTTCGCAGGCATTCGCGGCCGCTGTCAGTTCCCATAAAATACGGTTTACACCTACCGTTCGTACGAGGTGAGGCAATATCGTAAGAGTTTATTCTGCTTTCTGCAATGTTGGCGTCTGCCTGTTTGTCGTTTTGATTGCGACACGGGGCATTACCCGAGACAGCCTTGGCTTCGTGCTAGCTGCAGAGCTGCAGATACACGTTCTATACGGAGGTAACAAAAATCATTGGATTGCAAAATGTACATATGCAGATGGTGGCAGAGTCACGTACGCGAGGTATAAAAGGCAGTGCAGTGGCGAAGCTGTCATTTGTACTCATGTGAAAAGGTTTCCGACGTGATAATGCCCGTAAGACGGGAATTAACAGACTCTCAACACGGAATGTTAATTGGAGCTAGATGCATGGGACATTCCGTTTCGGAAATTGTTAGAAAATTCAATGTTCCGAGATCCACAGTGTCAAAAGCGTGCCGACAATACCAAATTTCAGGCGTTACCTCTCACCGCGGACAACGCAGTTGCCAATGGCCTTCACTAAACGACTGACGGCAGCGGCGTTTGTGTAGAGTTGTCAGCGGTAACAGACTAGCAATACTGCGTGAAATATCTACAGAAATCACAGAAATCAGTGTGGGACGTACGACGAACATATCCGTTACGACAGTGCTACGAAATTTGGCTTAATGAGCTGTAACAGCAGACGACCGACGTGAGTGTCTTTGCTAACATCACGACGTCGCCTGCAGCGCCTCTCCTGGGCTCATGACATATCGGTTGAACCCTAGACGACTGGAGAACCGTGGCCTTGTCAGATGAGCCCCGATTTCAATCTGTAAGAGCTGATGGTAAGGTTCTAGTATGGTGCAGACCTCACCAAACTATGGACCCGAGTTATCAACAAGGTACTGTGCAAGCAGGAGGTGGCTCCATATAGGTGTGGAGTGTATTAAATGAAGTGGACTGGGTCCTCTGCATTTTCACTACTTGGAGACCATTTGCAGCCATTCATGGACGTCGTGATCCCAAACAACGATGGAGTTTCTATGGATAACAATGCGCCATGTCACTGGGAGCAAAAGTTCGCGGTTCCTTTGAAGCACATTCTGGACAGTTCGAGCGAATGGTTTGGCCACTCAGATCGCCCGACATGAAGTCTATCGAGCATTTATGGGACGTGATCAAGAGGTTAGTTCGTGCACAAAATCCTGCACAAGCGAAACTTTCACGGTTATGGATGACTATAAAGGCAGCATGGCTCAATATTTCTACAGGGGACTTCCAGCGACTTGTTGAGCCCATGTCACGTCGATTTTCTGCCATTCCAAACAAGCACACAAACTATTTTTCCCGTCCGATTCACTGCTTATAGGCTATCACTACCAAGAACAAATGCGATTCATTTCTGAATAAGACTGACATCCTTTGCTAATGGATCCAGATCACTTGTGTTATAGCATCTTATAAAACTGTATTTTGTGAAATAGCAACATGTTACTACACGCAAATATTTTATGATATTGATGAATGGGAAGGAAATAGGCCATGACCACTCGGGAGAACCATCCCGGCATTAGCCTAAAGTAACATGGGAAATCATCGAAATCTTAATCAGGATCGCCGGACAGGGATTTAAGCCTTCGTCCTCCCGAATGCGAGTCCAGTGCGGTAACTACTGCGCCACTTCGCTCGACTAGTTCGCAGTCATCTTGAAGGTGTTTTCAACCCTAAATGTAAATACAATTGTGCAAAATGGAGACGTGGTTTTCTTTGTTCAAATTAATCCACGCCATTATTTCTGACATGGGTGATGAGAACAGCAGGATCATCTTTCATCATTTCACATGTTGTAAGAAGTGACGAAAC
Organism: Schistocerca piceifrons; assembly: GCF_021461385.2. Classification (NCBI taxonomy): domain Eukaryota; kingdom Metazoa; phylum Arthropoda; class Insecta; order Orthoptera; family Acrididae; genus Schistocerca; species Schistocerca piceifrons. The sequence continues at coordinate 448,307,063 of NC_060149.1, read as the reverse complement.
CACTGTGCAAAAATGTCTGTCTGAATTCACCCTCAAGGATGGCATGTATAAATGGAACCTAGAGGGGCATCATCTATTAATTTCATCTTCACATTGTTCCATGGGAAGATTATCAGACGTGGTATGAAATATCCCGAAGGGCTCATACATGACACTACAGTAATGAGTGCACTCGTTTCACAGTCTGTAGAGAAGCGATTTGCTTTTTCCACTTCAGTTTAACAATTTTAGTGTGCTTATGCTGCACAACTGTGATATCAGTTTTGTCACAGTTAAACTAACTGACTAAGTTGATCTTGATTGAAGCTAAGGCCGGCTTATAAATATCAAAAAATTTGCTGACTGCTTCGGTTGTGAAACCTTTAGCTCTGCCGAATGTAAGTCCTTGGGGAGACCTAGCAGGGAGTAAGGGACTACTTTTTAGAAAACTGCGTGATAATTTGTTGCCAACTTGCGGTTTTTCTATAGAAAATGGGTTTGCAATGTTATTTTTTTGTAGAAAGTTGATAGGAAAATCTTCGGGCATTTTTTCTACAGTGACCACACATTTGCTGTTCCCTTTGGATGCAGTAATTTTTGAAGTCCTCTTCCAGTGCTTGAGGAAAAATAAATTTCCTTCTTATTTTGGTGTCCATAGATTCATTTAGGCGTTTTTTGTCTTTAACATAGCGTTTCAATGTTTTTTGAGGAACACCGAAGATGCGAGATGCTTTATAGCTCCCCATTTCTTTACTGCCCATAACTAAAATGGCAGCCATCATTTGTTTGGGTTCCGAACTTTTTATAGGTGTCATCTACAAAAGAAACGTAGACTGTTATTAGGGACTCTTTCTCTGTTTCTATAAAAATACTTTCTTTGGTATGCCATTCAGCATACAAAATGAAAACATGTTACCATAAATATAAGTAGGATTTATTTAAAACTAATTTTATACAAAACAAATGCGCTTAAACATACATGAAGATGAATTTAAAGTTGCAACGAATAATTTGGGATCCCAGTTGGGGAGAATCATATTAAGAATCCGAGGCTTGCCGAAACTGAGGAACCAGCACGTGCTAACAAAACAGGATCCATTAGTGCACTTCGCAGTTCGTGAACAACGAAACTATTTGTCATTGAAATTCTAAGGCGGTGTATACTTATTTAATCATATACTCACCTCTTATAATACATTTCCAGTTTTCTAACAACGAAAAAAAAACCTTCAAGAACGTGAACAGTGCTTTCCTGCTCGTGACAACATAATAAAATGCGTGCAATGACACTCTTTTGAACATGTGGGCTTCCAAGTTCAGCCACATGCCTCTTCTCTAGTTCCAATACTCATCGCATGACGGCACGGCCTGCTTGACAGAAATACATGATGCACGGTATGGTGCGTAATGGTACAGCTTTACAACCCATGTTACGAGAATTTTTTTCTCTATTTCCCGGGTCCATCACATGCCGTTTTCGTCAGACTAAGACTGGTGGCATCTCGCACTACTGAATTTCCTATCATCACCATGCATGTTTCTGTTTTAAACCCTGTGCTTCATTCGTGAAATGATCAGTCATTTCAACAACTTAAATGTACCACAGAAGCAGAGTCTAGTACTTCAATTCATAATAAGTGATTAAGTTCAAAAGTAAGTTTCTATTAACGCTAATATACAGGATGTTCCACAATTACTATTAGGTACTGCGGTTGGAGAGGGAACTTAGTACATAAAGTTTTGATCAGGAACCCATGTCCGTAAAAATGTACTGTTTGCATATAAAATAAGTTTGAAGATCGGACCACTTCATAATCTCCAGCTTCGCGGTATGGTGCGTAATGTTACAGCTTTACAACGCTTGTTTCGAGAATTTTTTCTCGATCTCACCGGTTTTCGTCAGACTACACAGTGTCGAGACTAGCGTGATGGCATAAGGCGGAGGCGAGTGTGAAACTTTTCCTGATTCACCAGCTGGCATATTCACACGAACAGCACATAAATTATGGGATTTGTATGAACCTTCCCCTGTAGTAAACTTGCTTCGTTCAAACCTACAACGTCCGACGCGAAATTCAGATTTATTGAGGGTGCACTTATACATACTTTGGTTTGTTTCGGACAACGGCTTTGCTGCAGGGGTAACACCGGTATCCGTCAGATCACCGAAGTTAATCGCTATCGGGCTGGGCCAGCACTTGAATGGGTGACAATCCGATCTGTCAAGCGCCGGCCGCTGTGGCCGAGCGGTTCTAAAAATGGTTCAAATGGCCCTGAGCACTATGGGACTAAACATCTGAGGTCATCAGTCCCATAGAACTTAGAACTACTTAAACCTAACTAACCTAAGGACATCACACACATCCATGCCCGAGGCAGGATTCGAACCTGCGACCGTAGCGGTCGCGCGGTTCCAGACTGACGCGCCTAGAACCGCTCGGCTACACCAGCCGGCTGCGGTTCTAGGCGCTTCAGTCTGGAACTGCGCTGCTTCTACGGTCGCAGGTTCAAATCGTGCCTCGGCCATGGATGTGTGTGATGTCCTTAGGTTAGTTAGGTTTAAATAGTTCTAAGTCTAGGGGAATGATGACCTCAGATGTTAAGTCCCATAGTGCTTAGAGCAATTTGAACCATTTTTTTTTTTTTTTTTTTTGATCTGCCGAGCGCAGTTGGCAAGCGGAGTGAACTCAGCCATTGTGAGGCAAACTGAGGAGATACTTGAGTGAGAAGTAGCGACTCCGGTCTCGTAAACTGACATACGCCCGTGAGGGCGGTGTCCTGACCACATACCCCTCCATATCCGCATCCAGTGATCCAGTGACAGCTGTGGGCTGAGGATGACACGGTGGCAGGTCGGTACGTTGGGCCTTCATGGCCTTTTCGGGCTGAGTTTAGTTCAGTTTCGTTTGTTTCGCATTTAAGCTTCAAATACACGCAATATAAACCAAAGAAAAAATATGATAAGCAACTCAGAGGTTATAGAATGTTGGGTAAAGCATTGTAATGTAAATGTCAGTGTAACGAATGGCATTCTGAAATTCTTTTATGAAAGGGTTATGACAATGCACCAGACATTGCAAATTTAACGATATTAATTATTTCAGACTAACCATTCGGATTTATGAAATGGTAATTATAATCTGTTTATGCGGTACACTGATGAGTGAAACTGGGGAGACAACTGCGGGGAGACTTCATTCATTCGGAGAATTTAACGGCCTGTTTTAAAAGATTGTAAGTAGGGGGAGAGATTGGCTGAAACTGCAGCCTGGCTCACCGTTCGTGCTTCAGGTCTCATGTATTTAAGTTATTTAAGTGGAAGACTATGTCATCACGCACTGTTGAGAAATATATTTGCATGAGGGCTCGGAGAGGCGAGTGAGTGAACTTACTACACGCAAACATTTTTTGAAAGGCTTACGTACAGGCAGCGACAGCAGAAATAGAAGCAAAAGGTTACAGGAAGGCAGGTTGTTCCCATGCAACCGTCAGAATTTCCGTCCCCATGAATTTGCTGCTGTAGAAGAATTGGTTGATCGTCCTGAGAATAGTTTAGTCAAGCCATTGAAGATCCGCAAGAAGGAACTTCGCGAGGATTTGAAAAAAAAATAAAAAAATAAAATAAAATAAAAAATAATAAATAATAAAAAAAGAGTCGACCCTGAAACAATGGAATCCAAAGAAAGTACTGTTCCTAGAACTCCAAGATCTACATTTGTCATGGCAACTAACATCAACCCTCTTCCAGAAATTAAAAGCCAAATAGGTTCCAGAAGATCCCCCGCTGGTTCTGCTCAGCTGATCACTGGGTCTCCGTATAAGCATCAGTTAGTGGACTCAAATCAAAGGGTGGTAACACCGAAGCAAATTGGGAACGCATGACGTGGTACGTGTGGAGCATCAAACCAAGTACCTAGACGTGACAAACCGACTGGCAAGAAATGGAAGGCCATCAAGTCTTCATTGGAGACCGAAGCAGATGAAACTGAAATGTCTGATGAAAACGAAAATAGTGATGACAATAAAGACGCGGAGGGCATCTATTGTGTTCAGGACTCTCCTCAGACGATCACGATGGAGGGAACTGGATTCTGTGCTCAAAATGCGCGAAATGGCCATATGCTGGATCTACAAGCAAGAGATACGTTTGTGAAAGGTCTCGTTGAAGGTGCTACAGGTGCCTAATATCTGATTACTTGGTTTATATACACTCCTGGAAATTGAAATAAGAACACCGTGAATTCATTGTCCCAGGAAGGGGAAACTTTATTGACACATTCCTGGGGTCAGATACATCACATGATCACACTGACAGAGCCACAGGCACATAGACACAGGCAACAGAGCATGCACAATGTCGGCACTAGTACAGTGTACATCCACCTTTCGCAGCAATGCAGGCTGCTATTCTCTCAAGGAGACGATCGTAGAGATGCTGGATGTAGTCCTGTGGAACGGCTTGCCATGCCATTTCCACCTGGCGCCTCAGTTGGACCAGCGTTCGTGCTGGACGTGCAGACCGCGTGAGACGACGCTTCATCCAGTCCCAAACATGCTCAATGGGGGACAGATGCGGAGATCTTGCTGGCCAGGATAGTTGACTTACACCTTCTAGAGCACGTTGGGTGGCACGGGATACATGCGGACGTGCATTGTCCTGTTGGAACAGCAAGTTCCCTTGCCGGTCTAGGAATGGTAGAAAGATGGGTTCGATGACGGTTTGGATGTACCGTGCACTATTCAGTGTCCCCTCGACGATCACCAGTGGTGTACGGCCAGTGTAGGAGATCGCTCCCCACACCATGATGCCGGGTGTTGGCCCTGTGTGCCTCGGTCGTATGCAGTCCTGATTGTGGCGCTCACCTGCACGGCGCCAAACACGCATACGACCATCATTGGCACCAAGGCAGAAGCGACTCTCATCGCTGAAGACGACACGTCTCCATTCGTCCCTCCATTCACGCCTGTCGCGACACCACTGGAGGCGGGCTGCACGATGTTGGGGCGTGAGCGGAAGACGGCCTAACGGTGTGCGGGACCGTAGCCCAGCTTCATGGAGACGGTTGCGAATGGTCCTCGCCGATACCCCAGGAGCAACAGTGTCCCTAATTTGCTGGGAAGTGGCGGTGCGGTCCCCTACGGCACTGCGTAGGATCCTACGGTCTTGGCGTGCATCCGTGCGTCGCTGCGGTCCGATCCCAGGTCGACGGGCACGTGCACCTTCCGCCGACCACTGGCGACAACATCGATGTACTGTGGAGACCTCACGCCCCACGTGTTGAGCAATTCGGCGGTACGTCCACCCGGCCTCCCGCATGCCCACTATACACCCTCGCTTAAAGTCTGTCAACTGCACATACGGTTCACGTCCACGCTGTCGCGGCATGCTACCAGTGTTAAAGACTGCGATGGAGCTCCGTATGCCACGGCAAACTGGCTGACAATGACGGCGGCGGTGCACAAATGCTGCGCAGCTAGCGCCATTCGACGGCCAACACCGCGGTTCCTGGTGTGTCCGCTGTGCCGTGCGTGTGATCATTGCTTGTACAGCCCTCTCGCAGTGTCCGGAGCAAGTATGGTGGGCCTGACACACCGGTGTCAATGTGTTCTTTTTTCCATTTCCAGGAGTGTACAATGGTCGTAAGACCTCCCTAAATTAGGAAACCATTTTTAAGACAGACAGTTTTGCAGGATTATCAGTTTCGCAGCATATATAATGTAAATGTCTGAACACGCATCATCACTCTAACGTATTGAAACGTCCCCTTTGAACAATTCTACAAGACTGTGCTTAAACTGACACACAATATTTTGTGAGCGCAACGCAATCTGACTTTCAAAATTCCCTACAAAAGAATGGCCCTGACTAACATTAAACTATACCTTTCACAAATCACTTACCTCACAAAAATCTTCGCTGCTCAAGCTACTGCAATACAACGAGCGCCACTACTGCCAGCTAAATAAAAGATTCAAACTATGGAAGGCACTAACTACTGATAAGGATAGTTAGCAAATGAAAGATATTAATAGAGAACAAACAATGTATTTACCTTGATATCATCATATATAAATATAGCAGTTCATGACAAATTTCAAAACTCCGCCATCTCTCTCCCCACATCCACCACTGCTGGCGGCTCACCTCCAACTGAGCAACGCTACGCGCTGTTCACAGCCAGCTGCCTAACACTACAATGGCGAGCATTACAACAATGCAAAGCAGCCACAGACTGCACACAGCACAACCAGTGATTTTCATACAGAGTTGGCGTTACCAATAAAAAAACCTAAACAGCCTACTTACAGTATTAAATAAAGTATATTAGTGTTTCTGCTATAACACACGATTTTCAGTTTCTTCTATAGCCTCCTTACGGAAAACCTCAGGAAATTAGGCGATTTTCGCCTATATATTTGCACTAGTAACAAACAAGGGTTGCTACGCTTTCAGTTTTGCACTTTCAACTACTTTGAACGTCACCCCTAACATTATAGCGACTCGGTGCTAGGATACTAACTGTATCTTGCAGTGCAAAAATTTGTCATGTTTGCTGATAATTATAAATAATGACATCGAACAGTTGAAACTACAATGCTAAGCAGGCAAGGCAGTAATAGTTAGCGTGAACAAATAGGCATTCAGAAATGAAATAGTTCAAGTTTTCTGACACTAGAAGCTCACAGTGTATGTACCACAACTTGACAATGGGTGTCAGCCACTTGATGTTAAACCTGTATTCAAATGTTCAAATGTGTGTGACTTCCTAAAGGACCAAACTGCTGAGGTCATCGGTCCCTAGACGTAGACATTACTTAAACTAACTTAACGCTAAGGACAACACTCACACTCATGCCCGAGGGAGGACTCAACCCTCCGGCGGGAGGGGTAAATCTGTATTGTAACACCAGAAGCTCATTGTGCATTTTTGAACTTACCGTCGGATTCATTTGGGATTTTTGAATTTCCCACCAACGCTGTTTTGGATTCAGCACCTGTAGTGCCATAACTGCAGTACTAACTATTGGCGGAAGTTTGAACTGTGCACTAGAACATCCATAGATATACTACTAATATTGTAGTTAGTTTTAGTCTCATATCTGCTTCTTCATTTTTTAATTTTTGAAAAGGTAGTGAAAAACGTGCATGACTAGATATCTAAAACTTGAAGACAAATACTCAGCTGATTCTACAGTTACTCACACATCTCTCTTTAGGAAGAAATACAGTATGGGCTCCATATGAACGGGCTTTCACGAATCACAAGAGTCACTAACATAATTTTGTCTCGCTAATGTGTAACATTACGTGAATACGGCAACGTGCATATAATGTATTAACATTGATGACGACGGGATGTTCAGTTCTCAATCTGAAAACATGAGACACGCAATTTGTGTAGAATACGAGGAAGTATTTTGTAGATTCTGAAATGGCGCTCGATTATATCCAGGAAATGACCGATATCGTTGATACTCGAAATATTTGGACCATTACATCAACCTTAATTGATCACTGTGTCACTCAAGCCAGTGTAGCACGATTATGGCTTTTGGTCAGTTGTAATCTTGGACAAAAGCCTACCCAGGGGCGCCGTATCAAACAGAGAGTGATAACAGCATTTATCAACAATACTGATGTGGTCCTTCATTTCTATAAAAATATGTAGAAAATTCGTTTTTTGAAACTGACAGAAATGAAACATGATGTTAAAAGCATTCTTCGAACATACCGAAATTCATGTTATAGCCTACTTACACTGATGAGTATGAAATAGAGGATAAATGGAAATGTCGTGTGGCTAGGGCCTCCCGTCGGGTAGACCGTTCGCCTGGTGCAGGTCTTTCGATTTGACGCCACTTCGGCGACCTGCGCGTCGATGGGGATGAAATGATGATGATTAGGACAACACAACACCCAGTCCCTGAGCGGAGAAAATTTCCGACCCAGCCGGGAATCGAACCCGGGCCCTTAGGATTGACAGTCTGTCACGCTGACCGCTCAGCTACCGGGGCGGACGAAATAGAGGATAAAAATATATTTAGTTGCTATAACTATTTTCACGTGGAATAATGCAATTAATTTCAAAATATTAAGATAGCAAATTTCCTCTAACACCTTTGTCTAACAGTTTCTATCAGTCTAACTCTGTTTTTAATACCCCCAAACAGCAACGGACGCTAATCGCTAACGTTTCTTCCGCTCTTTTTTTCTTATTTCGGCTTGTTCCAAATCTTACATGTAGTTTTAAATTGGTCACGCAGTTCTATCTTCTGAAGTAACCACTTCCCAATGCTGTTGTTAATGAACGGTGTATCTTTAATAAGTTTCTATTCGTTGACCTGTAATCACACGGCACACATCGAATAATAAGTCCTGTGATGTTCTTCATCAGAATTGTACTCATAAGTTTGTAATTTACCGACAAGGGGACCGCGCCTACTGGTCATCACCGATTCCGTCTAGATGTATGGTATATGTAGCGCTTGGTCAGAGATGAAAGTGACAGAAGTGGAAGCTCCATATGACCAAGCGCTTTGACAGAATAACATTTCTGGCGCTGGCTGCTTGAGGCATCAGACATTTATGTTACAACTGTTTCCGCGCCGCGGTTGGTGCAGCGGAAACACTACAGAATGGTAAGCTGAGGGTCGTGGGATCGAATCCCTATACGGGAACTGTTTAAACTTTTACGTTACTTACGCTGCACATATAGTTCAATAGGTTGTGTTTTTTAATATTTTCATACAAGGCATGAAAAGAAAAGGAAATTTTAGGGTTGGAGATAAATTTTGAGGAAGGGATTACAAGACATACACGAGAACTTCGTTTATAAAATTTGATACTTCTACTGTTTTACACTTGATGATTTACACGTGCAGAGGTTATATGCATTGCAAAAACAAGGTATGCTGTAATTTTTTTGTCAGAAACACCTTAACCGGCTTCCGAGGTCTCGGGCTAGTGGCGCTGCCGTGAAAGGTGGATATCGAGGATTCGTATCTCCTCTTGGGCGTGGGTGCGGGTTTCGTAAGTCTCATTACTGTGCATGAGCAAGTGTTCGTACAGAGATTCAGTTAAAAATAGCAGAAATACCACGTGGCGTTCTTTTGTCACCACATTTATCATCTATATTTTGCTGTTATATTTAATTAGGCTTTCATTCCGTTGTAGACGAATTCTCCTTAAAGGCTGTGAAAATCCGACGCCGTGCAGTTGAAGAGGATCACTCGAAATAACGTTTACTGAAAAATCTACCAGTAAACTTAATAAGCAGCATATCATATCATCAGTTGTAATGTACACTGTCAAAATCAGAATGAGGTATCAAGGATTTTGGGAGGGAGATGAGAATAAAACGACGCTTTTAACTTAAATGGAGGTCACCACGAAAACAAGAGGATTGGAAAGAATCACAGGCATAAGAGAGAGTAGACTTGGCACGGAAACATATAGTCATGGAACACACATCTTTTAAACATCGAACATGGGGGACAAACTTCAGCTTAAAATCTAATTAACTACATTGCAATCATTCTTTTGAAATCTGGATATAAGCTTTATACAAGATTACTCACAGCTCGCCTCGCCACAATCATCGAGACTCTCTTGTTAGAAGAATAGAGAGGATTTCGCAAGGTTGTACCTTGTGTTGGTAATGTTCTTGTCACTAAACAGATAACTGAGGAAAGAGGAGACTGGAACTGTAGCGTCTATATTATATTATAAACTACGTCAGAGTTGTGGCCAGAGTACTAAGGAACAAGCTATGGAACTTCATGGACAGATGGGCTATCCTTAAGCATATTGCAGAAGCTCTGAAAAACTTCCATGAAAATACGAAGATACGTGTTAAGAAGAGACCCAGAAAATTCATTTCAGAATACATTCATTTGTAAAGAATTTTTGGCTACTTGTTGTCGTTAATTTTATTCAATTTCTACCAGGGCGAGCTGAAAAGTAACGCCTCCAAATTTTGTATATGAAAACTTTTAAAGCTTTCTAATAAAACAACATCTTTTATTATTCTACATCTTTACTTTTCATGTCTACTTTTTTATTTTCCAACATAGTAACCACGGCGACGAACAAATTTCTCCGCACGAGGGACCAGTTTGTTGATACCGTCAGTGTAGAATGTTTGACTTTGTTGACGGAGCCACAACGTCATCTCTGCTTGCACCGCTTCATCATTATCAAAGTGAAGTCCTCGAACGGGTTCTTTACGTTTTTGAGACAGACGAAAATCGGATGGTACCAAGTCGGGATTTTATGGAGGATGATTGATGACAGTGAACGCAAGGTGCAGGATTTTTGCCGAAGTCACAGCTCTGGGATGTGTGGTTTGGTATTGTCATCCTGAACGAGACGGTGCTCCATGTGTGGACGACCTCTTCGAATTCGAAAATAGATAACAACACGAAGTTTGATCAAAATCTTCTCAGTTTTCAAGCCGCGTCAATTTCAATAAAATTCTCCGTCACTGTCATTAGGAGTAAAACTACTGACTGTCGGGGCTACACTACACTACACTATACTACACTACACTACACTTCACGTTTCCTTACGAGCAATCCTTAGCTCGTGAGTGGGCAGGGTGAGCGGCCAGCGCTATTCCTGCAAATCGTGGTTTTGGGAGTGAGTGAGAACTGACTGAGTTGGACTGGCCTGTCGGATGCTTTACATCCATTAACTGTTCCGAGTTTTTAGGCTCACAACAGGTCAGGCCAACGTGTCTTTGGCCTGCGGTGGATTGAATGGTCCAATGCCTGAATGAGCCTATTCTGAGGCCGTTCGGTCTCTTGATAGAAATTTCGCGCCAATTGACGAAAACGGTCCCTGAGAAGAGGGATTCAGATCTGTTCGTGTAATTGGGCAGTCGGGTAACGCCATGGCAGTCGAAGAGCGAGCCGAAGTGCTCGGTTCTACACCCTCTGGAGCTCAGCAACGTGTGTGTCGACAGCATTCCCCCACACCACGGCAGCATACTCCAGCACTGGACGAACCAGTGAAGCCATGGCGAGGGGGAAGCGCCGACGTCGGGTTGAGTAGAGAGTACAGGACACGAAGACGCCCTGCAGTTCTACCCTTTACCTCCTGAATGTGGGGACGCCACGTTAGCCTCTGGTCGAGGGTGACCCAGATGTATTTAGCGTTTCTACTCCACGGGACGGGGCCTCCCGCGATCATGACCGGCTCTAAATCTGGTGGTAGCAGTCTTGTCGTGAACATTACTGCTTGGCTCTTGGCAGCATTGAATTTAAGCCGCCATCTTGTGGACCACGTCGCTAATGCTTCGCATTCTAATTGGAGACGACGTCGCATTTCGAACACGTTCATGCTCCGAACGAGTAGCGCAGTGTCGTCGGTATAAAGCGCCAGTGACGCCCGCGCCACTCGCGGAGCATCCACGGTGTAAAGGGAGTACAGCAGGGGTCCTAGTACGGTCCCCTGACAGTCCGGGATAGTACTATTTCCCGCATACATACCTCTGATTACGGCAGCTGGTACCAATTAGAGAGGGCCGAAACGACGCGTGCACTGAAGGTGAGTTGGGCAGCTCATAGCAGCTCCGGCCCGCCGCTGGACCGAGTGGCGGTAGATGGACCGAGGGGCCGACGCCAAGTTTGAAACTGTCGCTCACAAGCGTTAAGCATCCGCCGTAGCTTCCTATCGAAATCCAAATCCCGCCCTCACGCCCTACTCAGTGTGTAGCCCTGGTTTCTGTTGTAATTGTTGCTGTTCATTCTAATCTCAGCCGCCTCTTTTATAATGGAGTCCCAGTATGATGATGCATGAGCAAGACTCTTGTGTTCTCAAACTGTATTTTGTGTCCGTTTTTGAGGCAATGCTCAGCTGTGGGCGACCTGTCGAGCTCCGTTTGCTTAGTATGTATCTTGTGCTCGGTAAAACGCTCTGCAACTGTGTGAATTGTCTGGCCTGTATAGATGCTGTCCCACTCGCAAGGGACACCATACATACCGGGCACACGAAGAGAAAAGGGTGCAACATGTCTCGTATCTTGGGGGCGGACCGGAACATTGGTCTTAATCCATATCTCTGCAGTACACGTCTTTACTCCCTGCCCGTTGCCACACAGTATGGCAGGAAAGCCGCCGGTTTGGCTGCTACTGCCGATTCACAAGGCGTCCTTCTTCGCTGACACCTGAAAGCGTTTTCAATGTTTCTTTTTGCTGTAGCCATTCTCCCCGAATACGTGCCTCAAGTACAATTCAGACTGTCGTCAGATATAAGTCTGGCTCTGCGCTTTCTTGTGTACAGAGTGGTGAAAACCACCGGCGTTCAAAAATCGATCAGAGTGCATCGGTTTCCTGTATACCTGCCTTCTACTCAACTAAAACATCTAAGAACGGTAGCTTGCCATCCTTCTCCAGGTCGATGGTAAATTTAATGTTGGGATGAACACAGTTCATGTGATCCACAAACTGGTGCAGTTCAAATGGTTCAAATGGCTCTGAGCACTATGGGACTTAACTTCTGAGGTCATCAGTCCCCTAGAACTTAGAACTACCTAAACCTAACCAACCTAAGGACATCACACGCATCCATGCCCGAGGCAGGATTCGAACCTGCGACCGTAGCGGTCGCGCGGTTCCGGACTGATGCGCCTTGAACCGCTCGGCCACCCCGGCCGGCAACTGGTGTAGTGTATTTTTACCGAGAGGCCATACCAGGAAGGTGTCATCGACGTACCTAAGGAAGCAAGAGGGACGCAACCCCGTAGAGTTCAGAGCCTGCTCCTCCATGAAACGCCTTCAGGTGTCACCGAAGAAAGGCACCCTGTGAATCGACAGAACAAGCCAAACTGGCGGCTTTCCTGCCATACTGTGGGGCAACGAGCAGCAAGTTGAGACCTGTACTGTAGAGACATGGATTGAGACCAGTGATCCGGCCCGCCTCCGAGATACGAGATAGTTGCACTCTGTTAAACACGACATAGCTCTTCGTGTGCCCGGTGTGTAAGGTTTTCCTTGCGAATGGGGCAGAGCGTTGTACCGAGCACAAGAGACATGTTAAGCAAACGGAGCTCGACAATTCGCCCATAGCAGAGCATTGCCTCAAAAACGGACACAAAATACAGTTTGAGAACACAGGAGTCTTGGCTCGTGCGTCAACATACTGCTGAGATTAGAATGAATAGCAACAATTACTATAGAGACCAGGGCTACACACTGAGTAGGGCGTGAGGGCGAGCTTTGGATTTCGAAAGGAAGCAACGGCGGATGCTTAACGCTTGTACGGAGGCGGGAGCGACAGTTTCAAACTTCGCGCCGGCCCTCGCGTCAGCTGACGTCTGTCGGTCCAGCGCGAGGCCCACAAGAAAGACAGGCGGCAGTGCGTATGTTCCGAAGGTAGCCCTGAGCTCGATCGCTCACTCAGCTCAACAGACAACTACGTTTCTACTCTTGTTAACTCGTAACTAGGCGTGTATGTACAAACGAAAATTATATCTTCTACTAGACTCCGCTGTTATGGAGTGTTACTGTTATTAGTCCTACAATGATCGGAAGTGCACAGGGCCACTTACAATTGGTTACGGCTGTACTGGGGCTCAATAAATGATTATCACTTCCATAAGGCACCACTTACTGTATGCAATGAGGACTGTTAAGCAGAAGAGACTAAATGTTATGAACAAACCGTAATACCATTTATGTTGATTACTGCTCATAAATTAAATTTTGTTGTTGTATTGTTAAATGGTAGGACTCCGTAATAGCAGATTCCAGTAGAAGATGCAATTCTCGTTAGTACGTATACCCCCAACTGCGAGTTAACACGTTTAGAAACGCATTTTGTCTGCTGAGCTGAGCGAACGAGCGAGTTCAGGCCTACCTTCGTGACGTACGCGCCGCGGCCTGTCTTTCTCGTGGGCGTCGGTCCACCAGCGGGCCGCAGCTACTATGAGCTGCCCAACGCATCTTCCCCTCACGCGTCGTTTCGGCCTTCTCTGATTGGTGCAAGCGGCAGTAGTCGTAGGTATGTAAGCGGGAATAAGTGCCAGCCCCGACAGTCCGTAGTTTTACTCCTGACGACGATGCCGGCTCTAGCCATGGAAAGCTCGAGAATTGTATTGGAATTGACGCGGCTTGCAACCCGAGAGGGTTTTGTTGAGTCATGCTGCCACGAAAGACGAAGAGGAAACACGAAGTTTTATCACACACCAACACAGTTACGTGACACACCGGCATGTTAAGTCCTTATTACACTAGGCCGCCTGGGGGAGCGGCCAGCCACGCCACCGGAGGCGCTGTTCCTATTACACTTGGCCGCCAGCAGCGCAGCCAACTGCGCCACCGGCGGTGCAACAACCACTTGTTCAGGCTACGGTAGATCGGCAGTTCTCGCTAGTCGAGCAGTCTGTTTTCCTCGCACACTTTTCTGTGCACTATTTCATTTGCTTCAGTATGTCTAGTGAACTGCAGATTGTCACTGTGGAAAGAGTGAAAGTGTTTACACGACAAAGGGGAAAAACGTGAAGCTGGAAGAAGCACTGAAAGAATGCCAGAAGTTATTAGACACCCAAGTGAATACCGAAGATTTCATTTGTGCAGATGAACAACATCCTGCAATTTCGGGCTCCAGTTCTGAAGCTTGGAGTAATAAGCAGTTAAAACTAAATGATTGGAATGAAATTATTTGTTCACTTCTACCGGACTTTGAGCAGCGGTCCTTGGTTGAGAGGAATAACATTTATAAGTATTTAAAGCAAAAAATTAATAACTTTCAATACAATTTATCGGTTTACTTATCTCAAAGTGACTACCAGTTTCTCTTTTGGAGAGATACACTTTCTCATTTTCGTTCCTTTCCTGGTAGTATCAGCCTTTATTAACGACCATAACCCAAAGAAAGACGAGTTAAACATTCGTAGGTAATCAAAAAACTTCTTACCTTCTAAACACAGTTCATAAAAAAAGAGTATAATACTACGCTTTAGATTCTCTTAACGATAGCATAGGATGTACATGCACCTTCCTCTCCGTTCGCCTTCTCCTTTTCATTAAAAATACTAGGAGGAGCATGTATGTATAGTTGTTGTTCGTTATGTTTCCTGGTCGCTAGTGCACAGCGAACTGACGACGTGGTGGCCAAACCGAGTGGTGGTGTCAGGACTGGCTGCGACGCCTGGCGACCCAGTGTGATAGGCTCCGTCTGACACAATGCCCCGCCAAGACTCACTGTTACCAGTGGTGGCCGACGTTGTGGCGGAGCAAGGCAGCCAGTAGGTAGCCAGCTTCTGGCGGCGCCACTGGCTGCCGTAGTCTAATAAGCCCCGTACCAATCTATTCCCAATGACGACCAGCGCCACCGGTAGCATGGCGCTCTGCGCCGCCTGGCGGCCTAGTGTAATAAGGGCCTTACATGTTACAATTCGGAGCCCTCTAACGGCAGAGGATTGCAAATATGCAGACAAGAAGAATAATGATACAGAATATTAATAACGTTTGCTTTACTTAAAAAGTTGTAAGAGTTTTCACATAAAAAATTCAGAGACATTATTTTCCAGCACGCCTGCGTACATGTGTGACGTCCTTCGATAATGGAAGAGAAAACTTCTACAATTAGGTTTTGACAATAACAGGAACAGCGGTAGCTTTGTCTTGATATCTTCGTTTGTCGAAGATAAAGTAATAGTTTCATGTTATGAAGATATACTACAGGGAGCCCTGTTCGACGTGAATACGATAATGGAACAGAACAATTTTGAAAATGGTTCAAATGGCTCTCAGCACTATGCGACTTAACTGCTGAGGTCATCAGTCCCCTAGAACTTAGAACTACTTAAACCTAACTAACCTAAGAACATGACACACATTCATGCTCGAGACAGGATTCGAACCTACGACCGTAGCGGTCGCGCGGTTCCAGGCTGAAGCACCTAGAAACGCTCGGCCAAACCAATCATGGGACAGCAGGTTCACCAGAGGCCAGCCACCGCAGGAGACAGTCAGTGAATTACGGAACTACTGGAGAATTGTTCGCAGTTATGGAAATCACTATGCAAGGGACTACAGGACACTACACTCTGCAAGATTTTTACTATCATGGATTAATCAAAAAGTCTACAAATCTGCAATCAATTTCAAAAATTAATACAACTATACCACCAAACTTGGCGAAAATAATAATTTCAGGCTGTTAGTAACGGTCATACGTGTGTTCGTAATAATGCGTCATTAGAATATTTAAACATTACTGCTGTATCCTTCAACCCCCTAACGCTTCTCACTATAATATACAATTGACACCGTCACAGTGACATCGCAGACGAAGGTCGCATTTTAGTCTCACAACACGATGACTACATTACAAAATGACTGATTTAAAAGATTATCGGAGAGCGTGTCTAAAACGCAAATACTGGTCATATATGTAGACGGTGATCCGGAACAGCGCCTAGAACCGTTCGGCCACTCCGGTCGGCAGAATTTCGAAATTTAATTGCATAGAACAATGGAATTTGATGGACCATCTCAAATCCACTGAAAGATGGTTATTAATATTTTATTCATTAAACACGTCAATCAATTTACTTTCCTCGGTTACACACTCGCATCACCTATGAATGACTTTATATCAGAAATTAAAGGGAAAATGTTAACAAAATCTATGCAGCTATGTCCGCCGGTAGATACGAGAAGCAATCATATACAGAGTGCGCCACGCGGCAAAGGCCAGCCTTCAGAGAGGAGTAACATACACTCCTGGAAATGGAAAAAAGAACACATTGACACCGGTGTGTCAGACCCACCATACTTGCTCCGGACACTGCGAGAGGGCTGTACAAGCAATGATCACACGCACGGCACAGCGGACACACCAGGAACCGCGGTGTTGGCCGTCGAATGGCGCTAGCTGCGCAGCGTTTGTGCACCGCCGCCGTCAGTGTCAGCCAGTTTGCCGTGGCATACGGAGCTCCATCGCAGTCTTTAACACTGGTAGCATGCCGCGACAACGTGGACGTGAACCGTATGTGCAGTTGACGGACTTTGAGCGAGGGCGTATAGTGGGCATGCGGGAGGCCGGGTGGACGTACCGCCGAATTGCTCAACACGTGGGGCGTGAGGTCTCCACAGTACATCGATGTTGTCGCCAGTGGTCGGCGGAAGGTGCACGTGCCCGTCGACCTGGGACCGGACCGCAGCGACGCACGGATGCACGCCAAGACCGTAGGATCCTACGCAGTGCCGTAGGGGACCGCACCGCCACTTCCCAGCAAATTAGGGACACTGTTGCTCCTGGGGTATCGGCGAGGACCATTCGCAACCGTCTCCATGAAGCTGGGCTACGGTCCCGCACACCGTTAGGCCGTCTTCCGCTCACGCCCCAACATCGTGCAGCCCGCCTCCAGTGGTGTCGCGACAGGCGTGAATAGAGGGACGAATGGAGACGTGTCGTCTTCAGCGATGAGAGTCGCTTCTGCCTTGGTGCCAATGATGGTCGTATGCGTGTTTGGCGCCGTGCAGGTGAACGCCACAATCAGGACTGCATACGACCGAGGCACACAGGGCCAACACCCGGCATCATGGTGTGGGGAGCGATCTCCTACACTGGCCGTACACCACTGGTGATCGTCGAGGGGACACTGAATAGTGCACGGTACATCCAAACCGTCATCGAACCCATCGTTCTACCATTCCTAGACCGGCAAGGGAACTTGCTGTTCCAACAGGACAATGCACGTCCGCATGTATCCCGTGCCACCCAACGTGCTCTAGAAGGTGTAAGTCAACTACCCTGGCCAGCAAGATCTCCGGATCTGTCCCCCATTGAGCATGTTTGGGACTGGATGAAGCGTCGTCTCACGCGGTCTGCACGTCCAGCACGAACGCTGGTCCAACTGAGGCGCCAGGTGGAAATGGCATGGCAAGCCGTTCCACAGGACTACATCCAGCATCTCTACGATCGTCTCCATGGGAGAATAGCAGCCTGCATTGCTGCGAAAGGTGGATATACACTGTACTAGTGCCGACATTGTGCATGCTCTGTTGCCTGTGTCTATGTGCCTGTGGTTCTGTCAGTGTGATCATGTGATGTATCTGACCCCAGGAATGTGTCAATAAAGTTTCCCCTTCCTGGGACAATGAATTCACGGTGTTCTTATTTCAGTTTCCAGGAGTGTAGTTGAATACGTCTTCTTTAAAAGGGCGTAAGTCAAGAAAACCAACTTATAGTGAAATTTAAAAAAATATGTTTTAGAAAAAATACCAGGAAATAAAGTCTGCTCATAGGAACTAGTAGTATAGGTGCCCCTTGATTGGTGTGTACATTAATTGTTACACGAATACAAATACATACAATGTTATGTACATTTAAGCTGTGAAAACATCCGATCTTTAAAAAAATTGGTCTCATAAGAAGAAGACAAGAGAAAACAAAACGTTCATATTTGGCCGCATAAGCGAATTATAGAAAGTGAATCCAAGCCACGGAAAATAAACATAATACTTTTAAAATTGCAAAAAAAATAGAAATATTGGAAAAGTTACGCAAAACTCAAGTTTTTTCACCTGTTATGGACTGTTCCTCAGTCAACGTCATATGCTACACTATTGTCAGTAGTCCGGCTCAAAATGTCATTGTAGAACTGCTTATGCTCACTTGGAATGTACTGCTGAATCTTTTCTAGGTCTTGAATTTTTGCACTTTCATTGGCACCCCTCCCACTGGGTAGGCGGGGATTTTTGGAGGAGCAACAGGTTCTTGCTGATGAGCCATGAAGGGTGTGTGGATCATTAACCCATTGATACACGTCGAACGTTTGATGAACCCAACTCTGGTACTCGAATACACAAAGTGAATGAAACTGCTGAGTGCAAAGTTATATCCGTCAGATCTTGGCTTATTCCTTGTTTACTCAGAAACTGTAGTCCTCTTACAATATTTTGTCCACTAGTCTCTACAATCCAGAATATCAGATGTGTCAGCTTCTGTAACCGTAAATTTTCCAAGTTTTGTGTTACTTTGTAGAATGTGCTGTGTTATTTGATGGGCAGTGAATATCCTGTTATTCTGTCGAAGCTTCTTTGAAATGATACTAATGTCTCGATCGCACAGTGAAAATCTGTGTCCTCTCACAGGAAAATACTGTTGAATAAGTTTGAAACATCCAGAATCTGTCAGAGTATCCACTGGTTTCTTCGTGATAAACATACAAAATGTCTGTCCCCTTCCTATGTCCCAAAAGCAGAAAATCTTGACTGAGATCTTTCTAAGGTAAAATAGATTCTTTACTGATACTTTTGGCAGGCTAATATTTTGTACATAATCGAATGCGAGGGATAATGCACGCGTCTCTCCTTTGGCTTCATGTGATTTTTCATATGTGAGAGCAGAGTAAAATTATCAGCTTCGGCGTTGGTGTATCATAAATTCTGCAGCATGTGTGCGTTTTGCTGTATCATTGGGATGTGGTGATCTAAGCTTCATTTTCAATTCTTCATATGTACAGTAGGTGTCTACCTGAGGCCACCCAATTCGATAGTTAAATTCTCCTTGAAAATAATTCCTGTAGAAGCAGCAACTTATTTTGATACCAGAATGCTTCTCGAAGAACAACTTCCACATCGTTTTGTCATCTTTGCAGGACAGTAGTGTGGTTGCTGCAATGGGAAGGACTGAGTATGATCCCATACTTGATCGCGGACAGAGGAGAAAGTCTATGATCAACTCCTCTACCCTCATTATCTTCTGGCGTTTTGCCAACAAGCTTCAGTTGCTTAATTCTTCAAACTCGCATTTCACTGATGTCAAATGCTGCAAGTAAACTATCATAAACACCTCTTTTCGAGATGTGCTTACTAAAATGTACTTACAGGAGTTCTTCATTTTTTTCTTAGACGCCTCTACCTGATTGGTGTACAATCTATTAGCCCTTGAAGGAACAGGTCTTTCTCATTCATAGTTGAAATAGCTTAAAACGTTGTAAGGATGTCTATGCAGTTGTCTCTTCCAAGATGTTCTACACATTTTTTATTGCACCTGGGAAAATGCAAAGGAAGGCAATTACATTTAGGAGAATATGCAAGCAAGTAAATTAATTTGATACGATAACAAATACCAGTTGGAACACACCTATCTGTAGACGATGCATAAGTAAATCACCAGCTTACCTATAATATAACCTGGGTCGTTTGGACTGATTTGGATTAACACTGTGATTTACGTAGGCTTCGCCTTTCAACCGAGCTACTTTTATTTTCGTGCTCTTGTAAAAAAAAGTAGGTTTAGTCCTACCCTTTTTCGTGTCTTATCTTCAGTATTACAATAAACACGTTCATCATCACACAGTTTGCTCCTAGCAAACTTACCACAAACTCAGCAGACTCGAGGCACGTGGCAGCCTGCTCTTCAATTGTTTGCAGTCACCTGACCAATGATAACTGTTCAGTACTGAAAGGGTGCATGTCAGTGACTTAAGCCCATCTAATACAATATGTGCTTTTCAGTTCCACGTTACAAGGAAACGAATGTGTTAAGGGCGCACTTTTAAACTTAAATGATAAATCTTCCCCATAATACTTGAACCATTACAAAACGCGACATAGAGAAAGTAGTGCCTTTCGCCCTTTTAGAAAAGTCCTACTCAGCTGTGGTCAGACGCCACAGGGGGAGTACACAACACCGAGTATGTTATGCTTCCGCCATAGACCACTCAGATAGTTCCGAAGTGCACACTCGTCCTCAAAACGCGGATATAAGCCGATACCGGCTCAACTCAAGTAAATATTAACAATATCAGTGTCTGTATCCAGAGTATCAAAAAGAAGAGCCAAGAAGAGCCAATGTGCACATTTTATAAGCGATCGTAGTAATCGATCACTGGATTCAGGTCTAGACCAGAGTTAAACACAGACCGGTGACAGTGGTCCTTAAGCTACTGCCACGTAGCAGCATCATACTACAGTTAAGCAGTGCAGATTTTCTTTCAATAAATTATAATAAATCGTTGCTAATCTGTGCTGCAATCGTTTTTCCATTATGTTGCCTAACCCTATTTGGCGCTGTGCTAAGGGATAATAGTTACTCCGTGCAAACAAGCCACTTCATAAGAGCAACTGCTGTCAGTGGCAATGGCTTCGCTTCTTCTTACCTATTTCTGTTTGAAACCACATACAGGGTGTCCGAAAACTCTTTCCCTGATTACATAAACTGATAACTCCGGATAGAAGTAAGATACAAATATGAAGCTTGTGTCGAACTGTTCACAACTATCAAAGTTTTTTTCTGTTTTAGGTTCGCAGTACGTAAGTAGTGGATGAGGTGCAGTACTCAAGAAGCCATGTTAACCAATCAGGAGAAGGCACAGTGTGTCCTGTGGTACCATGAGACACGATCACCAACCACAGTGCAGAGATACTTCTAGACAACATTTGGAAGGAATCCACCTGATGTCAAGAGCATTAAAGCCTGGTATGAGCGGTTCAAGAACACAGGATCGGTTGCTGACCTTCCGAGGTCTGGTCGACCAAGAACCTCAGCAGACAGGGTGGAAGCTGTAAGGCAGTCTTTTTTGCGAAGTCCGAAGAAATCGGTGCGCAGGGCCTCACGTGAATTACAGATGCCAAAAAGCTCTCTCCATGACATTTTACACAAAAGTTTATTATTTCGTGCATACAAAGTGCAAATCGTTCAGGCCTTGTTGCCCAATGACAGTACACGTCGATATGACTTTGCGGTCGAAATGCTATCACGTATTGAGGACGATGATGGTTATCTCAGACGAATTTCCTTTTCCGACGAAGCGACCTTTTTTGTCAGTGGAGTACTGAATCGCCATAATGTGCGCATTTGGGGTACACAACACCCTGGCGAGGTCATGGAGTGCACCAGAGGCAGTCCAAAGGTGAATGTTTGGTGCGCACAATTGCACGATCGAATTATCGGGCCATTCTTCTTCGCTGCAGTGTATCTGGACATGTTGCAACTGTATGCTGTTCCTCAGCTGCTTCAGTATCACCCCGATGTCTTGTTTCAGCAAGACGGTGCACCACCTCATTGGGGTTTGGACGTCCGTGCCTATCTCGATATGACCTTTCCTCGGCGATGGATTGGTCGTGATGGGCCAACGGTTTGGCCTCCACGCTCTCCTGACATAACCCCATTAGACTTCGTTTTATGGGGTTATGTCAACGACGAGGTCTACCGAACACGTGTACCAGATCTTGAAACCCTGCGGCAACGATTAACCACAGTCATTGAATCGATCCCTTCAGTGATGTTGGCTAATGTGTGGGCGGAAATTGAAAATCGCCTAGATGTGCTACGTGCTACCAAGGGTGGTCATGTGGAAGTTTACTGATGTGTGAAAAAAACTTTGATAGTTTGTAAACAATTAGACACCAGTTTCATATTTGTATCTTACTTCAAGCCTGAGTTATCAATTTATGTAATCA
Source organism: Schistocerca piceifrons (assembly GCF_021461385.2). NCBI lineage: Eukaryota > Metazoa > Arthropoda > Insecta > Orthoptera > Acrididae > Schistocerca > Schistocerca piceifrons. Next base: position 448,284,662 of record NC_060149.1, on the reverse strand, counting down.
GAAAAATACTTTTCGGACACACTGTATATTTGGTGAATGAAACATAAGGCACAATAAGGAGAGCACCAAGGAACGAAGTAAGGAAGAAAACAATGCTGAAGTTATGCAAGACTTTGGATGCACCAGCGTGTTTATATTGGGCTGAAGCGTGGGTCCTCACTAGAAAGTACGAAATATGAGTCAAAGACTGCGAAATGTGATTCCTTTGATAATTTAAGGGAAACGAAAAGAAATGAAGACATACTGCAAACACTCAAGATTTACAGTTTAAAAGACAAAATCTTAGAACATCATTACATAGGAGATCTCATGCAGGACGTTTGAGCGATGAAAGTTTGCTAAAATCGGTGTAAAGGGCGCTACACGGAGTGTACAGATTAAATACAAGATGTAAATATCAAGTTTGAAATTCACAATAGGTGTAAGGGCTTAATGTACCAAAAAGAAGTAGATATTAATATACCACTATGGGTATAAACTGCTAATCGAGTACTACGCAACCTCTAAATCTAACTTATTGATGTTTCCGGTTGTAGATTTATGTAAATGGAAAGGTGTCGCATTACATCTCTCAAAAGTAATATTTCAACTTTATTTCATGGAGGCTACGGAAGTTAGAGCAGCTGGATAACTTTCGTATTATAAGTGAAGTAAGAAATAATCCACTATGACGGTCAGAAGAATGATATTGTGATATAGATGTGGTATTGTGTATGAAACAAGAAAGAAAGTTAAATGATGAAAATATTGCCCTGCCGTGCGATAAATTTGACCAAATCTCTGACTATGAATGAGATCAAGACGCCGGCCAGTGTGGCCGAGCGGTTCTAGGCGCTTCAGTCTGGAACCGCGCGACCGCTACGGTCGCAGGTTCGAATCCTGCCTCGGGCATGGGTGTGTATGATGTCCTTAGGTTAGTTAGGTTTAAGTAGTTCTAAGTTCTAGGGGACTGATGACCTCAGATGTTAAGTCCCATAGTGCTCAGAGCCATTTGAACCATTTGAGAGCAAGATAATGTTTTACATACCGTTGACGATGATGTCATTAGAGGCGAAATAAAGCCTGGGTTGGTGAAAGACGGGGGACGAATTCGGTCCTGTATTTTTTGAAGGAATAGCCCTGATATCTGACTTTAGCTAATAAAGGAAAACACATGAAACCTAATCAGGATGGCTAGACGGGATGTGAACTACTCCCGAAGGAACTCCAATGAATTAATTGCTGCAACACTTTGCTCGGTGTCTGTTCCAGAGGTTGCCCCTCAGTCTGCGAGATCCGGGCAGTTGCAGAGGGTGGGCTTACTGGTAGTTGGGAGCTCCAACGTCAGGCGCGTAATGGGGCCCCTTAGGGAAATGGCAGCAAGAGAGGGGAAGAAAACCAATGTGCACTCCGTGTGCATACCGGGGGGAGTCATTCCAGATGTGGAAAGGGTCCTTCCGGATGCCATGAAGGGTACAGGGTGCATCCATCTGCAGGTGGTCGCTCATGTCGGCACCAATGATGTGTGTCGCTATGGATCGGAGGAAATCCTCTCTGGCTTCCGGCGGCTATCTGATTTGGTGAAGACTGCCAGTCTCGCTAGCGGGATGAAAGCAGAGCTCACCATCTGCAGCATCGTCGACAGGACTGACTGCGGACCTTTGGTACAGAGCCGAGTGGAGGGTCTGAATCAGAGGCTGAGACGGTTCTGCGACCGTGTGGGCTGCAGATTCCTCGACTTGCGCCATAAGGTGGTGGGGTTTCGGGTTCCGCTGGATAGGTCAGGAGTCCACTACACGCAACATGCGGCTACACGGGTAGCAGGGGTTGTGTGGCGTGGGCTGGGCGGTTTTTTAGGTTAGATGGCCTTGGGCAAGTACAGAAAAGGCAACAGCCTCAACGGGTGCGGGACAAAGTCAGGACATGTGGGGACCAAGCAGCAATCGGTATTGTAATTGTCAACTGTCGAAGCTGCGTTGGTAAAGTACCGGAACTTCAAGCGCTGATAGAAAGCACCGAAGCTGAAATCGTTATAGGAACAGAAAGCTGGCTTAAGCCAGAGATAAATTCTACCGAAATTTTTACAAAGGTACAGACGGTGTTTAGAAAGGATAGATTGCATGCAACCGGTGGTGGAGTGTTCGTCGCTGTTAGCAGTAGTTTATCCTGTAGTGAAGTAGAAGTGGATAGTTCCTGTGAATTATTATGGGTGGAGGTTACACTAAACAACCGAACTAGGTTAATAATTGGCTCCTATTACCGACCTCCCGACTCAGCAGCATTAGTGGCAGAACAACTGAGAGAAAATTTGGAATACATTTCACATAAATTTTCTCAGCATGTTATAGTCTTAGGTGGAGATTTTAATTTACCAGATATAGACTAGGACACTCAGATGTTTAGGACGGGTGGTAGGGACAGAGCATCGAGTGACATTATACTGAGTGCACTATCCGAAAATTACCTCGAGCAATTAAACAGAGAACCGACTCGTGGAGATAACATCTTGGACCTACTGATAACAAACAGACCCGAACTTTTCGACTCTGTATGTACAGAACAGGGAATCAGTGATGATAAGGCCGTTGCAGCATCCCTGAATATGGAAGTTAATAGGAATATAAAAAAAGGGAGGAAGGTTTATCTGTTTAGCAAGAGTAATAGAAGGCAGATTTCAGACTACCTAACAGATCAAAACGAAAATTTCTGCTCCGACACTGACAATGTTGAGTGTTTATGGAAAAAGTTCAAGGCAATCGTAAAATGCGTTTTAGACAGGTACGTGCCGAGTAAAACTGTGAGGGACGGGAAAAACCCACCGTGGTACAACAACAAAGTTAGGAAACTACTGCGAAAGCAAAGAGAGCTCCACTCCAAGTTTAAACGCAGTCAAAACCTCTCAGACAAACAGAAGCTAAACGATGTCAAAGTTAGCGTAAGGAGGGCTATGCGTGAAGCGTTCATTGAATTCGAAAGTGAAATTCTATGTACCGACTTGACAGAAAATCCTAGGAAGTTCTGGTCTTACGTTAAATCAGTAAGTGGCTCGAAACATCATATCCAGACACTACGGGATGATGATGGCATTGAAACAGAGGATGACACGCGTAAAGCTGAAATACTAAACACCTTTTTCCAAAGCTGTTTCACAGAGGAAGACCGCACTGCAGTTCCTTCTCTAAATCCTCGCACAAACGAAAAAATGGCTGACATCGAAATAAGTGTCCAAGGAATAGAAAAGCAACTGGAATCACTCAATAGAGGAAAGTCCACTGGACCTGAGGGGATACCAATTCGATTCTACACAGAGTACGCGAAAGAACTTGCCCCCCTTCTAACAGCCGTGTACCGCAAGTCTCTAGAGGAACGGAGGGTTCCAAATGATTGGAAAAGAGCATAGATAGTCCCAGTCTTCAAGAAGGGTCGTCGAGCAGATGCGCAAAACTATAGACCTGTATCTCTTACGTCGATCTCTTGTAGAATTTTAGAACATGTTTTTTGCTCGCGTATCATGTCATTTCTGGAAACCCAGAATCTACTATGTAGGAATCAACATGGATTCCGGAAACAGCCTTATTTGTTCATGAGACCCAGAAAATATTAGATACAGGCTCCCAGGTAGATGCTATTTTTCTTTACTTCCGGAAGGCGTTCGATACAGTTCCGCACTGTCGCCTGATAAACAAAGTAAGAGCCTACGGAATATCAGACCAGCTGTGTGGCTGGATTGAAGAGTTTTTAGCAAACAGAACACAGCATGTTGTTATCAATGGAGAGACGTCTACAGACGTTAAAGTAACCTCTGGCGTGCCACAGGGGAGTGTTATGGGACCATTGCTTTTCACAATATATATAAATGACTTCGTAGATAGTGTCGGAAGTTCCATGCGGCTTTTCGCGGATGATGCTGTAGTATACAGAGAAGTTGCAGCATTAGAAAATTGTAGCGAAATGCAGGAAGATCTGCAGCGGATAGGCACTTGGTGCAGGGAGTGGCAACTGACCCTTAACATAGACAAATGTAATGTATTGCGAATACATAGAAAGAAGGATCCTTTATTGTATGATTATATGATAGCGGAACATACACTGGTCGCAGTTACTTCTGTAAAATATCTGGGAGTATGCGTGCGGAACGATTTTAAGTGGAATGATCATATAAAATTAATTGTTGGTAAGGCGGGTACCAGGTTGAGATTCACTGGGAGAGTGCTTAGAAAATGTAGTCCATCAACAAAGGAGGTGGTTTACAAAACACTCGTTCGACCTATACTTGAATATTGCTCATCAGTGTGGGATCCGTACCAGATCGGTCTGACGGAGGAGATAGAGAAGATCCAAAGAAGAGCGGCGCGTTTCGTCACAGGGTTATTTGGTAACCGTGATAGCGTTACGGAGATGTTTAATAAACTCAAGTGGCAGACTCTGCAAGAGAGGCGCTCTGCATCGCGGTGTAGCTTGCTCGCCAGGTTTCGAGAGGGTGCGTTTCTGGATGAGGTATCGAATATATTGCTTCCCCCTACTTATACCTCCCGAGGAGATCACGAATGTAAAATTAGAGAGATTAGAGCGCGCACGGAGGCTTTCAGACAGTCGTTCTTCCCGCGAACCATACGCGACTGGAACAGGAAAGGGAGGTAATGACAGTGGCACGTAAAGTGCCCTCCGCCACACACCGTTGGGTTGCTTGCGGAGTATCAATGTAGATGTAGATGTAGATGTAATAAATCTTACGCAAACACCCTTGTCAGTATTTAAGCGCCAGCAATATGATACCAAGATTCCTACTATCGTTCACAAGATCTAGAAACGTGCAGATAACAGTCCTGGCTAGCTATTGTCACGTTCCTTGACTTTGAGGAAGCTTTCAATACAGTTGCATACTTTCTCCGAGTCAGCAGAATATGGAATACGGGAAAGAGTATGTGACTCGTTTGGAAAAAAAAATGATGATTATGTTTCAACGTCCTCTCGTAGGCGACGTCATTAGAGACGGAGTGCGAGCTCTGACTCAAGAACGATGAGGAAGATATTTGGCCGTTTCTTTTCAAAGAATTCCTTCCTAGATGCTCTATCCAACCGAAAATGATTTCTGGGTCTTAAATAATGGACTGATGAGTGTCGAAAGAACAGTTTCCAGTATATCTCAAGAAAGTACCATAGGACCGTAAGCCTTCGTAACATACAGGATAGTCAGAAACAGTATCAAAAGCTTGTTAGAATGTTCCAGGGTAGTTTATGCTGAGTAATAATTAGTAAATAAAACAATTCTATACGTTGCCTGTTTCTGATTTAATTAGCGTTTAAGCCTTCGCGTTGGGTCTTTCCGCGAACTGGGACTCCATCGATGACATCACGAGCAGACGCAGTGATTAAGCACTGGAATGTTATCGACCTTCAGCTCAAGTGAAACGCGCGTTGGCGAATGAGATGCATGTTACCGACAGGGTGCAACCGGCCCGTGACGTACCGGCACTGCACGCGACCTCGCACCAGCCGACTCACATAAAACGCGCATATGGGAAGTCGGCATTGACCTGTATCGGTGGCTGAAAAATACGGCTTTCCCTAGAAGGTTTGTGTCACCATTAAGCAAGATGCCTGTCATGATCTGTAGTGGTTTATCCGCACGAATGAGCAAACTCGGCATGCCGTTCTGATGGGCAATCTACATTGTCACAATTACTAAGCCTGAATTACTAATCAATAACTGACGAAACTAAAATAACCTTTGATAGAAATCGTGCCACGCCACTTGCGTAGTTCGGAGACTATCCATAAAATACAGAGGGATTGGATAAAAATATGGAAACACCGCGAGAAATGCATACTTGAACATAAATGAAGATGTTAGCCCAGTCCTCAGGTTGCGCTGTTGTATCTCACCAGGTACCTGCGCAACATCCTCAATACGCTGCAAGTGCAGTCGTGGTCAGAACAGAGTTCTGTGTAATTGTGCCTGCATTATTTTGGAGGTAAGTGATTTCGAACGTGGGCAGATTGTTGGTGCTTCCATAACAAAGGTAGCTGACGTGGTTAGTGTACCTAAAGGCACCAGGAACTGTATCGAAGACTGATACTGCATACAGTGAAAGCGGAAAAACATCATCTGCTAAGTCACAACGAGGACGAAACTGTGTGTTGAGTGATCGATAAATCACAGACGGTCACTGAAGAGTACTGTGTCGAAAAATAAGAGGACGACAGCAGCCACCGGGTGTAAATATACGAAACAGGAATTTCCCTATAGATAGATGGTGCTTGCCGTCAGTGTAGGGCCCGTGAGACCGAGTCTGCAGCGCCATCTGCTTCCTGTAACCACTGACGACGAAAGTCAACATTCAGTAACCCAAGTTTCATACATCGGTATCTGTTTCAAACCTGTAAACACGTCGAATTTTGTGCCTACGAACTACGATTTGCGGAATGCATTAGTTTTCGGTTATCATTTGAAGAAAACTGCTGCAGAATCGCATCGAATGCTTGTAGAAGCTTTCGGCGAACATGCTCTTCGGGAAACACAGTGTTTCGAGCGGTTCAAAAAAGTTCAAAAGTGATGATTTTGACGTGAGAAACGATGAGCGCGGGAAACCACCGAAAAAGTTTGAAAACCACGAATTTCAGGCCTTATTGGACGAAGATGATACTCAAAATCAACAGGAACTCACGGAACAACTGAATGTGACGCAGAAAGCCATTTCTCTTCGGTTGAAACCTATGGGAAAGGTGCAGAAAGTGCGAAAATGGGTTCTGCATGAACTGAGTGACAGACAGCAAGCGAGTCGAGAGACCACTTGTGAAATGCTGCTCGCCAGATACAAAAGAAAGTCGTTTCTCCATCAAATAGTGATAAATGATGAAAAATGGGTATATTCTGAGAATCCTACGCGTCGTAAATCATGGGAGAATCCAGGCAAACCATCGCTTTGGAAAGAAGACAATGCTCTGTGTTCGGTGGGATCAGAAGGGTGTCATCTATTATGAGCTGCTAAAACCTGGTGAAAAGTTAGCACTGATCGCTACCGACAGCAAATAACCAATTTAAATCGAACATTACGTGAAAAGCGGCCGGAATATGGAAAAAGGCAACATAAAGTCATATTGCTCCATGATAATACCCCATCAAACATAGCAAAACGGGTGAGGGAAACGATCAGGGCGTTCAGTTGGGAAATACTAGGGTATGCGGCTTATTCTCCAGACTTGGCTCCGTCCGATTATCATCTATTTGTATCACTGGGACACGCTCTCGCTGAAAAACGTTTCAGTTCATATGAAAATGTCCGAAAATGGCTCGCTGACTGGTTCGCTTCAAAAGAAGAACTGTTTATTTGTCGTGGTATTCATAGCCCGCCGGAGAGTTGGGAGAAATGTATAAATAGCAATGGGGATTATTTTGAATAAAATTTTGTTTATCAGTTTCAAACAACAGACGTGTTTCATACTTCTACACCTGGTAAAGTCACCGCAGAAATTAATGCCACATCCTGAACCCATTAAGCACCAAGTCAACAGGAAGGGAGCTCCATAAGAAGGGAACTGCAGGGCGAAGTGGAATTCCAAAACCACTCATAAGTGATGCAAATGCCCGTAACAGGAGCCATAAAACCTGGACTATGGAGTAATGGAAGTATGTAATTTGGTCGAAAGAGTCTTGTTTTACACTGTTTCCAAGTTCTGGTCGAGTATCCGTCCCAATAATGAAATATGGCAAGGGTTCGGTCATGATTGGGCAACCATATCCTGGTTTTCCACGGGCACCGTCGTTACTCTGCCAGGTCCCATTAATGCGAAGGACTATGTGACCATTTTTACAGATGAGATTCATCCCACGGTATGATGATTGTTCCGCAGTGATGATGTTGTACTCCAAGATGACGGGGCCCCTGTTCACACAGCTCACATCGTCCACTACCGCTTCTGTGAGCACGAGGATGAACTGCCGCATCTCCCCTGGTAACCACAACCACCATATCTCAACGTAATTGATCGTTTGTAGTCTGCTTAGGAGAGGAGTGTGCGTGATCGCTATTCACCTCTATCACTGTTACCTGAACTTGTTGCTAGTTTGCAGGATGAATGGGATAAGATTCAGTTGAGAACCATACCAGGCCTGTACTTATCCACTGCGAGGCGACTGGAATCTGTTCCGAATGCCAACGTTTTTCCTACACCGCATTAGACATGGTAACGTGTAGTGTTTTTGTTTTTCTATGAATTTGGCCGCCCCCTGTATACTTCGGGGCCAAAACTCAACGAAAGGCACAGTGTCACGAGTGGTTCGGAGGCTGCTGAAGTCTACACAGTGCACCCGTATCCCAACGGCATTGGTAGAAATGGATTTCTGACAACCCACGTCCAAAGTAGCGACGATCCGACTCAAAGCAGAACGTCAATCGCCCCGTATGACTCTGCGGAGGCGACGTGACGTCCATTCATCAAACACCTGTGGCCATCCTGTGCGGTGGTTTACACGTGTAAAACTTTTTCTCTTCCGATATTCCATTTCCACCCATAGGCAGCAGAAACCCAAATTATCGTCTAATCTCTGATATGCTGTGTGTCGTACGTCTTGCACCTATTATCGTCACACATTAAATGTCGCTTAACTCGCGAGATGCTACTGTATTCAGTACGCACTTGCCTTTGACGGACAGCTCGGATATCAAGTTTATCACAGATAACACTCAGCCTCAATATTTTAGCGTCATACAGGGCATGTCTCCAACTGGAACAGCTACATTTACATGACTACGCTGGTGTGCCTGGCAGAGCGTCCAACGAACAATCTTCAGAATTGCGTCTTCATGTTTTCGCGACGTAAGGACTGTTCTATAAAATTTCGAGCATGCAGCAGCATAAATTCAGCTTCTTCTTCTAATATTTGGACTGAATACCGTCCAGCCATCTTCAGAGTGAGCCGAGGTGACTAACGCTCCAACACTTGCTCCGTCCTTTTAAACTCGATGACCCAACCGCTGCGTATGCGGCCAAAGATACGCAAGGCGCCAGAGACGTTGATAGGCAGCAAAGAGGCGTAACATATTGAAAGGTATGTGCTGAGATTCGATCAGGATAGAGCCAGTGAAAAATGTCGATAGTTCCCAACCGCAAGGTTGGACGAGTAGTACACCTTCGAGTAGTAAGATCTTTGTCAGCTAACAGAGCTAGGTGCACGCGGTAAAAGTTTGAGTAGTGGTGAGGAGATGCGCAGAGACAGCAGACGTGTTTCGAGTCGGAGCTAGATGCCTGCAGGAGGCAACTGGGTCGTGACAGCATCAAAGTAAGAATTGGCGCTACGCACATAATAAGCTATATATTGAGCGAAACTTGGCACATACCTGGGGAAACTAGAAAGAATAATTAATAAAATAGGTTTTCTTTGGTTAAATAATGTCTAAAAGCTAGATAGAAATCCCATTGTTGATGCAATAAGCGTTTTGTGAAACTTTCTCGTAAATCCATGCTATAGAAGTTTTTTTAGTTTTTCACATGTGCCTTAAAAGTTTGAACAATAAATATTTTTTAGATAAAATTAGAGTTCCATCTCACACCTTATGACGTTCTCCGCATCCTGTGCTTGCATTGAACCAAAAAGTTCATTAAAGTAAAGTTCCCATGAGTAAAGCTAATAATTTCATTTATCAGAGTAAAATAATCTATATGCCATTGCACAGTTGGCAAATTATTCAGATCAGGACAGAATTTTTATTACGTAACAAACAGGGCCAAAATGAGTAAAGTTATCTAGAATGACAATTTTATGCCATTGCACTACGGCTGAGTTGAATATACGTTTTACTATCGGCTAAACGGGAAGGAGTGCACTAGCTAAGTCCACAGACGCAGTCAGATGCAGGTTGGTGACTTTCATTTATTTTTACCACTAAACTTTCATGCAGTCAGATGCGTATTTTGAGTATTAATTTTCCAACAATATTTTCATGCAGTCAGATAAAGTTCAGTTCAGTTAAATACGCAGTCAGATGCAAGTTTTACTAAAGACTAAAGCAGTCACATGCAGTTCAGTCTACTTTAAATAGAGAATGTTTATTAACAACACTTTCAATATGCATGGAAATTAAATCTATGGCTGCCCAGTCTATCCACTCGGTAATCTCGATGTGTCACGGAGAGCTGCGACGTCGCGACGTCTTTGTGATTTAATTAGAGAAATTGCCGGTTTCTATGATTTGTCCAAAATGAAGCCGCTATCTCTATTAATTAAATTCGTTGACAACCGAAATGTTAGGAGAAGAAGCTGAATTTATGTGGCTGCACGCCCGAAATTTTATTGATCAATTTCCAGATCATTTTGCTACCGTTCTCTCGAATTACACGTGGGAAAAACGAACATCTAAATTCTTCCGTGCTAGCTATGATTTCTCTTGTTTTATCAGAACGATCATTTCTCCTTATTAAAGGTGTGTGTCAACAAAGTATTTTCGTATTCGGAGGAGAATCTTGGAGATTGAAATTTCGTGAAAAGACCTCGCCTCAACGATAAATGTCTTTGTTTTAATGATGGTCACCCAACTCGCGTATCATACCCGTGACATTCTATCCCCAATTTCGCGATAATACAAAACGAACTGCACATCTTTGAACGTTTTCGAAGCCCTCCGTCAATCCTATCAGGTAAGGATCCCACGCATATTGCGCAGCGGTACTTTAGCAGAGGACGGGTAACCATAGTGTAGACAGTCTCTTTAGTACACTTGCAGCACCTTCTAAGTGTTCTATCAATCAAACGCAGTCATTGCTTCGCTTTTCACACAACATTGTCTGTATGATGATTCCAATTTCAGTTGTTCGTGACTGTAGTCCCTATGTACTTAGCCGAATATAGAACTTTTAATTTATATTATTTATCTAGTAATCGAAATTTAAGGGAATTTTTTTTAGTACTCATGTGGAGGACTAAATATTTTTTAATATTTAGACTCAATTGCCATTTTCCGCATTATACAGATATTTTGTTTAAATCACTTTGCAATTGGTTTTGATCTTCTGATGACTTTACTAGACGGTAAATGGGAGCATAAAACACAAACAATCTAAGGGATCTGCTCAGATTTTCTCCTAAATCATTTATACATATCAGGAACAGCAGAGGCTCTATAGCACTTCCTTGGCAAGGCCAGATATCGTTTTACTCGACGAGCTTCCGTCAGTTACAATAAACTGTGACCTTCCTGACAGGATATCACGAATCCAGTCGCACAGCTGAGACGATACTCCACAGGCACACAATTTTGTTAGCAGTGGCTTATGAAGAAGAGTCTCAAAAACATTTCACAGATCCAGAAATGTGCAATCAATTTGACATCCCCTGTCGATAGCGCTCATTACTTCGTGTGAGTAAAGAGGAAGTCATGTTACACAAGATCAATATTTTCTAAATCCATGCTGTATCTCAATTGATCGGTACCTTCTAGGTAATTCATAATGCACTTACATAGTATATGTTCCAAAATCGTATTGCAAATCGACGTCAGCGACATGGGTCTGTAATATAGCGGATTACTAATATTTCCATTCTTGGCTGTTGTTGTAACCTATGCAACTTTCCAGTCTGTATGTACAGAGCTTTCTTTGAGCGAGCGGTTGTATAGGATTGCTAAGTATGGAGCAATTAAATTTGAATGCTCTGTAAGGAACCTACTAGTATGGATTCTGGACAGGAAGACTTGCCTTTATGAAGTGATTAAGTTGCTTCGCTACACCAAGGGTATCGACTTCTAAGTTACTCAAGCTTTCAGCTATTCTTGATCTGCTTTCTGGAATATTTACTTCGTCTTCTTTGGTGAAGGAATTTCGAGAAACCATGTTTACTATTTTCGCTTTAGTGGTACTATAATTGGTAAAATTACCATTGGTATCGTATAGTGAAAATACTGACTGTGTGTTGCAGCTCGTTTACTTTACATACAATCAGTATCTCTATAGATTTTCTGTGAGATTTCGAGACAAAATTTCGTTCTGTAATCTATTAAAAGCATCTCGCATTGAAGAGCACGATAAATTTCGAGTTCCTATAAAACCTTACCCGTGACTTTTCGCTACTGAGTTTAGAATCCTGATGGGGTAACAGATAGGAAATGGAATCATTTGAAGGTAAAATACTAAGGCAATCATGATTGATCGAACTTCAGATAATTTCTAGTAGACTGCTACAAGCACAGTCAGGAAAATATAAGGATATCACAAATTACTAAACATTTCATGTGGCTATACGCTGAATCAATCTGAATACATATCATAGTATTAACACCCTGTTAAACAAGGAAGTTTGTGGTTTCAAAGACAGTATATTGTAGCTAATCATGTTGATCAGGAAACGAATACATCGTCAGTGTCATTTACATCATCGACGATGTTATTTGAGAGCATTCTATTATTCTGAAGTGATAATTAAATCAAGACCCTAAGCTGTCGACAGGCGTTGATATAAATCAACGATGACACTTCAAAACGTGTGCCCCGATCGGGACTCGAACCTGGGATCTTCTGTTTAGACAGAGGATAGTGCGACTGCAGAGATTTATCCCTTGCACGCTCCCCGTGAGACCCACATTCGCAACTTAATGTCCACACACTACATTCGTAGTGCCCCTACCCATTACACTCATTACTCGCGGCAGGCAATCTTACCGAGTCCCGTAGGAGTTCGGGCAATGCGTGTGCATCCAGCACAGAAGAAGAAGGTCAATGGCCGGTGAGCCTTAACTATATGAAGGTGGTATCTGTTCTTTCGGACATGTCTGAAAGAACAGATGCCATCTTCATGTAATTCTATTATTCGGACTGACGGTAGCTCTTGTGTGACTGATTACATGCAATGAGACAGTACTATTGCAGAATTCTGGGAAGAAGAATCATATGTCATTAATGATAAGGCCGCAATGAGAGTCTGCAGAAATCAGTCTGAAGAGTCGGAAACAGTTATACCATTACCGAAAGTGGAGAAGCGGCTACAGAAAAGGTTACAGAGGGTCATTGGTATACCAACAGCAGGCTAAAGATTTGGCAAAGAAACAAATTCTAGGGCTATTATCGACCGGAAATATGGTTTGCCACAACGAATCGTTTCCAGGAATGAATGAACATTCATTCATCTCCAAGACTCAATAGACAAAAATGGCTTGAGGGATCCCCACTGCCATTAATATAGACCGTAAAAGCTCAAAAATTAGTGCTTTGTGCTGTTTCTAAATGATCTGTAACCATTCGTAAATTTTCTGCTGAGAAAACCATCACGTAGATTGCCGTGTTAGCACTTTTGTTAATATCACGACTTATGACCGACGAGGACAAATATGAGTTTATGCTGCAAAATTTTACGTTTACTTACAAATGCGCCAACTTGTAGTCCGGAAATCTTAGCTGGTTGTTTTTTCCCGCGGTTTCTTTAAGAAGAGAGGTAACATCCATCCTTTTGCTACCATAATGTCAGAATTGAAACACACTACCAGACCAATCGACAATATCACACCAGACATAATAGGAAGATTACGCGATATGGAAATCTTCCGTATTACGCATGGACTTCTCATCGAATGTATTTTAGGTCGCTGAAAAAACTTTAAACCCCTTTTTTGAGAAAGTGTCAAGATCATGCATTTCCCATCGTTGTCGGCGAAAATATTGCGCTATGAAATTATCAAATAATTTTTACTCATCGTGTGTAATTAGGTATAGAAAAGAAATAGTGATCAATAACGAGAACTTCAAAGATCGTATGTTACTTCAGCGCCAATAAATATAACGGATTAGTTGAGCATCTAAATGCATCAATTTTAAAAACTAATCTCAAAACTAGAAAGGTTCGTGGTTGTACTAGTGTTTAAGCTATTTACGTTGTTGTTTTTAATTTGTTTTATATCATTCTTACTCTGGATCCATGCGATTAGGTGTGCGAAGCTCTCCAGTCACGGTAAATGTCATCACGTAATTCACAGATCGTTGATAACAATTTAAATTGTCAAAAAATTGAAAAGCATGAAAACAGTGAAATGCTGTGTGACACTACGAAAACTTTCACTAAAATTTTAAAATACGTGGCTCACAACAAATTTTCAGTCATACATGAAATGTTACCTGCAGAAAAAATGGAGACCTTTTCGTACAATTGAAAGAAACTGCTAACCAAATTCAAACATTTTCCTGTGTGGTGTTCAGTGAGTGAATGCTGCTGTTCCTACTGAGTGGATCAATACTATTAATCACAAATTCCGTGAGGGAATGTGCAACAGAGGTAACAATCTTTCACTTGCAAAACACTCTGAAAGGCACCAACCGAGCGGGGCATGCCTTCTGGCAGCCACAATGATCTGAATCATTTGGACCTTCCAAGAGGCAGATCACTTTTCATGGAATCAGATATGGTAATGAAAACTGTCGCGCAACGGAGTCAAAACAACGTGCCTACCGAACGATTGATAACTCTCGGTCGCAGGCATGTGTGTTGCAGTTTCCCACCATGATTTAAGCTGGACGATGGAGTAGAGGAGACGGCTGCTGACAGATTGGTCGCTGGATACAGTGACCTCTCAGGAGTAACTCCATTCCACCCAGAGTCACAGAAAAAGCTGGAGAAACAATGCGCTCTTGCAGATATGTGGAATCCATGTATTCCCGTAGAGCTCTCGAGCCAGAGTGGCCTTGGCAGAGCTGCATCCTCTCTGCTCCCCTCGAAGTACATATAATCTGTCTTTCGCCAATGGCAAGGCTCCGTTAACTTCTGGCCAGCAAAAATGTTTCTAACAAAACTGCTAAACTCCCCATCCAGTAAAAGTTTTATCAGCCATCCATCGGATTGTGTTTCTGTCAGCACAGTTCCTAAAAGTTAAGGGAAAATTTCCACTCTTTCAGTTGTTTTTAAGTTCAGTCAATCCGGGGCTTTTCCGAGTCTGTAATTCTCAGAAAACAGACAGCTATCTCACACACTCTGGTAACTGCTCAGGGACAGACAGTGGAGTTCTTTCCCGCGTTTTCTACTGCATGGAAGGGAGTTCACCCTGGGTGGAGAAAGTGTGCGACTGACGGCAATTCAACCTCCATAAATGGAAAAAATCTATTCTAAAACGAACTCAACCATTTCTCTTCCAACGAAAACGGCAGAGGAGCGTCCCACTCTCCTGCTTTTTAGGAAGGCTGCGGCCGTGATGAACCAAATTCTATAAAACCTTGCTTGCGTAGTTTCGGCATGTACGTAAAAATTGGTAGGTTTTTTTTCACAGGGCCACGTTGATAGCGGCTCATTATATCGGCATTTTAAGGTTGAGTCAATGCCTCTAATGTTGTGCTGACCACCGTATTCAGGGAAAGCGCCTGTGACCACTGGCTGTCAATGGCAGGTCTAAACGAAACAGACAGAAGCATATCTGCCCTGCACGGGTCCCATTGACTCTGTGGCACTTCTCTTAGAGCGGCAACTGACCTTTGTGACCTACTCGGACGTCACCGAACATCACCTGCCGCTTCCTCAGCTCATTAAGCGAAGCACACATCCAGCTACAGAAAAATTCGACACCGAATATCTACCCAGATTTGAGCGCATTTTAAAACAGTAATTGAAGGCTTTATCGTTGTAATCACTGGGGCTGCTCATAACCAGCATTGCTATATTAAACCTGTACAAGATTCTCTCCGATGTGAAAATGAATTAAAGAAATGAAATAAAAATGAGACGTGTCAGGTCAGAGTAGACTAACGCATTTCATCTTGGACAATGGCCTGAACAAAATTTGCAGACTGACACCACACATAGTTATGAACGTCTTTTCTTGGATGGGAATATATTTCGTGAATGCATGGAGTTGTCTCGAAATACAGTGAAAGTAGACAAAGGAACCCAAATTTAGCATTTCAAAGAAGTTGTCAGTGGAGATTTTATGGAGACGAGAGTAGCATTCAGTAATAGCACAAGATACAGATTGTGATACTTTTCATCTATGATGACTATTTAATATTTCAAGCTCAGTTATTATATGTTCTGTCTGTGATAGCAAAATTTCGGTTTTACGAGAATTTCGTGTCAGAAATTTCATGCACTGTGTTGTGTGGCAAATAAGCAACAATTTTTTCTATGTAACCTATACTCTGATGTTACCCACTAAATCATTTACATTACGTTCCACATTTGTCAAAATCATACTTGCTTCGTATTACAAAACAATCGTCTGCCATCTTCAGTACATTCCTTTCGAAAAATAGTGGACTTAGACCAGATCTCTGTAGCACCAACCACTTCACAAAATAGTAGGCAAATTCAGTTCTGTTCCCTGCACGTTAAAGTTGGAAATTAACTTTCAGAATCTTATTTGCTAGATACTAAATTAACCACTGATGTGTATTTTCCCTAATTCCATAATCTTCCAACTTACGCAAAAATATAACACTGGCAACCTAATCAAATGCACTTGTTAAATATTGTCCTCATCTTCTCATTTAGCGGATTTTCTACCTCTGCTTTGTCGAGTTCGAGCTTGTGCTCCATTTATAATGATGTGGTGAATGGAAAGTAAAACGCTAACCTTCCTTCCTTCCTTCGTTTAGTAATCAGATGAGCAGTGGTTCTACACCCATGCCTGGAGGAACATTGGGACCAGTACTGGCTTGGCTGTCGGAATTAAGATTGTGTAAGTTTTTTCTACACGTTACAGTAGACGACTGTCGGAGTGTTTTGTCAAGTAATGTAGTGGATTATAGCCTCCACAAATCAGGAAGAGTGTGATGAAGTACTCTATATACATGGAGTCCACTGTTTATGGACGCACATGGGAAGAGGTGGGCACACCAGCATGTGACGTAAGGTCCGACAGAAATACAGGATAGATAGAAATTCCAACAACCCATCAGTCCTCCATAGATATTATACGTTTCTGTGTTCTTTCTAAGGTGAACACTAAGCTGATTCCCTACTTCCGCTATAACTATTCGGTTTACATAAATATTCGTCTGTCACCGAACGGATATTACGATTAAATTTAATGCATATAATACTACTTTTTCACACGAATTTACTTTATAATACCGTATAAAGAGTGTTTTGTATACCTATAAAAAGATATGATGGTAGTCTGACTACTGAAATATACTGTTATGTGCGAAACAAATGTTTCTGCAAGTCAGAAGCTTCTTCTTTTAAGAACGAGGAATAGGCAACTGAAGACGCAGATTTTCACACAGAGAAGGTCTTTTCATATCAAAGCGTGCCATACAATCACCTGATTGCACTGTTAAATAACAAGACTAGTTTTATTCATAGATACATTGCTCAATCAAAAGCTTTCTGGGAAGTGAGACAGGCTTCCTCATACTCGCAATCTGTAAAAATAACCTGTTACAAAGAGTGAGCCGCACTTGAGGTTTTTTCATTATTTTGTACCAGACACCAAATTTTCTCCGATGGCAGCGCGTAACATGAATTTTAGGACGCAACTTTACTATTTTGTTTCACTGAACCTTATGTTCCGTCACTGCATGTTAAAAAAATATCACAAATACGTCCCAAGTATTTGGACAAATTAAATGTCCTACGATTTTTCCTACCCTTTATGCAGCGAATATTATTATTTAATATGATTTGATCGATTAAACATATGCTTAACACAGTCAACAGCTTATGGTGAGAGATTTGTTTCGTATAAAAAGTGGAGACAGCTGTCTTACTATGTAAGTTTCTTCATTTCGGGTGAGACAACCGCAAATTTAGTGAAGGACAATTCCATTTTCCACCCTGGGTGTTATAAAATCACAGTCATTTATACCACTAAACGTACACCTCATTTCAATATGAAACCGCTGTAGTAGCATACAGGAGCGAGAACAACGTTCCATATTCGTCACTTCTTTAAAAATAACATTACTGGCGTTGTGTCATACATACGTAAATATTAAAACTCATATTTTATTGCATAAAACTTTTGTCCTACCTGGTTTGATTCGACACTGACCAGTTTACAGTAAGAGCTGTTCAAAGATATACCGACAGTTACCACTACCCAGTTGACCGCACCTATCGATATGTGTCTGGGACATGGTACTCACGACTATGTATATGATGTTGTTGTGATTTAAATTATTATTATGATATATGTATTGCAGCTTGTACAGACAAATATCTCATGTCACACAGTGAGTCATTCTATAAAACAAAGTCAAAACTTTAAAAATAAACATTTTCAAGCATTCAGATTCAAAATATTCACAATCATGTCGAGGTTGTAAGTTGTCATATAATAATACAAATGTAATTGCAGACTCTCTGGGTACTTATTTGCAACATTTATGCCTTTTCATTTCATCAAGTATTTGGCTGGAATTCTGTAAAAATGACATGTAACTTAATTCTGTTTGTTCGTTCAACTTATTGTCCCATTCTGTTTTAGCTAGCGCGTATATTTCCATTTCCTCAATAGCATCAATAACTCCTCCTTTCTTCCTTGTATGAGCTTTGATGACCTCTGAAATATTGTGGATGGTCTCTTTAAAATGTGTTGTAGTTATTGCTCTTAGCCAACCTTGCGTGCTATTTAAAACTGGTGTTGAAACTAGGCCCCAAGTGACCTACACAAAATTTCTATCATTTGTTACAGTTAATTTCGTTGATTGCAGACCATGACAAGGGTCCATTTTGTTGTTTGTGTGGCGCGTCAACTTATCCCGTGTATGCTCAGTATGGATACTGATATCTGCCTTTGTTTTTTAACGAACCTGTCCGAAATTTTACCAATATAAGGTTCCAGGCCGTATCTGCATCTTCTTTAGCAAGGAGTCTCCATGTATGTTGCTGCTCTACTTTTCTTTAATTTATTTGCGTACACTTATCCGTTACTTTTGGTTTGAAACGGTTGTTTTGAGCTATCTATCGCAAAATTTCCAATTATTTATCTACCTTGTAAAATTTCCACTTCTTTATCCATCTCGTGGCTTTCTAATAGAATGTTAGTAACACAGTGCAACATGGACTGAAAATATGCCTTTTTGTCCATGTTTGTCTGACATGGCTTCTTATGTGTTATGAAGTCCGATGTATCTTTGCAACAAATCCCGAACATATTTTGTTACCTAACATTTGTAAATTTAACATGTAAAGAGCTCAAACCTTTGCGTATCACCTTTCTCATTGCATATTTCATTCAGTAGTGTAAACTATTAATCTGAGCAATCATGGAAGTAACATCATTTTGGGTTCCATCCAGTAATACGAGCGTGCCACACACATACGGTGTCGTCGAGTATCGAGAGCGATGCAAGAAGTATCGGCTACTGTAGGGATACCGCACAGCAAATCGGTATCACGAGGCGCCAGTAAGACGCTGGGAAGAAGTCTTGCTTCCCGTTTTCCGAGGCGCCACCGCTGCGTCTCTGCCCTGAAATAGCTAGAGACCCAGAGGGTAGTACTGTTCGAGGTCGGATCCTGCCTACTTGCAGGAAGTTACTGTCGGCCGGTCAGCGATTACATAATCGAGGCGCGCACGGTGGAATCTTTCTCAAACAATTTTACAGAAACTATTCGGTAAAAAAAAATAATTTTTGCTTTGCTTACAGGTTTACATGATAGGTTCATGATGATGTGCCTATCATTTCGTTAATGGTCATAGTTACCGTGTATTCACGTGAAAGTAGCATACTGCGCGATTTTAGGAAAAGTGTGCAATGAAAAATACAGGGCACTATGATTTTGCGTCTGGTGCATATTACATAATATGTTGTTGCATATTAAATTTAGCTACCGTATTGAATTTTGCTTTTGACTTGGGTAGAGGTACTATCTGTCACCAATATCGAGAAAATTGATCTGAGGTAGCATACTCATCTGCGATCGCGCCCCGCCAGCGATAAAGCCAAACTGAAATATTCACAACATTCCTCATATTTAATAAACGGTTTCTGATATCGGAATGAGATTTTAGCAAATGATAGCACGTAAAGAGGAGAATATCTTACCATATCCTTATTACGGAAAACTTCATTATGTACTCTGTTATTCCCATAACTACAGACATTTTCGGTGAAAGAATGTAATTTTTAAGGGCCATCGATAGCTGTTGAAACGAGAAGTGCTATGAGTTTTGGAACAACGTATGTGAAGACATAACACGTTTTTTGTACTGATGATGTGCTTTTTTATAAGTTGCTGACTTAACTTTCTATCATTTCCTCACTTAATAAACTTGATATACCACTGTTTCAGATTTCTCTCGCAACTGTGTCTTCATAACATGTTAGTGAGGTGGGACACCGTAAACTTCGCTGTATTTTGGGAAAAGAAGAAAATTTTGACATGGCAACCAGGGAAATGTGTAGGTTTTACTCAAAATTCGCCACTCATGACGCTTCTCTGAAATTCACAAATGTTTAACCAGCCAAGAATAAATCGCTGCATTTTCGGCAGAATTCTCTTAGGATACCGACGAAAGCAGAGGTTGATATTTTTATATGGTCACCATGCAAGTGTTTGGGTGGAGGGGCCTCACTTAATATTTACAAAAAATGTAAGTGCTGGCTCCAGTTTAGAATGGCAATTCCCCTATAGCGCTCTGAGCGACCCCCACCACTACCGTTGTCCCCACACTTCTTCAGCAGACTGCATGGCATTTTGCATGCACTTCATCTCCTGTGAACTGTGCCTACATGCCAACGCTATCAGAAATGTATCCACAAGTTGTAGTGGCTTTAGTGAAGCTACAGTATTACCATTATGAACTTTCCACTCAATAATCGTGGCTTATTTAGTGTGTTCTGCACCATAAGTCCACATATGCAGTTTGACAGTTACAGCTGAGACAGACGAGCAAAGATACGGTTTCTTGCAATTAATAAAGTATTACTTATTCAGAGAATTCTAATTAACTGTATTATTACTACCACCTCAGTGTCCAAGAAGTCAGACACAACAAGTGAAGTGTCGACGAGGATGCAGTTCGCGATTAGCTCCCTATAGCATATTGTGCAACTAACTCTCCTACAGCAATGCTATTTTTGTTTCTGTGTGTGTTGTTATACGGAATGTTCACAATGTTTCTTCCGTATGTGTCTTTAATGCAAGCTATACAATTTCAGGGTCAAAGGACTGAACAATTATTACAAGCACTGCAAGAAATTGTTGCGGCAACACCACGACAGCTGATCCAGATTGTTCAATTGGAAGCAACTTAACAAACGGTTCAAGTGCCTAAATTCAGAGAGTTTCTGGGGCAAAGCGAAGATTGGCCAGTTGATAACGCATTTCAGCGCCGACGTCACAACAGGAACCCAGCGTATTTATTGCTTTCTCTCCACCGTAGGCTTAGACGTATTCCGGTTGGTAGTAAAACTGTTTCCAGATCGCCGTCCTCATGAGGTCCATTACGATGAGTTAGTTGAAAAACTTCCAAATCTACATCTACATTTATACTCCGCAAGCCACCCAACGGTGTGTGGCGGAGGGCACTTTACGTGCCACTGTCATTACCTCCCTTTCCTGTTCCAGTCGCGTATGGTTCGCGTGAAGAACGACTGCCAGAAAGCCTCCGTGCGCGCTCGAATCTCTCTAATTTTACATTCTTGATCTCCTCGGGAGGTATAAGTAGCGGGAAGCAATATATTCGATACCTCATCCAGAAACGCACCCTCTCGAAACCTGGACAGCAAGCTACACCGCGATGCAGAGCGCCTCTCTTGCAGATTCTGCCACTTGAGTTTGCTAAACATCTCCGTAACACTATCACGCTTACCAAATAACCCTGTGACGAAACGCGCCGCTCTTCTTTGGATCTTCTCTATCTCCTGTCAACCCGACCTGATATGGATCCCACACTGATGAGCGATAGTCAAGTATAGGTCGAACGAGTGTGTTGTAAGCCACCTCCTTTGTTGACGGACTACATTTTCTAAGGACTCTCCCAATGAATCTCAACCTGGTACCCGCCTTACCAACAATTAATTTTATATGATCATTCCACTTCAAATCGTTCTGCACGCATACTCCCAGATATTTAACAGAAGTAACTGCTACAACTGTTTGTTCCGCTATCATATAATCATACAATAAAGGATCCTTCTTTCTATGTATTCACAATACTTTATATTTGTCTATGTTAAGCGTCAGTTGCCACTCCCTGCACCAAGTGCCTATCCGCTGCAGATCTTCCTGCATTTCGCTGCAATTTTCTAATGCTGCAACGTCTCTGTATACTACAGCATCATCCGCGAAACGCTGCATGGAACTTCCGACACTATCTACTAGGTCACTGCCTTACAAAAAAATGTGGGTTAAATTACGGTGACATCATAATGAGAGACGCGATTACTAAGAGCGTGTCTAATTCCCGTACTCGTGCTGCCATACTAAAGCATGCAGACCTTGGCCTCAGTACAGTATTGTCAATTATTGAGTCACAGGATATTGTCGATGTAACCGAGCATGAATTTCAAGCACTGGCAGTATCTGTTGTCAAGACTAAGACAGTTCAGGTGCCAACCGGCCTCTTCCCAGGTCAGATGTCACTAGGTGCCTAAGTTAGGTGTGGAGCAACGCCAGGCCGAGGCGCAGCCTGTACAACCGCGGAAGCCCTGTCCACGCTGGTTTCTAACACAGGACAGCGCACAGTGCCCGTGCTGCAAAGTCAAGGGTTTCGCATGTGATAAGCAAGGCCACATACAGTCGGTATGTTTAAGTATAGATGGTGAGCTTTCTCACTGCATGTCAGACAGCTCACTACATTACGAGAGGTAGCCGAAGGAAGTCATACTTGAATGCTCGTATATGTTGGCGCAATTAGATTGTTTTTTTCAGAATTGATTATTGCGATCTACTATGACACAGTGAACGATACTTTGACTTAAAATATTACGTTATTTAGAATTCAGATAGAGGACTTTGGTGTGACGTCACGTGTGCTGCACTGCTGTTGAAATAGCTCGTTAATATTTTATAAATTTTAGACTTCATTTACTTATTTTAAAGTTTATTTGTTTTAATATTTGCCGTAAAAGTAACTTATTAGTGGATTTTCATTAATCTCAGTCTTTCTTCCTGTGTTATTGACTCGAGTGGTCTGTTATTTGTGAGTCTGCTTTCGTCGTTCGTCTAAGCCTCGCGCCTCAGTAGTGTGTTTACATTTTGCGGCGTGCACTGTAGCTGTAGCGGTTATAAGCTAAGTACTGACAAACTTATTTGTGCTCTGTAATACAGTTATTAAATTTAATAGATTTCAGCGGTGTTGCGTGCTGTTTGTGGCGAAATAACGACTTAATAAACTTTTGTAATCGTTCGCTCGCTGTGTTTTAGAGAGTTTTCAGTGTGTTGAAGTCGTTAGTAATTTTCGTGCTTTAGTTTTCAACTGACGTTTATTATTCTTTCTAGTGAAATATTTCAGTAAAATGTTAATATAGTGTTATAACTTCACTTAGTGTTACAGTGGTAGTTTTAATCTTTTGGTTGTAGCTAATAATTTTGTGAAGTTTTGCTGGTATTGGTATCGGTTGTGTTGTAGTAGTATTAATACAAGTAGCTGCTTTCTTAGTAGGCAGAGAATTTCGAGGCCATTATTGTTAGTTCTTAAATAGTTCTACTGGTGTAACTGAACTCCGGTAACGTAGACGTATAGTTTTTTTCAGTAACTGTAAAATTTACCATGTGTGAAAAGTGTGGGCTCTGTCGTAGGTTTGTGAGTAGTGGATTACGGTGTGGGATTTGTTCAAAGTATTTTCATTGGGGGGAATGCAGTGGGGAAGCCAGTGGTCATTTTAGGGAGATCCTCTACTGGGAATGTAGAATCTGTAGTAGAGACAGGTTAATAGAGGAGCAGGAGCGTTATATCTGTGCCCTTCAGGTGCAGTTAGAACGCGCAAAGGAGGAACTAGATAGGTTGAGGAGGGTGAAGGGTGGCGGGGAATGGGAACTGGCAGTTGGCAAGAAGGTAACTAGGAAGAGGAGGTACTCACACAGTTTTACTTTGCATACATGCAATAGATACGACCAACTGTCGGAGTTGAGTGGAGAGGAGCCTCGTGTAGCCGTAGATGTAGGTAAGTTGTAGCAGCCCTCAGCAATTAGGAGGCCTAGGTTAGTTGCAAAGTCTAGCAGAAAGAAGGTTCTGCTGCTAGGTAGTTCCCACGGTAGAAGTGTGGGCCAGCAGTTGCAGGAAGTGATGGGGAGTGAGTACCAGGTCACCAGCATTGTGAAGCCTAGTGCATGGTTGGTTCAGGTGACTGAAAACATAGGGGAGTTATGTAAGAATTTTACGAAAGAGGATCAGGTAGTGATAGTGGGTGGAGCAGGGAACAGTCTCGATAGGGACGGGGAATATGACGTTAGTGGTGATTTGGTTAAGATAGCTACTCAAACTGGTGGTACTAACGTGCATTTCGTGCAACTGTTTCAGTGTCATGATCGGCCTCACCTTAATGCGGCTGTTAGGCGCGTTAATGTGGGGCTGGGGAGGGCACTGATGGCGGAGGGCATGGATCACATCTCAGTGGTGCCAGCTGGGTCTATCAGTAGATGGGGTTTCACTAGGCATGGCCTGCACCTCAATTGGTATGGGAAGGGGAGGCTGGCTAAGCTTATAGGTGACAGTGTAGTGGGTGGTGGTGGTGGTGGTAGTGGTATCACTCATGGAAAAATTCCTATAGTAGTTGGTGTTAGAGCTGCACCTTTTTTAGACTGAAGTCAGCTGATAGGTGTACCTGCTTAAAGGAAGTGCCTCTAACTAAGGGCTCACCTCCAGAGGATGTAATGTTTCCAAGTAGAGAAGGAATTAGCATATTTCATCAAAACATAAGATGTATTAGAGATAAAGTTAGTGAACTGCGAATAGATGTTAACTCTGAAATTATTGGTATATCAGAGCACCACTTAAATAATTTGATAATTCAGAGGCTTCCTTTACCAGGCTACAGATTAGCTGGCTGTTTCTCAAGGAGATCCTTGCGGGATGGGGGAGTGGCTCTGTACGTAAAAAACAGTATTTCATTTGAGTCCATAGACGTATCACGACACTGCACTGAACAGATATTTGATAGTTGTGCAGCATTAGTTGAATTTAGTGGAACTAAACTTCTAATTGCTGTTGTTTATAGGTCCCCTAACTCCGACTTAAGAGCATTTTTGCTTAAGCTAGAGAGGGTTCTTGATTCACTTTGTAGGAAGTACCAGGAAGTAATTCAATGTGGTGACTTCAATATTAATTTTGTACATGATTGTGCAAGAAAAAGGATGTTGGTAGATCTCCTAAATTCATATGATCTGATGCAAACTGTGTTTTTTCCAACTAGGGTGCAGGGGAACAGTAGCACAGTCATAGACAATAATTTTGTTCATTCTTCATTACTAGATGGGCATTCTGTTAGTAAAAGGGTGAATGGCCTTTCAGACCATGATGCACAAATTTTAACACAAAAGGTTTTTGTACTCTAACCAATGTCGTATTTAACTACAAACTTCGTAGGAAAGTTAATCCAACAGCAATAGAGAGTTTTTCAAAACTTGTCAAGGAACAAGAGTGGCAAGATGTTTATAGTGCCGATAATATAGATGATAAATGCAATGCTTTCCATAACACATTTCTCATGCTCTTTGAGAGTTGCTTTCCATTAGAACATTCTAAACAGGGTACTAGCAGTAATGGACAGGCCGGTTGGCTGACTAGTGGGATAAGGATATCATGTAGAACAAAGCAGGAATTATATCAAAATGTTAGAAGTAGTCACAATCAAGCTACAGTAGCCTATTACAAACAGTATTGTAAGGTGCTTAAAAATGTTATTAGCAAGGCAAAAAGTATGTGGTATGCAAATAGAATAGCTAATTCACAGGATAAAATTAAAGCCATATGGTCAGTTGTGAAGAAAGTGTCTGGTCAGCAGCACAAGGTTGACGATATAAAGTCAATTTGCAGTAATAATATTTCTGTTACTGATAAATCAGATACATGTACAGTATTTAACAACCATTTCCTGAGCATTGCTGGTGAATTAAATAAAAAATTTAGTACCTACAGGAAATCATATAAATTTCTTAGCAAATGCCTTTCCGAGATTGATGTCTGAAATACTCCTCTGTGATACAGACAAGAGGGAGATTGAGACAATAATCCAATCACTAAAGACTAAGGACTCTCATGGTTATGATGGAGTGTCTAGTAGAATATTAAAGTACTGTGCTGCACATGTTAGCCCTGTATTTAGCCATATTTGTAATTTTTCCTTTAGTAATGGCCAGTTTCCTGAGCGATTAAAGTACTCAGTAGTAAAGCCGCTTTATAAAAAGGGAGAAAGGGATAATGCAGGTAATTTTAGATCTATTTCTATGCCAACAGTGTTTGCAAAAGTTATCGAAAAGGCTGCGTATGTAAGGTTAATTGATCATTTTATGTCACACGAATTGCTATCAAATGTACAGTTCGGCTTTAGAAGTCATTTGACAACTGAAAATGCTATATTCTCTTTTCTCTGTGAGGTACTGGATGGGCTAAGCAAAAAGTTTCGAACGCTTGGCGTATTGATTTAACAAAGGCATTTGACTGTGTTGATCACACAATATTGCTCCAGAAGTTGGACCATTACGGAATAAGGGGAGTAGCTCACAATTGGTTCACCTCTTACTTTAGCAACAGGCAGCAAAAGGTCTGTGGTGTCACCGCCAGACACCACGCTTGCTAGGTGGTAGCCTTTAAACCGGCCGCGGTCCGTTAGTATACGTCGGACCCACGTGTCGCCACTATGAGTGATTGCAGACCGAGCGCCGCCACACGGCAGGTCTAGAGAGACTTCCTAGCACTCGTCCCAGTTGTACAACCGACTTTGCTAGCGATGGTTCACTGACAAAATACGCTCTCATTTGCCGAGACGATAGTTAGCATAGCCGTCAGCTACGTCATTTGCTACGACCTAGCAAGGCGCCATTACCAGTTACTGTTGATACTGAATCATGTACCATCAAGAGCGACGTTCACCATTAATGGATTAAAGTTAAGTATTCCACCAGCTGCGTCCGTTTTTTCTAAATTCTAATTTCCTTGTCCTGTTCCAGACCTCATGCCAGCCTGCGTGAGCTAAAACGCGTGCCTTTCGGCTTCCTCTAGTAACACAGTGTTGGCTCTCGTGCCAACCACAACATTGGCGACGAGGCAACACCGCATTCTTCACTATACTGCCCTGATTTACTTGTGTAATGGCTTCTCCACCATCTCCAGATGTACTGTATGAATTTTATAGCTTACAGAATCAGCAGACACAGGCCTTACTGGATGCCCTTGGACAGCTCGTCCAGGGTCAACGTGCGATACAAAACGATGCGGCAGCCGCCGCTCCACCGCTAACGCAGCCACAACACGCAGTTGCACCAAGTTTTCGTCCTTTTGATGCTGCACTGGAAAGCTGGACGGAGTGGTCACGCCAATTTGGATTCCATCTCGCCGCCTACAGAATTCAAGGTAGCGAGCGGCAGCCGTTTTTGTTGTCCTCGGTCGGCGTACAAACGTTCTGTGTGATAGTCAAATTATTTCCCCGACACGACGTAGCAACTCTGTCCTACGACGAAATTTTGTCTGCATTAGATGCATATTTCAAAGAATCAGTCAATGTAGTTGCCAAACAGTATACCTTCTTTCGTACAAAACACAAGGCAGGTCAGCCTAATCGGGAGTGGGTTACAACCTTGCAAGGCCTTACTAGGAATTGTGCTTTTGAGTGTCAATGTGGACTCCCTTATTCAGATACTATGGTACTTGATGCAATTGCACAGAACGTTTCTGATGTTCGTATAAAGGAACAGATTTTTAAACTAGTCAATCCCTCCCTTCAACAAGTGATGTACATATTGAATCGGCAGGACACACTTGACTTTGCTCAGGAATCATTTGAAACTTCACCACCCGTGTGTCTGGTTAACTGGCCCGTCGGGCGAGCTGCACGGAACAGTAAACAGTCCTCGCGCCTGGCCGCGCCGCTGCCGCCAGGCCCTCAGCCACATGTGCCACGCAGGCAAGCAAATGCAGTGCTAAAATCATCCCCGCAGTGTGCTACTAGACATTTGCGTGAGAATTGCCCATCACGCCAAGCTATTTGCTTTTACTGTAATAAAAAAGGACATGTTCAAAGTGTTTGCCAGAAAAAGCTCAGATCGGAAGCTCAAAACCATTCCACGGCCTTTGCTTCACGCCGGAATCGGAATCGAACCAAGGATACTCAGGTTTGTGAAACTTTGCCCATGAAAATTCATATAGTTCATTCCACTCCGCCCAGTGCCACACTCTGTAACCGTGACTGTGTTCGTCCCACAAATAGTGTGCGTCGACGTCGCCGGAACTCCCGTCAAGTCGCAAGTGATTTTGTACCAGTGCCAGTTCACGTTGCACGAGACAGTTGCTCTAATCATCAGCAGGACAATAAACTTTTTGTGGACTTGGACATTAACGGCAAAGTGATACCATTCCAGCTTGATACCGGGGCTGCAGCTTCACTGATCAATCAAAACACTTACAAACTGCTGGGCACACCTCCGTTGCGTGCCGCAACTGTTAACTAGCTATTCAGGTCAAGTGATCCCTGTGTTAGGACAGTGCAGCCTTCTTGCAACATACAAGGGTCAAACAAAACTTGTGTCATTTTGCATTCTTCGTTCTTCTTCTGCAGTGAACTTGTTTGGTTTCGATTTATTTCAGTTGTTTAACTTGTCTATAGTAAATCAGGTCCTATCAGTGAACCAGACTGTGCCTTCCGACAGTGTTTCTCGTCTATGTGAAGAATTTGCAGACATTTTTGCACCGGGCCTCGGTTGTGCTAAGAACTATAAAGCACATTTGGAACTGAAAGTAAACGCGCAGCCGAAATATTTCAGAGCGCGCAATGTTCCCCACGCATTGCGTGATGAAGTCGCAAAAACATTACATGATTTGGAATCACAAGGTGTAACTGAACGTGTGCAGGCTTCTCTCTGGGCATCACCCTTAGTAATTTTGCCAAAACCTTCCGGAAAATTGAGACTTTGTGTGGACTTCAAGGCAACAGGGAATCCCCAACTAGTGACTGCAACTTTTCCTTTACCCCGCCCGGAAGATCTTTTTGACAAACTGTGCCCGGGTAAATATTTTTCGAAGTTGGACCTAGCAGATGCGTACTTGCAAATACCAGTGGACGAAGAAGCGCAGCGCGTTTTGGTGGTTAACACGCATCTTGGTTTGTCTCGATTCAAACGACTGCCATTCAGGTGTGCATCCGCCCCTCCATTGTTTCAGCAATATCTACAAACTGTTTGTGCGTCGGTCCCTACTGCAGCAAACTATCTGGACGATATTGTGATCTCCGGAAAGACGGAAGAAGAACATTTAACCAATCTCAGAACATTATTTCTGGTCTTGCGACAAAATGGTCTTCGCTTTCGGAAGGACAAATGTGTGTTTTTTGCTCGTGACTTGCCCTACCTGGGACATGTACTCAATGCCCAAGGCATACATCCCAGTCCCGAGCACCTCTGTGCCATACAAGCCTTGCCTTCGCCGCAGAATTTGAAGCAGCTACAGAGTGTGCTGGGAAAAATTAACTATTATCACAGATATGTTCCACATGCCTCTTCCATTTTAGCTCCGCTTCATCGCTTACGCTGTAAAGGTGTTCCGTTCGTTTGGACGACGGAATGCGAACGCGCCTTTCGCCAGTTGAAATCGGCGTTGCTTTCCAATACTTGGCTTACGCCATTCGATCCCCAGAAGCCCCTTTTGTTGATGGTGGATGCATCGGATTTCGGGATCGGTGATGTGCTTGCGCACAAAGATGGTTCGCACGATCGCCCTATTGCCTTTGCGTCCAAATTGCTCTCGTCTGCGCAAAGAAATTATTCACAGATCGAGAAAGAAGCATTGGCTCTCGTATTTGGTGTTACAAAGTTTCATGATTTCTTGTATGGTCGTCACTTTACCATCATCACAAACTCAAACCTTTGCCATCGCTTTTTCATCCGACCAAGCCTGTACCTCCATGTACAGCGCAGAAATTCATTCGCTGGTCTATTTTCCTCTCGCAGTATCGCTACGATATCTTGTATCGATCCACTGCTAAGCACGGAAACGCCAATGCGTTGTCCCGTTTGCCTGTTGCTGTGGATAGAGTATTCGATTCCTCTGAACTTGCTTGCCTGTTCATTGATTCGGAAACCGATGACGTGATCGAATCGTTTCCGATTGATTTTCGTCGTTTAGCTACAGCCACAGCTGCCGACCCTGTCCTTGCTACCGTTCTGCGTTTTGTTGCTACGCAATGGCCCTTGTCAAAGTCACGGATCAGGGATCCGTTGGTTCGCCGATTTTTTGCTCACCAGGAGAGAATTTTTGTACGACGTGGTGTTTTGCTGTTGCGTTCTGATAATGATCAGTCCAGGGTCGTGGTTCCACGTTCGTTACAGTCCTCTGTCTTACAGCTTCTCCACCATGGACATTGGGGTATAGTGAGAACGAAACAACTTGCTCGTCAGCACTGTACTTGGTTCGGAATCGATGCCGTGATTACGAATATGTGCTCTTCTTGCATGGTGTGTGCCAAACAACAATCAACACCACCACAGAAATTCTTTGCATGGCCAAAAGCCACTTCCTCTTGGCAACGCTTACACATCGATTTTGCTGGTCCATACTGGAATGCTCGATGGTTGGTTGTGGTAGATTCATTCAGTAATTTTCCTTTTGTTGTCCGGATGTCCTCCACGACGTCATCTGCCAACATCCAAGCGTTATCCGCTATCTTTTGCATCGAAGGTCTTCCACAGACTATTGTTTCCGACAGTGGCCCACAATTCATGTCCGCAGAATTTCAGTCATTCTGCAAGGCCAATGGTCTTCAACATCTGACGTCCGCGCCGTTTTCGCCACAGTCAAACGGTGCTGCTGAACGATTGATCAGGACTTTCAAGTCACAGATGTTGAAGTTGAAGGAGTCGCATTCTCGGGAGGACGCGTTATCGCTCTTTTTGTCATCGTATCGCTCTCAGCCCCGAGATGGTCGCTCGCCGGCTGAGTTGCTCCACAGTCGCCCTCATCGAACCTTAATGTCTTTGCTACATCCGCTGCATTAGGTTCCTGTGTAGCGGCAGACACCTGCTTTTGCCCCGGGCGACGTTGTCTACTACCGCCACTATCGAGGTTCACGGCGTTGGCTCGAAGGCGCATTCTTCGCTGCCTCGGCCGCGCTACGTAACTGGTTTTGGGGGCCTATGGTGAGGTGCGTCGGCATCTCAATCAGCTGCGCCTCTGTCGTCGCACGGGATCTGCCGCTCCCCGTCTGCTTTCAGCGACGGTGCCGTCCGGTCAGCGCCCTGGGGACTGGCTGGCCTCGGCCCCAGGTGTTACCGACGCTGCCTTCCATTTTGCCCCATGGGGATGCGCCGCCGCCGCCGCCTGTTCTCCCGCCGGCGACGCCCGCAGTGGACGCGTCGCTGCAACCGCCGGGCGCCTCCCTGGGTCATGCACCGCCGATCGCTTCCCGTGACCAGTTGTCCTCCGACATGGAACTCTTGCCCGGTCCGGATCGTATGTCGTCTTCGCCCGTCGGGTGCCCCGGCCCGATGGAGGTCAACCCTTCGGCCCCTCTTGTCTCTCTGCGGGCGCATACACCGCATGTTGGCGTGCACCCTGGAGCAGGTTTTCAGGCGTTTCCTAGCTCCCCGCGGTCTGAATGGCAGGGTGCGGGTGCCACAGCCTCTCCTGTTGTTAGGCTCCCCACCTCGTCGCATACGTCAACATGGGATCCTCCACACGGCGGGCGGAAGCCTTATGCCACAACCGTCCGCCGATTTGCGGGGGAGGAATGTGGTGTCACCGCCAGCCACCACACTTGCTAGGTGGTAGCCTTTAAATCGGCCGCGGTCCGTTAGTATACGTCGGACCTGCATGTCGTCACTATGAGTGATTGCAGACCGAGCGCCGTCACACGGCAGGTTTAGAGAGACTTCCTAGCACTCGCCCCAGTTGTACAACCGACTTTGCTAGCGATGGTTCACTGACAAAATACGCTCTCATTTGCCGAGACGATAGTTAGCATAGCCTTCAGCTACGTCATTTGCTACGACCTAGCAAGGCGCCATTACCAGTTACTATTGATACTGAATAATGTACCGTCAAGAGCGACGTTCACCATTAATGGATTAAAGTTAAGTATTCCACCAGCTACATCCGTTTTTTCTAAATTCTAATTTCCATGTCCTGTTCCAGACCTCACGCCAGCCTGTGTGAGCTAAAATGCGTGCCTTTCGGCTTCGTCTAGTAACACGGTGTTGGCTCTCCTGCCAACCACAACAAGGTCATTATTCACAATGTTGATAACGGCTGTGATGTGGGATCTGATTCGGGTACTGTCAAGTGGGGGGTGCCCCAGGGATCAGTGTTGGGGCCGCTCCTGTTCCTTATTTATATAAATGATATGCCCTCTAGTATTATGGGTAACTCTAAAATATTTCTGTTTGCTGATGACACTAGCTTGGTAGTAAAGGATGTTGTGTGCTACATTGACTCGGTTTCAAGTAGAGCAGTACATGACCTCAGTTCATGGCTTGTAGAAAATAAAATAACGTTAAATCACAGTAAGACTCAGTTTTTACAGTTCCTAACACAAAATTCAACAAAACCTGACGTTTTAATCTCACAGAACGGGCATATGACTAGTGAAACTGAACAGTTCAAATTCCTAGGTGTTCAGATAGATAGTAAGCTGTCGTGGAAAGCCCACGTTCAGGATCTTGTTCAAAGACTTAATACTGCCATTTTCACTATTCGACTGGTATCGAAAGTGAGTGATATTTCGACACGTAAATTAGTCTACTTTGCTTATATTCATTCACTTATGTCGTTTGGTATTATGTTTTGGGGTAACTCTTCCCATTCTAGAAGGATATTTTCGGCTCAGAAACGGGCGGTTCGGGCAATAAGTGGTGTGAGTTCACGAACCTCTTGTCGACCTCTTTTCACGAGTCTGGGTATTTTGACATTGGCCCCTCTATATGTATATTCCTTATTGTCGTTTCTTGTTACCAATATTAGTTTATTTCCAACAATAAGCAGTTTTCACTCGGTTAATACTCGGCAGAAATCAAACCTCCATTTGGATCGGACTTCCTTCACTCTCGTGCAAAAATGTGTGCAGTATACTGTTGCATCCATTTTCAATAAGCTGCCACTCGAATTCAAAAATCTCAGCAGTAATCCATGCTCTTTCAAATCGAAACTGAAGAGTTTCCTCATGGGCCACTCCTTCTATTCTGTCGAGGAGTTCCTTGAAAAATTAAGATGATTCTCATTGTATTGCTGATAGCGATTGCTTAAACTTATGGACTGATTTTCTTTCAGGTTCATGAACATTTATTTTTATCTGTTATTACGTTTTATGTTGTAAGTTCATGTGCTGACACGTTCCATGACCTTGGAGATTTGCTCCCCAATTTGGTCCTACGGAACTTGACATTTAAATAAATAAATAAATAAATAAATAAAACAGTGATTCTAATGAAGTGTATATTGTGTCTGCTGCGCAACGGTCCGCTGATCCTGTTGTTGTTGCGTCGGGGTAGCAGAACACAAACTTTGAATTCGTCAACCCGTAATCCAATAAGTTGTATGTTCAGTTGCGTGTGTTCAACAAGTGTATTAATTTCCCGTTAGATACTGTTGCTACTGTTACGCTGCTCAACCATTCTACGTATGAATGGTTAGGTAGCCCACAGCTTCAGCAACCATGTAAACTCGTTGTCGGCATACAATGGACAACCTGTTCCAGTGCATGGAGTGTGCAGTTTACCAGCTACATCCCGTGGCGCTACTAAAACAGTGTTATTTCATATGTTGTGCTCTCTCGAGTCTACTAACATTTATAGCATGGATAGCTTTGACCTTTTGTGATTGTCGATTCATGGGAAGGTTGTACAATTTAATTCATCTGGGTTTTTGTCAAATACTAATGAATTATGTGACAATTACAGTTCTATGTTCCATGGTAGTTTAGGCAAGGCACAAGGGTTCGAGGTCCATGTAACACTGAATGACAATGTGCAGCCCAAGATTTTTCGTGCTCGTCCTGTCCCTTACGAATTACGTAACCGGGTTGTCACCGAGTTGCAACGGTTGCAGAACAGTGACGTCATCAAACCAGTGTTGGTCAGCCAGTGGGCGTCACCCCTGGTGATTCTTACTTAACCGTTGGCCAGGTTGAGAATCTGTGTATACTTTAAATCAACCTTCAACCAGCAAACTGCTGTTGATTCTTTTCCTCTGCCCCACCCTGAGGATTTGATGGACAAATTAGGTGAGAGTCATTTCTTTTCAAAAATTTATCTCCCGGAAGTCTACCTGCAACTACCTGTGGTCAATACACATTAGTGTTTATTCCAGTTTCAGCTGTTACCATTCGGTAGAGCTCCCCTCCCAACTAGTTTCCAAAGGTACCTTGAGCAAATGTCGTCGCAAGTACCTTCTTGCTCTAACTACATAGATGATATAGTTGTCTCTGGTCGAAATCCAACTGAACACCTACAAAATATAGAGGCATTGTTTCAAGCGTTATCCAAAGTAGGACTGACCCGCAACCATTCAAAATGTTCCTTCTTTCTCACTGAAACTGAATATCTTGGCCATATGATTAATGCGGGCGAAATCCATCAGCTACAGCCACACTTAGCGGCCATTCGCGACGTCCCTGCGCCAACCAGTGTATCAGAATTGCAAGCTGTAATGGGGAGGCTAACCTATTATATCCATTTTATGCCGAATGACGCTCAGATCACGGTGCGTCGAAATCGGTTGCGCCGCAAGGGTGTTCTGGTTGTAAGGTCGGCCGAATATCAGACTGCATTCCAGCGACTGAAAGAGGCACTACTATGTGATCGGTGTTTGGTCCACTTCGATCCCAACAAGCTTGTCGTTCTCGCAGCAGATGCCTCATCTTATGGCACTGGTACGGTGTTGTCACTCCAACTGGACTCCATTGACAGGCCAACTGCGTTTGCGTCAAAGACTTTGACCAAGGCTCAACACAACTTCAGCCAACCTGAAAAGGAGGATTGGCTATCATTTATGACGTCCAGTAATACCTGTATGTCCACCGCTTTTCTCTAGTTACGGATCAAAGACCATTGACGGCACTGTTAGGGACCTCCCAACCTGTCCCAGCACATACAGCACAATACTTACAATTGTGGTTACTTTTCTTGTACAATTACCAGTATAAGTTGGCATATCGGCCCCCTACCAAACACTCCAACGATGACCTCCAGTCAAAGCTCCGTATTGGCTTCAATGGTGCATTTGATTCCTCTGAGGGATTCTGTCAGTACATTGATTCACAAGAAACACGGCAGATTTTCTGGTCACCTTCCGTCATGTGACGCAGGAAATCATATTGGACATGAAGTTGCAAACGGTGCTCGAGTTTTTTAGTCGTGGGTGGCCACAGAGTCTGAAGGATATCCACCGACCTATGGTTCGTCGCTACTTTGCTCATCGACGCGCCAGCTCTGTAGAGATGGGCGTACTCCTGATGTTCACTGAAAGTGGCGATGCAAGAGTCACGGTCCCTCAGTTCCTCCAGCGGGAAGTTCTTCGGTTGTTGTGTTCAGGAGATTGGGGTATTGTCTGCACCAAGCAGTTGGCAAGGCGCTATTGTGCATGGCCGGGAATGGATACACAAATAAAGAGCATCACTTAACAGTGTACAATGTGTGCAGAGTATCAAGCCGCTCCTCCACAGGAGTGGCCACGTCCTGACGAACCTTGATAACGCATGCACATAAATTTTGCTGAGCCACACTGCAACATACGCAAGCTAGTTGTAGTCGATGCGTACAGCAAGTTTAGCTTTGTCCTTCCAGTGGGCCGGCCGAAGTGGCCGAGCGGTTCTAGGCGGTTCAGTCTGGAACCACACGACCACTAAGGTCGCAGGTTCGAATCCTGCTTTGGGCATGGATGTGTGTGATGTCCTTTGGTTAGTTAGGTTTAAGTAGTTCTAAGTTCTAGGGGACTGATGACCTAAGATGTTAAGTCCCATAGTGCTCAGAGCCATTTGAACCATTTTGAACCTTCCAGTGAAGTCTACCACATCAGCCACAACACGATGAACTCTTACGTCAATCTTCTGCACTGAAGGCTTACCCAAGATGATAGTGTTGGATAATGGGCCGCAGCTCACTTCTCGGTAGTTTGAACAGTTTTGTGCAGACAATGGTATTCAACAAGTCCTCACAGCGCCCTTTCATCCGCAGTCGAATGGTGCAGCTGAATGCTTCGTAAGGACGTTCACACCACAAATGGACCATACACTTGTTGAACACACGCAACTGAACATACAACTTATTGGATTACGGGTTGATGAATTCAAAGTTTGTGTTCTGGTACCCTGAAGCAACAACAACAGGATCAGCGGACCGTTGCGCAACAGACACAATATACACTACCCAGACACGGGACCAGGCTTTGAAAGTTTTTCCATCGTTTCATCGCTCCCTGCCCAAAGATCCTAAGTCGTCAGCAGATCTCCTGCATAGCCGACGCCGTAGGACTCTGCTCCATTTGCTACGTCCGCCGCAGCGACCTTACGTTCCTTCTTCTGATTCAAAGTTCCGCAGGGGTCGCAGATGGGAATTGAGTGTGGTGTCTGAGGTGGTGTCCCGTTTCACCTACATCATCCACGGTCCGACCGTTTGCACCGGCGGCATCGGAACCAGCTTTAGCCAATCCAGTAGGGAGATTCTGCCGAACCCTTTTTGTTCACAGATCCAGCACGCAACCAGGACGTCACGGTCGCAGACGTCACCTCTGGCAGCACAGTCGTCTGCGCAACGGGAGACACCCACGGACGTCGACCTGGCGCTGCCGGCAGTGTCGTAGTCTGTGACGAAGCCAGCAAGAGGGTGGTGCCCGGTCGCCCGGCCGGACAGCCCGAAGGGTCCAAACGTCGTCTCCAGCGGCCTGCCACTCGCATCGTCTGCCTCTGCGCCTACGGCCGCTGACGTGCACCCTGTGGCTGTTTTCCCGGTCGGCGTTTCCAGCCACGCGCAGGGTAGACATCGGGGAGCGGGTGGATGTCTCGCCGCTTGAAGTTTTTGCACCTACCATCGCAACTCTTGGGGGGGGGGGGGGGAGGTGAAGGAATGCGTGCGGTATCCTCGAGTATAGAGAACGGCTCAAGAACTATAGACCAGCGCAGAGACACTGCACAGCAAAGCAGTATCACGAGGTGTCAATGAGATGCTAGGAAGAAGCCATGCCTCCCATAGTTCTGAGGCGCCACCGCCACGTCTCTGCCCTGAAATAGCGTCGCTAGAGACCCGGTGGGGGTGGGGGGGAATCTGTTCAAGGTCGGATCCTGCCCACTTCCAGGAAGTTCCCATAGGAGTAAAGTCGTTGTGTTGCCTGCTCGCGGTGACACAGCCCGCGTCAAGGAGATAGGCTTTCGTCTTCCGTGAATTGTGGCTATGTGCCATGCTATCAGGACTGTATCAACAAATGTCTACGAAATGGTGTTTTCTAGCGACTATAGTGAAGCCACAGTACGGCCATTATCAACTTGTATCAATTTGCCACTCAATAATCGTGGCTTGTTTAGTGTGTTCTGAAACGCAAGTCCACGTGTGAAGTTTCACAGCTACAGTTGAGCCTGGTGAGCGAAGATACGTTTCGTTGTAATTAATGAAGTATCACTTATTCCCCCCCCCCATGAACCATGGACCTTGCCGTTGGTGGGGAGGCTTGCGTGCCTCAGCGATACAGATAACCGTACCGTAGGTACAACCACAACGGAGGGGTATCTGTTGAGAGGCCAGACAAACGTGTGGTTCCTGAAGAGGGGCAGCAGCCTTTTCAGTAGCTGCAAGGGCAACAGTCTGAATGATTGACTGATCTGGCCTTGTAACAATAACCAAAACGGCCTTGCTGTGCTGGTACTGCGAACGGCTGAAAGCAAGGGGAAACTACGGCCGTAATTTTTCCCGAGGGCATGCAGCTTTACTGTATGATAGGTTGAAGTTAGATATAGTGGGAATTAGTGAAGTTCGGTGGCAGGAGGAACAAGACTTTTGGACAGGTGACTACAGGGTTATAAACACAAAATCAAATAGGGGTAATGCAGGAGTAGGTTTAATAATGAATAGGAAAATAGGAATGCGGGTAAGCTACTACAAACAGCATAGTGAACGCATTATTGTGGCCAAGATAGATACGAAGCCCACACCTACTACAGTAGTACAAGTTTATATGCCAACTAGCTCTGCAGATGACGAAGAAATTGAAGAAATTTATGATGAAATAAAAGAAATTACTCAGATAGTGAAGGGAGACGAAAATTTAATAGTCATGGGTGACTGGAATTCGAGTGTAGGAAAAGGGAGAGAAGGAAACGTAGTAGGTGAATATGGATTGGGGCTAAGAAATGAAAGAGGAAGCCGCCTGATAGAATTTTGCACAGAGCACTACTTAATCATAGCTAACACTTGGTTTAAGAATCATGATAGAAGGTTGTATACATGGAAGAACCCTGAAGATACTAAAAGGTATCAGATAGATTATATAGTGGTAAGACAGAGATTTAGGAACCAGGTTTTAAATTGTAAGACATTTCCAGGGGCAGGTGTGGACTCTGACCACAATCTGTTGGTTATGACCTGTAGATTAAAACTGAAGAAACTGCAAAAAGGTGGGAATTTAAGGAGATGGGACCTGGATAAACTGAAAGAACCAGAGGTTGTACAGAGTTTCAGGGAGAGCATAAGGGAACAATTTAAAGGAATGGGGGAAAGAAATACAGTAGAAGAAGAATGGGTAGCTCTGAGGGATGAAGTAGTGAAGGCAGCAGACGATCAAGTAGGTAAAAAGAAGAGGGTTAGTAAAAATCCTTGGGTAACAGAAGAAATATTGAATTTAATTGATGAAAGGAGAAAATATAAAAATACAGTAAATGAAGCAGGCAAAAAGGAATACAAACGTCTCAAAAATGAGATCGACAGGAAGTGCAAAATGGCTAAGCAGGGATGGCTAGAGGACAAATGTAAGGATGTAGAGGCTTATCTCACTAGGGGTAAGATAGATACTGCCTACAGGAAAATTAAAGAGACCTTTGGAGATAAGAGAACCACATGTATGAACATCAAGAGCTCAGATGGAAACCCAGTTCTAAGCAAAGAAGGGAAAGCAGAAAGGTGGAAGGAGTATATAGAGTGTCTATACAAGGGCGATGCACTTGAGGACAATATTATGGAAATGGAAGAGGATGTAGATGAAGATGAAATGGGAGATACGATACTGCGTGAAGAGTTTGACAGAGCACTGAAGGACCTGAGTCGAAACAAGGCCCCCGGAGTAGACAACATTCCATTGGAACTACTGACTGCCTTGGGAGAGCCAGTCCTGACAAAACTCTACCATCTGGTGAGCAAGATGTATGAAACAGGCGAAATACCCTCAGACTTCAAGAAGAATATAATAATTCCAATCCCAAAGAAAGCTGGTGTTGACAGATGTGAAAATTACCGAACAATCAGTTTAATAAGCCACAGCTGCAAAGTACTAACACGAATTCTTTACAGACGAATGGAAAAACTAGTAGAAGCCGACCTCGGGGAAGATCAGTTTGGATTCCGTAGAAATATTGGAACACGTGAGGCAATACTGACCTTACGACTTATCTTAGAAGAAAGATTAAGGAAAGGCAAACCTACGTTTCTAGCATTTGTAGACTTAGAGAAAGCTTTTGACAATGTTGACTGGAATACTCTCTTTCAAATTCTAAAGGTGGCAGGGGTAAAATACAGGGAGCGAAAGGCTATTTACAACTTGTACAGAAACCAGATGGCAGTTATAAGAGTCGAGGGACATGAAAGGGAAGCAGTGGTTGGGAAGGGAGTAAGACAGGGTTGTAGCCTCTCCCCGATGTTGTTCAATCTCTATATTGAGCAAGCAGTAAAGGAAACAAAAGAAAAATTTGGAGTAGGTATTAAAATCCATGGAGAAGAAATAAAAACTTTGAGGTTCGCCGATGACATTGTAATTCTGTCAGAGACAGCAAAGGGCTTGGAAGAGCAGTTGAACGGAATGGATGGTGTCTTGAAGGGAGGATATAAGATGAACATCAACAAAAGCAAAACGAGGATAATGGAATGTAGTCGAGTTAAGTCGGGTGATGCTGAGGGTATTAGATTAGGAAATGAGACACTTAAAGTAGTAAAGGAGTTTTGCTATTTGGGGAGCAAAATAACTGATGATGGTCGAAGTAGAGAGGATATAAAATGTAGACTGGCAATGGCAAGGAAAGCGTTTCTGAAGAAGAGAAATTTGTTAACATCGAGTATAGATTTAAGTGTCAGGAAGTTATTTCTGAAAGTATTTGTATGGAGTGTAGCCATGTATGGAAGTGAAACATGGACGATAAATAGTTTGGACAAGAAGAGAATAGAAGCTTTCGAAATGTGGTGCTACAGAAGAATGCTGAAGATTAGATGGGTAGATCACATAACTAATGAGGAAGTATTGAATAGGATTGGGGAGAAGAGAAGTTTGTGGCACAACTTGACCAGAAGAAGGGATCGGTTGGTAGGACATGTTCTGAGGCATCAAGGGATCACCAATTTAGTATTGGAGGGCAGCGTGGAGGGTAAAAATCATAGGGGGAGACCAAGAGATGAATACACTAAGCAGATTCAGAAGGATGTAGGTTGCAGTAGGTGCTGGGAGATGAAGAAGCTTGCACAGGATAGAGTAGCATGGAGAGCTGCATCAAACCAGTCTCAGGACTGAAGACCACAACAACAACATCACTTATTCAGGGTGTTCTATTTAACTGTATTATTACAACCACCTCGGTGTCCAATAAGTCGTACAAACACCACATAACAGTAGTAATAGTGTACTTTATCAGATATATGCCTATATTTATTAAAAACTCGCATTGCAGACGGTTTACGAATAGATCCATCAATGTTCCCGTTCCACAGTTCCACATAGCAAACCAGTTTGAATGGGAATACATTTCGTCGTTATATGTGAAGTAATTGCATGATAATGTCTAACGTTTCCATCAGCTTGTATATTTCAGAAATGCTTAACTTCTTATAGTTAATTAAATCGTTCTCTACGATGTTCATATTTGTCTCTAATTGGAACGCTTGTAAAGAGGTTAGACGTATCGAATGACGCGAATGTAACACTTAATCGGTATGTGAACATTTTATTAACTACCTCTTCAGCATTTCGAACTGTATGTTTCGTATTGTAAATGCAAAACTTTTTAGGTATGGTGTTTATTTATTTTATTCAGTTCGCTATGGGCAAGAGAGCAGCGTAACGTGAGTGGCATGGGGTATGGAAAAAGTGTGAACGATTTTTAATTCCTCAGACGACAACAATGCAGTAAATTTCTTCTCTGAAAGACTGAATCGTCTTCATGCACCGTCTCTATATAGTTTAGTTATCACCAAGTAAAGAAGAATCCAAATTTCGACAGCTATGAAGTTGTTTTGACCCCAGAACATCCACTGTGGGTATGCATCGCACTGTAATTATTACCGTTTTGAAATTAGAGGAACTTAGAGGAAAATGAAGGAAATTGGAGAAACGTGATTTAGAATGGATCCAGACCAAACAACGCAACACATGAAGAAGATGAAGCTTTCCCAGAAAAACAATGTCACCTAGTGCCACGTTTGTGTCCTATCATGATAAAAGAAAGGAGAGGATGGAACCTGGGGACCAGATGACGGCGACATAGCCTACTCCCCTCGAATAGCACTGAAGAGGCTACTGAGCCTCATCACACGACCGACGAACGGATCGCCACCAACGATGTCACGTGCTCTCACTCTATGAGACACTGTGAAGATGTTTTGAAGTTAACTCAAGATACTGACGGAATGTCAGGTGATCAGAAACTCTACGACACCACGCATATCACCTAAATACTAGCGCTGAAAATATCTTCCATCACCATGATTCGAAAAGGCTAACACACGGTTCATGCACAAGTACCAAAAGAAGTACCTTCGAAAAGAAGGCAACTATCCGAAGTCAATTTGCCGAAATATAAATTATCATTACGTGTTGTGTTTAGTGGATATGCAGGGGGTTGGACAAAAATGTGGAAACACCAGAAACCCAACACCTTACCACACCTAATACGGTGTAGGAAACTCGTTGACGTTCGAAACAACTTCCACTGTCTCAGAATGGCTAAATACGAGTACACGCCATGCATGGTTTTCAAAGAAATATTATACCATTCTTCCTGCAAAATAGTGACAAGCCCAGACAACAAATATGGAGGTTTACTGCGATCACGCACCCTTCTATCCAAAGCAGACGACAAATACCCAATGACATTGAGATCTGGTGACTGTGTTGGTCAGGGGAGACGCGACAGTTCAAAACGGTTCTCACAAAACCAGTCCTGGACGATGCGAGATGTGTGAGCATGGGCCCTGTCGTCTTACAACACACCATCATCACTACGGAACTACCATGGTACCGTGAGATGCACGTGATCAGCCAAAATGGTCATATAATCCTTAGCAGTACTGATACCATGCAGATTAATCATGAGGCCAAAGAAATAGCTCAGCATCATCATCCAACCATAGCCATGTATCACTCTAGTGGTGTAAACACGGCCAGCAGCTGGGAACTGAGTTAAACAAGATATATCTAGCGAAATTACTTTCTTCCATTGCTCCAGAGTCCAGTTTCCATGGATTTAGGACGAAGTTTTCCTGCTACTGGCATGGGAATTACTTATGGATATTTTTGGAATGCCAGTCCGTTCTGCAATTGGCTGTCCTGGTAATGAGTGCGGCGTCATTTCTGCTATGATTTTTGCAGCTGGTTCAAATGACTCTGAGCACTATGGGACTTAACATCTGAGGTCATCTGTCCTCTAGACTTAGAACTACTTAAACCTAACTAACCTAAGGACATCACACACATCCATGCCCGAGGCAGTATTCTAATCTGCGACAGTAGCAGCAGCGCGGTTCAGGACTGAAGGACCTAGAACCGCTCGACCACAACGGCCGGCCGTTTGCAGCTACCATCCTATTATTTTTTTGTCACAATACTCTTCAGTGACCGTCTGTGATTTATCTATCACTCAACACACAATTTCGTTCGCACTGTGACTTATCGGATGATGTTTTTGCGCCTTCCCCGTGTGTGGCATATACGTTTGATACGGTGCCCCTTGAAGTACGAAATACTTCGGCTACCTTGATTACGGAAGCACCAAACATACGAGCGCCATCAATTTGCCCACGTTCGAAGTCACTTGGCTCCGACAGAACACTCTTTTGACCACGACTGACACTAGAAATGTGTTGAGGACGTTGCACAGGTGCCTTACGTAGTCAAACACAACAGCATAACCTGCGAGCTTGGCTGGCATCTGGATTTATGGTCAAGTTTGCATTTCTCACGCTGTTTCTATATTTTTGTCCAACTCTGTACCTTTGCCAATGTGACAAGTGTGACTTCAA
The DNA here is from genome assembly GCF_021461385.2 of Schistocerca piceifrons. Classification (NCBI taxonomy): domain Eukaryota; kingdom Metazoa; phylum Arthropoda; class Insecta; order Orthoptera; family Acrididae; genus Schistocerca; species Schistocerca piceifrons. The sequence continues at coordinate 448,241,206 of NC_060149.1, read as the reverse complement.
CAGCACCGAGTCATAAGCTCTTGTGCATCTCGAAAATATGAGGCTACTTCTGCTACGATAAACCTTTGGATATTAAGCGCGAGTGAAACGTTAATTGTCAGGATCCAAACAATGACACTGAACACAAGTAACATACAAGCAACTAGATATAGACGAATAGTAAAGTGTCATCGAGGAAGCAGACGCACTAGGCATTTCAAAAGAAGAGTATATTACTATTTACATGAAGGACCAACTATGATACAAATTTGTGCAAGACAGGCTCCACATGCATTGAAGAATGACCAAAATAATATGGAAAACCTAATTTTTTTAAAACTCTTTTTTGTGTACCGCTTTACTACTGTTCGTGAGACCTGTATCTCTAACTTCCAGCCAGAAGCGAAACAGCTATCGAAGCACTGTTATTGAACGACTTGCTTGAGTAGTATTGTAACCACGCGGTGCAACAGTGATCAATTTGAAAACATGAACGCTATGACCAGGCTCCGTAGACGACTAACCATCTCATCAGAATATATCTGATAACATGTTTTCGTCAAATGAAAACAACGAGTTCCATAGTGAAAGAGAACGCATTTTCGACTACTGAAAACAGAGGAAAAGCTCGTAAGGTTTTCTCCGGTCAAAGAAAACCATCATCACGACCGGGAGAGCGCTGTGCTGACCACACGCCCCTCCTATCCGCATCCTCACCCGAGGATGACACGGCGGTCGGATGGTCCCGATGGGCCACTTGTGGCCTGAAGATGGAGTGCTTTAATTATTGGGCCAGTGCCCGTTTCATATCAGTAGCATGAAACTATAATTTTTACCTCTTCCCTGTGTGCGATCATATACTGTTGTCACACATCCAGCGGCCCACGAGAGTTCGACCATTGTCGGGAAATGGAAGACAATAAGTAACATTACTGTAGAAAAAACTGCAACTACCCACACTTTTTGAATGAATGTCTTATTTCACCGTAGCAAGTTTCCATTCTACGTCCATTGTCAGACGGCAGAGGGAATTTCTCCAAGAAATTTCACATTTTAGGCTTTAGTACAGCTCATAGGTCAGCATATACATATCAATAAAACAGACCTCTATGCTGTAGTGTATAAAACGGTTGATACAGTACAGTAGGCGTTATGTGTGATACCTCAACAGTTACTTTTTTATATATTAGCATAACATAATTTTAATTTTATTTTTATCTTTCATGAGACATTATTCCATTACCAGTCAGTTGCATTGAGGTTACAATGATCCTAATCTTTTCCACTATTGTATCCGGAAGCTGACTCCATGTAATGAAATGTTAATACGATTTGCTGATGTATGTCTGTATACCTAATAAGGGAAATACGGTATTACCATGTAATATTACCACTCACACCCTCCATAATTTTATTGTCTGTATTTATATACAACTATATATATCACTACATTTTAACATTTTTGTTTCTGAGATGTTACCATTTGTATCCTTTTTATTACAATTTTATATAAGTAACATATATTTTTATCGTATATGCATCCCATTTCTGTGTGAAGAGTTGTCTGTTTCGTAACACAGATTATTTTTGTTTGCGTAGACAATTCTACAATGATTTATTAGTTTATACAACCTTACATATTAATTGAATGTACTCTATGCATTTGTGTTTGATTTATGCTCTTATTTGCTGTATTTAGATAGAGTGAATGTAGTTGATAACCGATACCATTTGTAATGATAAGATAAATATACATGGCTGTGTGTTATATACTTCCTACAGTGTATGAAAGCTGTTACCAAACGCCTACATGATATGTATAAAGTAAAACTCTCCCCTGAAACAACAATTTGAAATTTGTTCGAGAAGTCCTCGCTGTCGTCTAGTGTTGTGACTTCACCTGGAACCAGATATGATATAGTGAAATAAATCATTCGTTCAAAGAGAGTGCCTGGTTGTAATGATTTCTACAGTGAGATTTACGAAAAGAGATGCGGTGTTCTCATGTCATTGTGGATAAAGTAATTAGGTATAATATGGTTTAACGTCTTAACGCAACAGATGGATTACTTGCTTAATTGTACATCTACATCAAAATTATTACTCCGCAATTCACACTTTATTGTTTGGTCAAGCGTTTATAGAACCACTTTCAGGCTACTTCTCGAGCGTTCCTACCTCGAATATCAAGCAGGAAAAATAAACACTGACGTACGAGGGCTATTCTGAAAGTGATACGATCGGTCGCAAAACGGAAACCACTGTGAAAATCCGACGAGGCTTTTAACAGACGTTTTGGGCAGTGTCTCTAGGATACCCATCGATTGCATCAAGACACTTTTTTCAATTGTGAGCGCACTGTGAGCGAGTAAAGGTGCCTAGAACAGCAATGTCTCCTGCCAAGTAGGAGGGCCTGCTTAGAGGCTTCGCCTTAATGAATGCAGCCCACGTAACACAACTGCCATGCACTTCCTTCTTCATGACATTTCTCAGCCACACTCTGTAGGGGCAGTGAAGACGCTCCTGCAGCCTTTTCGATGGGAAGTGTTCGATCACCCACCACACAGCCATAATTGGCTCGTCGTGAGTATCATCTCTGTTCACATGAAATGCAGGATACGAAGACAACACTTGGGCGCAGGCTACGCGCTATAGACCAGCGTAGAGAATTATCGGAAAGCGCAGGCGGCTGTCTTCTATGACGATGGTGTTCGAAATTTCTTATAACGCTCCTGGAAGGTGTAGCTAAATGTGCAAAGAAAATAGTTTTGATTTTCACTGTGGTTTCCATTTCGCGACCGATCGCTCCTTACTTTCCGAACAATCCTCGTATTTCTTTCTGCGGTCTCTCATTTAAATTATCTTATTAAGATCGGCATTTCTCCCTATGTAGATAGGATTAAAACATACATTTTGTCATTCAGTGGGTAAAGTTGGCCATTGATATTTCGTGAGGAGAACTCGCCACAACGACAAACGCCTCTGTTTTAAGATTGTCCGTTACTCGCTTATCATATCTGTGACACTCTCTCCCCTATTTCACAATAATACGAAATGAACTTCTGTTCTTTCAACTTTTTCGATATCTTCTGTCAGTAGTATGTCATAAGGATCCCATATTGTACTGCAACACTCCAGAAGAATATGGCCAAGCGTAGTGTAGGCTGTCTCTTAAGTAGAAAGGTAATACAGGTTATGTGTTGTCTTTTGCAGTTGTTATAAAAGTTTTATTCAGAGCATACGCCTTTCGCTTTGTTTTAAAGCATCCCCTGCAGTCACTGTAACAATGCAGTTTTTCTGACAAATTTGACTGCCAAGACCGTAAACAATTCTCATGTTTTAAATTCCTACCATTAAACAGTATTAAATTACGATTGTTACTCACGATTTTTGGTTTCCTACTTCATATTAGGCTCTGCTACACATGGGTGTTAGATTTTTTTCCACAATGCACTTAAGCGACATTGAATCTATTTCCATGTTGTGTAGATCTTCTTATAACTTGTGTACTTTGTGTTGATGCTGTGGGATGCGATCGTCCTTTGTTTTCAGCTGGTGGTTGTGGAAGCGTATGCTCTAATCATCTCTGTGTGTGTGTGTGTGTGTGTGTGTGTGTGTGTGTGTGTGTGTGAGAGAGAGAGAGAGAGAGAGAGAGAGAGAGAGAGAGAGAGAGAGATAAAATTATATTTAAATCACACATTGAAATATAAAGGTTAAGGAGCAGATGATGTATCCCAACTTGTGCGAGTGACAATACTCGTGTGTGTGTGTGTGTGTGTGTGTGTGTGTGTGTGTGTGTGTGTGTGTTTGTGAGGGTATATGATATGTTAAAGCTTCTGGCTCCACAAATTATTGCTTAACTATAGTACTGTGGTGCGTGATCATGGCTGGATATGTTGAATGTCTTATTTACTATATTTTTGTGGCGGTTAGAGGGGCTGTTATGTATGAACTACAGTTTTATTAATTTTAGAAATTTACTTATCGTGTTAGGACATGTCTTTTTGTAGATTTGTTGCATCTTCTTAGTGTCCCAATAAAAGACAGTCTTTCATTCATTTTACCTACAACATTTTCTATGTGATCGTTCCAATTTAAGTTGTCTTAATTATAATTCCTAAGTATTTAATTGAATCTGCAACCTTTAAGGTTGTATGTTTACCTTGTTACCAAAATTAATGGAATTTTTTTAGCATTTCTTTGGAGAATCTGACACATTTTGTGGTTTAGGGTCAAATGCGCCTTTTCGCACCATGCATATATCTTATGTAAATAATTTTGTAATCCGTTTAGAAATTCTGATGACTTTACTAGATGGTGAATGACAGCAGCATGTGCAATCAATCCAAGAAGCTGTTCAGATTGTCTTCTAAGTTGTTTGTACACTATGACCACCTGCTTAATAGCTTGTTTGTCTGTGTTTGGAACGAAATACATAACTTTTCTGCGTGCCAGGGACCCGACCGTTTGTTGGTAGGTTTGTGGATGTATGTGGCATTAGATGTCTACGTACAGGTCAAGTAATTCGTGTAAATAACTGGCCGCTGGTTTGCGTACGCGGTGATGACGCCCGATAGAGATCCAGATGGGTTCCATGTTATTTACATCAGGTGAATTTGGTCACCGGAACATCAACGTGAGTTCACTATAAAACTAAACTAAACTCCTCCCGCACAGACCATGAAGGCCGAAAGGTACCGACTGGCCGCCGTGTCATCCTCACCGACAGGCGTCACTGGATGCGGATATGGAGGGCATGTGGTCAGCACACCGCTCTCCCTGCCGTATGTCAGTTTCCGAGACCGGAGCCGCTATTCTCAATGAAGTAGCTCTTCAGTTTGCCTCACAAGGGCTGAATGCACCCAGCTGGTCAACAGCTCTCGGCAGACCGGATGGTCACCCATCCACGTGCTAGCCCAGCCCGACAGCGCTTAACTTCGGGATCTGACGGGAACCGGTGTTACCACTGTGGCAAGGCCGTTGGCTGAGTTCACTATAATGTTCCTCAAATTACTGTAGCACGGTTATGGCTCAGAGACATGGACAATACACTGCCGAAAGAAGACATCACCGTCGGGGAAAACATCAAGCATGATGGGATGCAGGTTGTTCGCAGCTGTCAGTGTGTCTTCAATTACTACCACAGGTCCCATGCAAGTGCAGGAGAATGCCTCCCATAGCATAACACTGTTCCCACCAGTTTGTGTTCGTGGCGCGCTGCACGTTTCGAGCCGCCGTTCACCTCGATGGCGACGTTTGTGGAAACGACCATCGACCTAACGTATCAAAAATGTGATTCATACGAAGAGCCGACATGTTTCCATTGACTGACGGTCGAATTTCGATGGTCCTGTGCCCGCTACAATTGTAGATTGTCGATGTCGTTAAGTCAACATCTGAACATGTAGGTGGTCTACTGGGGAGCTCTATGTTCAATAATGTACGATGAACGGTGTGCTCTGGAACGTGCGTGCATCAGCATTGTGCTCTTTCGGCAGAGACGTCACAGATCACCATCTATTCCACTTTTTATAATAGACTATTGTGAAGAGCCAATGACGTCCAACCGTATAGCGCCTAATGGTAGTTTCACTGTCCTACCTCTTTCCATAGATGATCACGACAGTAGCACGTGAACATTCGACTAACTTCGCCGTTTTCTAGATACTCGTTGACAGAATCTGCGTAATGATAATCCACCATTTGTCAAAGTCTTTTATCTCAATGTATTTCCCCATTTGCAGCTCATATCTTCGCTATGGTGATCCCCCGTCCGTGTCTGCTCCGCTTACACACTTTTGTTACCGCGTCACGTGCCCGCAATGTCACCAGGCGGCATCCAGCGTCGCGATAGGTAGCAGTCGTAAAGTTTTGGCTTAGCAGTGTATAGGTAAGGAACAGCAGATGACCTGTAACACTTCCTTAGAGAAAGCCAGAGACCACTTGGGTTTCACGAGGGACACGCTGAGGAGCGGCGCGCCTTGAGGGGAGGAGCAGCTCAAGGCGTGGGTGCGACCGCGGCTGTGGCGCACGCGGCGCCGGCGCCGGCCCGCTTTCGCAACTCTCCAACTAGGTTAAATCTCGATATTTCTCGTTGCGCAGCCGTATTTGTTAATGTGACTGCCGACTTTCAACGCTAAGGCGTGAGTTTGGCAAGAAGATTGCGCAGATAAGAACCATTCACTAGTGCCTTTTCGTTTTCTTTGGCCCCACCGATCAGGTCACGTACTACACTACCACTGACAGATGTCCCCCAGTATTTGCCTGGCAGCACGGACTAATCCATTCAGTTAGCTTCTCTTCGAAGTTCTCCACTTAGGTCGTCTCTCGGTAGTTACAATCTTAGTAGAAGCGTTTCTCTTGTACAAGCTTTTTTCTCAATTATTCAAACTGTAAACGATTTCAAAATTCATTTAGTAATCTATAATAACAAAAGCGATATAGTAACAATAATACCAAACATCTGAAAATAAGAATTCAAATGTAACATAGCATTTTCTACTCACTTTCAGTTAGTCTATTTTTAACTGTAACTTCATACATACCCAGCAAGTTATTTTAGATGATGGATTGCAGAACGACAAACCTCCGTTTATGGAATTTGTAGGCGGGAAGAAAGCTTTTAATGAAGGTGCCTGAAAGTCTTCCTTTGAAATTCTGAAGTTATCACGGATAAAATACAGGTAGCGTAAGGTTATCTACAAGTAACACAGAAACCAGACTATAGCTACAAGAGTCCAAGGAGAGCAAAGAGAGGTAGTAAGTGACAAGGATGTGGGACAAGGTTGCAGCCAATCCCCGCTGTAATTCATTCTGTATACGGAGCAAGCTGTGAACGAAACCAAGGAGAAGTTTGGAAAGGGAATTAGCGTCGAAGGGGAAGAAATAAAAACTTTGAAGTTTGCCGATAACATACTTCAGTCAGAGACGGTAAAGTACTGAGAACTTCATTTGTAAGAAGCGGATAATATCTTGAAAAATGTTGTAAGATGGAAATTAATAAAAGTAAAGCAAGGGTTATGGAATGTAGTCTAGCTAAATCAGGCGATGCTCAGGGAATTAGATTAGGAAATGAGACACTGAAACTAGCAGATGCATCTTGCTATTTGGGCAGTAAAATAACTGATGATAGCAAAGTAGAAAGAATGTAAAATGCAGAAATGCTATAGAAAACAAGTTTTTTGAAGCAGAAGTCCTCGAAAGTATTGTTTAACACGGATGGGGCAGAGTCGGGACTGTGTGGAGAATGGTCGAGGACAGTGAATCCAAGGCGTCGAATTGTTACAGATGTCGCAGCGCTCGTGTGTGGTCTGGCATTGTAATGCAGAAGGAGAGGGTGCTTGATGTGTGGACGAACTCTTCGAATTCGAAACTCGATTACAGCACCCTGTTTCTCACGCGCCGACATAGTTACGCGACAACCGCCATGTTACACGCTAAAATTCTGAACCCTCTAGCAGCTTGCAAATATGAAGACACGAAGAATAAAGCTGAAGAATGTTAATAATATGTTTTATTTAAAAAACTTTAATAAATTTCACATAAAAAATTCGGAGGCATTATTTTTCAGCACGCTCTCGTACATTACCGAAGCTCCTGCCATCTTGGGCAAATGCTACTAACAGCAATACTTTCTACTTTCGGAATTTTGTTCACATCACCGAGATTTCGCGATGCTGGACATGTCGTTGGCTAGGAACACTTTAATGTAAGGGGTAAGCGAAATCTTTGAACGGTTAGAATGTTTGCGGCCATTTTAGATTTATTTTTATTGCAGCTTGACGTCTAATACATTGCAAGCTTTTACTCATAAAAACAGCGGACGCGTCTGAGAAAAATAGCGATGCGTTTCATCATTGATTTGATGAAGGAAAAAACCTGACATCCACCGGTAGAAGTTTAGATAACCATAAACAACTTCAGACAGGATGGGATCCACACCTAATTTTTCTGGACCAAATTCCAGAGGCGTATGAAATGTATGTGAGCAGGGCATACAGCAGAAAATATTTATAAAAATATCTTAAATTATCAGGTGTTCGTGTATACACTATGGTGCTTCATGACACTGCTGGAATCTGAGTTATGGTTTACGCGCGTTGCGAGGAGAAAGTCAGCTTGAGAGCAGCATTTACGCTATTTTCCGCAAATACTCAGGAAAACATAAAGCCTGTCCCCTTTCTTCCTATTTAGAGATCTACAGGCTGCCTTGAGAGGGAATGGAAGGTAAAGGGAGGTTAAAGAGCTTAATGTCGCGCTGGTCTTAAGTTACCGCAGACGGAGCTCCAACCGAATTGATGAATCACGAGAGAGAAAATTGGCCATTGTCTGGATGAAGAAAACATTGCGGTAATCGTCTGAACTGACTTAGGGGTACCACAGTCATTCGTTTAAAGTTATCTAGAGATAACACGGAAAATCGAAGTCAGGGTGGGCGAAGAACCCATCACCTCGAAAGTACGAACGGAGGATCTTAACTACTGTAAGACCCAGAGAGAGGTATCAGACCAGTTTTCATGTTTAGACAGGCACGAGTTGTATGCAACACTGAGGATGAAAATTTCTTCTGCCAAGTGCATTCGGAACTGTTACCTCTGGATAGACTGTTACAGCAGAGGTGTGCCTTATCTAGTGCATCTACCGAGGTGAACACAAATAGAGCAAGCACTGTAGTGACGCAGAATACACAAAAGAATAATGAGCTCGTTTTGCGAAGGAAAAATGGTTCCTTTGAAATTACAAAAGAGCGTAGCGTAGTTACTTGGGCTATTACAGCAATGGTTAAAGACTCGTGTTTTACGTATGAATGTTATCATCGTTGTGCTCTTCAGCCGGAAGACCGGTTTGGTGCTGCTTTCCCAGCTAGTCTGATGTGTACAAGCCTCTTAATCTCCTGATAACTATTGCCACCTAGACCCGTTTGAGCCTGCTTACTGTATTCAAATCTTGATCTCCCCCCCCCCCCCTTCCACCCCCCCCCCCAAACACACAGACTCACTCTTTCATTATGAAATTGAATTATTCCTTGATTCCTCAAGATGTGTTCTATCAACCGATCCCTTTTTTTAGTCACGTTTTGCCGAAATTTCTTTTCTCCCCAATTCGATTCAGTATCTCCCGATTAGTTGTACCATCTACCATCTTAATTTTCAACATTATTCTATTGTTTCACATTTCAAAAGTTTCTATTCTCTCCTCGTCGCATCTGAACTGCTATCGTCCACGTTTCACTTCCGTAGAAGGCCACAGTCCAGATAAATACCTTCAGAAAGGACTGCACAACACGTAAATTTATGATCCATGTTAACGAACTCCTCACTTTCAGAAATTTTTTTCTTCCTATAGCCCATCTGCATTTTACATCACCTCTGCTTCGGTCACTGTTAGGTGTTTTGCTGCCCAAATGCGAAACCACATATACTACTTTTAGTGTCTTATTTCCTAGTCTGATTCCCTCAGCCCCGGCTAATTTAATTCAACTACATTCCAATACAATTCTTTTACTTTTGTTGGTGTTCATATTATAATCTCTTTTGCCGGCCGGAGTGGCCGAGCTGTTCTAGGCGCTACAGTCTGGAACCGCGCCACCGCTACCGTCGCAGGTTAGAATCCTGCCTCGGGCATGGATGTGTGTGATGTCCTTAGGTTGGTTAGGTTTTAATAGTTCTAAGTTCTAGGGGACTGATGGCCTCAGAAGGTAAGTCCCATAGTGCTCAGAGACATTTGAACCATTTTAATCTCTTTTCAAGACGCTACCCATTCGGTGCAGCTGCCGTTCCAAGTCCTTTGTTGTCTCTGGTAGAATTACAATGTCATCGCCAGACATCAAAGCTTTTATATGTTCCCCCAGAACATTTGAGTTTCACTTTCATATCCGGCCACCGTTATCACATACATGTTTTTACAATATTTCCAAGATCCTTGTAAATAAAATGAAAACAATTATTTGGTTTTACGAAACTTTTACACATCTGCTACACATGTTATTCATAAATAATAATTATAAAATATAGAAACATATAATATCAAAGGGAGCACTTAACTTTGCTATTCTAATATAAGGCCAGCTTGCTTAGAATACAGCATTTTATAGAGATTAAAATGCTCCTTCATAGCTTTCGTTACTTTCGTCTTACTTCTGTTAAACGATCCTGCGTCTTTCCCAAATAATTTATTGAGTCATTCTTTCTTGAATCATATCTTTAGTTCCTTTATGGAGAAAACTGGCGTTAGAGAGATTGACCACGGAGACAGACGAGGGTTTTAAGTGACTTTGAGAAACTTTGGGAGTAGCCACGGGTCCATTATGTAAGATCTTATGGTATGCGGCGTTATCAATATTCTCCCCAGTTCTCTCATGCTTCTGTTTAAACATTCTCTCATAATGGTAAGGTAACTGTCTATAGTCATAGTGGCGTTAAGAGCAAATAACTTACCATTGCATTGCTCCTGTTGGTCTTCGCTGTTCTCTTGTCATTTATCTTTTACATTCGTTTCCTCATCTGTGCCACACCAACGACACACACACTAAAATAAGATTTTCTGAGATTAAAATTACTGTAGTCGTCAAATACGTTTTCCTTCCTCAATATCAACGCAGATTTTTGTGAAATTCGACTTTTCCCTACTTTTGATTTCGGTTATGTTGGTTTTTTACCCCCTTACGAATAGCCTGTAGTAGCTGTGGATATGCAGTGCTATCCTAACTGTGCTTCCACTGCATTACTTCCTACTATCCTCAAAAAGATCCTCTTACGCAAAAAGAGACATTTTCGTTTAAAACTCACGGCGAAGTAAAGGTAATAGTATACGGGACATAAGCTCGCTTTGATCAGGGATGGGGATGGAAATCAGACCGTGTACATTTCGAAGTATTCATCTTGGCATTCATTTTAAGCGATTTAAGAAAAGTCATCAATCTATATGGCCGAGGGGAGGTTAAACCGCATAGCTTCCGACCTCGAGTCCAATGCTTTAATCAATAAGGCAACGTTTAGGTAGGAATTTATAAACAATGAAATTCTGCATTTCTTTACGTATTTCTCATCTTGTGTCCTTTTTTTAGGAATGTTCTAAAAATGAACATCCTTCATATCGTTTATGCATTCAGGTATCAGTTGGGTACAAGCATATTAAAACGGCAACAGCATACTCTTGTGAAGACCAGATAGACGATTTGTCGCTTTCAACCTCTAAGAACTTACGTTGTGCTAGCGATAACACACAAACAACTTCCACCCCAGCAGGCAGAGAATGCACGAAGGTATCCTAACCGTCCTGCATCTGTTAAGTTGCATACAACTCGTGCCTGTCTAAACATGAAAACTGGTCTGATACTTCTCTCTGGGTCTTACAGTAGTTAAGACCCTTGGTTCATACTTTAGAGGTGATGGGTTCTTCGCCCACCCTGACTTCGATTTACCGTGTTATCTTTAGATAACTTTAAACGAATGACTGTGGTACCCCTAAGTCAGTTCAGACGATTACCGCAATGTTTTCTTCATCCAGACAACGGCCAATTTTCTCTCTCGTGATTCCTCAATTCGGTTGGAGCTCCGTCTGTGGTAACTTTAGACCAGCGCGACATTAAGCTCTTTAACCTCCCTTTACCTTCCATTTCCTCTCAAGGCAGCCTGTAGATCTCTAAGTAGGAAGAAAGGGGACAGGCTTTATGTTTTCCTGAGTATTTGTGGAAAATAACGTAAATGCTGCTCTCAAGCTTTCTCCTCGCAACGCGCGTAAACCATAACTCAGATTCCAGCAGTGTCATGAAGCACCATAGTGTATACACGAACACCTGATAATACGTCAACGTCTACATCACTACTCTGCAATTCACATTCAAGTGCTTGTCAGAGGTGTCACAGAACCACTTTCAGATTATTTCTCGACCGTTCCACACTCCAGTTACACCTGGGAAAAATGAACTGTTAGATCTCCCCTTGCTAGCTCTGATTTATCTTATTTAATTATTATGATCGTTTCTCCTTCTTTAGATGGAAGTAACTGAAATATTTTAACATTCGTATTTGAAAGATGGTGACAGAAATTTTCTGAAAAGATCTCGCCGCAACGAAAAACGCCTTTGTTTTAAAGGTTGTCACACCAGATCAAGTATGTCCATATTTCGCGAAAATACAAAACAAGCTGCCCTTCTTTGAACTCTTTCTATGTCCTCCGTCAATCCAGTCTAGTAAGGATCCTATATCGCGCGGCAGTGCTCTAGAAGAAGACGGACAAGCGTAGAGTAGCCAATCTCTTTAGTTTATGTATTCCATCTTCTGTGTGTTCTAAGAATAAAACACAGTCTTTGGTTCGTCTCCCCCACAACATCTTCTATGTGATGGATGTCCATCTGATAGAGACGTTAGAATTGGCAGCTCTCTTTGTGTTACATGAGAAGAGTAGGCTACATGTAGGCAATTGGCTTCAATTTTTAAAATTTCTTTCATCACCACCAATAATATAAACACGACACAGGTAATATATAACTATACACCTACCATTTCAGACTCGCAGACACCCATGAAGTTGTAAGTCCGAAATTTTGCTCATGAAGATGTGATGTGAGGAAAGTAAATAATTGCCGTAACATTTCTGTATAGTATAGCAGACACAGGTGACAAATCCCTGAAGTTTTGTCAGTGGCATATCATTTAATCATAGAATCTGCGTTAGAACCACTTTAACAAACCCTCAGCTTCAAAGTCGTTAAATACAGAGAATAAGCTGAGACTGGCTAAGAATGGAGACGATAGTAGTAAGCTGCGACATTATTTAATGAAACATTCCGGAACCCACATAAATTAATTTAGCGATAGCACGGAAAACCTCGGTCAGAATGGCTAGGCGGTGGTTTGAAGCCCGAGATGAGTCCAATATCGTTACCATTGTGATATCTCGCTCGGTTCAGCTTGGTGGCCTGATTATATAAAGAGGCAATAAATAGTTAATTCCTTACGCAAAGGGCTGGAATAGCAGCAGAACAGAATTATGTTAGCACAAGAACCTCTTTCCGGTTTCTCCTGATATATAATTAGCAGTATAAATATACAACCACTATCTTCACTTGCTATCTAAAATATCAGAATATTCCTGTTACAGAATACGAAATTATTAAACAGTTGTCTTTCCTTATACTCTCCCATAATAACCTTAACTCGCGATGGAAATATTTCATTGTATCAAAGGTGTCAAACCATATTGAAAGAACTACACACACTATATAATTTATCAGTGAAAACATTTCTAAAAGCGATAAGCGCGGTGTTCTGTCGATACTCAAGCAGAGCTTCATCATAGGCAGTAATGAAAAGTTAAAGCAGCGATATTACTTCACGTTATGCCATTCCTTTATACAATTTTGATCTGAAAATTCTAAATGAAAATCAATAAAAGATTACACAATGTATTTAGGATGCTTCTAATTGCCTGGAATGGCAGAGAAGCAATTAACTTCTATCATGGTCCCGTTGACATAACATTAATTACTTGCTTTATTCTCTTTTACCATGATCGGTGACACAGCGAAGGGTTTAATACGGAAGTCATTAGTGGCTTTTTTATGAGAAGACAGGCTCGTAGATTGTGAACTTAACGGCAACTAAAAGTGAAATCGAGGGAAATGGCCTATCTCAAGCTTGTTCGTTACGCATTCATTGACTTTTGGAATTTAGTTCAGGTCTGGTTATTATAGGTAAGCTTTTTTTTTTGGTATATAAACTGATGTGAAGGCACTATGAGATTTCTTTAAAGAGAGAAAGGCGTTTTCACAGACTTGTTCTCATGAAATGTGGACAGCCGCCTCTACTCTAAAGATGCCGCCATTAAAAAAAATGTTCTTAATATGAAACCACTATTAGTACCGACCCACTTTCAGCAAATACAACTTGTTCGTCCTACGTGTTATACGACCTCGTTGCCATATTTTTAAGCTTCTCGCCAGTCTTCTAATTCGGGAAGAGGTTTCTGCAAGCTTTTATTTCCTTTTTACGCCGGCCGTACTATTGAACATACGCAGAAGACTTCATTATTGCTTATTCTCCATGTGTTTTGGTGATCAAATAGTGGATAAACGATATAGGTGAAACTATTGCCAAATGAGAGTCTCGAAATGGGCTCACAGTAGTGTCAGAAATGTCCGTTGTTGTGATATTTACGAGGTAAATGGTAAATTATTTACAAACAAGAGTGTGGTGTATCATAACTTTTGTAGCATGTCTCGTGATAATCTTCTGATAGTTTATTTTAACCTTGAAATTAGGGTTCTGTCGTCATAGTGAACACTTACTTAAAAAGAAAGTTATGTAGGGCTATGAACTCAAACACATTTTGCGGAAACTAGATCTTGTCAATTTTACAGAGAACTGCCTTATCCTGGGAGCGAAATAAGTCGATTCATAGCAACTCTTTAGTAGGAACCACCGAAATGACGCAAAAAGTAAAAAGAAAGATGGCAGATACAATCTTTAGGAAATGGCTAGCCATTTCCAATTATATCCTCGCAATGGCTATAATTAAACCCCATCTGTTACTAGTGGGAAGTTGCAAGAAAAGGTGAGATTTTTCGCTAACGGTCTTGCATGATACGATGTTACCATGCATTAGATATCCCTATGAGACCTTAGTTAGTTAATTAGTTATTTGTTCTATACATGTTGAAAGTGTGAAAAGAACAAACATAGAACCTATATATGAGGGGAAAATATACAATAAATATTTATATGGCTAGGTGCTGGTTGTGTAGAGGTTTATCCTTACAAACCATCTTATTTCTGTTCAAGAATTTGTTTATAACAAAGCTGTTGAAAAAATACCTTTAATCTACATTTGAAAATACTTCTATCTGTCGGACATTTTATTTAGAAATGTATATTGTCAAAGTTTTATAGCTGCAGATTTCACCCACTTCTGTGCTGAAGTTAGATTCATTAAGCGGCAATGCAAATTTTTCCTTCTACTGAATCTATCCGTTACTCTCAAACTCAATTGGCTTGTTGATAATAATTTCATAATTGTGTGTATGCGAAATCTTATGGGACTTAACTGCTAAGGTCATTAGTCCCTAAGCTTATACACTACTTAACCTAAATTATCCTAAGGACAAAGACACACACCCATGCCCGAGGGAGGACTCGAATCTCCGCCGGGACCAGCCGCACAGTCCGTGACTGGAGCGCCCGAGACCGCTCGGCTAAACCCGCGCGGCATTTAATAACTGAATAAATATAATGTGATACCATGGTTAATATTTCCAGCTGCCTTAGAGATGCCTGCATGATATACGTGTATGAACACACATAATTCTACTTTCTTCCATGCACTGAATGCTTTTTGACTAAGTTAGAATATTATTGTATAAGACATCGGAGAACGAAAATATGCAAAATATGTTAACTGACTGATTTCTGTATTTTCAAAGTTGGGAATTACTCTTATGGCGAAAGTAATCGAACCTAAACGTTTTATTAGGTCACCCACATAGTAGTTCTGCTTTATGTTTTGATCGATATGCACACCTAAGAGCTTAGAACTTTCTTTCTTTTTATTGTTTAGTGTCGATATTCTAGGTTAAAAGGTGACGGGATATTTTTGACACTACACAAAAAGGTGAGCTGTGTTTTTAATATTTAAAGCAAGCCTATATGGCTAAAATTGATCAGTTATTTTAAAAAATTACTATTTTTTCGGTTGATACTACTTTGCTTATCTTCACATCAACGTTTGCATCATCTGCAAACAGGACTAGTTCTGTCTCTTGATTCAAATAAAATGGCAGATCATTAACTTAAAGGAACAGCAGCAATGGAACAACGCTCGAACACTGTGGGACTCCCATTGTAATCTCCCCTGTGCAGATGCTGTGAGGCCCCATTTTGTGTTACTCTAATAGCTTAGGGTAACTTTCTGAGTGCTGCTCTTAAATAAGAACTAAAGCAGGCATGTGCAGAACTGTATCACATAAAAACTTTATGTCTCTAATAGAACGTTACATTGACACTAGGAAACACTGTAAAGCTTCACGACTGCTAAATATCTATGGGAATTGGATATACTTCCTAATGTCATTCCCTTCCCTAACTCTGTCCATCTACTTTTTTCACTTCCCTTTATCCATTTCCTCCTCGCACCCTCACCATCCATCAATTACCAACCCTCCCCCCCCCACGTCATTTCTCCACGCCCCTTTCTCTCCTCGCCACCTTCTTCCCTCTCTCTGTCCAGCTCCTCCGTCCCCTCCTTATATCCATTTCCTCCCACCCTCTGTTCATCTCCCCTTCTCGCCATTCTCTGACTGCTTATTATTATTGCCAACGAATCCTTGACTAGGAATTGAAGAAGCTTAAAATGAGTGAATAAATCGTATACAGGGTCTGACAGACCTCACTTGGTGCTGCATCTGTGAGGATAGTAATTTCATCGACATTATTTCGCATAGTTTTAATCTGCGAACAGGTATTACAAAGTTTTGGACTATTCAGTTTCTGTAGTCCTATTCTAATCATAAGCCGATGGGCCATAAATGTAGCTTTTCCTGTTTTCTACTAAAATCAGTAATGATGATGAAAACAAAACAGCATTTGGTCGTATATACAATTTTTGCTTAAAATTATGTGAATGGAGAAAGCATGCGTATGGGAGAAACAGTTAGCTTAATGTTTTAAATACCCTGTTATTGAAGTTAAAATTGACTATGGGAAAGGAAATGAAATCGTACAGTTTCACAGCACAGCACAACACAGTTTCTTTCTCACATTCAGGGTTAAACAGAAAACCTGTAAATTGCAACTTAATAAGGTGTATCGCCTACGTCCGTCTGAATATTTATTAGAGTACTGTGTAAAATTGGAAGTAAATCGGTCGAGAAGTTCTCAAGGTTTTGGCTAACAACCTTTCCTCTTTATACAGTCTATATATTTATACACATCATATATTAAGAAAATGTGTACTCCATGTCCATTCACTCGTTTATTAGAATATTGTGTAAAAATGTGAAGTAAAACGGTCAAGAACTTTTCGAGATTTATCGTGACAATGTTATTCAACATCGTGTATTTACATAGGTTGAGTCATGTAAGACTTAGCACCCCTTTTATTTCGTGAACGGTTTCACGTATCGAAACGCAGTTTTCGGCAGATGTTACAGCATCGAAGGCCACGTATTTTTTATTTGGTTAATGTTTTTAGCACTGGTATTAACGGAGATATTGAAGCAAGAATATTTTTTTTTAAATTGAATCATATACTTTTTGTAAGTGCATTCAGTAGCTCTTGAGAAGAAAATTACAGTGATATAACGTATGTTAATGTTGGCGTTGAAACCTGTCTTCAAAAAATTCGGGAAATATCCTAGAATGTGAGAGCACGTTGGTCAGAAACTGCGTCTGCACTAGGCGTCTCCGATCAGGCTGCGTAGTTGTATACCGTAAGGTCGACTTGCGTTACGAGAATAAAGTTTTTCTTCCGTTTGAACCAACTTACGACCTAGGTGCAGGTTCACCTACGAATGCTGTATATGAAAATACGACACAGGCTAGAATCTAGCGTATCACAAAGGGCTTAGGAAAACTATTTCACATTTGTGTATCCTACCAGATTTACATCAGCTGAAACAGTGAAATCAGCTGTTTATTTTTCAAAAATAAAGAGGTCTTATTCGCTGCAAAAAGCAACTGCTGTGTTAAATATCTAAATATTAGAAGGAATATTTGACCTATCTTTTCCTTTACGCGCCTGTGTGCTTCTCAGAAGTAGAATACATACTATTGGACAACTATCTCTTCCTATATTGCTCTAAATTATGTCATACGGGATACATTCGCTGTACTAAACATTTTATTAAAATACTTCGGTGACCTCCCATGTGACGCAAAATAAATATTCTTCTTAACGAAACGTCGTTTCACGCTGAACGTAAGCACGTAATGACAGTGTTACCAGCTACGTGTAATACACGCTGTCGACTGATTTGACATTGCAATGCAATTTCGTACACACGTAATTGAAGTACTTTACTACCAATAATTTGGTTATCAACCAAACAGAATTACATAAATTTTATCT
The DNA here is from genome assembly GCF_021461385.2 of Schistocerca piceifrons. NCBI lineage: Eukaryota > Metazoa > Arthropoda > Insecta > Orthoptera > Acrididae > Schistocerca > Schistocerca piceifrons. The sequence goes on along the minus strand of NC_060149.1, from coordinate 448,223,164 downwards.
TATAAAAAAATAACTTTGTATTTTATTTAAGCATGTGTCAAATTTATTGAGCATGGACTTAAAGGCAAATTTGCAACCGCCGTTCGAAAGAACAATGAACAGATGTAATTACAGTGTGTGAAATGGTGGAACATACACTAGCGACTCGTCGACACATCGTCTGGCGTAGTTGCGTCTTCGTCATGGACGGCATCTTTGAGTACTCCGAAAGAAAGAAATCAAAAATAGTCAAATTGGGGACTTCGCAGGCAATTTGACAACAGAATTTCGTTCTATCCAATATGAAGGGAAGTTCTCACTCAGTATTTGCGTTACAACACGGGGAGAGAACTGAAAAACCGTTATGTTGCAGTCACATACACTGTCGAATATCCAGTGATACCTCTTCTAGAAAAACTAGCAGACTGTTCGTCAGAAAGTGTGGTGACGAATACCCACTTAGAACGCATGAGTTGAAATAATGTCCCACAATGTAATTTCCTACGATGCCGCACCATACGTTTACGCTCCACGGCCGTTGACGTTGAACCTGACGAAACCAGTGTGGGTAAACTTTGCTTCAACGGTAAAGAGCACGCGTTGGAAAAACGTAGTGTCGTCTCTCAGTTGCTGAAGGGCAAACCGACAAAACTCTGTGCCAAGTTTGGTCGTCGAGTGCCTGATGTAGTGACAGAGGATAGCGATGGATATTCTGCCGATGCAGGATTCGAATGACTTTCGCCTGGCTTATGCCACATTCCTTGGCAATATGTCTCGTACCATCGTTTGGACTCATTAGCGTTGAAGCCAGAACCGCTTCTTTGTGTTTTGTCAGTTCCAGTTTTCTTTCTTATTCTCTTTTTTGATATTCAAGCAGCCTGTGCGCACTAGTGTCTTAATAATTCATGCAATTGCCTGGCACGACGAAACGATAGCCCTGCATCGATGTACTGCTCCCACGGCATTTTCTTTACATCCACCATATAAAAGTGGGATATTCAACTTCTCCTCATTGGTGTACATGTCTACGCGCAACGAAAGTCGAAGTAGAAATGAGCTGCCTGCAGTGCAGACAAGTAAACAGGCAGATGTACTGACATTCTGATACAGCGTAGCATGAGAGCTCTGCTTCGGCAGTGTTTGCGCCGCTAATGCCGATTCCCGCTTCCGTGCTCTCAAATTCTGTGACATTTATTAAATTTTTTTACGACAGGTTTCAACGTCAACATTGGCAAATGCTGTGTCACTGTAACTGCCTCCTCAAGAACTATCGAATACGGTTATAAAAAGTATACGGTTCAATTTAAATAAAAACGTACTTACTTCAGTATCTCCTTTGATACCAGCGCTAAAAGCATTAAACAAGAAAATACGTGCCCCACGACGCTCTAACATTTGCTGAAAACCGTGTTTCGATATGTGTAACCGTTCACGAAATAATAGGGGTGCTACACTTACGTGACTCGGCCTAAATTCGTAACCTATGACTGTCCGAACATTTCTTAGGATAACATGTAAAAATTTGAAGTAAATCGATGAAGAAGAACTTCGAGATTTCTGCTAACATTTTCCTGTTATATGATGTATATGTCTATACACTATATTGCAGATGTTCAAGAAATATAGGCTACCTCTGTCCAAATGTCTATTAGAGTCTTGAGTGAAAATGTGAAGTAAATTTGTCCTCACATACATATTTTAAAAAAATTGTAGCCTATGTCTTTCTGAACGTTAGAGTGTCGTGTAAAAATCTGAAGTAGCTGTGGAGACCTCGAGATTTTGGCTTGGAACGTTTCCGTCATATATGCCCGTTCAAATGTTTGTTAGGGTATCGAGTAAAAAACTGGTATAAATCCGTCTAGAACTTTTCGAGTTTTTGCATAAACATTTCCCCTTCCCATGATAGGTACGTATTTATATATCAAATACTTCGACAATGTTATAGCGTATGTCTGCCCAAACCTTTGTTTGACTGTTGTGTGGAAATGTTAAGTAACTGTGTCACGAACTTGTTCTGTGTCGTGGCGAAATGCTACGCTAACCTGTCAGTAAGACTCCAGCCCTGCCTTCGTGATTGGTAACACCTAGATAGAAAGTTAAATTTTAATCCAACATTGTATATAACGTTTACGTCCTCGTGGCTGTGTACAGTTAACGCATCAGCTACAGCAACACGGAAGAACACAGGCGTCAGCCATCAGTGCGTGCGTAAAACGTCAAACTACTATGAAAACTATTAACTGTTCCTGTCAGTAGAATTAAGGCACGTTGGAAGTGTTTAAAAGGTATTACGTGTCGGAACTAGTGTGTCCTCTGATAATAAATATGCATTACATCAACCTTATGCCCCTGACACTTGTTAAGTGAGTTTCAATCATGAACTCTATTTCTGTTATACAGGACGTTTCTATAGTATTCATCAAATCAAGAAATCGAATTTGAATCACTTTCACTCTAGATTAAGCAAACTATGACACTAATCAAATAGGACAACTGAAGTTTCCAATATTTTAAGATATTTCTTAACTTCTCTGTGCAAGATTACTTCGGCTACTTTTTATCACAATCAGTGCTAACGATCGGTGAGGTAGTCTATAACGGTGGCGCCAAATTACTTCATTAAATTTAGCACACATTAACATACTGTATAAATATTAATCGTAGTTGCCACTACTATTACTTACGGTTCCTAGTGATTAAACAGAATTCTCAAACATTAATGTAAAAGCTATTGTTATGGGAATTCCGACCAATGCAGTCAGAGTTATAATTTAACTATGGTTCGCCGATAGAGCGTTAGCTAACTTAGAGATAGTATTTACTCCTCCGATTTATAATCTCTTATATTTTAAGCTTATTATCTTTATTTCTTTTAAGCAGTTGAAATAGTCTTTTACGTAAGGAAGTTATTTCTTCCTTAAATCGCTCAACTGATTCTTTTCCAGTATATAATTAACCTTTTCTGTAACTGAATATAATTACGACAAATAGCTTTCCTTGTTTAGTTGTCTCTGACACTGCCGGAAAATGACTTATCTTTGGAATTGTCGCTTTTGAATCCTTTGCAGATCAAAATGATATGTTTTCCTTTCTAAACTACTTGCGTAAGTAGCTTCAGTGGGGATTCTATCCTTTCCACTAAATGAATGTTCGTAACACAAATTTTATTTTTACTTCTTGTCTTGTGCGCTCCAGGATAACCACGAATCGCACATAATAGTCCAGTTAAATGGCTGACTACAACACCTCTAAACATCGAACTTTGCGAAACACAGAACACAGCTTCTACAATTCGTGCGTAAACTTTCGCTCAGCACGATAGCCCGTCACTTATTGCTCCCATGACCACTAATAATTAATATTCACATCTTCACAGCGACAACTATCACACCTACAATATACAATGTCGTAGCTAAAGTTTTCAAAAACTTACGACCACAAATCTAAAACTGATTGACCTCAATGTACCCTGATCCTCTCTTACGTAACGAAATCTGTTGTAGGCAGACACACTGCAATACTATCATTTAGTAACCGATCACACCGGCTAAGTGATCAAAACTGCCTACAACATTTAAATCGATATCTCAGTTCAGACCAGCTCATCGACGATATTCCCAACAAATTAACTATTCTTGATCTCAGCTAGATTACCGGTCATCTGTCTTTCCCAGGCGACTGTCACATGAGATATCTAAATGGTGACTTTCCACCGTCTCAAGTAGAACTATCTTACCCATGTTAACAATAGGGGAACCAACTTTTTTACAGTCGTTACGATTCCATTCCTTTCAGCAGTTAAATATTTATTCTTATGCCGCCTTCGCTGCGTCTTGTAGTGGCCAGCTAGATGAGATGGGATCTCTGGCGTGCTTAACTGCTGACTTCTCCTATCGGGGCATGGAGAGTCTTTGTCGCAACTTGCTCTTACTTTCAAACACGGACTTTTGTTTGTTTTTCTATAATATACAGACATAAAATGAGAGTTACAATACAGTAATAGAGTTACAACAAACCCCGTGGTTTTAACATTTTTCCAACCTCTAAATTAATGTATCGAAACGATAAAGAATCCATGACGGCAGGCGAAATCTTTTGTCCCGTCACAAACTTTTCTGGAATTTTGGTAACTTTATTGAAGAAGATTTCTATGTTTATTATCATACATTTATGTGTAAGACATGTATATTAAAAATTGTAGCTTATTTTCATCTGGACATTTATGGGAATATCGTGTAAAAATTTGAAGTAAATCAGAATATTTCGAGATTTTTAACAGTTTTTCCGATTTTTATAGTAATATATATAAATCTACGTCCGTCCGAATGTTTAATAGTGTATCGTGTAAAATTGTAAGTAAATCATTCAAGAACTTTGCGAGATTTTTCGTGACAACGGTAAATGATGTCCTCGCTTTATTTAGAAATATATGTATATCCGTATAGCCTATGTTCTAGAGAAATATCCATTCTATATTCGTCTAAACATTTATTAGAGTATTGTACAAAGGCATGAAGTAAATTTGGCACCAACTTTCTGATATTTTGATAACAATATAAAACAGTGACGTGTTTATGTAGTAACATGGGTAAAGAAATGCTATATCATGCTTTATCATTTGAAGATTTTGTAATAAGCTCAGAAAATGTATAAATAGCTGCCTCAGTAGAGTGGCCCTTTTGAAATCGAAACGGTGATTAGCTAAGTATCCCATTATGAAACAGGTGAATGAGTACCATGCGTGCAGTACCTTCTCAAAACTTTTTGAAAATGATGCTGGGCGGTAGTTACCGACATCTGTGAAGTCATTCTTCTGGTAAAGAAACCTAACAATGATACATTTCAATCTGTCTGAGAATGCACCCTGAACTAATAATGCATTACACAGGCAAATAAGAACCATGCATTCTATAGGCCCACACAGTCCCCTTGCCTTATTAGACGTACTGACCACCCCATACGAAGTTTTACATTTTAGTCATGATTAACTTCATTTGAGATGGAGATATTGGATTAATTTTTAGTTCAGTAGTTATCCACTGTATTTCCTCTTCGATGTAGTGTCTTGTTTTCTCTTCTAAACTGTTTGCACTAATTTCCTCATCTGTTCTAAAAAGATAAATATCTGCTCGACATGAACTGTTTTTTACAGTGTCTCTATTCTCTAACGGAAATAGTGTTATCTTGTATGGCGTCTTTTCCTGTCTCTCTGGCCATTATTCCATATTTATTTCATTTTACTGTCTGATCTATGAGTTACAGATAAAATGTGCATATTCCTTGATTTTTTACAACTTTCCTTAATATGCTACGGTACTGTTTATGAAATGAAAGTACCTTTGGATCATTACTTGTTGTGGGTATTTTGTACTTATCCCTTTTTCGTTGTGAAGAGACTGATACTTTCAGTGATCCATGGTTTCCTTAATGACTTTTATATTATTACTTGTAATTATCTATTTAGGAAACGAACTTTCAAAAACGGATATAAACTTATAAATTTGTAAAATTTAGATCTAGCATTAGGCGCATTGTAAATTTTACCCAGTCAAAAATTTTTAGTTTCTTTTAAAAGCTTCAGTATCGACATCTCTGCTTTCTTCGCGTGTCTGAACTGCACATGAAGCTAAGTTATCTAAGACTACCGACCGTCTATTGTGATCTGACAATACATGTACCTCAGGACAAGCACGTGTTTCTTCAATTTCATCTTGCGTTAATACTTGATATATATGGGTACTACTACCGTTATCACCTTGAGCAACTCTGGTTCAGAAATATATGACTGAGGAGTCTAATACATTAGCTTGTGCTCCGTCTCTCATGACCTCGTTGTCCATGTGAGTTGAACTTCAATCTTCGTTTAGAATTTACTTATTTCTACATTTCTGTATTAATATTCCTTTTTATGTATGTGACAACTCCTTTATCCATACTGAATCTACATGAATAGGTAACTAACTTAAAACCACTTTCATTAAGATTTTCTATCCCTGCGTTTATACGTTGTGTAGAGAGTAACATCAGTTTTTTCCAACTACTAAGATCTCGCAAATCAAAAATTTATCTACTTTAATTGTTACCCCCACACCCAATATTCTATGAAACCAGTTGATTTCTACATTCCGTATATTCTTATAAGATGAACTTGGATTCTGTCGATTTAATTTCTTTTAATACCGTCTGACAATTTGACAAAGCTTGTGTCACATCTGACCCCAGTAGCCACAATGATTTGCATATGTGTGAGTGTGTACCTGCCTTATATTTACTGCTAATGGATTTGATAAACTGTCTTGGTCATCCTGTTAAGGCGTAGGCAATGAGAATTATATCCCCATCTTTCTATAGCAGCTACTAGAACATCACTAATATGGCTACCTTCGTATAACAAATAGTAGAACATCACTGATGTGATATTTTGAATGTGTCTGAAGGAGTAGCCTCAGCTCCATATTTACTGACTTAGCAGAGTTAACCCAGAGCTAATCATGGCTCCACAGAACCTCCACAAAACCCACATTTGTGCTAGCAGATGCTCTTTTGTCCAGGTCACCGTTAAAATGGTATTTCTTATTTTTACCCTTGCTGTTTCTAGCTCTAGCGTAACACAGGATCGTTGTTAAAATCCTTGTAGGCTACATTTGTCCTAAACTTTCTATTGCCTGGCTAATACTAGCCCTTTGTTTCACAAAACGTATGAGCTGGTAACCTGCAGCTAATTTTTTCTGTAGTCTCTGGCATACACCCCTCCCAGGTCAACCATGTACCAGCGGAACTGTTCTCTTGCTGTTCAGTTTGCTTACACTATGCTTGTCCGTCCTCTTTTAGAATACTGCTGCGTGGTGTGGGATCCTTACCAGATAGGATTGACGTAGTACATCGAAAAAGTTCAAAGAATGGCAGCACGTTTTGTATTATCGCGAAATAGAGGAGAGAGTGTCACTGAATTGATACAGGGTTTGGGACGGACATCATTAAAACAATGGCGTTTCTCGTTGCGGCGGAATCTTTTCACGAAATTTCAATCACCAAATTTCTCCCCCGAATGCAAAAATATTTTGTTGGCGCCGACCTACATAGGGAGAAACGGCCACCATAATACAATAAGGGATATCAGATCTCGCTCAGAAAGGTATAGGTGTTCGTTTTTTCCACGCTCTACACGAGAATGGAATAACAGAGAATTATTGTAAAGGTGGTTAGATGAACTCTGTGCCAGGCACTTAAATGTGATTTGCAGAGTATGAATGTAGATGAAGATGTAAATGTAGATGTAGAAAAGAAACTTAATTTCTTGTGCCTGTGCCTCCTGTACAATTACATTGATCCACTATTACTACCCGCAGAACTCAGGCGAAGTGTCGTCTTGATAATACTCAGTACTGATGCTTTCTAAGCTCTAACTGGGCCGACCAACGAATCACTCAATCGACATGCTCGAATCTGGTTCTGGTGGCGGCGCAGCAACCCAGCGGGACCTTGAATTACACTACTGGCCATTCAAATTGCTACACCATGAAGAAATGCAGATGATAAACGGGTATCTATTGGACAATTACATTATACAAGAACTGACATGTGATTACATTTTCACGCAATTTGTGTGCATACATTCTGAGAAATCAGTACCCAGAACGACCACCTCTGGCCGTAATAACGGCGTTGATACGCCTGGGCATTGAGTCAAACAGAGCTTGGATGGCGTGTACAGGTACAGCTGCCCATGCAGCTTCAACACGACACCACAGTTCATCACGAGTAGTGACTCGAGTATTGTGCGCACCATTTTTCCTCCTTACACGAAGCATCACAACAACGTTTCACCAGGCAACGTCGGTCAACTGTTGTTTGTGTGTGAGTAATCGGTTGGAAACTTTCCTCATGTCAGCACGTTGTAGGTGTCGCCACCGGCACCAACCTTGTGTGAATGCTCTGAAAAGCTAATCAGTTGCATATCACAGCATCTTCTTCCTGTCGGTTAAATTTCGCGTCTGTAGCACGTCATCTTCGTGATGTAGCAATTTTAATGGCCAGTAGCGTAGATATATGCAAGTGCCCGAATTTCGAAAAATCGTTCCTGTCTCCCAGCGCTTGGTAAGACCAAAAACTCTGTAAAGAATAGAACCATTAGGCCCAAAGCGATACTTGCGGAGCACGGGAGGCACCGTGCACTGCGGTGGGGGCTGCAACTGGAGTAGCGTGCGGTGGCGCAGGCCATGAAGCTCCACCGGCGACAGACTGTCGCAATGCTGGAAGCGATACGTTGCGAGGAAGAGCAGTGGCGCTTGTTTCCGTGTCTGGGAGACACGTAGTTTGTTCATCTGTTACTTGAACCTACGCATAAATCGTCCAGCTTCTCCGTTCGAAAGAGGATGAAACGGATCACTGGTCAGATTTGTTATACAACTGGTTGTACAAAACTGTTCGAAGTCCGGGTTCATAGACTGTGGTCCGTTGTCTGTAACCAACACCTAAGGCAAACCTTCCACGAAAAAAAAAGACGAAGTCTGAAATGTACTATGTGACGTAGTCGAGTTCATAGGCACTGTAAACGTATATTTGCTAAAAGAATCCATAGTAACAAGGCAACGACTGTTTCGAAAGGGACCAGAAAAGTCAATATGCACTCGTTGCCACGGTGATTGAGACTTTTGCCAAGCAGAAAACGTTTGCAGCGGGGACGATACATTTCCAGTAATGTGAGCGTCCATGCCCGCCTAAGTACAGTGCCAACGCACTAATTGTTTTGTGCGTACAGTTCCCAGTGTCCTTGGTGGAACAATGGCAACAAGTTTTTCTGCAACACTTTTGGAATAAGCACACGCGATTATCCAGAGTCATTTTGCAATAAAAACACACCTTACTGGACGGAGAGGCTATGCCGAAGAGCAAAATATCAGTGCAAAAAAGAATTCTGAATGTTTTTCACTAAACGAGGCCAAGCAGTACAGATGTAATACAATAAAACGTTCAGGTCAAAATCTGTTGTTGTGGCCTGTGCAATTTTCCTATAGTGTAGTGGAAAAGTCTGTAGAATTTCAGCGTCCTGAGTATCGATCTGACAACAAGATGCGGCAGTAGCATCGAATTCAGAATCAGAACCAACAGGAAAGTGAGAAAGGGCGTCAGTATGGCGTGCTTCAACGTGGCCCGGTACACTATTTCGTACTGATACTGTGACAACAAAGCCCAACCTCGCAGCTTCTGAGCCGTGTGTGGCAGAACAGGTTTGGACGGCTGATACAAAGACTGAAGGCTTATGGTCCGTCACTATACAAAACTTCGGGTCAAAGATAATGGTGAAACTTTGTCACGCCGTGGATAATAGCGAGCGAATCCTTCTCGATCTGGAAATAGTTACAATGAATCTTTGTCAATAACTTTGAAGCGAAAGCAATCTGCCTGCAATGTGATCCCAGTCTGTGGGAGATCACGGCTCCGATTCCCTACGAAGAAGCGTCCACCGCCAAAACATCAGGCTTAGCGGGATCGAAATGAACAAGGTATCTGTCACTCAACAAGGCATTTTCAAATTTATGAAATGCAACCTGACACTCTTTGGTCCAAACAAAAGGAGCATTGTTACGGCGCAAACAATGCAACGGAGCCGCGATCTTGGCTGCGTAGGGTATAAACCTGATGTAATATGTCGCCCACCCGAAAACTGACTGCAATTCCGTCACGTTCCTTGAGGCAGGGAGGTCCCGGATGGAGAGAAAATGTGAGTGAAGGGCATGAACACCTTGGCTGTTAAGAAAATTATCTAAATACTGAATTTCAGTCTGAAGAAACGCACATTTGTCCAGGCGACACTTAAAACCTGCAGCTGAAAGCACTTGAAAAAGTGTACGAATGTTACTGTTACTGATGTTTCTCCGGTGTAAGCCCTCACACCACACTATCGTTGAAGTAATTTGAACAGAAGGGAACTTTTGCAGTAAGCTGTTCTAAGTAGAGTTGCACTATGGCAGGTGTGGATGCACAGCCAAAGGGTAAGCGCAAAAATTTGAACAACGCTAAATATGTGTTGACCACAAACACTTTCTGAGACCCCGCGTGTAGCGGAATTCGCTATTACACATCGCTTAAGTCAATTTTTGGAAAATGGCGGCCTGCATCAAGCCTGTCCATTAACCGAGGCAACCGATAAGTGACAATTATTGTTTGTGGATTCACGGCGGATTTAAAGTCTGCACAAAGGCGAAGTTTTTCAGTAGGCTTTAAGTTTACTTGCAACTGTGTCTAACTGCGTGAGGGACGGGATGCGACCAAAAAACTTAAGTTGTGCATTGTCCTTCGTTTGTAAACTCTGCCACAAAATTATTTGCTCTGCCGAGTCCTTCAGAAAATAAATCAGAAAACTCGGCAATCAACTGAATAACACTGTCTTTAGGGTTCGAAGCAGAAACAGAAAGTACATTGTGCTGAATATGAAGACCAAACAAATCAAATGAATCCAAACCAAAAATATTTTCACGGTCTCGCGAAAGCAAAATTGTAAATGTCACTGTTCTGGTGTAAGACTGGAATGTGGCAGGCAAACTACATGTAGCAAGCACTGGTATGTGCTGACCATTATACGCACTAAATTGTGTGCAAGAATTTGTTGACTGCGGTGAGCCCAACTGTTCATAAGTGGCACGATTAAGCAATGTAAAGCCAGCCGCGATGGTCTCGCGGTTCTAGGCGCTCAGTCCGGAACCGCCGGACTGCTACGGTCGCACGTTCGAATCCTGCCTCGGGCATGGATGTGTGTGATGTCCTTAGGTTAGTTAGGTTTAAGTAGTTCTAAGTTCTAGGGGACTGATGACCACAGATGTTAAGCCCCATAGTGCTCAGAGCCATTTGAACCATTTTAAGCAATGTAACACAAGCGTCAGTGACTAATTGAAGTCTCACGCAGTGCCCGCTAATGACTTAGTTCACAAGCTGTTTGTTTGCACTGCACTTGGGTGGGGTGAAGGCACAGCCTGAATTTGGTCATTACTAGTACCGGTAGCTGGTTTAGAAAGAACTACATTCGCTGAGTGAAAGGATGCTCCGCATTTACAGAGCGAACGTGGGTAGAATTCTTTTTCTGTTACAAGCACACAGACTGTACACGACCTGGTCTCCCAGAAGCAAAGCAAGTCACATTCAGCGAAGGAAGTTTTGTCTTTTATGCACGGAAAAGCAGCAGGGGCACGATTTCACAGCAGACACACGTTGACACTTATTTACTCTGGCCATGGCGCGGTAGCCCATTCGCGTGCAGTCACTTTGCATTACGCTGCAAATGGAAGCTACCTCGAAGTTTTCCACGACACTATCACACCAGTCCTGATGTTTTGTTTGTAACACTTGTTTCTAAGTAGGATCAGAATGTTTGAGACTTCGTCCATGAATCCTACTGTCTGGCACATTTTACGCGATTGCACTATGAATCATTGCATCACTATGGTACTGTCCACAGCTACATTGAAAACGACACTGTAGTGTCAAACCCTGAATTTCAGTGACCCACTGACGGTATGTCTATTGCAGCTTTTCCACAATCGATATAACTTTTAGCGAGCTGCAACAACCTGTACCTGATCCTCATAATACTAACTGCGGGCAGAAACTAAGTCTTCAAAATTTAGCAACTCCGGCCTCCTAATCGGGAATAACCTCTGAGCAAGGCAGTAAACTCCTGTGCAGGCCATTGAGAAGATAAGAAAGTTTCATAGTACCTTGCACTTGACGTGTAGCACAATGAGCGTCGAACTGAGTGTAGTACTGGTTCCTTTTCTCTTGTTCGTTGAACGCTCGGAACGGTGGAATACACGGAGCCGGTGCCGTGTATGTTTCTTGTTTGCTGTTGATGTGTCAGGGTGCCGTGGCGGAGTTGAAGCAGCAGCGGCTTGTGCATCAATGAGCTGCTGGACTGCCGTCATCAACGGCGACTTTTGGTGGTTCTGAAACTCAAAAGGTGCATAAGATCAAAGCCAGCAGCAACACAAGGCGTAGACGCACACGGTGCAGGAGGCGGCTAGGGACCATTTAAATGAGAGGAGCGCCGCAACAAAACAATTATACACAAATAGCGAAAGATTGCGGCGAACCTGCAATAAAGAACACATTTAGTAGAAATGCGCCTCTGAAGGAAAAGCGAGAAATATTAGTGACGCACTATGACGGAGTGGCGTAGAGCGAAGGCAGCGTTGGTCCTGGAATCCTCGTCGTCAGATGTGTGGGCTCAAATGGTTCGCCGGCCGAAGTGGCCGTGCGGTTAAAGGCGCTGCAGTCTGGAACCGCAAGACCGCTACGGTCGCAGGTTCGAATCCTGCCTCGGGCATTGATGTTTGTGATGTCCTTAGGTTAATTAGGTTTAACTAGTTATAAGTTCTAGGGGACTAATGACCTCAGCAGTTGAGTCCCATAGTGCTCAGAGCCATTTTTTTTTCAAATGGTTCAAATGGCTCTGAGAACTATGGGACTTAACATCTAAGGTCATCAGTCCCCTAGACTTCGAACTACTTAAACCTAACTAACCTGAGGACATCACACACATCCATACCCGAGGCAGGATTCAAACCTGCGACCGAAGCAGCAGCGCGGTTCCGGATTGAAGCGCCTGGAACCGCTCGGCCACAACGGCCGGCATGTGTTGGCTACTGTGGGAATCAGCACCGACACAAACAAGGAAGGAGAGCAGTTGCGACGGTGGCTGGCAGGAATTCATAGAGATCTGTACATAACACTTCAGCATTAACTGAATATTTTATTTCTAAAAAGGAAAGAAAGTTAACTGCTTGCGTCTGTGCGTCCTGTGCAATTACATTTATCCACTATTACACCCGCAGAATGCAGGCTAGGTGTCATCTTGATAGTACTCAGTACTAACGCTCTCGTACTCTGCTACCGAAATGGGGCGACCAACAATGGACCGCTGAACTCTGTCTTCCTGGTGTTGTGGCGCTGCTCACTCTTTCCATAGCAGCGCGGGTCAGCGCCTTCTTGATACCGTTTCGCGGCGCTGCGTTGACCGGTGTTCAGTCGATGCTTTAGGTCTGCACAGATACAATGAAAAAAAAAACAGAGGTAATGAAATATAAATTATGTTACTCTTTTCGTATGATTCTCCATCGTAAAATTAGGTGTAAATAACGACTGTACACATGAGAAGAAAAATACACTTTTCACGCCATTATTAAATACCAATATTAACCATTACACTTACGTAACTACGCCTATATGTATAGCAACAAGAAAGGTTCAGAAGTAGCTTCTGATATCTTATTTATCTAATTGTTTACGAAAGTAGAACTCGCAACCTTCTCGTGGGCGCAGTGATGCCAACGTCCGCATCATAAACGACTTACGACGTCCTTCAAGAGCTACAGCTATTCATTAAAAGTAATTGGCCAAGACACATTGCATATATACAGAGAGCTGTAAAACAAAAAAGAAATGGAGTACGCCTTATATAGACCTACTAATGGAGTCTTACGGAAAGCACTCTGAAACGACGCTGCCGTTATAAAGGGCAGCTGTTGACAAATAAGCAATTTATTGTAGAACGGAGATATTCAAGAAAGGTGTGTTACCGACGAATACCAAAAGCATTTTAAATAAATTATAACATTCCATATGGGAAGAAGTAACTGACTTGTATATACCGGGAACATTTGGAGCCATTAAAGAAATAAAGAAATTTACCGTTGAAGTACATGTGTTATGGGTAAAAGGGAGTCGTGGAATCGCTAATAATAAAGCAGTTGACTGCTTAGCAAAGAAAGGCTTTGGCTCAAAAATGGTTCAAATGGCTCTGAGCACTATGGGACTTAACATCTGAGGTCATCAGTCCCCTAGAATTTAGAACTACTTAAACCTAACTAACCTAAGGACATCACACACATCCATGCCCGAGGCAGGATTCGAACCTGCGACCGTAGCAGTCGCGCGGTTCCAGACTGAAGCGCCTAGAACCGCTCGGCCACACAGGCCGGCGAAAGGCTTTGCAGTAGATCAACTCCGAGTATGCGTAATATACACGGTGAACCTGAATTCTACCGACAAACTTACAGAGGTGGTAGTATGAACAAAAAGTCCTGTAAACGTGGGCTCTAAAGTGCGTGTCCTAAGAGCTATGACCACTTGCTCATCTTTGCTACTGTAAAGCACAATTCTTCTACTAAAAAAGTGCTTACAGCTCTTAAGATATGCATTTTAGAGCCCATGTTTACTGGACTTTTTTTCTTGTTGTCGTCCACACTACCACCTCTCATAGCTTCTCGGTGGAGCTCTGGTTCATTCTGTATGCAGACTAGCGACGCGCCCCAGCTTCGCACAGGGGGACGTTCATGAAAAACACATTCTATTTAAAAGATGCACCAAAACCACAGTTTTGGAGATACGACAATGAAATTTTGTACCATGCTTTATGTGAAATCAACACATTTAATGTTAAGTTCCTTGGACTATATATATTTAACTGTTTCGTGGAATTTAAAAATTGTATTGGACAAAACATGTGTGCCTTCTTCTCACAAACTATTCAAGAGATTTACACAAAATTTTCTCTGTTTAATTTCTTTGCATGTACTAAGAATCTGTCGTGAGATTTTTTCAGTGCATGAAATAGGAGAATTTTAATAATTTTTTAAATTATAATTATATAAGTATAATAAAAAAACTTGGACCAAATTCCAAGCACTTTGTCCCATATCTTATCAAACTCTCAGAATTTTAAAATCTACTCTTGAGACAAAGTTTATTAGCTTTGTAGAAATAAGTGTACAAAATTTGATAGTTCTAGACGTGATAGAGTCTGAAAAAGGTACAAAACTTTAAAAAAATAATTTTCAGGGAGTACAATTTATGGTTCAACGGAACGTTTTTTTATGTCACCTCTTGAGAAGGTCCCATATTTGTACTCAGGGTCTTCTTTCCTTTCAAGGCTTCTCTTCTGGTTTCTTGTTTTCTGTCATGTTTTCTTTACCAGATCTTCAACTGACTTCTCACCTCCAGAGAGTCGCCATGAATCCATTTTTCTCAAGATGTCTTCAGTTAAATTTCCTACCTTACAGACGCGCGGAGTAGCCGCGTGGTCTTGGGCGCCTTGTTACGGTTCGGGGGGCTCCTCCCGTCGGAGATTCGAGTCCTCCCTCGGGCATGGGTGTGTGTGTTGTCCTTAGCGTAAGTTAGTTTAAGTTAGATTAGCTAGTGAGTAAGCCTATGGAGCGATGATCTCAGCAGTTTGGTCCCATAGCAACTTACCACTACCAGTATGTTGCAAAAATACATTTACAGACTTTGAAGACAGGTTCTTTACACCAAAACCAGAAAAAAAATTATAGAAGTAGATGTCTGACAATTATTCCTTTTCGAGCTATTAATAAAAGGATACGTCTAGTGACTTTCTATTTACAACCCAACAATTTCACTTATTTGTGCACCCGTTTGACTCATTGTATCCAAGATGGCGTTGTGTTTCCAGGGCGAAAGGTTTATATTCGTCATTCTTATGTATTCAACGTGTCCATTATATTCATGTACGACAGGTGCTGAGTTAACCAAAGTTCTCCGTTCAAACATGACAAGATATTCATTTCGCGAGCAAGCAGGCATCAGCGTACGACACTTTCTCCACAAAATTATTGTCTACCTGGAGAATTGACATGAGAGTCTATTGTAGCAGTTATAGGAACCATTACTTTTGCAACTTTGTTGGTAGCAATTTTCTTTCGCATATGGCAAAACTTCCAGTCAGGTATTTACGAAGGTAGGACGAGTTGGTCATCGTTTACATGAAAACCGTTCTGCATGCATTTTCGCTGTTCATGATGCATTTTGGTGACATTCTCCATAAATTAAGAGCACGCTGACGAGTTCTTAATAAATAAATTGTACTGTGCTTCTGAAAATGGTTCATGCGATACTAAACGATCCGATTACGTGGTATCTTACAAGCAATGCACCGTAAATGAACTGTAGAATTTCTCGTAACAGTCCTATTCTATGTAAACAGTTGTTCACTGAACTTCAGCTAACTCCTCCGAAAGACAACACACAACTTACGAGACGTATCTTTTGTCTCAAGCTGGCCGCTGTGACCGAGCGGTTCAAGGCGTTTCAGTCCGGAACGGCGCGACTGCTACGGTCGCAGGTTCGAATCCTGCCTCGGGCATGGATGTGTGTGATGTCCTTAGGTTAGTTAGGTTTAAGTAGTTCTAAGTTCTAGGCGACTGATGACCTCAGTTGTTAAGACCCATAGCCATTTGAACCATTTTTTTTGTCTCAACTACACTGGTTTCGTTAGAGGGCAACGTAAACATAACATACCCATTGCCTCGGTGCAAGATTCCTTGGAGAGTGGTGTAAAATTTCGCGTGGCGGGCATTCAGCGGCTTTAACAGCAGCACCACAATCCCAATATTCAATGTATTTTTATTTCGTGATTTCCTATTAGATCTACAAAAGAGTTACATAAGTGAATTTGTCTCATCTACACCTGCTATTCTTTCGGCAAAAAACAGCATTATTTCATTAAAAAAAGGACGTTGATGTCTGTGTTGCGGTTGTTTATGAAGTTACGATATCGCAATGCTATTTGTTTCATGAACCCGTAGTCACTGAACATCTAGGTGAAAGCAGATTACTGATGTCTCTATTGGACCGTAAGTAATTCGAGGTGAAAAGTTTGGCGCCTCACCCTCCCTTTTTTGTTTGTTTATGGTTTACAAATACTTCATTGTATGCTGGAAGACATTATTTCTCCTACTAAAATGTTGATTTGTTTTTCAGTATGTTCGTGTCTTTGTCATTAAATGTTTATTTTATTTAAATTGCGTTGGTCGATATTTGTCCGAATTAATTCGAAGCGATTCCTAGATAGTGTAGTAGCGATCGCTGGTTACGATGTGTGCCTTTACTGCTGTATACGAATATTGAAATACACACTTCTTATGACATTTAAATGCTTTCGACCAAGTACAACTGTGTGAAGTGTTTTCTTTTTACAGTGAACCTTCGAGTGTCACGATACTGAAGTGGTATTTCTGTGGAATGTTTTGCATATTAAGATAATTGAATGCAAAGTGGCGGTCAGTGTCATGCGCTAATAAATTGTTCACAACGATCACTATTATCTTCTGCGCCAGGAAATTACAAATGTAAGCTGATTCACGTACAATCTTTCAAATAAAACCTGACCGGCGCCCGGCCACCGAAGAGGCTTTTAAGTCCGCGCCGATCGCGAGATGGGACAAATAATATGACCATGCTGGTAATCTACATCTACATCTACATGGTTACTCTGCAATCCAGACTTAAGTGCCTGGCAGAGGGTTAATCGAACCATTTTCATACTGATTCTCTACCATTCCACTCTCGAATGGCGCGTGGGAAAAAGGAACACCTAAATCTTTCCGTTCGAGCTCTGATTTCTCTTATTTTATAATGATGTTCATTTCTTCCTACGTAGGTGGGTGTCAACAAAATATTTTCGCATTCGGAAGAGAAAGTTGGTGATTGAAATTTCGTAAATAGATCTCGCCGCACAGAAAACAGCCTTTGTTTCACTGACTGCCACCCCAAATCGCGTATCATATCAGTGACACTCTCAACCCTATTGCGCGATAACACGAAACGGGCTGAACTTCTTTGCACTTTTTCGATGTCCTCCGTCAATCCCACCTGGTAAGGATCCCACGCCGCGCAGCAGTATTCCAACAAAGGACAGACAAGTGTAATGTAAGCTGTTTCTTTAGTGGGTTAGTCGCATCGTCTAAGTGTTCTGCCAACAAAGCGCAGTCTTTATTTCACTTTCCCCACAATATTATATATGTGGTCTTTCCAATTTAAGTTGCTTGTAATTGTAATTCCTAGGTATTAAGTCGAATTGACAGCCCTTAGATTTGTGCGATGTATCGTATACCCTAAATTTATCGTATTTCTTTTAGTATTCATGTGTAGACCTCGCACTTTTCTTTGTTTAGTGCCAATTGACACTTTTCGCACGATACAGAAATTCTCTCTAGATCATTTTGTAATTGGAATTGATCGTCTGACGATTTTACAAGATGCACTACTGGCCATTGAAATTGCTACAACACGAAGATGACGTGCAACAGACGCGAAATTTAACCGACAGGAAGAAGATCCTGTAATATGCAAGTGATTAGCTTTTCAGAGCATTCACACAAGGAAGGCGCGGGTGGCGACACCTACTACGCACTGACATGAGGAAAGTTTCCAACCGATTACTCATACACAAACAGCAGTTGACCGACGTTGCCTGGTGAAACGTTGTTGTGATGCTTCGTGTAAGGAGGAAAAATGCGTACCATCACGTTTCCGACTTTGATAAAGGTCGGATTGTAGCCTATCGCGATTGCGGTTTATCGTATCCCGACATTGCTGCTCGGGTTGATCGAAATCCAATGACTGTTAGCAGAATATGGAATCGGTGGGTTCAGGAGGGTAATACGGAACGCCATGCTGGATCCCAACGGCCTCGTATCACTAGCAGTCGAAATGACAGGCATCTTATCCGCATGGCTGTAACGGATCGTGCAGCCACGTCTCGATCCCTGAGTCAACAGATGGGGCCCTTTTCAAGACAACAACCATCTGCACGAACAGTTCGAAGACGTTTTCAGCGGCATGGACTATCAGCTCGGAGACCATGGCATTGGTTACCCTAGACGCTGCATCACAGGCAGGAGCGCCTGCGATGGTGTACTCAACGACAAACCAGCGTGCACGAATGGCAAACCGTCATTTTTTCGGATGATTCCAAGTTCTGTTTACAGCACCATGATGGTCGAATCAGTGTTTGGCGACATTGCGGTGAACGCGCATTGGAAGCGTGTATTTTTCATCGCCATACTGGCGTATCACCCGGCGTGATGGTATGGGGTGTCATTGGTTACACGTCTCAGTCACCTCTTGTTCGCATTGACGGCACTTTGAACAGTGAACGTTACATTTCAGATGTGTTATGACCCGTGGCACCACCGTTCATTTGATCCCTGCGGTACTCTACATTTCAGCAGGATAATGCACGACCGCATGTTGCAGGTCGTTTACGGGCCTATCTGGATACAGAAAATGTTTGACTGCTGCTCTGGCCAGCACATTCTCCAGATCTCTCACCAACTGAAAACGTCTGGTCAATGGTGGCCGAGCAACTGGCTCGTCACAATACTCCAGTCACTACTCTTGATGAACTGTGGTATCGTGTTGAAGCTGTCTGGGCACATGTACCTGTTCATGCCATCCAAGCTCTGTTTGACTCAATCGCCAGGCGTATCGAGGCCGTTATTACGGCCAGAGGTGGTTGTTCTGGGTTCTGATTTCTCAGGATCTATGCACCCAAATTGCGTGAAAATATAATCACATGTCAGTTCTAGTATATTTGTCCAATGAATACCCGTTAATCATCTGCATTTCTTCATGGTGTAGCAATTGTAATGGCCAATAGTGTAGTAAATTACAGTGTCATCTGCAAACTATCTAAGGGGGCTGCTCATATTATTACCTAGATCATTTATGTAAATCAGGAACAGCAGAGGGCCTATGACACTAACTTGCGGTACGCCAGATATCACTTCTGTTCTGTTCGATGATTTACCGTCTATCACTACGAACTGTGACCTCTCTGAGAGGAAATCACGAATCCAGCCACACAACTGAGACGATACTCCATATGCACGCAATTTGATTAATAGTCGCTTGTGAGGAACGGTATCAAAAGCCTTCTGCAAAGCTAGGAATAAGTCCGGCTATCTGCACAAGCTGGTAACACTGCAGGATGCGGCAGTTCCTGGAGGAAGTCTTGTACTCTGCTCGAGCTGTTGCGCAACGTCTGGGCCTGTGATCTATCGGCAACCTGCATGTCGTAGTAGTGCAACGTCATATGGTCAAAACCACCCGTCGCTAAAATTCTTTACCGCATTTCGACTGAATGCTGAAGTCCTGAGTGTAATGGTAGCACAGTTGCAATGGATTTCACTATGTGACCCACCAATACAATAACATTTATTGGCAGAATGTCTGCCTTTGAATGCCGCATGTGCCAGGGCTCTCCAGGACCCGTTTACTGGTACCCGACAGCGACTGTCGCTGCGGCGTTGCGATCTTTGCCCTGTGTCGGAAACTTCAGCTTCTAGTCATCGCTTTGAAGGGGGTAAAACGCTTTACTTTTGTCAGAGCGACGCTCCACAAAAAGTGTCTATGATTTGCATTTCACGCTCGAAGGCAGCTAAGGTAGACGATCTGTTTTAACATGATAAGTATTGTAGTGTACTAAGATGCAAAAAATTAATTTTATAGTTTTTCATCCAATTAGAATACCCCACTACGTTGTTTAATACTTTATATCTCGCTTCTTTTCCTTTTAGAAGCGATTCTTCATGCGATTTGTTCATCGGGAATTCGTATGTACCGTTGTCTGATTTCTTACGGTAAATGTATGCGACAAACTGTGTGAATACATTGCAATACATGCTTATAGAAACGCAGACACACTACACATTTTCAGATCCATTCCAGAACTTAACATTGACCTAACGTGATATTTAAGGTTGTTGTTGTTGTGGTCTTCAGTCCTGAGATTGGTTTGATGCAGCTCTCCATGCAACTCTATCCTGTGCAAGCTTCTTCATCTCGCAGTACCTACTGCAGCCTACATCCTTTTGAATCTGCTTAGTGTATTCATCTCTTGGTCTCCCTCTACGATTTTTACCCTCCACGCTGCCCTCCAGTACTAAATTGGTGATCCCTTGATGCCTCAGAACATGTCCTACCAACCGATCCCTTCTTCTAGTCTTGTTGTACCACAAACTCCTCTTCTCCCCAATTCTATTCAGTACCTCCTCATTAGTCATGTGATATACCCATCTAATCTTCAGCATTCTTCTGTAGCACCGCATTTCGAAAGATTCTATTCTCTTCTTGTCTAAACTATTTATCGTCCACGTTTCGCTTCCATACATGGGTACACTCCATACAAATACTTTCAGGAACGCCTTCCTGACACTTAAATCAATACTCGATGTTAACTAATTTTTCTTATTCAGAAACGCTTTCCTTGCCATTGCCAGTCTACATTTTATATCCTCTCTAATTCGACAATCATCAGTTATTTTGCTCTCCAATAGCAAAACTCCTCTACTACTTTAAGTGTCTCATTTCCTAATCTAATTCCCTCAGCATTACCCGACTTAATTCGACTACATTCCATTATCCTCGTTTTGCTTTTGTTGGTGTTCATCTTATACCCTCCTTTCAAGACACTGTCCATTCCGTTCAACTGCTCTTCCAAGTCCTTTGCTGTCTCTGACAGAATTACAATGTCATCGGCGAACCTCAAAGTTTTTATTTCTTCTCCATGGATTTTAATACCTACTCCGAACTTTTCTTTTGTTTCCTTTACTGCTAGCTCAATATAGAGATTGAATAGCATCGGGGAGAGGCTACAACCCCGTATATTTAAGGTATTCAGCTAGATTTAAACCAACAATATTTTTGAAGCTACCGAGAGTGGAAGGGAGTTGACGCTGATGTTGCCAAACGTCTACAGGAGTGCCTAATTGCTATTACACGGATTTAGCATAGAGGAAACATACTCATTTCATAACTTTTTCCCTGAAATATGGGTCCTACGTGACGAACAAAACTCAAATTAGTATCGCTGACGGTCGAATAGAAATTCTGCGGAGACTTTTGTATAGTGGGAAGCTTGTTATTTACAAAGAAGATACCTATGACCAGTAACACAGTTTACTGTGTCGGGCTTGTAAGAAGACTTAATGTGTAAAGGTTTTCTTCGGGTTTTGTTAATATGTTTCTTCTAGCAATTTGCAGGTCGATTAAATAAAATGGAAAATAAGAACCTAGGGTGCACTGGTCTGCACCGCGATTGGAATTGTCAACTCACACCGTCCTTGCATCACAAAACGTGTTGCACTACTGAGCTAACGAGACGCCGCTAGGAGCTGGGCTCTTTCATCGCAATATTCGTCACTGAGTGTCATAACGACACATTAAAGGTAAGAGTAATTGTTGCGTATTTGAAGTATGGCATTCCTGGAGTCCAAGAATAAAATTTTCTGTTTCAGTGTCTTATCTTACATGAGGATTGTGCAGCGTAAGTCATCGAAGTTGAAATGGATTACCAAGTAATTTTATCCGATCAATTCAGGACCCCATGCAGAAGTAAATGCACTGTCACATGGTTGCCAAATATTTGCATCGATGGGGATGGAAGCAAGAAGAAATGCATTTAACTAATCATTCGATGCTAAGCAGTAATCAACTCATCTGAGGGCTCAGAGGAGAAGAAACTATAAATTATGTTTGTTAACACAGAAAATAATCTGAAAATGTGGACAATGAGTAATTCTGCCCCTTAGTAAGTTTCTCAGCTTGAGATCGATACTTATAAAACACACGGCCTAGCCTGTTCATTGCTGTTGAAATGTTACCCTCTAGTTTCGTCCATAAATGATCAAAAGAAAACAAATCCCTGTCAGTGATGGTTCCTCCGAATCTTTCCAGCGCCTTTTTTTAGTGTTGTTGCTTGGTATTCTTAAAGCAAACTATTATGTCTGCTCTCGCGAGCTATTGGATCGTACATGCACCTGATTACCCGGAATTCCCTTCTTAGTTTACGTTGCTATGTAAATAAAAGCAAGAAGAAACCCTAATGTGTCCACTGGTATACGTTACTGAAAGAGCAGTAGCACATAATTATCAAACATAGTGTGCCATCTACAGTTGTAACGTTATAACCAGCACCTAAATCAATTGTAAACCGTTGTCGTGGGCACAGATTCGTATCTGTCTGTAAAAAGAGGCAGAATCCGTACTGAAAATTCAATTGTTGAGTAACATACTGCAACACGAATTTATCTGTCGCCACCGTATTAAATTAACAGAAATTGTTTGCTTAGTTCTGCCTATGTCACCAGCGTCCCGTTGTCTTTTTGTATCGGGCTGGAACGAGACGCTGAGATAAATGCGCTTATTCTGCGTAGCAAAACAGCCAACATTCCATTCTTTCAGATTCACTGGTACCAAATACGGCTAGGAAAGCTCTTGCAAATGAACGAATAAAAATAATAATAGTAACACTAACATATAAATAATGAATGATGTTTGTTGCAGTACAGAAGAAGGTTGACGATTAAAAATAAAAATAAATAAAAGTAGGCTAATCATTCAATCGACACACCGCAAAGGCTTTCTTAGTATTTTGTTACCAATTCCGTTCTGGCTGTTTGAACAGAGAAAAAAAGGACAGGAAGAAACTGAAGTGATATACATCGGTAGTCCAACGAGATCTGATCTGGCTATTACTCTTGCCTTAGAACACGAGACGAGCATAGTACCACGGAGAAACATGACACTGCTTCGTTTCCCTCCCTGATGTCGCTCTGTTCGTATGAAACGCGAAAAAGCCTATGGAAAATTTCACCTTTTTATCTGCAACAATTCAGCAGAAAATGTTCCTTATACAGTGAAAAATGAAAGTTGCGGAAATGCGGAAAGAAGGTTTTGTTAGCCTGTATGCCAGAAACAAATACCTTAATGTTGGCCACAACTATACGTTATTTCTTTTTGGTCTTCATGTACCCCTTTTCTTCTACTCTGAACCTTCTGGCATGCCCTTTTGGCAATATCCTTCACTGACATTTCAGAACTAGCAATACGCACATGATCAGTTTTCTTCGGCAGATTTACAGCGAAGCATCTTGCGTCAAATACTTTGAAACGTCCCCTTAGAAAAATTATAAATGACTGTGCTTAAACTGACACACAATATTTTTAGCGCAACGCAATCTGACTTTCAATAATCTCTACAAAAGAATGGCCCTGACTAACAATAACCTATACCTTTCATGAATCACTTACCTCACACAAATCTTCGTTACTCGAACTACAGCAATACAGCAAGCGCAACTACTGCCGGCTAAATAAAAGATTCTTACTACTGAAGGCACTAACTACTGATAGGCATACTTAGCAAATGAAAGATTTTGATAGAGAACAAACAATGTATTTACCTTAATAGTGTTCAAAAGTCATGATA
This sequence comes from Schistocerca piceifrons, assembly GCF_021461385.2. NCBI lineage: Eukaryota > Metazoa > Arthropoda > Insecta > Orthoptera > Acrididae > Schistocerca > Schistocerca piceifrons. Next base: position 448,199,124 of record NC_060149.1, on the reverse strand, counting down.
TATGTATCAGTTCGTGACATCCAGTCTTACAAATTTACTGTCTCTGATGGACACACGTCCAGATCATCCGCTCTCAAAACTCCGCCATCTCTCCCCCCACATCCACCACTGCTGGCGGCTCACCTCCAACTGTGCAACGATAGGCGTTGTTAACATCCAACTACCCACTACAATAGCGAATATTCCAACAATGCCAACCAGCCACAGACTGCACACACCATAGTCAGTGATTTTCATATAGAGCGCTACGTGGCGTTACCAAGAAAAAACCGAAACAGCATACTTACAACTTGTTTCATAAGGGTCCTGATCCTTCCAGTGTTACCATAATCTAACACCAAACAAGCATCATATGAGGAAATCTTAACGATAATAGATGAGCAAAATGTTGTCTTTGGGCAACTCTTCTCAACGAGATTCTTAAAACTTTCATTTTGGTTCTTGTTCCACCGTATGTGAATTTCTTTCATAAATCGTAAATAAGTGCATTGTAAATGAGCTCACAGCCTTCTGTACTTTACAGATGTTTTCTCTGATGACATGAAATAATAAAATATCATAAAAATGGACAGAGTAGTGTAGAAAAGGGGGTGTGGTACTGCGCACTGTTTGAAACAAGATGGCTTTCACATGATTTGTAGCACGAATTAAACTCTGAGAATTGGAAACAACGTTTCTAACGTTCTATAGAACCGCAAAAAATTTCAACAGATTACAGCTTTGTGTTACTGACACTCGCTTCGAACCTGTTCAGAGACTTTCTCTTCTTTTGTTGCTGAAATAACGTGCTATTAGCGAAGCAGACGATTACGTTTATTATTCCAAGGTTGCAAGGAGATATATGAAGCACAAGGCTAAAATTCGCCCTTTACTTGTGACAATTACAGGTCAGTTAAAATAGCAGCGAGAGGAAGTGATAAGACACAGCTTTTGCAACAAAATTGGAATTGATTTCTAAAGCAACTATCGTTTTAGAATGTCAGTACTTCATAACTATGTGGACAAGGCATTGCTGCAGTCACAGGCGCCGACTCCATGGGGTCTGGGGTGGCCCGAGCCCCCTTTAGAAATTCGTTTTGGGGGTGGGGAGGGGTGGAGCCCCCTAATAATTTAAGAAAATTATTAGTTCTGTTATGCTTTGTAAAATCACATAATTATGTTGGAATTTTGTATTTTCCTTTTTTGACGATACTTACCTTTTAAAATACATTCAGTAATGAGTTAAAACAAATAATTATTACAGTAGTAAGCAGGTTAACTGAAAACCAGTGGTGTGAATCTTGATAATGTTACGGTGCTGCGGGCACACTTATAATTTGTCTTGGTGCGCGAACCTTCGGGTGAAGTCTGGCGCCAGGGGCCAGCGCTGCGGCTGCGGCGACTTCAAAAGGACTGGAGCAGAAGCGCCTGGAACCCTCCGCCTCGCGTCGCCTTCACGCTTCGAGACATTACGACACCGCGCCTATATAAAGTCCACCGTGCTGTCGCAGTCATTCAGTGTGGATAGTTTCGTTCAGTGCACGCTGCAGACGTGTTTATTGTTCCGACTTTAGTGTCTAGTGAACTACTTTATATGACTATATTTTATTCGTTTACCTTAGTCTCTTAGTGTATTCTGAATTAAGTTTGCAATGAATAAATTTGTTACCAAAAAGGCGCGCTTGGATGTTGGTGATACTGCAATTCAACCTCCAACAATTAATGTGTCGTCAATTGCTTCGTCGTCTTCAGGCTAGGACCGTTCACACCCAAAACGTGGACTATCCGGCATGGGAAGATCATTTCAGAAGTCTTGGTTGATCAAATATACATGACTAAATTATGAAGCAACTTCCGAAAAAGTTTTTTGCAAAACCTGCAAAGAGGCAGATGCAAAAAATCTATTACAATTTTTTTCAAAACAAAAAAAAAAAGAAGATGCATTTACTTCCGTAGTGTTTTCTAACTGGAAAAAGGCTTTGGAAAAATTCCGTCTTCATGAAAAGACGTCTACGCATAATGGAGGTGTTCTGAAATTAAATTCTATCACTAACCGAAGTGTGGCCTCCCAACTGAAAGAACAGTTAGATAGTGATATGAAGAAATGCCATTTAGCCGTTAAGACAATTTTTACTACCGTGCAATTTCTATGCCAACAGGGGCTAGCAATTAGAGGGCACGAAGATGAAACCCAATTTTTTCTCAATTGTTGGAATTCCGGAAGACTGACAAACCTGAGTTTAAGGATTGATTATGGCGTTCAGGGTATAAGTGGACGTCCCACGATATTCAAAACAAGATCATTGCTGTACTAGGAAAGTCTGTGTTGAGAAAGGTATTGGCTTCATTCAAGAAGACAGAATGTTTTCCTATTACGGTTGACGAAACAAGTGATTCTTCGATTCACGAACAAGCGTCATTTTGTATTCGTTCTGTCGATGATTCCTTAATCATCAACGAAAACTTTATTGGCTTATATGAGACCCCGAACACTGAATCACAAACTCTGTTTAGTATTTTAAAAGACGTTTCTGTTCGTCTTGATTTGTCAATGAATAACTTAAGAGGAAAGTGCCATGATGGTGCCTGGGATATGAGAGGTAGGTTCAAGGGACTAAAAAAGTTAATTTTGGATATACAACCAAAAGCACGTTATGTGCATTGCACTGCTCACAGTTCAGAATTAGCAGTTGTCGACAGTCTCCGCCATCTTACGTCTATGAAGGATATTATGGCTTTAACCAAGGACTTAATAAACACCGTAAGGGAATCCAACAAAAGGATGGGACTTTTCAGAGGCATACGCTGTGAGAGCGCCAACGACCAAGATGGTCTAGGACCCCTTTGCCCGACTCAATGGACTCTGCGAGCTTCCTGTATCTTGAGTCTGCAGAGCACAAAACACAGGCAGGTTACAAATGTCCAGCCTACCTTGAGTCAATGTTACAATTCAAGATTTATTTCTTTTTACGTCTTTAGTGCCATGCAATGAACCCAGTAGAGGATGTCAATGAAAAACCTCAATACCCTCATCTAAGTGTTGCTGATCTGGAGAAAATATATGAGGGCTTGATTTGTATATTAAATGCAAGACGTTATAGTTCTGAACACTTTTGGGAATTGTGTTTAAAGGTAAAACCTTCCTCGGAATCGAAGTATACCAAAGAACTATGAAAACAACGAAGCCAGCTCACCACACACTTTCAAAACCCGAAAGAAATACTACAAAAGCTATTTACATTGAAGTTTGTGAAACGGTGCAATCTTGCATTACTGAGCGGTTTGCTTCAACTGCACTCACACAGGTCATTGCAGTGGAACAAAAGTGCTTGCATTTACTAAACAGAGGTGAAACAAATTTGGAAAAATCAACTGAGTTTTTCAAAAATGTCTTAGACATTGAAGGACTGCGCTTACACTTGAATATGTTAGTCGATATCGCTAATAAAAAGCAACTGATCTTAAAAAACATGCGTGATGTAAGAAAGTACATTACACAAGAGCTTGCAGTTGGCGAAATGTTATGTGAAATAGTGAAGTGCATTAAGCTTCTCCACGTAACTCCAATCACAACAGCAGCAGCAGAACGGTCATTTAGCGCCCTTAGACGTCTGAAGTCATATCTCCAATCAACAATGGGACACAAGCAATTGAACAACTTGGCTGTTCTTCATGCCCACCGAGATATTTTGGATGAATTGGATATCCAACCAGTCATCAACGACTTCATATTGAGTAATCCAGTCAGACAGTCGACATTTGCACCTTTCTAAAGACACTCTAAACCTAAAAATGGCATTTAGATCAATATTAAAATTCTTTATAAAATAGAGAATTAAATACACAAATAATGTTAAATTTTCAGTTTCGAAATATTAGCACTAGTTTAATACTGTATTACTATATTAATATATTACTGTATTAGTTATTTTCAAATACTTAAATATTTTTAGGGTGTTATAACCAATTAAAACCCGCTATTTACATACTTTTTGACTGAAAGTATTAGGCATACTGTATTAACTTTATTAACTGTATTGAAGCATTAACTTTGAGATATTTTTTTATTTAATGAACCCTGGGCCTTACTCAAAGTAAGCTTAAATTAACTATTTCACTTATTAATCAAAGTGCTATTACTGTGCGACAGCAATAATTTGTTTTATTCTTTTAATGGTAATTTAGGATTTATTTAAATATAATTTCAGTCTTTTCAGAGCTATATATTCACTGCTCTGTAATATTCAATAAGAATGATTATTACTCTAAATTAAATTAGCTTTTTACGAAAATACCGTGCGTGTTTATGTTTTGTTTCTTTTTTTCAAAGCCAAAAAATGTGTCAGGCTTGACGAGTTTCCCGGAGCGCCGAGTTATCGAGAGTCCAGTTTTCGGGGCTCTGATGTTGATCATATGACTCTAAAATGCTTAAAAAACTTTAAAACTCACTATTTTTCATCTAAAATTTCGAAAGTTTCCCGGGGCAAGACCCCCAGTATGCCCTCCCCCTCTCCCCCCAATATTTTTTATAAGTCGGCGCCCCTGGCCACAGTAAACACTCTCTCTCTAGCATAACCTTAGCTGAGGTGGATAGCTTGCAACGTGAAAAATTAGAGCATGGATAGCTGAAGCATGAAACGATCATCTTGTAGTTTATTTTACTAACTGAATGTAGAAGCTTCAGTGAGAATTATTCAGAATATTTTACCGAGATAATAAGAAAAGTCAAGCGAATTTAGCAGGATAAATCAGTCCCACAAACGCAAATCACTATTATGGCAACAGAGTAGCTAAATATAGCGTACGACGTTGCAAAGTTTTGACTACGTTAATGCAAGAAGAATAGATTTTCAGAGGCTGGAATCCTGCATGATTCTATCGGGACATCCAGTTTACAGCGAGATACTGTGCTCTACAAATTTCAGCCACCATTTACTTTCCAATCGCTGTACAGAGAAACTTGCAGCTACAACGAATTTATGTTATGCAACAGTCAGCAGCTTTCTGCACGTCTGCATTCAGTTATGACTGCCAGATGATGTATAGCTATATAAAGTCAGTGGAGTAGGCACCAATTTAGAATATCATCAAGAGATGAATTGAAATTATGATCAGCTAGAAATTGAGTACATTCACCAAACGCACCAAGATGCTTTAACATCTCAGTAGTGATTCCCACACGAATATGCCGATGTTCTTGAACGAACGACGCGCTTAGGAGCAATCAAACAGTACATTGGGAAGCAACTGCACCATATTCAGGCACTTCCTCAACCCTGCCTACGCTCAATACGGTAGACCAGCTGCTCTTACTGTTATTTTACTTCTTTCGGTCTGAGGTGTACTGCAAATTGAAAAGCTCGTACACCAGACACTGTTCGCATTTATTGACAATGTTTCCTGAGTGACCTTGCAATAAACAGTATGTGCAGATGACATTTGTCGTTATTTTGCCGTATAGATATAAACAGAAGGTCAGTAAACTGTAGTCGAATTTAGTCAGTTGTTGCAGAGGGTGTTTTGCTGTGTAGATAGGTGGCAGAAGTAAAATGGATGTAAAATTGGGCTAGAATAAGCAAAAATAGCTTTTTCAAGATATAAACATGCTAACATCAAACATAAATTTGATTTGATAGGAAGGCTTTACTGAAAGTATTTGTCAGTTTCCCTCCTGTTCTTTAATGGTGTAGCTTGTTCTCCGTACAAATAAACACTAACTCTAGCAAAGCATTACCCATAATCAGAGTCACAGGAATGGGAATAACACTCATTAAGGCATTATTCAGTTTTTCACTCGTTTCAGACAGTTGCACACATTACATATCTGAAATCGGATGTGTACAGTGTCTCCCGCTAGACCGCATGTCCGGATCCGATCGTGCAGGATTCCATCTACCAAAATACAATCAGCTTACCATTAGCGTAGTAAAACTTCACGACGTCGTAGGCACTATTTTACAAGTTTGTTATCATAAAAGTAATGTTTGGATGTGGGAATGACTGATCCAGCTAAATTCGCTTGACCTTTTCTTGTCATTACGATTAAATATTCCGAATAATTCCCATTCAAGATATCACAATAAGTTAGTAGAATATGGAGGCATGCTAAAAAATTATCCCTCCAAAATTTATATGTGAAAAAATTAAAATATTTTTAAGTAAAACAAACGTTATTAATATTCTACATATTTATTCTTCGTGTCTTAATATTTATGTGTCAACATAGTCACTCTGGCGACGAACACATTTCTCCCAACGAGATGCAGGTTTGTTGATGGCATCACTGTAGAAGTTTTGACTTCGGTGACGGAGCCACAACTTGAACTCTACTCGCAACACTTCATCACTATCAAAGTGAAGTCACCGAAGGTTTTCTTTAAGGTCTGAAAATAGATGAAAATGAGATGGAATCTAGTCAAGACTGCGTGGAGGATGATCGATGACAGTGAACCCAAGGCGCCAGATAGTTGCAGACGTTACATCACTAATGTGTGGTCTGGCACTCTCCATGCTGAAGAAGAGGATGCTACATGTGTGGTAGGACTCTTCATATTCGAAACTTGATTATAGCGCGCAGAGTCTTACACACCGTCATCTTTACATTACAAACCGTCATGTTACACGCTACAATTCGGAGCAGAGGGCTGCAAATACAGAGACATGAATAATAAAGATGCAAAATATTAATAACGTTTCCTTTATTTAAAATACGTTAAGAGTTTGCGCATAAAAATTCTATGGAATCAGTTGTCAGCACACCCACGTAAAATTATTGATTCCAAGTAGGTCGTTTAATGCACTAAGCTATCCACACTTAAATCTCTCAAGTTGCAAGATGTCTACCTCTGCTACGATTATGGTAATAAGAGAGTGTTTATTGCAGCATTATATTGTCTGTATAGTTCTAAAGTGTTAACTTTAGAAAACGGCAGTTTCTAAATCAGTTCCAATTTTGCTGCAAACTGTATCTTATCACTTCTTCTCGCTGCTACTTTAACTTAGCTGTGTTAACTGTCACTAGTAAGGGACGGATTAACCCACTGTTTCATATGTCTCCTCGTAACCCGGCAATAACAGACGTAGTCCTCTGCTTCACGAGTATCACGTTACGTCACCAACAAAACAAGAGAAAGTCTCGGAACAGGTTCGAAGCGAATGTCAGTGACACGACGCTATATTTTGCTCACCATCTCAGCATTAGACAAGATGGGGAACATTAGAGAAGAAATGAACAGTTTTGTTAGTATGTATTATCTATGGTAGATCTGGAGATGAAAACGTATGAAAGTACACAACTGCACCTGTGCCTGTTCTTCTCTGTTTTGTTTCTGCTTCAATAGTCATACATCAGTTTTTCCTTATGAATCAACAATTTCATTTATTACCTGTGGCATGGATGTATTAGTTTATCATCTATACTGTCTCCACATTTTTGTGGTATTACTGATATTCTGATTGTGTATGACGCAAGACCGAACACAGATACAGTCCTTTTGAGGTTAACAGTGCATAATATCTTCCTGTTTCTGGATTTTTGGCCAAGGTCTTTCTGCAGACATTTTTAGTTTTGTCAAAACAAACGTGTGCCGCAAGCTGAGCAGGATAAGTGTACTTGGTCATGTTTGGTTTTTTACTGCCAATAACAGTATAATGGAAATGAAAATAAAGCCCACCTAACTCAATGGACATTTTGTAATGGTGCTAGGTCCGCTACTGTATTCAGTGACTGCACAGTCTTATTTAGGCTTAGGAGGAACTGTCACATATTACTGCATTTCCTGCTTAGCATGTTATTTTAGCCACCTGTGTTTTGTTCTGTTATAGAAAAACAATAAAGACAATTTAGTCTTGGAAATAGCATTGGGACACTTAACATGTTAGCGCACAGTCTTATTTTAGGCGTCAAGTGTTTCTTAACCCGTAAGGCACACAATAATTGCGCTCTTCTAGTAGCTAACACATTATTTTAGCTAACGTGTGTTTTATAGGACAATAATACAAACAACTTAGATGTGGAAATATTTAATTTGTCTCTCCATCGTGCCATTTTATAGAGAAACTAGGGAATACTTTAACAAAAATTGAGATGTGCATGTATTCAGTATCAAAAAAAAGTTGCTGTTGGGATGTGCCTTCTTCAAGATTCTCAGCAACAACTGTCTAAGCAAAATGTCTTCAACAAATCCCCAGACTCAGCTCATTTAGCGACATTAAATAAATATAACAGGGAATTATAAGCCTGGTTGAAGTGCAACAAATGCTATTCAAGCAAGAAATTCTTGGAAATTAATCATTTTAAAGTGTTCTTTTCGTAAATAATAAGTAAATTCCTTCTTAATTATCATGTAAGGACTTTTGTGTTGATGAATCTAATTATTTTATGAATATATTTCTTCGTTGTATACTTTGATGAAACGGTTGCATGGAAAATACTGAAATATCAATAATTACCATATTCTATGTTAGTGTCACAACTTTGTCTACCATACGTATCTAGTAAACTGTATACTAAATGAAGACAACGTCATCACGTATCTCCTAGTTTGGGTGTGAATAAATACCGATACTTATATTTTTTTAGGTTTAATGTCCTGTTGATGATTAATTCATTGTAAAGTATATGAAGCATAATTTCAGATAGAACAGGGATTGGAAGAAAATCGTCTATGGCTTTTTCAAAAGCACCAACCCAGCATTCGTCTTAATCGATGTAGAGAAATTAGGGCACACTAAAATATGGGTGTCTAGGGCCTTAATCATGTACTACCTTCCTCGGTGGACTCCCAGTCAGCATCTTATTATTTTGTTGAGAGCATGGTCCTTTACGAATTTGTTCGCGAGGGGGCAGTGGATTTGGTTGGTTGAAAAGTGTGGTGTTAGTAATTATAATATATTATTGTGCGTTGTGAAGATCACTATTATTACAGAAGGTTTTGCGTCCTGTGTTTCCTCGAGATTGGTATGTCCAACATCGCAATGGAGCTCTCACAGCCCCGCCCCCCCCCCCCCCCCCCCGCCCCGCAAATCTGAAACGTGACACTGCAAAGTGACATATACTGAGGTGAAAAATGTGGAGTACTTCCTGATATCGTGTCGGACCTCCTTTTGCCTGACACAGTGCAGCAACTCGGCGTGGCATAGACTCAACAGGCCGTTGGATGCGCCCGGCAGAAATATTGAGCAATGTCGCCTGTATAGCCATCAATGACTGTGGAAGCATTGCCGGTGAAGGATTTAGTGCACGATGTGTCTTCACGATTAGTCCCATAAATGTACTATGGGATTCGTGTCGGGAAATCCGGGTGTCCAAGACATTCACTCGAATCTTCCAGAATGTTTTTCATACCAATCTGAACAATTGTAGCTCAGAAATGAATGAAGAGTGCAGCACATTGTACTTATATAATGAAATAACTTATTTTCAAGATTGTATAAACAAAACAGTGTCTTTCACTTAAAGTGTAATATCACAACGTTGGAACAACCCTGTAAAAGTCATCCGCAAAGGAATAAAATTGCTACTATTTTTTCCACTACTACTAGTACAAAAGTTTAATTTAAATCTGTAGTTGCTTTCAGGACAGGTATGATGAAGCAGGGATATTTCGCTGCCTTTCAAAGTGTTCTTAACCTATGTAACAGCTCTTATTCGTCATGCAAGTGCTGATGAAGATTCATGCCTGCACCAACAACGTAAGGGAACTAGATCTAGCTCGCACTGGTACGTGAACAGTAAGTTGTAGGTGCTAGGTAGATTGGTTTTAAGGGATGAAGTGGAATGTGGACATCCTTCAGGCAGCCAATAGCAAGTACATTTCATTTCATACGGGAAGTACTATCGGCTAGTGAAAGATGCAGAACGACAGGCAGCTTGTATGATAAAGTTGCATAAATATGTGGTTGAGGATACTGTCATCGAACTCGTGTTGGAACAAGGAGTGGATAAAAAGAGCTTTGTTAGAACTCAGGAAATGGTGATAAAGAATAAGATGTCTAAGTTACCGTTGATTCTAACAGTCTGCCCCCCACCACTTGGCACTCAAGGATCGCTCTGAGTGTGCCTAGAAGTGTTTGTGTTCCAACCCTGCCAGGTAGACTGAATTAGTCACAGAACTGGTTAGACATTAGAAGAACGGTTATTTGTGAATTCCTGAAAGAGTTTCTCGACCAAGTAATTTAATTTAATGAGAGTAGGTTGCCTGCTTTTAGGACAAACAATCCGTTGCTTGTAAACTTACATCGTTTTTTATCACATTGTTTACAAAATGATTCAGTGTAGATATTGTTTACTGATAATTAAATTTAAAAAAGGACCATGGATCTTGATTCAAGTACCGGTTATAGATGACAATGCTTTGCTACCTGATAAGTTAAAGCAAACAAGTAAGAACAGAAGTAAACTCCACAGAAATGGAGTCTGCAATATACTTCACTTAAACAATGTCAATTAATGTAGTTGGATAACTGTCCCAACTGACGTTCAACATTTTAATCTTGCCTGGCTGACCTCAACTCAAAGGATGGTTTAGTATACTACTCCAAAGTAAACACTGAATTGAATGAAGAGGCACCCTTGCGACATCATATGTAATGTACTCCCTGCACGATTGCAATGCATCATTTACCTTAGCAGCACGGTGTGTCCTTGAATGTGTAGGACGCCAGACGACTACATCTCCTCTGTGCTGCCTGTGAACCTACAAAACTGCTTATTCTTGACTGAAGTGTCAGTCATATACTCTTACCGAGTTCTTCTGTGAAGCAGAAGACGGTGTGTCCCTAGTCTGTCTATAATATCTGTGTACACTAGCCTGATTAGTGGGATGATGCCCTCACAGTTCTCGCAAGAATAAATTAACTAACACAACTTTTCCAAATCTCTTCACTTGGAGAATATACGAGACCCTAAGCTTTTGTAAAGTTGATCTATTTAGAGTCCATTGTGATCAAAGTGACCACAGAATAAATCTCTCTCCATTCCTCATAGAGCGTTAAACACTAAATGTATCAACACAACGTTTCGGAGAGAAAGCGCCCTTTCTTGTCTGCAAATGACATATATCGATGTACCTCTTCCCCCTCTGTGAATAACATTGCCTTCCTCCAAAATTGAAGTCAGCCGACCAAATCACTGCATACAGGAATTATTTCTTCCACTCTCAAAGTATTACTTTCAGTCGTCCTATGCACTAACTCCAGCTCCACAAAGAAATGACATAAACAGTGCAGCCTCCCTTCCCTCGACATTTTCAGACTGTTCCGCCAAAGAGATGGCGCTCTACGAGAGGGGCAGGCCGTACTAGCATTCATACATATACGTAGACTTCATATAATTCTCACAAGAGTGCCACATGCTACTTTTACTATGTATATCCTTGCCTCCGAAAATGTAACCCATCAAATTAGTGTCAACCGCGCAGTCGCCTCTTCCTTGGGGCACCTGAAGCAGTAAGCACACCTTTGGCCCCCTGTGGAGAAACAAACTATGTGACTGTGTCGAGACCTGTGCAGCATCCCCTGTGGCAGTGATATTTATGACTCATCCCTATCCTTCGACACAGGTCTGTTAAGTGACTTTTAAAGAAAAATGTTGTGTCATGGCTCATCGCCTCCTCTCCATTCCAGGTCTGCGTTGCTACCAAATCTATGTACATGCAAATGAGAAAATAGATTACTTGGTATTGTATTCCGATCTGCCAAGCACACTTTCATTCACTTTCATTATAATTTGATATGCAAATTAAGTCTGTTACACTAAAAGTATGGCATGAGGCATATCATTCGAATCGTCTCCTCGAGGATATACCCATGGCAGGTGGTGAAAAATGGACTGCCCCTATAAATAACTTCCCCCTTCCTAGTTAATTTTATGGTGGGTTTAGTCAAAGGTTGTAGCGTGGATTAAAGCAGCGCCAAATTAGGTAAGTGTCTCAATTTGGTTATTGAGTTGACTTCCGCTTCATCCACCTTCCTTGTCTTATGTTAAGGTGGGTCATCTTGTAATAGTAATTTATCTTTATATATAAAATTTTTAAAAAATTGATTGGCAAAATTCTTTAGTATATCTTAACGTTAGTATACTGAGATATTATTTGTTCATGGACTAAGTGTCCACAATTATTGTTTAGCTTTTTGGTGACTCTTTACATGTCATTAACTAGAATGTCTCTTTCACACTTGACTCAGTATCTTATTCATCCTTTAACTAGTCTAATAATACTTCAAATTTGTGAAAAGGAAAGCCCACATTTGTTCCACTTATCAGTAATGACTATGTGTATGGTTGAAGTTGGGGAAATCTTTGTCTCATCTATCCTATTATTTTATCTCAACCGTTCAAATTACTTGTGCATTAAGATATTTGTCTCTCTATAACTACATATGGAATACTCGTACATGGATGGCTCGTTTTTTATTGATTGCCGAAGGTTTTTCCCCTCCGATGTGGTTCCTATTTGAAGTAAGGTTCCACATCACTCGTTCTTGACTTCATTCGTGTTCATACTCCCCGTTTTGATCCATTGCTTGTATTTTAATCTTCGTAAATTATCCTGTCTTTTGCTACCTGTCATAAGTCATTGATGTCTCCACCTTTTACCTGCGCTGTCTCCTTGATGTTCTTTTATGCTGTCCCACGACCACTGCGCCGGTGGCTCGATGTTTCAACAGTGTTGTTCTCTTACTTGTGTCCGCATCTCGTGTTTACAATGTTGTATACAAAGTTTATAGTTAATCTGTGCGATAATCTAATTTTTGATTGAAAGGTGTTCATGATCCATGGATTTAGGGTTATAATTTGTATGCCGTTAGTACTCGTCTCCTACTTGCGTTTAATTATTAGCTGTGCATGCTCTATAAATTCTTAGCTATTCTTTGATCATGTTTCCTCTCCATCCATAATGATGATCGTCCATCAGCTCTCCACCTGTATGTTTTTTATCTGAAATGTAGTGTTTGCCATTGCCTCTTACTGGTATATTAGTAGAATTGGTCGTTTTTCCCTCCCTTAGGTCAAATCATCCAATTGATTCACATATCCATATTTTTACTTACTGCATTGGTTTTATCTATTATTTAGTTACCTTCTTCTCATATTGATGTACACTTCCTCTGTTTTTTTCATTCTCTACTTGACTCATGTCTACCTACAATACAGAAATCAATTAGATTAGCATTCATCTTTCGTATTCATTTACAGATGCACTTGTGTCAACATGTATTGTCTCTGGTTTCCTTTCTCAAATGTTGTTCCTAGCCTAATCCTCCTCAGTCTCCATCTCCAATCATGTAAGATAACTTTGCAGCTGTGTTAACCCTACATTATTTTCCCCTAAGCACAAAGTTTCATTTGGAGTCCATCCCACTCAACATATTAATAATAATTAAGGTTCTGAAGAGTCCTCATAAGTACAGGGATCTCATATCCTTCGCTATGAGCCCATAATCTTTTGAACCATCTTTCACTGCCTGTGTACAAAATATATTCTACCTATTGATACTTGTGGCCCTTGGGTTCACCAACCTTCTTTTATATTAATATAATAACACTTACTACCTTTTCATTCAGCGAGCTCTTGACTTGAGTATCTTAAGCTTCGTTTAATTACATATCCATTAGACCACTGACAATGATCTTAATGTCCGACAGGTCGTTCTTATTCACATAATTTTTCCATTCTATGTATGTTCTAAGTTACTTTATTTAATTATGTTGTTAAGATTGTCTGCCTCCCTCTTTTCCAGATTATTCTTTCATCACTGTTTCAGAATACTACAGATAGTCTGTTTTTGTAATGGTCACCTTCTTGCAGTTCTGTCTGTTCTATTTCTGTGGATAATGCCCGCACAGAGAATATTCTGTGTAGCTTGTGCTAGACTTGTCTGTGTTGTTGTCTCAGGCTTGCCAGGAATTTAATTATTTGTCTTATTTTCTCTGCTGGATGATGGTTTCTTAGAACCGTTATGGGTGGTAGTTAAGTAGGTTGCCTACTTTTAGGACAAACAACCTGTCCCTTGCACTATTATATGTTTTCTATTATCATGTTCCTTACAAAATGATTCAAGGTGGAAATGGTTTACTTATAACTACATTTAAAAAAGGACACATGGATCTTGACACAAGTAACAGTTATAGATGACAATTCTTTGCTACCTGATAAGTTAAAACAAACAAGTAAGAACAGAAGTAAACTCCACAGAAATGGAGTCTGCAATATACTTCACTTAAACAATGTCAATTAATGTAGTTGGATAACTGTCCCAACTGACGTTCAACATTTTAATCTTGCTTGGCTGACCTCAACTCAAAGGATGGTTTAGTATACTACTCCAAAGTAAACACTGAATTGAATGAAGAGGCACCCTTGCGACATCATATGTAATGTACTCCCTGCACGATTGCAATGCATCATTTACCTTAGCAGCACGGTGTGTCCTTGAATGTGTAGGACGCTAGACGACTACAACTCCTCTGTGCTGCCTGTGAACCTACAAAACTGCTTATTCTTGACTGAAGTGTCAGTCATATACTCTTACCGAGTTCTTCTGTGAAGCAGAAGACGGTTTGTCCCTAGTCTGTCTATAATAGCTGTGTACACTAGCCTGATTAGTGGGATGATGCCCTCACAGTTCTCGCAAGAATAAATTAACTAACACAACTCTTCTAGATCTCTTCACCTGGAGGATATATGAGACTCTCAGCTTATGTAATGCTGATCTATTTAGAGTCCATTGTGATCAAAGTGACCACAGAATAAATTTCTCTCCATTCCCCGTAGAGCGTTAAACACTCAATGTATCAACACAATGTTGCAGAGAGAGAGCTCTTTATTGTCTACAGATGGCATACATCAATGTACCTCTCCCCCCCCCCCCCCCCCCTGTGTATAACATTGACTCCCTCCAGAATTGCAGTCAGCCAACCAAACTGCTGCATACAGGAATTATTTCTCCCACTATCAAAGCATTACTTTCAGTCGTCATATCCACTAGTTCCACCTCCGTAAAGAAATCGTTGTGTTTTGTTGCCTCCTCTCCGTTCCAGATCTGAGTTGCGAGCAAATGTATGCATACGCAGATTTGAAAAGGGATTACTTAATATCATATTCTGGTCAGCCAAGTGCACTTTCATTATCATTTAATATTCAAATTAAGTCTCCAAAGTATGGCGAGTGATATGTCATTCGAATCCTCTTGTGGAGGAGATATCCACGGATTGTAGTAAAATGGACTGTCATCTTATCTCTTGCCCATGGAAGATAGTAAAAACGGAGTGCCACCTTACAGGTGTTTTATTGCTGTTTGATAATTGTGCGTGTGTTGCTGATCAAGGTTAAGGTAGAGGGCTCAAGCTGATATTTTAGACGGTTGAGAAGGAAGTGGAGTTGGTTTGGAAATAGGTAACCATAATTTTGAGATATAATGTGGTCTGTACTGCTCAGATATACTGATTAAGAATATGTGAGCGTTCGAATGGATAGGTATTCGGAGAACAACTCTAATAAAAGAAGGTGATGTTTTCGGCGGTGAGGTGAAGATGCAGTGAGTTGCTGGTGGTAGGATATGTGTCGATGGGATGTATAAGGACGATCAGTTTATGTTCAGAGGATAGTGCCACTGCTGAGTATTTTTGGCTATGTAAGGCAGTGGGAATAATTTTCATGTGTGGTGACTGTAAATAGGAGGTATTGTTTCTGAAATTTGTTCGCACTATGATGGCGACATGCTGTGTTTCTGCAATTCTGGAGGAGACAACAATAATAGTATTTGATGTATATGATGCCTCAAGTAAGCCCATACTTGAAATTTGATACTTCTATGTCATGTCATCTCCTGATAGTATGCTGCACTGTTACCCACCCAAAGCAGAAAAGGAGATGTGTTCAAATGGCTCTGAGCACTATGCGACTTAACTTCTGAGGTCATCAGTCGCCTACAACTTAGAACTAATTAAACCTAACTAACCTAAGGACATCACACACATCCATGCCCGAGGCAGGATTCGAACCTGCGACCGTAGCGGTCACGCGGTTCCAGACTGAAGCGCCTTTAACCGCACGGCCACACCGGCCGGCTAAGGAGATGTGTGATGTGTGTTGTTGGGCTCAGCATTTTACGTCGTTTTTGTGAGATTTATTGACGCTGTAGTGTCCATGTTTGGCATGCTTCTATGAAAGGAGACGGAAACAAGCAAGGTGGGAAATCTGTGCGATTGGCACATTGATTCACTCATACAGGGTGGAGAAAAATTGTACCAAGAAATTTTAACCCTGGATAGCTGATGCCAGTAGGAACCAAAATTACTAATGTTGTGTAGGTCGATAACGTACTATTTTTGAACTACAAAAACGTGGCACCACGTGCTCCGATTGGGCGAGGGACTGCCCTGTTGCTGTTCGTCGGCTGACGGGCAGCGCTGTGGTTGTCGGTTCACACACACAAACGGCACTCGCCCCGTCACTGCCCAAGCATAATACGCACAGGTGTCGAATAGGTCTTGCATTCACACGTAAGCTTCGCTTCTGATCACACACACGCCACCTGCGATTTATTCATACAGTAAGCATGGTGGCACAGTATTCGTCTGAAGAACAACGAGATATGGTTTTTGTTTATGGACTAGCCGAAGACGCCACCCACACCCGCAAACGTTTACAGCAATTCACCAGCGACATGGCGAAACAGGCTCGTTAGCGGGATATCACGGTGATGCTGGAAGACTTCGAACACGACGTCATATAATGAAATTACAATGGATGTGTCGGGATCCCGGCGGATTCGCCCCCAGACCCCCAGAATGGAAGGCTAGCACGCTACCACCGAGCGTGAGGTCCACCTTGGACACATCGTGATCTCCGGCAGGCAAAGCATTCGCAGTCATGCGTTATCCGGGGCATCCGGCAACAGGGCAATCCCACGGCCAATCGGAGAGCATGGCGCCAAGTTTCCATAGTTTAAAAATGGTGCGTTGCCGACCCACACAACATTAGTAATTTTGGTTCCTACTGGCATCAGCTATCCAGGGTTAAAATTTCGTGACACAGATTTTCTCCACCCTGTATTTACATATACACTACCGGCCATTAACATTGCTACACCACGAAGATGACGTGCTACAGACACGAAATTTAACCGACAGGAAGAAGATGCTGTAATATGCAAATGATTAGCTTCTCACAGTATTCACACAAGGTTGGCGCCAGTGGTGACACCTACAACGTGCTGACATGAGGGAAGTTTCCAACCGATTTCTCATACACAAACAGCAGTTGACCGGCGTTGCCTGGTGAAACGTTGTTGTGATGCCTCGTGTAAGGAGGAGAAATGCGTACCATCACATTTCCGACTTTGATAACGGTCAGATTGTAGCCTATCGCGATTGCGGTTTATCGTATCCCGACATTGCTGCTCGCATTGATCTAAATCCAATGACTGTTAGCACAATATGGAATCGGTGGGTTCAGGAGGGTAATACGGAACGCCGTGCTGGGTCCCAACGGCCTCGTATCACTAGCAGTCGAGATGACAGGCATCTTATCCGCATGACTGTAACG
Source organism: Schistocerca piceifrons (assembly GCF_021461385.2). Lineage (NCBI taxonomy): Eukaryota > Metazoa > Arthropoda > Insecta > Orthoptera > Acrididae > Schistocerca > Schistocerca piceifrons. Next base: position 448,181,593 of record NC_060149.1, on the reverse strand, counting down.
GATCGTGCAGCCACGTCTCGATCCCTGAGTCAACAGATGGGGACGTTTGCAAGACAACAACCATCTGCACAAACAGTTCGACGACGTTTGCAGCAGCACGAACTATCAGCTCGGAGACCATAGCTGCTGTTACCCTAGACGCTGCATCACAGACAGGAGCGCCTGCGATGGTGTACTCAACGACGAACCTGGGTGCACGAATGGCAAAACGTCATTTTTTCGGATAAAAGCAGGTTCTGTTTACAGCATCATGATGGTCGGATTCGTGTTTGGTGACATCGCGGTGAATGCACATTGCAAGCGTGTATTCGTCAGCTCCATACTGACTTATAACCCGGCGTGATGGTATGGGGTGACATTGGTTTCACGTCTCGGTCACCTCTTGTTCGCAGTGGCGGCACTTTGAACAGTGGACGTTACATTTCAGATGTGTTACGACCCGTGACTCCTCCCTTCATTCGATCCTTGCGAAACCCTACATTTCAGCAGGATAATGCACGTCCGCATGTTGCAGGTCCTATACGGGCCTTTCTGGATACAGAAAATGTTAGACTGCTGCCCTGGCCAGCATGTTCTCCAGATCTCTCACCAATTGAGAACGTCTGGTCAATGGTGGCCGAGCAACTGGCTCGTCACAATACTCCAGTCACTACTCTTGATGAACTGTGGTATCGTGTTGAAGCTGCATGGGCAGCTGTACTTGTACATGTCATCCAAGCTCTGTTTGACTCAATGCCCAGGCGTATCAAGGCCGTTATTACGGCCAGAGGTGGTTGTTCTGGATACTGATTTCTCAGGATCTATGCACCCAAACTTCGTGAAAATGTAATCACATGTCAGTTCTAGTATAATATATTTGTCCAATGAATACCCGTTTATCATCTGCATTTCTTCTTGGTGTAGCAATTTTAATGGCCAATAGTGTATAAGTCGACTTACAGTACCTCCCTTGTGTCGAGTAGAATCACGTGTGTTAGACGATCAGCATCGAAAACAGCCGCGCGGGATTAGCCGAGCGGTCCTAGGCGCTGCAGTCATGGGCTGTGCGGCTGGTCCTGGCGGAGGTTCGAGTCCTCCCTCTGGCATGGGTGTGTGTGTTTGTCCTTAGGATAATTTAGGTTAAGTACTGTGTAAGCTTAGGGACTGATGAGCTTAGCAGTTAAGTCCCATAAGATTTCACACACATTTGAACATCGAAAACATAAGTCCAAAAGCCTGACGTAAAACTTAAATGGAATTAAGATGTTGATTTTATCAAAATTTTGTGTGTGTCAATATGTGTCTTTTTGTACATTGTGTATTATGAGGAACGTATTTTGTGATACTGAGTCAACTGTAATCAACATTTGTGGGTTATACAGTTTTAGTTGTAGTGTTCTCGCTCAAAGAATCGTTCAGCTCGAATTCCAGTACGACCTATATCATCGTGAACAAATATACTTTTTAAAGAACTTTCGGAAGTTAGTAGTATTGTACATGACATATTAAACAGTAAATTTAAGTTTGCGATTTAGTTACTATAGCAAATATTAAAAGTAACATATCACATTAAATTTAATTTTCCTTCAAAAGGAATGTGTATTGTCTACTTTAATCGTAAATTAACAATATTTTCTATTTTGTTAGCACCAATAAGCTCAAAAAAGTTTCAGGAAATTAATAATTTTCATTCAAGGTTTTTCTTTTGCATTCACAGAAATGTCGTTATCCGCTCTAATTACTTCAGTTCTGAAAGGTAATAAGTAATACATTTAGCTCAGTAGATCCAGATATTTAAAAAAAAATCAACCAGGTTATTTCCAAGTTTTTTATTTACTGTTGTGTAAAGCAACAAGTTCGAGAAGCTGACGTCCACTGAAACAGAAACTGAGTCAGTGAGACTCACTTCACATGTTGGGCAATCTACTACATCCTGCGTCAAGAGGAGGCAAACGCAAAGACTAGGGGTCTATTAATCGTTGGCAGCTCAACCAAATGGCGAATAATGACATCCATTAGCGAAATGGCAGCAAGAGATGAGAAGTGACATATGGTGAGCTCGGTGTGTATGCCCGGAGGCCTCAGTCAACATGTTGAAGAAGCTATTCCGGCAAACATTGAGGGAACAGGGTGCTACGAACTGCAGATTGTGGCGTACATTCGGACAAATTATGCCTGTCGTCTGGGCTCTGAGTGCCTGGCAGAGAAGAATGAGAAGACAAATCATTGCTTATGATGTTTCACCGAAGTTCACAATGTGCAGCATTGTCCCCTGAACACATCGTGGCATACTGTTTGTGAGTCGAGTGGAAAGAGAGAACCAGTGACTTGGAAGGCTCTGTGATAACCTATGCTGCGACTTCCTGAACTTGTGCCACAGATTGTAGGGTCCCCATAAATGGGTCAAGTGTGCACTACACAAAAAATGGCTCTGAGCACTATGGGACTCAACTGCTGAGGTCATTAGTCCCCTAGAACTTAGAACTAGTTAAACCTAACTAACCTAAGGACATCACAAACATCCATGCCCGAGGCAGGATTCGAACCTGCGACCGCAGCGGTCTTGCGGTTCCAGACTGCAGCGCCTTTAACCGCACGGCCACTTCGGCCGGCGCACTACACACCAGAGACTGCTATCCAGGTATCTAACTGTGTGTGGAGTACACACACAAGGTTTTTTTTGTAGATTATTTGACTCTCCATCCAGTCCGGTTAACGTAGCTGTAGGGGACTAAATGTATCAGTATAAGATCCAAGATCTGTGTTGATCCGAAGAAATGCCTCTTGTGGAAATAGTTTGATTTACTATTGATGAACTCCCAAAGCAATCCAAACAAAGTCCCATAATTTGAAACACTCCTAGACATCAGTGGAGCTCAGATAACACTAGGTACAAAAAGTAGGTTAAAACCCAGAATTGATAGCACCGATATTTTGGCAAACATTAAGTGTTTATTGAAAGGGTAGGCAAGTAGTAAATGGAGGTGGTATATTTGTCACAGTAGATAAGACATTCAAATCCACCATCATAGAAATAGCAAATGCCTGCTACACTGTCTGGACAATACTCACTAACGAGTGTGGGCATAGCATTGTAACAGTATCCTTCCATAGACCACCAGAGCCACCTCCATATGTAACCAAAAATTTAAGAGAAAGCCTAAGTTCACTAGCGAGTAAGTTCCCCAATCATACTGTCATCGTTGAAGGAAACTTGAATCATCGACAATCAGTTGGGAAAATTACAGTCTTGTAGAAGGCCCTCTTGCCAAAAGGCAACTAAAACAGGTAGAAGGATTTATATTGTCATGAAACCAGATAAAGTGATGGTACTGTCACATCTCGGTAAGAACCTCGAAACATACACTGATCAGCCACAACATTATGACCACCTGCCTAACAGTCGGTATTTCCAACTTTGGAATGGATAACAGCGGCGATGCGTCATGGAAGCAATGAGACCTTGATAGATTGCTGGAGGGATTGGCATCACGTATACACACACAGGTCACATAATTGCCGCAAATTCCGGGGAGGGGGTCGATGACGCCACGTTCAGTCGCATCCCAGATGTGTTCGATTAAGTTTGGATGTGGCGAGTTGGGGGGCCAGCACATCAATTGGAACTCGCCACTGTGTTCCTCGGCTGGCCGGTGTGGCCGAGCGGTTCTAGGCGCTTCAGCCTGGAACCGTGCGACCGCTACGGTCACAGGTTCGAAACCTGCCTCGGACATGGATGTGTGTGATCTCCTTAGGTTAGTTAGGTTTAATTAGTTCTAAGTTCTAGGGGACTGATGACCTGAGATGTTAAGTCCCATAGTGCTCAGAGCCATTTGAACCATTTTTTTTGTGTTCCTCGAACCACTCAGTCACACTCCTGGCCTTGTGACATGGCGCATTATCTTGCTGAAAAATGCCACAACGATTGGGTAACATGGTCACCATGAAGGAGTGTACGTGATCTGCAACTAACTTTCGGTACTCCTCGGCCATCATGGTGCCTTGCACGAGCTTCACTGGACCCATGGATGACCACGTGAAAGTTCCCCAGAGCATAATGGAGCCGCCACAGCTTGTCTTCGCTCCACAGTATAGGTGTCAAGGAGCTGTTCCCCTGGAAGACGACGGATTTAAGCCTTCCCATCCGCATGATGAAGAAGATACTGGGATGCATCAGACCATGCAGCGTTCTGCCACTGCGCCAACGTCCAGTGTTGAAGGTAATGTGCCCATTTCAGTCATAGTTGCCTATGTCGTGGTGTTAACACTGGTGACTGCATGGGTCGTCAGCTGCGGAGGCCCATCGTTAGAAATGTTTGGTGCACTGTGTGTTGAGACACTGTAGGGAAGCAGCCTACTCACGCCTTATAAAATTCAGATCAGTCCTTCCATTGTGTGCCAGCCTAGTCCGCTGTAACTAGCTCTGACGTCATAAATACTGCGCAAAACTTTAAAAATCAGCCGGCCGCGGTGGTCTAGCGGTTCTAGGCGCTCAGTCCGGAGCCACGCGACTGCTACAGTCGCAGGTTCGAATCCTGCCTCGGGCATGGATGTGTGTGATGTCCTTAGGTTAGTTAAGTTTAAGTAGTTCTAAGTTCTAGGGGACTGATGACCATAGATGTTAAGTCCCATAGTGCTCAGAGCCATTTGAACCATTTTTTAAAAATCAAGTAAATAACCTGAAACGTTTCTAGCATGTCAGGAGTAATACTAAATCAATATGTGTTGAATAGCAGTTCAATAACTTTAACCATTTTCGAAATTTGGACAGTTTTCTGTAAAAATCATTGGCGCAACAGAAAAGAGCTAGAAACTTAAAAATTTATATTTAGATTCCTTTTGCATAATAATTTAGCAGAAACAGTATTCTGGATCTCACAAATTAAAATTTTAGTTGAAATTCATGATTTTCTGGTTTTTGTCTCAGAAATTAAGGAAGCAAGATAGATTAAGTAGGCGAATAAACAAAGCTAGGATGTTTAAATTTAAGTAGAAGGGAGATCCGCTATAATCATAAAGATGTGAGAAGTTTCAACTGAATAACTATAAAACTATAGCGATAGCGTATCTCCAAAGGGCAAGTTCAGAGCTCGTCTACTGCGTGTAGTGTAATTAAATTAATTATCTCGCCCAAAATGTTTGACTTAGCCACCTCAGACTTTTATTATGATTACTTACCTGTGTGCTGATTGCACTTTTAAATTGAGAGCTTCATCGGCCATCAGCAAAGGAAGCAATGATTTATTCGATAACTTAAAATGGTGCATTACTAGCCCAGCGGCTAATCGGGAGAGCAGATTTGATCAGGCGTTCCCTTAGCCGTCCGCACCGCGGCTTTATATGTAAGAAAGCTGCGTGTTGAAAAAAGGCCCCAGTTCTCTCCAGACGCTGAGTAGCGCACCACCTGTGCCGGGAGTCGCGTCGCGTCGGTATTGTTGATATAAACAGCCTCAGATGCAGTAATAAGTTACTCGGGATACGTGTAACCATGAAATCGATTTCGAGTGAAGTGTTAATTTTGGGATGACTTTAATGATCTATCTTCAGTTTGCGTATGTCGTATTTTCACGTGCCGCCACAGGACAGACATTCTACCATTATTTAGCGTGGCGTTTGATGAACCTTATCATCAAATTATGGCAAGCATTCACTTAAACATTTAATTTGAACAGTTATAGTTGCATCAGCGCAATAGACTCTGAACTGCTCTGGTAGTTGGATTGTGTGGATTCTTTTTGGTCTGTGACTTTCAGAATATAGTGAACATTTTAGAGAGAATGGTTTTTGATTATGAATCCCAGACAATCTCCTAATTTGTCAGAGCTATAAGCTGTAGCTATAAATGTATTTCTCAGATGAAGTGGGCACTAGGAATTCTAATTACAGGATTCACGTTTTGCTAATCACTTTCTGGTTGCCAATATTGTAGTTAGAGAGCCAGTGTTGGGAACGGCAAACAGCATAAATACAAAACATTTATTCTATTATTCCACCTGCCGCCCCACATATGTTGCTAATCAACTGGAAAACAAACTGAGTAAAAGTGAAAGTGATTTTTAAGTATTCGGATTCAGAAGAGAAATGCGACACGCAACTGAGCAATGGAACAGTGATAGACAGTGTTACGTGTGCATTTGGACGACGCAATTGGATTAACAACGCATCTGGATTGACGGAGCTGGCGCTGAGTCTAGCTCCATTGCTGGCATCGCGAGAAGTCAGTCTCGCCGCACCGCAGTCATCCGTCGGAGCGACCCGGAGCCGCGTCTGCTGTTGCGGGCTACTCCCACAACACAGCAGTTGTCGAGCTGCCGTCTGCAGTTCAACGCGCCGCGTCACATCAGTAATCCCGGTACGCCGCGCTGGCAACGCCATACGTCGTGCAGAAGGAAGTAAGTTAAGTGAAAAGCCGTTAAAACTTTTACTAACCTGCACTAAAAGACTGTCGGCGATGGAACCGAAAAAAGAAACAGAAGTTAAACCTAAATCAGGACCTGTGTCTGTTGAAGGAACTGTAAATCCAGACGACGGTTCAAGTGTAAATATGCATGAAAATAGTAATGTTAAAGTGAAATCCGAACTAGTGTCTCCTGACAGTAGTGTGAAAAAGGGCAAAGATTCAATAGTAGAGACCCCTGTAGTAAAGCAGAAATCAGAAAGTGTTAAGTTATTGGAGGACAGTTTCTCTGATGAATTAAAAATGAAACAGTCATCAGAGATTGTAGAGTTTAAAAAGGAGAAGTTAGATATGACTGATCAATCAGAAGTTTCATTTAGTTTTGATGATTCTGGTGTTGGAGCTAGTTTTTCGTCACCTGAGTGTGATAAAAAGCCAGCTAGTGAGCAACCCAAAGATGCTGGGGCTATTGATTTAAATGCAACATTACAAGCAATAGCTGCCAGTAATGCAAAAATGTCAGCCAGTAATGCTAGAATGACAGTTGAGTTAAAATCTGATATAATTGAGGTAAATAACAGGATTGTGGCCAGCCAAACCAATTTTAATAAACGGTTTGAGGCAATGGACAATAAATTAGAATCCAATAAAGCTGAATTAGAATCTTCCTTCAAGACTGGTTGCAATAAGTTGAAAGAGGATCTGGACAGTTTAAATTATAAAATTGATTACAACCATGAGGATATTAAGAAAAAGGTTGCTCAACAGTTATCTGAGATGTATAAAACAATAAAATCCGAAGTTGCTGAGGTTCGCAAAGACTTCCAAATGGAAGATGCGAAGCTGGAGCACAAGTTAACAGAAAAGATCGAGGCGGAATCTGAACTGTGCTCAGATAGGTTTAAGGATGTTAATATAAAAGTAAACATGTCAAGCAGAAGTAGTCGCAATCAAAACTGATGCTACTCATATTGTGCAAAGAGTAGATAGTGTTGAAATGAGAGTAGAAAATATTAGTACTAACATTGCAAACATTGAGAGTAAAGTAGCTTCAGTAACTTCTGGTAATGGTAGTATGCAACAAGTTGTAGCTGCAAACGCCGCTTTTATCGGGTGTCGGCAGTTCTTGCGGTTCGATCCAGATAAAAATATCCACCCGCTAGATTTCTGGAACGATTTTGAAGATGTGATTTCACCAGCTTGGTCTGAACGAGAGAAAATCTCATTTATTAGAAGCCATTTAGCGGGTTACGCCATGCGTTGGTCAGCTGATGTTATGTTGAAGTGTAAAACATTAGCGGAATTTAAAACAGCTTTCATTAATGAGTATTGGTCTAGCAATAAGCAAAATGAAGTGTTGAGAGAATTTTGGAGTGGAAAACGCTTCAATGCAGGCAAGGAATCTATTAAAGAGTTTGCCAGGTCATGGATCTCACGTTTGTCACATTTGGCCGAAAAGCTAAAACCTGAAATGATAATACTAGGTCATGAAGCCAAACTGCCATGGTATTGGCAAACTAGAATTATATCTACCCCTAGAGACAATCTGGATCGTTTCATTGAACATTTGGAACGTGTAGAGCGTGTGGCTGCCAAGGAGGAGCAAGGACGTAATAACAGAAATGCTAATAACACTAGTAGTAAGTTTAAGAACGAGCAGAATGGCATTGTAAACATCAGAACAGTAGGTGTTCGCCATCCTAAGAAAGGTATGAATTGGAGAAATAATTACCAGAACAAACAATGGCATCCAAATGATAGTAATTTTGTTCCTAACAAAAATGTGCAAGTAAACAACAGTGTTGAAAGCAATGCTGTGCCAGTTAACTATAATGCAAATAAAGGTAACAGTAGTAGGTAGAGGCTGGAAAACTAGTTCCCGTCTATGAGGATACTGGCGCTCACCAGGCGGTTGCTTTTCCTAAGCCAGTAATTACAGTAATTAGTATGACAGATCAGAATACTCAAACTGAGGATTCGGATGATGGGTCGGTAGCATCCAATGATACTGCAGAAATATTGATAGATACCGTGTTAGAGACGCTTTCTAAGTGGGAAGAGAAAGAGAAGGCGCAGCTGTGTAACGGTAGGGAAGAGCTACAAAACACTGTAGTGTCAGGTGAAGAAGCAGAAGAAATTCATGCTTATATTTACGATGAGGATGATGTGCTCTTATCTAAAGTGCCTGTGCAGGATGTTGATACTGTACTAATAGATTTAGGACAGGAGGTAAATGAGAATGTAGAGGATAGCCTGTTGGGGGTCGATGAACCCAGTAGCTGTGACCAGTTGTCACTGGAGAAGGAACCTGACGATAATAGTGAAAGTGGTTTAGCTGTAACTAGTGTTATGCCCGGTCTGGAGGCGAAGAATCGCTCAGACTACAGTAATTTGGGTCATGTTCAGCAAACTAAATGTAATGAAGTCGTGCGTTGTTTCGATTTGAAATTAATAGACCGACTGGAAAAGGCAGCTGAAAATGTAATTCAGGGAACCCCTACACACTTTGACCTAAATGTAATGAAGACAGATGTCGATCACTTTAGTTGGAGACAAATCCAAAAGGAACTATTGATGAGTTTGAGGAATCACCTGTACAACCTAGAATAAGCCACCCTATAATAATAGTGAATATGTTGGGTATCAATGTACGTTGTCTCTTACACAGTGGAAGTGAGGTGAGTGCGATATCTCAGTCCTTCTTTGATGCAGTACCTGGTAAAGACAAGCTTACAGTAATGAGGGTATCAGGACTAAGAATAATTGGTGCTACTGGCAAGGTGTCAAAAACGGTAAAGCAAGAAACTTAACTGCCCTTTGATATTAATGGTAATTTAATTGATCATCCAAGCTTAATTGTAAACAATCTCAGTATTGAGGTTTTAATTGGCATAGATTTCTTGTCGAAATATCAGAGTGTTGTTGACTTTGAAAGAAGCCAGTTAAAATTGGTCTTGCCGATAACCGGAGTAATTACGGTACCTTTTATTGATAAACATGTAGTAACTAATGATGAAACTTGGGAGCTGCCTATACGAGTTCTGAAAAATAGGAGATATTGGGACGAAGGTGTTAATCTTAGTAAAAGTAAGCTAAACACAGAAGAAGAAGAAGGAATTATTTTGGACAAAATAGAAGCTAAATTGCAGGAAATCGATAAAATTTCAGCTAATCAGAAGGAAGAACTGAGACAGGTTTTAAAAAGGCATCATAAGGTATTTTCAAATCGACCTGGCGTGATCAAAGGTTATGAATGTCAATTAAAGGTGAAACCTGGCCAAGTGTTTTTCAGGAAGCCATACCAAATACATGTAGCTAGGAAGGAGGCGGTTAGAAAGGAGATACAAAGAATGCTAGAGTGGGGTGTGATTGAAAAAGCGGTCAGTGAGTACAATAATCCTCTTGTTGTTGTACCAAAAAGAGACGGGAGTGTCAGATTGGTCTTGGACGCTCGTTGGTTGAATGAAATGGTGGTTAGGGAAAGTGATAGACCGCAGAACATGGACGAGTTATTGCAAAAATTCCGGGGAGCGTTGGGGTTGTTTGAGGGAGGAGACCAGACAGCAAGGTCATCGGTCTCATCGGATTAGGGAAGGACGGGGAAGGAAGTCGGCTGTGCCCTTTCAAAGAAACCATCCCGGCATTTGCCTGTAGCGATTTAGGGAAATCACGGAAAACCTAAATCAGGATGGTCGGACGCGGGATTGAACCGTCGTCATCCCGATTGCGAGTCCAGTGTGCTAGCCACTGCGCCACCTCGCTCGGTAATTCCGGGGAGTAAAATTCTTAACCTCTATGGACATCACGTGTGGATATTGGAATTTGCCACTGGCGGAAAGTTCAAGGAAGTACACAGCTTTCTTGTACGAAGGAGTTTGTTACCAATACCGTGTGGTACCTTTCGGACTTAATATCTCTGTTTGTGCCTTCGTACGTGTGATGTGCCATGTTTTAGGACCAGCCTTAAGTAATAAAATAACAGTCTACGTAGATGATCTTTTAATAGCAACTCCTACCTGGGAAGAACAGTTTTATTAGAGGAAGTGTTAGAGGCTTTTGAGAGACGTGGCACGGAACTAAAGATTGAAAAGCCAGAGCGCGTTAAAGAGGAAATAGGTTTCTTGGGATATATGATAAGTGGAAAAGGTATTCTGCCTGACCCAGGCAAGCTAGCAGTCATTGAAAAATTTGAGGCTCCCAGAAACAAGAAGCAGTTGAGATCGATGTTCGGTCTTTTCGTCTTCTATAGGCGTTTTGTTAGTGATCAGGCTTTTAGTGAACCCTGTCTTCACCTCCTGCTGAAAAAGAATACCCCTTGGGTTTGGACAGCAGAATGCCAACAGGCGTTCGAGGTGCCTAAACAATCTTTAATTAATAGTCCTATTTTACGTCATCCTGATTTTGAAAAACCATTGTGTATGTCTGTTGATGCTAGTGGCTATGGTATAGCTGTGGAGATATTCCAAGTAGAAATAGAGAACGAACAAGAAGTGCACAAGACTATAGCTTTCGCAAGTCGATCTTTACAGGCAGCAGAGAGAAGTTATGGCATCTCAGAACTGGAAGCATTGGCAATTGTATTTGGGGTACAGAAATTTGAGCAGTATCTATTAGGTCACAAGATAATTGTTTACAGTGACCATAAGCGTTGACCTTTTTAAAGACCTGTAAGTTGAGGAATGCTCGTTTGGTAAGATGGTCATTGTATCTCCAGCAGTTTGACCTTGAGGTTAGATATATTCAAGGGAAAGACAATCTGGTAGCTGATGGGTTATCTAGAAGTGCGGAGCTATGTGAGGACGCTGGAATTATAGCAACTGACCTAAGTGAAGTACGAATATTTGCGTTGCACGAAGTAAAGGAAGAAAGTGCATTAAAGAGAATGATTAAGAAACTTGAGACGTGAGCAGAATGCAGATGACCAGCTGAAATTAGTAAAGAGCTATTTGGGAGATGCGAACTATCATAAGGTTTCGCAATACTATTGTCTGCATAAAGGTATTCTGCTTAGAAGAAAAATGTAGGAGTTTCAGAGTGGAAGCTGTGCTTTCCCTCACAACATGTAGACTTACTAATCGACTATGTACACCTGAGGTATGGGCACTACGGTGCAAAGAAGTGCATTGCCAAATTAAAAGAGAAGGTTGTGTTTGACAACATGTACCGCCGTGTTGCCAAGCGTCTAGCATCTTGTGTAGTGTGCCAGAAAGTCCGTGCTGCTAACACCAGAATACAAGGGGATATGCATTCAGTAGAGCCAACTGAAACCCTAGAATTACTGGCTTGTGATTTGTTTTGCCCTCTTCCTGCTTCGAGAGGTGTGTGCACCCATGTTTTTGTTGTTGTGGATGGATTTAGTAAGTATGTTAAGCTATACCCAATTAAAAGATCAAATACAAAAACGTTGGTAGAAAAGTTGGAAAAAGATTTCTTCGTGAACGTTGGCGTTCCGAAGAATTTGCTGTCAGACAATGGGCCTCAATTTACTTCTGATAGATTTAAAGAATGTCTGGATAAGGCCGGAGTGAAACATCTGAAAATATCTGCGTATTTCCCCCAAGGAAATATGAGTGAACGTATTGTGAGAGAATTGAATAGGCTTTGCAGGACTTATTGTGCTCGGAAACACTCAAGTTGGGCAGAGCACATGAAGTATTTTGAGAATGTAATTAACAACTCAAGGCATGATGCAACTGGTTTTCTGCCTTGCGAATTGATGTTTGGCCAAGAACCACACAATGTGATTGCAGATATGGTAGAATTCCCTATTCTAACGCAAATATCCACAGACGAAAAGAAGTTAAGGGCTAGGGAAAATATAAGGAAAAGAACATTAGAAAGAAAGAAGCGTCAGACGCAAAAGCTGTACCCACCAGTTTTGAAATAGATCAGTTAGTCCTTGTCAAAACCAAGGAAAAATCAAAGAAGATGAATGCAGAAACAAAGAAATTCATGTTCGTATACCAAGGACCTTTCAGGATCATAGGAAAACCACATGCCAATGCATATAGGCTAGAGTACCCTAAGAGTAAGAAGCTATTCGGTCTCAGGAACGTGATCGACCTAAAGAAGTTCATAGGTAGTGAATGAATTCTGTAGGGAGGAGGTTGTTCTGTATCCTCTACACAGTGTGGCAGCTGTGCAGTCCCAGCTATGTGAGATCTTCTTTCCCATTTCAGATTTCACTCTCTCTTCATCTTTTCTATCCACCTAAAATTTCGACCTCTTCTTTCCAACACATTAAATCTTCCGGTATGACTATCAAGCCAGCATTAAGCTAATGAATTCTGTAGGGAGGAGATTGTTCTGTAACCTCTACACAGTGTGGCAGCTGTGCAGTCCCAGCTGTGTGAGACCTTTTCAGGTCTCACTCATTCTTCATCTTTCCTATCTACCAAAGTTTCGACTCCTTCTTTGCAATACAAAAATTTTCCGTCATGGCTATCAAGCCATGAGTTCTGTAACCATTCTATCCACCGATTAGTGAAGAAAATACCTAATGTGACAAACCTAACAGTGACATAAACAACAGAGAAGTATGATGAAATTAAGATACAAAGGTATTTGAGTAACAAGTATGTATAGAACCCTGGTAATATTATAAGTACAAAGTTGTTGTTTTATTGGAAGTGGTCCACCAACAGTAATTTAAAAAGATATACAAATTCGTGTACAAGCAGGGTCTGAAGTGGCAGTGAAACCTATTGTATACTGTAGAGCTAACTAATTAATAGTAAAAGAGATTGCTTAGTGTTATGAAAAATATGCAGATAAGTTGTAAGAATGAACTCACCTTGTGTAGCAAGGAATGGCAGTGTTATAGAATTGAACAGCGTTTGTGGTTGAGATGTGAAGGACACGTCCTTGAAATATTTATAAGGTTGGAGCTGGCCGTTATTTGGTGTAGTGTGTGACAGGACACACCTACACGTATTGAGGTTATGAGTTGGAGGCGTGAATGCGACCATAGGTACCCTTATGTTAGATGAGACAGAGCAGCTCATGGTGTCCTATAAGTTTAAGTAAGTTAGCATTACGCTCGGCCATAATTACTTAATGCACTTTAGTGGTAGATCGAGAGAGGCTACCTGTGGTTTCAGCGTCCGATCGAGTGGAAACGGATTGCCACGTGAGCAAACTGATCAACTGCAATACACTATAGATATGAAATAAATGTGCTATCCCATGCTTTAAATAATTGCAGATGTGGAACTGACACAGCATCAGAAGACCAATAAGTGGATTTAGTAGTCAACTAAACGTAGTGTGTTTTGAACACTACTATTACCGCAAGTTACTGACATGTACAAAGAAGCTGAGAAGACAACTACTAATCAAATATACTCATACTATCTCTAAGAATAAGGTAATCGAAGATGAGTCAGCTAAGTAAATAAAACACAAATGTATCAAGAATGTACCGAGCATTGGTTCAGTGTTCTGGCCCAGAAGTAATAAATTGAGATTAAATAGGATTCATGATTGTATGCCTTGAACAAAAATTTTCTCTAGTACGTGACTACCGGCGTTTTAAGCCATTTGTTTACCGATTTTATGACAGTTAAGTAACCGCGAGAGTAAAATTGAAAAAGTTCTGTTAACTTTGTTCCAGTAACATTTTGAAAGATAAAATGTATATATCCCCATTTCATTGTGACCCACCCTTAGATATTAAGTGAACGGAGTCTGAGGCACTCTTTTTGTTTGTTCTACAGGACAAACCAAATAATGGCAGCCTGGTAGCTGCTTGAAAGCGTGGAGTGACTTGGACACAACTCACAGTGACCCCTCCCCTTTCCCCATGTAATTTAGAGTGAACGTGAAGGACGCACACCATAGCAACTTCCCCTCCTCTACCCTTGTGAATGGAAGTGTAGAACGCCAGCCAAAGCGGCTACAACCACGTGTGTAAAAATGAAATTGTTATGATTTGTGAAATTTTCTTTCAGGTTTAGAAAAGACTGCTAAGATATAATTATTTGTATATGTATCATGAATAACTGTGTTGTTTTCTTTGAATTTGTGTATGTAAAAATATTTACAGACAATTTAATGGATTTAAGATTTTCATAACTTTACATATTTTTATGTGTTTGTCTGTCTAAGGCAAAATGTATGCCAAAGTGTTTCATTGATTTTGCTTAAATTTTGAGTGATAATGTTGCTGAAGAGGCAGTGAACATGCCAGCAATTTAAATAATTGAAGTAGATAATTAGTTTTCTTTTAATATCTCTATATGTTTACATTTCCAGTTTAATTTTCATAGGGAGTTAAGCTGTACTCTTGCTTCCCTTTTTGTAATTAATTTTTTTTCATTTACATTCAAAAAAATTAAGTAGAGGGTGATGTAGGGAAGCAGCATACTCATGCCTTATAAAATTCACATCAGTCTTTCCATTGTGTGCCAGACTAGTCCGCTGTAACTAGCTCTGACGTCATAAATATTGCGCAATACTTTAAAATGAAGTAAATAACCTGAAACGTTTCTAGCATGTCAGGAGTAATACAAAATCAATATGTGTTGGATATCAGTTCAATAACTTTAACCATTTTCGAAATTTGGATGTTTTTCTGTAAAAATCATTGGCGCAACAGAAAAGAGCTAGAAACTTAAAAATTTATATTTAGATTCCTTTTGCATAATAATTTAGTAGAAACAGTATTCTGGATCTCACAAATTAAAATTTTAGCTGAAATTCATGATTTTCTGGTTTTTGTCTTAGAAATTAAGGAGCAAGATACATTAAGTAGGCGAATAAATAAAGCTAGGATGTTCAAATTTAAGCAGAAGGGAGATCCGCTATAATCATAAAAATGTGAGAAGTTTCAACAGAATAACTATAAAACTATAGCTATATCGTATCTCCAAACAGCAAGTTCAGAGCTCGTCTACTGCGTGTAGTGTAATTAAATTAATTATCTCGCCCAATATATTTGACTTAGCCACGTCAAACTTTTATTATGATTACTTACTTGTGTGATGATTGCACAATTAAATTGAAAGCTTCATCGGCCATCAGCAAAGGAAGGAATGATTTATTCGATAACTTAAAGTGGTGCATTACTAGCCCAGCGGCTAGTCGGGAGAGCAGATTTGATCAGGTGTTCCCTTAGCCGTCCGCACCGCAGCTTTATATGTAAGAACGCTGCGCGAGAAAAAAAGGCCCCAGTTATCTCCAGACGCTCATTAGTGCACCACCTGTGCCGTGAGTCGCGTCGCGTAGCATCGGTATCATTGCTATAAACAGCCTCGGATGCCGTAATAAGTTAGTCGGGATACGCATAACCATGAAATCGATTTCGAGTGAAGTGTTAATTCTGGGATGACTTTAATGACCTATCTTCAGTTTGCGTATGTCGTATTTTCATGTGCCGCCACAGGACAGACATTCTACCATTATTTAGCGTGGCGTTTGATGAACCTTATCATCAAATTATGGCGAGCATTCACTTAAACATTTAATTTGAACAGTTATAGTTGCATCAGCGCAATAGACTCTGAACTGCTCTGGTAGTTGGATTGTGTGGATTCTTTTTGGTCTGTGACTTTCAGAATATAGTGAACATTTTAGAGAGAATGGTTTTTGATTATGAATCCCAGACAATCTCCTAATTTGTCAGAGCTATAAGCTGTAGCTATAAATGTATTTCTCAGATGAAGTGGGCACTAGGAATTCTAATTACAGCATTCACGTTTTGCTAATCACTTTCTGGTTGCCAATATTGTAGTTAGAGAGCCAGTGTTGAGAACGGCAAACAGCATAAATACAAAACATTTATTCTATTATTCCACCCGCCGCCCCACAACACACTTGTGCTCTGCCCAGCATTAAAGTCGGATAATAGTTCCGCCGCAGCTCGCCGCCTGTCCTCTTTTACGAAGTCTGACATCAGTAATGAGGCGTGGCCGCCCAACCCCACAACGTCTGGACGTGGTTTCACCTTGGTTGCGTCAAATGTTGAAGACACTCACCACAGCTCTCCTCGAACACCCAACAAGTCGTGCATTTATCCGAAATGCTCGTGCCAAGGCTCCAGACCATCACAATCTGCCCACGGTGAAATTCAGATAGCTCGTGCGCCTTCCCTGTTCTACACATCGACAGCACGCTCACTAACACACGTGCGCCATGCGTGTGTCTGACTAGCAAACTCCTCGCCAGGTGATGCTGCTATCTCCTGGACGTGTTTATATCTACAGTTGGTCGGAGGTCATAATGTTCTGCCTGATCAGTGTATAGCTCTGGAGAGGAGCATGTAGAACAACTGTAAGCTTAGATTAAGAAGAGTAATTGATGATGCACTTGATAGATGTGTGTCTAATAGAACAGGTCATGATGGAAGGCACCCTTCACGGTATACAGTCACCGTAAAAAAAACTTCCAAGGGAACAGAGACTATTGCATAATTGGTGTAAAGAAAAGGGCTGTAGATAGGGAGATGTTGAATGAAGCGCTTCAGGCTGTCAAAAAGGCGAAACGCGAAGCCTTCAGCGATTATCTTAGCAGAATGTTATCCAAAAAGTCTGAAAAATCCTGAAGAAATCACGGTCACATGCAAAAGCTGATAGTGGCACCAAAGTCAGTGTCAAGACACTCAAGGACGAGACAGGTACTGAAACTGAAGGTAGCAAAGCAAAAGTAGAATCGCTAAGCTCTGTTTTCAAATATTCCTTTGCAAATAAAAATCCAGGGGTATTGCCCCAATTTAATTCTTGCACCACTGCAAAACTCAGCGGTGTAGATATTAGTTTCAGTGGTATTAAGAAACAGCTGAAATCGCCAAAACTGAAGAAATCTCCAGGATCCAATGGAATCTCTATCAGATTCTATACCGAATTTGTGGCTGAGTTATCTCCTTTTTTGATCGTATTCTACTGTAGGTCCCTCAGACAAAAAATCGTGCCTAGCTGTTGGAAGACAGCATAGGTCACACCGATCTACAAGAATGGTAGCAGAAATGACCGACAAACTACTGTCCAATATCCTTACCATCCATTTGTTCCATAATCTTGGAGAATATTTAGAGTTCGAACGTAATGTGGAGGCTAAAACAGAATGTCCTCCTCAATACCAACGAGCAAGGATTCCAAAAACATCGATCACGCAAACCCAACTCGAACTTTTCTCACACGAGGTCCTGAAGGCCATGGATCAAGGCAGTCAGGTGGATGCAGTATTTCTCTATTTCCAAAAGGCATCTGACGTATCACACCTACGCTTATAACCAAAACTACGACTGCGTGGGGTATTAATAGAAATTTATGACTGGACTGAGAATTTCTTGGTAGGGAGGACTGAGCCTGTTATCTTGGCTGGAACGTAGTCGACAAATATAGAAGTAGGTTCAGGTGTGCTCCAGATAAGTGGTGTGATGGACCTCAGCCTGTTCGAAGATGATGCAGTTGTCTGTAATGAGGTACTGTCTGACAAAAACTGCACAAATATTCAGTCTGATCTTGATAAGATTTCGAAGTGGTACACAGATTGGCAACTTGGTTTAAATGGTCAAAAGTGTAAAATTGTGCACCTCACAGTACGAAAAAATAGTATCCTATGACAATAGTATTGAGCAGTCACAATTTGAGTCGATCAACTCATATAAGTATCAGGATGTAAAATTTGTGCGGATATGAAATGGAATCATCATATAGGGTCAGTCGTAGGTAAAGATAGTAGCAGACTTCCATTCATTGGTTTAATAATATGGAAAAACAAGTAGTGTACAAAAGGTTCTGCTTACAAATCACTCGTCCCATACATCCTAGAATATTTCTCAAGTGTGTGGGACCCATACTAAGTGGGACTAATAGGGAATTTGAACGGAATACAGAGAAGGGCAGCACGATTGGTCACAGGTTTGGCTGAGTCATTGGAGAGTACCACAGAGATGCTGAAGAGACTTGAACTGGTAGACACTTGAAGATAGGCGCAAATTGTCCCGAAGAACCCTACTTATGAAGTTTCAACAACCAACTTTAAATGATGAATCTACTAACATACTACAGCTCCCTAGCTGCCTACTATGTCGCCCGTAGGAATCGTGAGGGTAAGATTAGGTTAATTACAGTGCGCACAGTTGGATTCAAACATTCATTTTTCCCGTGCTCTATACGTGAATGGGACGGGAAGATGTCTTAATAACTGGTACAATAGAAAGTACCCTCTGCCGTGCACTTCACCGTGGTTTTCAGAGCACGGACGTAAATATAGATGTAGATAAATCAAAATTCCGTTGTTGGTGAAATGATTTCTCGTGGATGTCGCACAGATAGGGATTGGGGCATTATACTTATAGAAGGCTTTGAGGATATGGACATGAGGATGGGAACTGAGTTCCAGCTCAACACAGATCATGACGATATCAGGAATTACTGCAAAGAGCGTTGTCGAAGTATAGACTATTCAGACTGAACGTTAAACGAGGTTTTAAGTAGAGTGAGTACTAAATATAACAAGCAGAATATTATGGAAGAGATGTGTATGAAAATCTGTGTTTGTAGGTTTTACACCAGTGAATCTTCTGTAGGGATGAACTGGGGATCATTTGAGATGCATACTTTTCACTTAAAGGGAGTGGGAATTAGAGGTAAGCAATTCTGTATCAGGCGGGTTCCAGAAAAGGAAAAAGTGCGTTGTTAGAGGGATTTTGAGATCTATTGAGAGTGATATCCATCTACTCCATATTTTCAGACATATTTTTAAACTTTGTGGGATATGGGGAAGGCAACGTATATTGGAAAATAGGGAAGAAGTGAGTGCCGAAAGAGCATATTATACTCATTAGATCACAGAAACGTGAAATAGGGATAAAAATTGTTAATGAAGTCTCTATGGCGTGAACGACTGAGTTGAAGAAGATAGGCGACGGTACAGGTGATGAAAGCTGACACAGATGACGACAGACGAATAAGACGATCTCGGGAGGGCAGAGTCGATAATCCAATGAGGTCCAGAGCGAAGATGGACATGGTATTAAAACAGATGAAACACGTAATAATGAGACTATATCGATACAAAGGTAACTTAATATAAATCCGTTCTATACCCAAACGGTAGTTGTAACAAGAACAGCAAAAGTAACACATTTTTATTTGTAAAATAAGGAGCTGAGTGAAGAACAGCATGGGTTTAGGAAAGGAAGAAGCACGATAGACCTGATATTTTCTATCTGTCAACTGATGGAAAAAGGTTGGGAGTATAACAAAAGGGTGACCATGGTTTTTATAGACCTAGAAAAGGTATCAGTTAACAGGGAGAAACTCTGGGAAGAAATGAAGGAGATAGATATAGAAGATGGATACATTAATGTAATAAAGACAAGATACAGAGAACACAACTGTAGAATTAGAACACCATTGGGGAACTCTGAATACTTCGAAATAAGACAAGGACTTAAACAAGGAAGTATTCTATCTCCTGCACTTTTTAATGTTGTGATGGAGGGAATGAATAGGGCAGTTAAAGATATAATAAAAGAAAAAGACAAAAAGATGATTTTATTAGATGATATGGTAATATGGGTCGATAAAGAGGTAGATGTACAGTTACAGCTTGGTGCGTGTAAGGAAATAATGAAAAGCTAGGAATTAAAAATAAATGAAGATTAGAGTGAAGTAATGGTATTTGGAAGACACAGAGGGATCAACGGAAATATTACTTTGAATGGAGAACCCCTCAAAGTGGTAAACAGTTTCACTTATTTAGGGAGAGAAATATCTAGTGATGGAAGAATAACCAACGAAATTAATAGGATGCTACAGGAAGGAGGCAATTTCTACCAAAAACACCTGATTTGGAATAAGGAAGTTTCAGAAAAAACAAAACTCCTTATGTATAAGAGTTATTACTCCCCACATTGTCACCTATGGAGGAGAAACTTGGACAATGACAGAAAGGGACTGGAGCAGACGGCAAGCAGGGTAAATGAAATTTCTCAGAGCAGTTAAGGGAAAAACAAGAATGGACAGAGTAAGGAATGTAGATATTAGAAAGGACCTTAATCAAGAAAGTATGAGAGAAGAAATTGAAAAAAAAGATTAAGATGGTACGGGCATGTTAAGAGGATGCATGGGCAGAGTCTCCCCAAAATTATGGAAGAACTAAAGATGGATGGAAAAAGATAGAGGGCGCCCAAGAACACGGTGGAAAACTGGAGTGAGAATATCTTTGGAAAGGAGAGGTGTAACCTGGCAGCAAGTGGAGGAAGAAAAGTGGCGGGAGGAGCGAGCCAAATGGAGAGGACTCGTCAGCACCCAGACCCGACAGTAGCTACATATACATCTACGAGATTACTACTGTTTTGAGAGTATAGTTCCCAAATATCGTTGGTGGAGCAGTCCCAATAAATATTTTTGCAACACTTGAGGAATAAGCACACAAGAATGTCCAGAGTCATTTTGCAATAATATCACGCGATGCTGGACGGAGAGGTTATGCTGACGAGCAAAATATCGGCACACAAAAGAACTCTGAATGTTTCTCACTGAACGAGGCCAAGTACATCTACATCTACATCGACGTGATTACCCTGCTATTCACAATAAAGTGCCTGGCAGAGGGTTCAATGAACCAACTTGAAGCAGTCTCTCTACCGTTCCACTCCCGAAAGGCACGTGGGAAAAACGAGCTCTTAAATTTTTCTTTGCGAGCCCTGATTTCTCTTATTTTATCGTGATGATCATTTCTCCCTATGTAGGTGGCTGGCAACAGAATGTTTTCGCAATCGGAGGAGAAAACTGGTGATTGAAATTTCATGAGAAGATCCCGTCGCAACGAAAAACGCCTTTGTTTTAATGATTGCCACTCCAATTCACGTATCATGTCTGTGACACTATTTCCCCTATTTCATGATAATACAAAACGATCTGCCCTTCTTTGTACTTTTTCGATGTCATCCGTCAGTCCCACCTGATGCGGATACCACACCGCACAGCAATACTCCAGAATAGGGCGCACAAGCGTGGTGTAAGCAGTTTGTTTAGTAGACCTGTTGCACCTAATAAGTGTTCTGCCAATGAATCGCAGTCTTTGGTTTGCTCTACGCACAATATTATCTATGTGATCGTTCCAATTTAGGTTATTTTTAATTGTAATCCGTTAGTATTTAGCTGAATTTACAGCCTTCAGATTTGTGTGACTTATCGCGTAATCGAAATTTAGCTGATTTCTTTTAGTATTCATGTGAATAACTTCACACTTTTCTTTATTCAGGGTCAATTGCCACTTTTCGCACCATACAGATATCTTATCGAAATCATTGTGCAAGTCGTTTTGATCATCTGATGACTTTACAAGACGGTAAATGACAGCATCTGCAAACAATCTAAGACGGCTACTCAGATTGTCTCCTATGTGGTTCATATAGATCAGGAACAATAGATGGCCTATAACACTTCCTTGGGGAACGTCGGATATTACTTCTGTTTTACTCGATGACCTTCCGTCTGTTACTACGAACTGTGCCCTTTCTGACAGGAAATCACGAATGCTGTCGCACAACTGAGGCGATACTCTGTAGGCACGCAGTTTGGTTAAAAGACGCTTGTGAGGAACGGTGTCGAAAGCCTTCTGGAAATCTAAAAATATGGAATCAATTTGGCATCCTCTGTCGATAGCACTTATTACTTCATGAGTATAAAGAGCTAGTTGTGTTTCACAAGAACGATATTTTCTGAATCCGTGCTGACTATGTGTCAACAAATCGTTTTCTTCGAGGTACTTCATAACACTATATGTTCCAAAACCCTACTGCAGATCGACGTTAGTGATATAGGCCTTTAATTCAGCGGATTACTCCCTACTTCCCTTTTTGGGTATTGATTTGACTTGAGCAATTTTCCAGTCTTTAGGTACGGATCTCTCTGTGAGCGAGTGGTTGTATATAATTGCTAAACATGGAGCTATTTTATCAGCATACTCTGAGAGGAACCTGAGTGGTATACAATCTGGACCGGAGGCCTTGCCTTTATTAAGTGATTTAAGCTGCTTTGTTACACCGAGGATATCTACTTCTGTGTTTCTCATGTTGGGAGGTGTTCTTGATTGGAATTCAGGAATATTTACTTCGTCTTCTTTGGTGAAGGAGTTTCGGAAAATCGTGTTTAATAACTCTGCTTTAGTGGCACTGTCAACAGTGACTTCACCGTTGTTATCGCGCAGTGAAGGTATTGATTGCGTCTTGCCACTGGTGTGCTTTATGTATGACCAGAATCTCTTTGGGTTTTCTGCCAGATTTCGAGACAGAATTTTGTTGTGGAAATTATTAAAAGCATCTCGCATTGAAGTACGCGCTATATTTCGAACTTCTGTAAAACTTTGCCAATCTTGACGATTTTGCGTTCTTCTAAATTTGGCATGCTTTTTTCGTTTCTTCTGCAACAACGATCTGACTCGTTTTGTGTACCATGGGGGATCAGTACCATCACTTATTAATTTATGTGGTATATATCTGTCAATTGCTGTCGATACTATCTCTTTGAAAACATTGGCTCTGAGCACTATGGGACTTAACTTCTAAAGTCATCAGTCCCCTAGAACTTAGAACTACTTAAACCTAACTAACCTAAGGACGTCACACACATCCATGCCCGAGGCAGGATTGAAAACATTCCACAACTTTTCTACACTTACATGATCCTATCGGAAGGAGTGAATACTGTCTCTTAAAAAGGCGTTAAGAGCATTTTTATCTGCTTTTTTAAAATAAATATGCTTCACGTTTCTTTTCGATGATTGTAGGTGTGACGGTATTCTGCCTAGCAGCAACTGCGCTGTGGTCGCTAATACCTGTATTCGTCTTAGTACTCACTATTTGTCCAGGATTATGTGTTGCTAAAAGGTCAAGTATGCTTTCGCAACCGTTTACGCTTTTAGTGGGCTCATGAAATAATTGTTAAAAACAATTTTCTGAGAAAGCATTGAGTACAATTTCGGATGACGTTTTATGCCTGCCGCCGGATTTAAACGTATAATTTTTCCAGCATATCGAGGGTAAATTGGAGTCACCCCGACTATAATTGTATGACTGGGGTACCTGTTTGAAATGAGACTCAAGATTTCTATGAACTGTTCAGCAACTATGTCTTCTGAGTCGGGGGGTCGATAAAACGATCCAATTAATAGTTTAGTTCGATTGTCAGGTATAACCTCGACCCATACTATTTCACACAAACTATCTACTTCAATTTCGCTACTAGGCAAACTACTTCTGACAGCAATAAATACTCCACCATCGACAGTATTTAATCTATCCTATCTGAACACTGTTAGATTGTTTGAAAAAATTTCGGCTGAACTTATTTGTGGCTTTAGCCATACAGTCGCACTCAACACAGACACACTCAAGGAGAGCTGTACCTACAACTATTTGAGCTTCAGTGCTTTCTATTAGGGCTTTGATCTCTGGTTCTTTCTCAACACAGTTACGACAATTTACAAGTACAATACCAATCGTTTCTACAACTACCATATTGTGTTTTACGTGACCACTTGTAGAAGGACGCCCCTTCTGTGGTTCCCTGAGACCCTCTGCAGCGGGATCCGGATATAGACAGAGAAAATGCAATCAAAAAGATTCCGTTCGAAGGCCGTACAGTCCAGAATCGGTATGCCGATCAGGCTGAACCGTCGTGAGCACCGAAGCAATTATCCCACCGACGCGCCGGGTTGAAGATACCCGTTTCGTAAAACACAGCATTCTGTTGCATGAAGAAGTCCGTAAGTGGTTGCTGCACATCTGGTCCGACAGGAATCATCTACCACGCAAGACCTTTTTTAAGGGGCCAAAGGCGTGATAATCGATAGGGGAGAGATGAAGACTATAGGGTGGGTGCTCGAGTGTTGCCCACTTGAATTGATATAACTTATGCGTTATGCCACTTGCAATATGGAGACGTACGTTATCATGTAGCAGCAGCATTTCACAGCGCTGATTTTCGACAGACATGCTGCCCCATAGACAGCGTTTATTATCCGATGGATGCCTACCGGTGTTTGACCTTCGGCTGCCAAGAAAAGAATAACAGCTCGTTGGTCCTGTTTGGATGCATTTGGTAATAATTCCGACATAGTTCACGTTAGTGTATTTACCGCACGCACATCGGGAAGACAGGAATGCCACACTAATCCCTTGCATACATGTCGGTGATTTTTTACCCGCACTGGAGTCGCGCTACGTTGCGTACACGCTGCAGCAATGCCCTCAAACGGAAACTTTTTGATCACCTCTTATAAGACTGCAGAAATTTATAGAGAGATGCTGCGAAAATTGGTTATTTATTTAGTTTCTTTTATTGACACCTGAAGAAAAATCGTTTATATGAACGTTATTTTATGTAATTCGTCGATAGGTAACAGCCTTAGTCATTTGTTATTATTCACTCAATGCCTGTATTTTGACGACAAAGGGAGGAGGCCTGGTGGCGCAAAGTTCTGTTCACGAGACTGTTTTACTGCGATTTATGGAATTAGGGCAGGTGACACGATCGATGGGGATCCATCCGTCAAGCAGGGCCGTTAAGCTCGGCGGCGCCTTTGGTGCTTGGCAAAAGGGAAAGGCTATATGCCAATATTGGATTTTACCCTTCCCTTTCTCTCATCATCATAAAGCACAATCACAACTCTGTGCTATACACACATACATTGCAGTCGCACTCAACATAGACACACTCAAGGAGAGCTACCATTCTCAATGAAGGAAGAAAACCCTTTCCGATTAGGCGGCTGCACCTACTCTCAGGATCTCGCAACCAACAATGTCTTTTAACTCTTTCTTCCTTTATTCCTTTGTTCCTTACTTACACAATCACACAATCGTTTAATAATGACGAATCAATGACGTCTCCCCCCCCCTCTCCCATGAACTGGACCTTGCCGTCGGTGTGGTGGCTGGGTGGCTTGTGTGCCTCAGCGACAGAAATACCCGTACCGTAGGTGCAACCACAACAAGGCGGTATCTGTTGAGAGACCAGACACACGTGTGGTTCCCGAAGAGGGGCAGCGGAAATTTCAGTAGTTGCAGGGGCAAAGCTCTGGCTGATTGACAGATCTCGTAACATCAACTGAAACCGTCTTGCTGTGTTGGTACTGAGAACGGATGAAAGCAAGGGGAAACTACAACCGTAATTTTTTCCCGAGAGCATGCAGCTATACTGTATAGTGAAATGATGATGATGATGTCATCTTGGGTAAAATAGTCCCCCATTCGTACCTCCGGGCGGGGTCTACTCAGGAGGATGTCGTCGTCAGGAGAAACAAAAGTGGCGTTCTACGGATCGGAGCGTGGAATGTCAGATCCCTTAATCGGGAAGGTGGGTTATAAAATAGAAGAAGGGAAATGGAAAGGTTGAAGTTACATACTGCTGGAATTAGTGACTCCCGGTAGCAAGAGAAACACAACTCCTGGCCTGGTGAATGCAGGGTTATAAATGCAAACTCAAATAGGGGTACTGCACGAATGGGTTTAATAATGAAGATGAAAATAAAAATGCGGGTAAATTAGTATGAACAGCTTAGTGAGCGCATTATCGTAGCCCAGACAGACACGAAGCCCACGTATACAGGTTTATATGTCAACAAGCTCCGCAGATGACGAAGGGATTCAAGAAATGAATGATGAGATAAAAGATATTGTTCAGATAGTTAAAGGAGACGAAAATTTAATTGTGATGGGGGACTGAAACTCGATAGTAGGAAAAGGACGGGAAGGGAAAAAAAAGGTGAATATGGACTGGGGGAAAGGAATAAAAGTGGAAGTGGCCTGGTAGAATTTTGCGCAGAGCACAATTTAATCATCGTTAATACTTGGTTTAAGAATCATATAAGGAAGTTATATACCTGGAAGAGACCTGGAGACACGGGAAGGTTTCAGATTTTATGTATAGTGTTTAGACAGAGATTTAGAAACCAGATGTTTATTGTAAGACGTTTCCAGGGGTAGATGTGGAATGGAACCACAATTTATTGGTTGTCAACTCTAGATTAAAGCTTAAGAAATTTCGAACTGGTAAGAAATTAAGGAGATGAGACATGGATAGGTTGAAAGACCCTGAGGTTTTTGAGAATTTCGGAGGGAATATTAGGCAGCGGTTGACTAGAACAGGGGAAAGGAATACAACAGAAGACGAAAGGGCAGCTTTAAGAGATGAAATGGTGAAGGCAGCAGAGGATCAAGTAGGTAAAAAAGACAAAGCCGAGTAGAAATCCTTGGACAACACATGAGATATTGAATTTAATTGATGAAATGAGAAGATATAAAAGTGTAGCAAATGAAGCTTGTGGAAGGGGATACAAAACTTTAAAAAATATGCCTGACAAAAAGTGCAAATGGCTAAGCAGGAATGGCTAGAGGACAAATGTAATAATTTGGAAACATACTTCACTAGAGGAAAGATAGATACCGCCTACAGGGAACTTAAAGAGGCCTTTGGGGAAAAGACAAAGAGTTGTATGGATATCAGGTGCTCAGATGGGAAACCAATACTAAGCAAAGAAGGGAAAGCTGAAAGGTGGAAGGAGGAATATACACAGGATCAATACAAGGGAGATGAACTTGAAGGCGATATTACAGAACGGAAGTGCACACATATGAAGATGAGATGGGACATACGATACTGCAACAAGAACCTGACAGAGCTCTAATAGATCTAAGTAGAAACAAGGCTCCGGGAGTAGACGATATTCCATCAGAACTACTCATAGCCTTGGGAGAACCAACCAGAGAAAACTCCTCCCTCTGCTGTGCACGGTGTGTGACACAGGTGAAGTACCCTCATACTTCAACAAGAATGTAATAATTCCAGTTAAAGAAAAGTACAGTTGCTGACAGGTGTGAAGATTATCGAACCTTCAGTTTAATAAGTCATGGTTGCAAAAACCTAACACGAATTCTTTACAGAAGAATAGAAAAACTGGTAGAAGCCGATCACGGAGAAGATCAGATTGATTTCCTGAGAAATTTAGGAACACGCGAGGCAATACTGACCCTACGACTTATCTCAGAAGACAGGTTAAGGTAAGGCAAACCTACCTTTATAAATTTTTTGGACCTAAAAAAAAAGAAAGCTTTTGACACTGTTGCCTGGAATACTCTCTTAGAAATTGTGAAGGTATCAGGGGTAAAATACAGGGAGCGAAATGCGATTTACAAGTTGTACGGAAACCAGATGGCAGTCACAAGGGTTGTAGGGTGTGAAAGGGAAGCATTGGTACAACGAACAAGCAATAAAGAAAACCAAAGTCAAATTAAAGTCAAGGGAGAAGAAATAAAAGCTCTGAGGCTTGCCGATGATACTGTAATTCTGTCAGAGACAGCAAAGGACTAGGTAGAGCAGTTGAACGAAATAGACAGTATCTTCAAAGTAGGATATAAGACGAATATCAACAAAAGCAAAACAGGGATAATGGAACGGGGTAGAAGTAAATCAGGTGATGCCAAAGGAAATAGATTAGAAAACGAGACGCTTAAGCTAGTAGATGAATTTTTATATTGGGACAGCACAGTCACTCATGATAGCCGGAGTAGAGAGGATATAGAATGTAGACTGGCAATGGCAAGAAAAGCATTTCGAAAGAAGAAAAATTTATTAACATCTAATTTAGATTTAAGTGTTAGGAAGTCTTTTCAGAAGGTATTTGTCCGCAGTGTAGCTATGTATGGAAGTGAAACATGGAGGATAAACAGTTTAGACAAGAAAAGAAGACAAGCTTTCGAAACCTGATGCTGCAGAAGAACCTTGAAGATTAGCTATGTAGATCACGTAACTCGTGTAGAGGTACTGAACAGAACTGGGGA
Organism: Schistocerca piceifrons; assembly: GCF_021461385.2. Lineage (NCBI taxonomy): Eukaryota > Metazoa > Arthropoda > Insecta > Orthoptera > Acrididae > Schistocerca > Schistocerca piceifrons. The sequence continues at coordinate 448,153,424 of NC_060149.1, read as the reverse complement.
GACAAGAAATTTGTGGTGCAACTTGACCAAAAGAAGGGATCGTTTGATCGGACACCTTCCGAGATATCAACGGGTCAAAAATTTAGTATAAAGGGAAATGTGTTGGGTAAAAATAGTAGAGGAAGACAAAGAGGTGAATACAATAAACAGATTCAGAAGGATGTAGATTCCAGTAGTTATTCGGAGATGAAGTGGTTTGCACAGGATAGATTAGCTTGGAGAGCTGAGCTGCATCAAACCACTCTAAGGACTGAAGAAAACAACAACAACAACAACAACAACGCAGTTTCCTATCACCACAAGCCCCGTGCATGTTTCAGCTACGCCGTATACAGCCTTAGACATAAACATACACTGAGCTGCCAAAGTGATGGGATACCTCCTAATAGCGCGTCGGTCCCCCTTTTCTCCGGCATAGAGCAGCAACTCGACATGGCATGGGTTCAACAAGTCCTTGGGAGTACCCTCCGGAAATACTGAGCCATGCTGCCTCCTCGCCGTCCACAATTAGGAATGTGAGTCATTTGGTGCACGAACTGACCTCTCGATCATGGCCCATAAATTTTTGGTGGCGTTCGTGTAGGGTGATCTGGGTGGCCAAATCTTTCACTCGCATGGTCCAAAATGTTCTTCAAATCAATCCAAACAATTGTGACCCAGTGACGTGGCGCATTGTCATCCATAAAAATCCCATCGTTACTTGGAAACAGGAAGTTCATGAATGGCTCCAAATGGTCTCCAAGTAGCCGAACATTACCATTTCCAGTTCAAATGGTTCAAATGGCTCTGAGCACTATGGGACTTAACATCTGCGGTCATCAGTCCCCCAGACTTAGAACTACTTAAACCTAAGAGCATCACACACATCTCTGCCCGAGGCAGGATTCGAACCTGCGATCGTAACAGTCGCGCAGTTCCGGACTGAAGCGCCTAGAACCGCTCGGCCACCGTGGCCAGCTCCATTTCCAGTCAGATCGGTTCAGATGGACCAGAGCACCTAGTCAAGTCCATGTAAACACAGCCCATATAATTATGGAGCCACCACCAACTTGCAAAGTGCCTTGTTGACAACATGGGTCCATGGCTTCGAGGGTTCTGCATCACACTCTAACCCTACTATCAGCTCTTACCAACTGAAATGAGGCTCATCTGACCAGGCCACAGTTTTCCAATAGAAATTGTTCCAACCGATATGGTCACGAACCTAGGAGAGGTGATGCCGTCCTACTAGCAAAGGCAGTCGCGACGATTGTTTGCCGGCATAGCCCATTAACTCCAAATTTCGCCGCTGTCTTAACGCATACTTTCGTCGTACGTCCGACAATGATTTCTGCAGTTATTTCACGCAGTGTTGCGTATTTGTTAGAACCGACAGCTGTACACAAACGCCGCTGCTTTCGGGCGTTAAATGAAGGTCGTATTCTCGGCACACTCTTGGCGCTGTGGTTCTCGGAATATTGATTTCCTAACGATTTCCAAAATGAAATGTCTCGTGCGTTTATTGCTCCAACTACCATTCCGTGTTCGAAGTCTATTAATACCAGTCGTGCGGCTGTAATGACGTCGAAAACCTATCCACATAAATGACTTGAGTACAAATGACAGTTCCGTCAATGCACTGCACTTTCAGACCTTATGCACGAGATATATCGCCAACTGTATATGTGCACATCGCTGTCCTATGACTTTCGTCACCTTAGTGTATGTGAACAATGCACTAAGGGGGTGAAGGGCTGTTAAGACAAAACACTCGCTAGTATTCAAATTGTCTAGCACCTGTTGCATCAAATTACGAGACATTTTCTTCTACATCTACATGATTACTCTGCAATTAACAGTTAAGTGCCTGGCAGAGGGTTCATCGAACCACTTTCAAGTTATATCTCTATCCTCCACAATCGAAATTAGCGTGGGAAAAACGAACACTTCAATCATTTCGTGTGAACTCTCATTTCTCTCATTTTATTTTGGTGGGCATTCCTCCCTATGTAGGTGGGCGCCAATAAAATATTTTCACAGTCTGAGGAGAAAGTTGGTGATTAAAATTTCGTGAGAAATTTCTGCCGCAACGAAAAACGTCTTTGTGTTAGTGATTGCCACACCAGCTCGCGTATCGTATCCGTGACTCTCCCCTATTTCAGGATAATACGAGACGAGCTGTCCTTCTTTGAACTTCATCGACGTCCTTCGTCAATGCTATCTGCTGTGGATCCCATATCGCACAGCAACACTCCAGAAGAGTGCGGACAAGCGTAGTGTCAGCAGTCTCTTTAACAGACCTATTGCACCTTCTAAGTGTTCTGCAAATGAATTGCAGTCTTTGGCTTGCTCTACCCACAACATTATCTATGTGATCATTCCAGTTTAAGTTATTCGTAATTGTAATCCCTAAATATTTAGTTGAATTTACAGCCTATAGATATGTGTGATTTATTGTGTAACCGAAATCTATTGGATTCCTTTTAGTGCTCATTTGGTCAACTGCACACTTTTCATTATTTAGAGTCATTTTCCGGTTTTCACACCATACATTTATGTTGTCTAAATCGCTCTGAAACTTTTTCATCGTCTAATGACTTTACAAGGCCATTAATGACAGCATCATCTGCAAACAATCTAAGAGGGCCGCTCAAATTGTCTACTAAATCGTTTATGTAGATCAGGAAAAGCAAAGAGCCTATGACACTTCCTTGGGGAACGCCAGATATTACCTTTGTTTTACACGATGATTCTCTGTCAGTTATTATGATCTGCCACCTTTCTGACAGGAGATCACGAATCCAGCCGCACAACTGAGACGATAGTCCATAGCCACGCAATTTGACTAGAAGTCGCTTGACAGGAGGGGTGTCAAAAGTTTCCTGGAAATCTTAAAATTTCGAATCAGTTGGACTTCCCCTATCGATATCACTCATTACTTTGTGAGAATAAAGAAAAAGTTGTGTTTCACAAGAACGATACTTTCCGGATCCATGCTGGCTATTTGTCAATAAATAGTTTACTTCCAGGTTATTCACAATGTTCGAAAGCAGTATAAGTTCCAAAATTCTGCTGCAGATCTAACTTAGTAATATGGGTCTGTAAATCAGCGGTCTGCTTCTGTTTCCTTTCTTGAGTGTTGATGTGATTTGTCCACCTTTCCAGTCTTCGTGTACGGATCATTCTATGAGCGAGCGGTCGTATATGATTGATAAATACGAGCTATTTTATCAGCATATTCTGAATGGAACCTGACTGGTGTACAGTCTCATTCGCTACACCGAGAATAAGTTACTCATGTTGGCAGTTATTCTAAATTCGTATTCTGTAATATGAACTTCGTCCTCTTTTGTGATGGTAGGGCTGCTCAGAAACGCTGAGATCTCTTAGTTTACTTCCCATTCCTTAGCTTCTTGGTACACATATCTGGGCCGTAAAGCCAGTGCAATAAAAACGTTTCCCAAGCTTCAAGAAAGGTGATTCCCATAACCGGGAAAATAGTCCATAAAGGTCTCAGACTGTGTAAAGCCAAGAAATAGATAGTTCATTTAGACGTGTACAGGAGTGAAGACGTACTCATAGAATTCTGAAAATGGAATACTGATCAACGTGTGGTCTCGTTTCAATAAAAAAGAAAACTTTCTCGTAGCGTCTACCACGCAGAGAGATTTTCATTCTGGCTGAAGTCAGTAGCTTTCTTATACAGACCTGTGTTCACAGAATAAAAGACTCATTTAATCGCTCTTTATTAATCCTGTCGACCTGTTTCTGCATACAAACAAACATTACACAATAGTATTTCAGCTAAGCTCGTAACAGAAGATTTTTGTCGTTTCACATAACAGTGTCGTGCTCATTCAGTAACGCTCTACTTGATTAACGAATTCGTTGCTGTCATATTTCCTTACTGAGGCAATTCACAGTAAATAAGTAATCATCACCATTTAACAGGATATTTGTTGTGCTTGAGCTTTTGGTTATGCCTTTTTGCATCGAGCTGGAATACTCCCGTTTTTGCTGTTTACGCCTTGCTTCCAACACAAGAAATGTAACTTTCACATAATTAACTAGAAATTGAGGGCAGTTTACTTTGTCTCGTGGTCCGTAAATTCTTGTGACATAATGTCGCGCAACTGCTTCACTGTGCTTCTAAATTACCATACTGGCCGAATACCTGCACTGCCTTATCCATGCCCCATTTCGTCACTGTCGCAGCCTTTTCTTTTCCTTTAGAGGGTAGCCTACTCTACCGTATCTTCATTAAATCACGCGGCTCAAAGGTTTGTGCCTATAGCCGTATAGTTGTGACATTTATTCTCCATCATCACTTACATCCTTTTAATTTACATTTTATTGTGCACTTAGTCAGAAACACAATGTGACAGAAAGTAATTCTTACAATCCTAAGTCTTTTATTCCAGTTGCTATGCAGTAAGAAACCTCAAGTTTTCGTCCCTGTACTATCTGAAGTGTTAATTCGTAAACGGTAATAATGCTACAACTTTTATCTGATTATTATCAAAATATGTTTCCCAAATTTTTTCAATCTTTCAATATTTTTTTTTTCAATCTTTTGGCTTGTGGTCTGTGCCAATACAGCCATCTCAATAGTGGAAATCAGTTACGACGATACAAACGTAAGGACAACACAACACCCAATCCCCAAGCTGAGAAAATCTCCCACCTAACTGGAAATCAAACGCGGGCCCCTTCGATTAGCAATCCATAGCGCTAACCGCGCATCTACAGAGGCGGACCAGTCCGAATACTAGCTAGCAGCAATTTTTTTCCACTTCTCCCTGTTCATTTTCTAATATGAGCCTGTTCCTGCAACAATTATGGTTTGTCTGGGGTAGAGTTGTGCTCTGCTAAATCTACGGTTCAGTAGTTTTGGTACAGTACATAAATGACGTCGTAAGAGGTAGGACTACCGGTAATATTAGTAGCATTGGTGGGGAAAGAAACATAAATAAATATGTGAGAGATGAACTGTTTGTTTGTTTGTTTGTTACGCGCATAATTAATACTGCACATAGTTCAGTGTTAGTCCACTGTGTATTTTATATCCTTACAAAAGAAAACTGCATTTTATAAGTAAAAAAAGTTGGCTGCTCGTGTAAATTCTTCCCTTTTATGTAACCAAAAAAATTACTATTGATGTAAGTACAGCTTACACGCACAAACATAAAAAATCTGTACGTTTATTGTTGTTATTTTGTACTCAATACTACGTTCTTCATCATAATCAAAGGCAAGTGTTTCCTTTTATAATTGATAAGTGCTGCGAAAGTTGTTTAGTAATAACAGAAACATGTTTTATATAAGCTGGACGAAGTATGAAACGACGTTTGCTATGTTTCTGTTTTGCATGTTTTTGATTTTACCTATTTTGAGGCAACTGCGTTTTCTAGCGCTATATGATAAATCTGTGTTGACTTTTTTAAATTTCTGCTACAACATCGCTCTGTTTTACGTCACAAATCAACACTTTAGGAATAACATATGAATTAAACAATGAAAATTTCAAAATTGCTGTAAATACTATTTATTTTTAAGTAACAAACATGATGATAACTATGTAGAACAAAAATGTTATATAGGTTACGAGGCCCTTAAGGAATCAGCACTGAATTTTCAGATGGTCCAGCACTTCGCGGCTTCTAGGGGACCCTAGTACGACATTGATCGTATATACAGACAGAGCGACCGAAATAGCGTTCAACAGGTACGCAAAACACCTAACGTACAGGTAACGCGGTTACTATCTTAACTTACCAAACCTACTATTAAAACTACCGTACTCTACGCTTGCTTACAATAGTCTGCGGTAGCCTACAGTAGTTTTACAGCTCTAGTCTGGAGTATTGCAGTGGAGGTCTTCTTCTTCCTCTCTTGTCTTGGATCATTCCTTCGATTACATTAATCGGAAAACTACTACGCCGGTAAAGATGACCAATTAATTGACATTTCCGTTATCATACCATTGGTAGCAGAGATCAGTTTTCCACTTATTCTTTTAATAATTCCTTCATTAGTGAGATTTGTTGTGCACGAGATCATTTCCATCCTCCTCCAGCCCAAACTCTCAAATGTCTCCAAACGCCTCCTGTCGAAAGCACCAATAGTTCACGTTTCCGGCCCGTACAAGTTCAGGTTCTACACAAAACTCTTAATAAACCTCATTTTGGTCTCTGGGATTGCTTGTTGTAAGCAGCCCCTTTTTGTTACAATACGCTGCCTTCGCCTTCAAATTCTGCTTTTTATGTCGCCTGAACTTTTGCCATATGAGTTAATCTTACTTCCTAAGTCATCAGCCCCAATGTCTACTGCGATATGTTGGCGATGTTATATTTCTGTTTAAAAATATAGTTGACGTTCCCCCACTTTTTTGTAGTTTATGTTAGTTTTCCTTAGTGACAGCTACGCCGTCAGCAAATCTTATGATTTTAATTTCCACTCCATTAGTTTTAATCCCTTCATGTCACCTTTACAGTCCAAGATGCCTCTCTCAACATACACTTTGAACAATATTGTAATGTTACATCACTGAAGTGCTTCTTTTTGTATGTAAGCCTCTAGTACGTCACTATTTTTGTGTGTATAATACATTTTTGCTTTTTATACAATCCGTATTTCAAAATACAGCAACGAGAAAAACTCGGAAATCAACAATACTTTCAAGTAACTAAAGATCTGTTATCCGCAGCCATTTGTGAGTACTAATCTCTTATTCAGACTATGACATACAGTTCTTGAGCAATGTTTCATGATTTTCGTGTAGGGAAAGTCTTCGTAATCTAAAATAGAGCATGGCACATATTGCCATTTCGCACCATGTTGACCCATAAATGCTCCGAAGGGAATACGTATTCTGTGTTTTGTTGGAGAAACGACACTCTCTGCATGAGACAGAAACACGAAGGCGTGCTGGAAAGTAATGCCTCCGAATTTTATATGTGAAAACTCTTGAAGCACTTTAAATTAAACAAATGTTATTAACATTCTACATATTTATTCTTCATTTCTTCATATTTATGTATGAGCTTAGTCACCCTGGTGACGAACAAATTTCTCCTAACGAGATACAGGTTTTGTCGATGGTATCACTGTAGAAGGTTTGACTTCGGTGACGGAGCTACATCCCTCAAATCTGCTTGCTACACTTCATCACTATCTTTAATTTTTGAAAAAGATGAAAGCTGGATAGGATTAAGTCAGAAATGGACGGAGGAGGATCGATGACCATGAACCCAAGGCGTCGAATTGTTACAGATGTCGCAGCGCTCGTGTGTGGTGAGGCAATGTCATGCTGAACGGGAGGGTGCTCCACGTGCGAACCAGCTCTTCGAATTCGTTCTTTCAATTTTATGAGGGATTAAAGCACGCTCATTCTACCGCGCCAACGTAGTTACGTTTCGCCCCACACGTAACAATTCGGAATCCTCCACCGGAAGAGGTTTGCAACTTGCGTCAGAGAAGCGGGAAAGTTGATGGACTAATATTCATGACATGTAATAGCTCAACCGATATTGAGAATAAAAAATTCAGACAGCCCTTGTATAATTACGCAAGATTTGGACTTCTTAGTTATATATAGAAAAATCGTTCATTCAGTGAAATTGTGAATGACTGGAGTACTTTCTTTCATTGTCATAGTCATCTATGGTCACGTGGCTCACAACTCGATGGGGACAAATAATCCAATCCGTTCACCCGCCTTACTGCCCAGGAACTCTTCGTACTCCACTGTCTATCAACTGGAGTTATGTTCCTTAATGTTCATCGGCTTCACATGTCACTTTGCCGCCTATTCAAGAGTAATAACTACTACTTTAGTTTTGTCTACTTTCTTACTACATATGCCATTGAAAATTTGAGAAACTAGCTCTCTGCACCGAACTAGCAAAGTGAAGAATATTTAAATACAAAACCTGCGTTACGCACAAGTAATTCTATAATACTTTCCTAATGTGTGATGTTGTCACGTTATGATAAAAAGGAATTGAAGAAGTCCTAACCTCTATTTTTTTCTTTTTTATTCATAGACCATGCTTAAGACGAGGGTCTTTACCATGTCACTTAATAACTGTCAGCGCAGCGTAAGAGCCTACCATGACCTTACCTAACAATCTATAACTCAATTCGAAATTATTATTTAGGCAAACAATACAAGACAGTCGCTCAAAAAACGAGTGGGGTGTGATCCGAAATATAATTATCGTCACTAAAAAGTCACCTGTTAAGTCGATGGTAGGCTTTGCAATGGTACGCAAGTACGAAAGGAAGGCGAACTTATATTATCATGTGACGTCATTTCTGTATAAGTTAAATGTCATTACGCTAAAATGTTTTCTAAATTATTGAGTATCTATCGATATACACTAATGAGGCAGATAAAACTTCAAATACGTATTAGTGGAGCGGCTGTAGTTGTTTATTGAGAGCAAGTCACGTCTGCAGTTTTAAACTGTAAATTAACATGTGTCAACAAATCAGTCAAATTTCTCACTTATTTCCTTTTTTACTACAGTTTGTGGGTAATATAAGTGAATGCCGTTCCCAATTTTCATGCTACATAAATTCTTGCAATGTATGTTCTATCAGTTAACATTGTGTGCACCTCAGTTTTTTCATAACAAAATTTTACAAGCGCTAAGATACTAAGATCGTAGAGGACAAATCTAAAAGTGTACTTTTAACAACAGTAGAAAAACAAATTTAATAATGGGATATGAGAACCGTTCCATTAAACAAAGCCTTACAGGCATATAGGTTAGTGTGCTTCAGGCAAGTCAAGTCTGTGCTGTCGATAGCGTAAGAAACCCAAGGCTGTGTTTCCCAACAATCGGACGACTCATGTTTCAGCCTAATTTTATTACATAACGTTGAGCTGCGGTAAAGACAATCACGTAAAGGAGGCACTCTGGTGCGAAACGAACAGGTTAGAGGGCTTCGAAATGGCAACCCAAAGTGGCAATCTTGGCTTGGTATTCCGTGCTAACGATTCATGTCACTCAGATTCTTCACAAAGTTCATCCATTCAGAAAATTACATCATCAAATGAAGTTTCGAAAGAACAAGAGAATGAATGGAATATGCCAGCTACATTCATTTCCAGAACAGAGGAGAAACTAAAAAGATATGAAGAAACTCATAACAATGTAGTGATTTAACCAGTTTTGCACAGCACGTATGCTTAATATTTAATTAAGGGGTGTCTGTGGAGAAAGTAGAGATGATCTGAAGGTTTTAGGTGTATAGGCTTCTCAAGATAGCAGGAAATAACAATCTTGAACTTTCTATGAATAACAGCAATACTCATTTGATAAACTTAATAAAAACTATCATCTCATTATATGTAAATATTTGAATGGAAGAAGGTCAACACTAATAGGACCATACGAGTTGATCTGTTGCTATAATAACGGTCAAATTCGTACATAATTCACTTGTATGGAAAAGGAAGAATCACAAGTAATGTACCACGAACGACGAGGTCACTACAAAACGGGTACAATCGGATACGACAAAAATTGATAAAAAGTGCCGGACATTCCCTTCTCAAAGGAACCATTTTGCCATTCACTTCTGTTGTGGCATCAGCCTTAGGAGGCTCACAGCAGCCAGCCAAGTAGTGTGTGGGACAGCCGCATGTGTAATTCTACAGTCGAGAGCTGCAATAACTCTGGTATAGTGTTCTTCAATGCAGTGGTCTACCATAGCAGTGGGGTGGGTTGCTACATGATGTAGCACAACACAATGTTCTACAACCAGCTGTGAGATGGCAACCAAGTTCCTGCCACAGTATACCTGACCAGAGTAAGTATATATGCCTCCAGTTCAGCCGATAACTTGATTCCATTAACGCCTTGCATTCGTCTCGCGTAGTCGCCATGCTAGTCGTCAGTCTGATTTGAGCCAAGCAGCTACAACTTCATCGAGCAGCATTATCAACTAGATCAAGTAGGTGGAGCCTCTCGCCTACGAGACGTCAGCTAGCCCTGTTCGTTCCAGGCCTGGAACTGGTACTACTGAGGCATGGCCTCTCACTTAGTGGCATTGCCTGACATTCCAACCAGACTTCGAAAGTCCTGGGTCGATTCAGGACTTTTGCAGGCCCTTGATAGCCACCTTGGGTCAGGGGCCGGCTATGCCAGTCCATCATTAAGCTGACTGTGATGTAGAACGGACACCCTCTCGTGTCAGCGAGACTGTCATCGCCACCAGCCGCTGTTACATTGTCTCAGTATTTCACTGTCTCAATTGACTCGCTCGTTGCTGCTAGTCGCAGTTAATACCTGGGTCGCAGCTGCTGGCCTACTACTCAAGAATGAATGATGGCTATTAAAAGGAGGCATCCAACCACGTCCCAGTAATTTACAAGCCATTACAACGAAAAAGCCAATCACAATGTAGCTTCAGGACCACTGCATTGACCATATTCAACAGTATCCAAAGGATTTGACTTTGTTGCGCCATGTTCAGAAGTATTTATCAAAAAATCTAATGTAATGGTTGTAAGTTTCAGTATCTCCAAATCTAAAATACGTAGGCTTCGTCGTCAGCAAAGCGCGCGCACACACAATGTTTATGCCATGAACTTACATTCCACATTTGGTATATGGCACATTGACTCTCAAATTAAATATTTCAATATCTAAATTATTCTCTAAAACAAATGATGATTTTCGAGTATCACATTGTTAATTTAACTTCTGAAATGTCAGTAAAAATACTTAAATGTCATCAGCAGCACAATATTTATATCAAAGTTATTTCCACAGCTGTAATATCCCCAGAAATAACTGTAGACTCTCAAATTAAGTGCCCCAACGCTATTCCATGTCTAAATTGTCACAAACCACATATGGTTAAAAAATAACATTCTAATCGGGTAGCTTACACTACATTTTTAGACCTAAAAGATGCTAAGTATAGAAAACACACTTGACAAATACGATAACTGCACAGAACTCATGTTGTCTTAAATACTATACTAAGAAGAGAACCACACAAACAAACAAGCAGTCTGAATTACTCTCAACTACTGGAAGAATGCAATAAATGTCTAACTTACACGTGATACCGAAAGTATGGCTGTGAACTCTCAAATTAAGTTCCACAGTGCTAATTCCACACCCGAATTGTTCTATGACCCCACAAAACAAATCTGGCTAAAACATAACACGCTAATTAGGCCTAACTCAAGCCCATGTTCAAAAACAAACTTTAGAGGAAGACTGTGACATTTAACCATCAGAACTGTGGTGCTAAGGCTCTCCAAAATGTTTACAGACTGTGTTTCCATAATCAACTCCTAAATAATATCAAAATTTCATCACAAAGCTCCAAAATACGAGATCTAAACACACAAAATAGTCAAAGGCAGAAGAACTGTTAGAGCACCACTTCAGGGGGGAAGAAGGCATTTTGACGAAGTCTTCATTGTTTTTCGTCACTTAAACTACATATTTTTGAAATATGAAAACATGATGTTATTATGCTCTGAATATGTGATGTAAACGTGACCAAATACAATTGTGGGCAAGGTTCCACACTCAGAGTGGAAAGATCAGTATCTCAAACAAATGAATTTACACCAAAATAAATTTATTTATCAAAATTCGTGATTATTTCGAGTACAATATACTTATTATTATGCTTATCATAATATGCAAGTACAATTACAGATCGCTGATTGTGAACGAAAATTGCACCAAAATATGTAAGATATCAAGCAAAAAACACAATTTCCAGTGTTGTCTTAACTTAATTGTTCTGTAATGTGAACAAAATGTACACATGACTTGTATATCGGCACTCCTGATAAAATTTACAAGTTAAGCAGCACTTTTTCACAACTGAAGTTAGATATCTGTACCATACTTTTCAAGGAAGACTGGACCTTCAAATTAAACTGAACTTGCTCATTTTGAGAGTACTGTAGACGCGATTTATTTTACTTTCTAAAAATCATTCAACAGCCTACATCGCATAAAATATTTCGTTATTTAAGAAATTTATTAAATACTTCCACATATAAATTGTCTGTATTACATATGGCTTGCTTATTGGCCATGCTGATTTAACTTACAGGCCAATTGACGAGCTAAATTCGATCACTGTACCTCTCATTAAGGAAACTAAAATACATAACAGTTTGTTTTATAACATTACAAAACACACATGGGCACTGCTATTGATATAACTTACAGCATAAAGTGGATTTATCGATGAGATTATCTGATCATTGTATCAAAGTAAACAATATTATTCCCACACCTAAATTGATCAAAAACTCTTTTTAATTCAGCTACAACCGATATCAATGTCAGCCAAACATGACGGTGACTCCCATGCTAGGTTACTAACTTTATCTTGAGGTTACCTTCTGTTGATAATGCTAAGACTTAAGCTGTCACACAGTCACGACTACATGACATTTCGTCGAACGGTTGTAATATACTTTCCTATGGGTAAGAAACGAGGTTTGCCATGCCTTCCGATTATTTTTCAAAGCCACCCAAGGATTTTAGTGACCCCGTGCTAGCGTATCAACTTTATCTTGAAGTATAAAAAGTTTGTGATCTTCCGCTGTCGCCCAGTGGAGACTACATGGCACTTCGCCCCGTTCATCGTCAGCTTACAGGAAAATCGTAACAAATTGCCCCATAAACCTTCATGTTATAAAAAAATTGGAACAATGACGATCCGATGACATGTGATGACTACTATTAGCCCGATAGTGCTTCAGTAGGTAAAATAAAGAGCTTACAACAATTAAAAATATTTTCACTTGGACTAATTGTGAACTAATAAATTCTTGAAACAGTTTTGATCTGCCAGGAAGTTTCAAACAGCGTACACTCCGCTGTAAAGTGAATATTTCATTCTGGTAATAAATTCTTAACGCAAGCTTTCTACTTTTCCTATTGTAGCATCTGAATACCGCCATTGTGGGCTGAAACGGGTCTTCATTGTGTCATAAAAAGTGATTGATGTCAAAATTAACCAAACTTTATAATAAGTTAATCACCCTCTCCTTAAATGGAACGTCATTCTCTTGTTCTTTTAGCGTGATATATTCGTTTCTCAGTTTCATCAAATATTACATCAGCCATTGTCATCAGTTTATAATTTGAAAGTGTAACGTAACTGATACTGGTTTGATTACAGGTCTAATGAAAATGTTTCTTTCATTGTCGTGTTTATATTGTCTCTACATTCAGCAACTCACCTTGAAACTGGTATATTTATGTGTTTTGCTTCTGAGACTTAGCTTCCTGCTGCATTAGAGGTTAAAGGCGCTTCAATATATTAATTTATGACTATGCATCGTTAAGCTAATTTTTGTGTGCCTCTTTGGGTAACAACTCTCTAACATGATTCCTGTACGGAAAGTGAGGGACTTACCGCTCCCCATTAAGGCTAGATAAAATTTGAACATGAACCAGCAGTCACAAGAGAAATTCTTGTGTGAAACTCGTGAAAAGTCATTCAATATCACATCAGGAATTATACTTAAGATAAACATTGTCATATCGACATCTAAGGTGTTTTACGCATAGCATTCAGGAGATTGACTCTAAGAGTTAAGATCAGTCATTGAGTTATTTAACAGACTGACAGTAGGCATGCACAGAACTAAGGACAATTTCATTAAACAGAGATCCTCAAAAGACTCATCGCGGTATGACTGAAAAGAAGCAGACATTTAAACGTTTGTCGGTGACTATTTTGCCCCTTGTTGCGGAGTGAGGAGGATTTACTTGGAGCTATGGATGGTGCTGTGGAAGCTGCATGATAATTCGTTATCTGACAAGCAAAAAGTTTAACTTTCTCTGCAAGTAACCACTATTTATGATGGCTCTGTATGTTATTTAGCTTCATGACATAAATAAATAATTAAATAAATAAAACTTACTATTTAACTCTTTAACAGCATCGTCGATACCATCACACATCACTGTACGTTCTGGGTCGTTCCTTTAGGTAATTAATTTCCGTATTAGGTTGAAAGTGCTATCCACACTTAAACGACAATTTCTTTGGATTGATGAGGCTGTAAATTTGAATGCAAGTCTTCTGCCACAAACTTTTCTTCCCGTTTTATTTATGTCGCGTAATATGCTGTACTCTTGACTTCAGTTTCGGCACATACCGCACATAACTTACGCAGTATGTCGTTGTATTATTCTTTCTCTTTTTTACAAAAGTCAGTGTACTTATTTACAAGAATCTCAAGAACTCAAGTGCACACAAATGTTTTCAACGTTTGTAATGACTGTCATGGAAACATATTCCTTAGTACATCGTGTTTTCATTGCATGTTTGTGATGCTACTCATTAGATTCGTTACGTAATTGGACTCGAATCCAGGAGAAGCTGGGTTCATAGCCAATCCAGCCATATATAGTTAGGATTTTTGTAGTTTCCAGAAATCGGGTAAGGGCAATGCCAGGTTGTTTTCTTGAAACGGTCACGACCATAATCTTTCCCCATCATTGTTATCCTATTCAAGCTTATACCCCTCCTCTCATGACATCGTTGTCGACACGATCATAAGCACTAATGTAACTTATTGCATCAGAAGCTATGTATTGAGATGGTATTAGCTGTGTATTGAGATGGTATTAGCTGCACTGAACAAACAGAAAATTCCAGAACTAAGTTGGTACAAAGATCGGAGCAAAATCATGTTTTGGTACCAAGTGTAGCTTAAGCTGTAGGCTACACCAGTAGTGCCAACAAAACGATCCACATGTGTTTTGTACTCTTATGGGGAAAATCTTTACGTATTTTGATAAATAATACAAACAATTTAGATGGGGGAGTGACATCCTGGCAATCAATTTGAGGGTCCATTATGCTTTGCACCAAGTCGTTACAAAGATCGAAAAACAATCGGATTTTGGAGTCAAGTGTTCCTTATACTAATAGGTTGTTTCACTTTTCAAGGAGGTAAAATACCGAGGTGTGATTGGGAGAGCAAAATACGTGTATGTTCCCTTAGAAGTTCTCTGATTGCCCTATTTCCAAGAAAGTGGCATGGCTTAGGAAGGAGCTGAAAAATGTTTTTTTTTTAAATTTTTCAATATTTTGCAGCTTCAAACGTCACAGTATTCAGTACCCTGGAACTATGAATTGAAAAACGCCTTCACTCACCACTTATCGTGTTTTATTAAATTCACGATGCAGTTTGGATCCTGTGGGTCCATCATCAGGTTAATTTGTCTTAATACATACTTTATGTTTTCTCTTGAGTGAAGTCTAATGCATATTCCTGTCATGAAAACGTTTGATATTAGGTTTAACATCAATGTTAGGTTTAACATCAAACGTTTTCATAATATGGATATGCGTTTCTTAATTCGTATTTCCAGTGAAAAATATGTGACTGGGTGATCATAATGTGTGTTTGTGTGTGTGTGTGTGTGTGTGTGTGTGTGTGTGTGTGAGCGCGCGGTCTAAGCTATCTAGATTCTGTGAATGCTGACAAACCTGTATGGGTTCTGTGAATAATCACGAAGCTTTCTGCCACAGCTCTCCCCAGTGCAGCCCTGCACCTAGGCAACCCGAAGATCGAAGGTCAATTTGTGTCTCATAAGCCCATGGCATTCCGGCTGCTGACTGCAACTCTTTACCACTGGTCAGATGTTGACACTGAAATCTCCTGGCAGATTAAAGCTGTGTGCCGGACGAAGTCTCAAACTCTGGACCTTTGCCTTTCGCGTGCAAGTGTTCTACCGACTGAGCTACCCAAGCATGACACACGATCCTCTCCTCATAGCTTTACTTCCTCCAGTACCTCATCTCCTATCTTCCAAACTTCACAGAAGTTCACCTGTGAAACATGCAAAAGTAGCACCTCTGGAAGAAAGGATACTGCGGAGATATTGCTTAGCCACAGCCTCGCGGATGTTTCCAGAGTGAAATTTTTCCCCTGCAGCGGAGTGTGTGCTGATATGAAACTTCCGGGCAGATTAACGGCAGAGGTACGGTCCTGAGTCGTGTTTGGGTAGTTCCGTCGGCAGAGAACTTGCCCGTGAAAGGCAATGGTTCTAAGTTCGAGTCTCGGTTCAGCACACAGTTTTAATTTGTCAGGAAGTTTCAACACAGAATATGTTTGGCAACTGTGTGTTCGATCTTGTTACTTCACCCCTGTTCATTTGAATTAGTTACTCTGTGCTGAGATATTAAGTAACCATTATGGCAGTTACCAACTCGAAGGTGATACACTTGCAACTTTGAAAATATTTACCAGGACTGTTCTTGTATAAAAATCATTTTGTTTAAGCAGGTTATTTAAATTATTTTGAGAAAAGCTACTGACTACCATAGCCACACTAGTGACTCAGCTGTTCAAAAAATGTTCAAATGTGTGTGAAATCTTATGGGACTTAACTGCTAAGGTGATTAGTCCCTAAGCTTACACACTACTTAACCTAAATTATCCTAAGGACAAACATACACACCCAAGCCCGAGGGAGGACTCGAACCTCCGCCGGGACCAGCCGCACAGTCCATGACTGCAGCGCCTCAGATCGCTCGGCTAATCCTACACGGCGACTGAGCTGTGACTATTTGATAACAGTGATTACTGTGACTATGACTGGTTTATGCGTATGTGTCTAAACGCAGTATGAGTATGTTCATACGTTACTTCCATTCGCAGTTTTTTTGAAGCGATGTGATTAAGCTGGACTGTATGAATTGGCGCCCTGTAATAGTGCTCAGTGATTTACTATTTGTGTCTACTGTGTTTCACTTTCTGACAAAGTGTTTTAAAGTGCTTCTAAATTAATTTATCTGTTATCACTGGGTAATTATTTCATGTATCTTAGCGTACACCTATTTAATATCCTCCCTGACTATCATCAGGTAATTTCAGCTGCAATGAATCCGACTACCGTTGAAAATAATTATAAACCCTCTCCGCAGTGAGATTAACTTCAGATCGTGTCACCATCCTGCAAACTTTGTTTTGTTAACACGCTGGTAGTGACGACAGTTCTTCGTAGGCAAAACTCATTGTGTTGGCTGTACCAGCTAAATATTATGTGTCACGATCAAAAGCTAGATTGCGTGGGTGCAATCCGTAGGCTACTTAACGTAGTAACTACAAATTTAAGGAGGCGTCCCTCTGGAAGACATGTCATTAATCAATTTGTATTGTTCGCTTTTGTTACCATTAGTGTGTTCGGCATCTCCATATCGACATCAAGTGACAGTAGAAATTTTTAGTATTTGTAGGTTTTAGAATTTAAATGATAAGAGAGAGGCTTGCGGTTACATTGTTTCGAAAAGGTTAAACAAACGTCAATGTTTCAAGTTCTGTCTACAACGAGGTCATTACAGTCGGTGTACCAGTTCGGTTGGACGAACACACGTAAGAATTTTTTTTTCCTTATGGGACTTAACTGCTAAGGTCATCAGTCCCTAAGCTTACACCCTACTTAACCTAAACTATCCTAAGGACAAACACACACACCCATGCCCGAGGGAGGACTCGAACCTCCGCCGGGACAGTAAGAATATTAACCCTGACCTCATCTAAGGATCAAAGAAACCGTTCTCAACATTCGCCTGTGGTGGTTTCGGGAAACTGTTGACAATGTAAATCAGGATAGCCGTACGGAAGTCTGAACCCAAGTCCTTCCTAGAACAAGTCACATGTCTTGTCTCCTGCATTATATCAGTATCGATCAGCATCTCGAGTGCCTCTGAACAAGAATAGAGTGGGGGAGAGGGAGGTGCCCTTTTAATTTTCTGCTGTAAAGATGTAGATGGCAACAGAAATTCTCTATGTGTGACCTGTAACAGGAAAAAAAAAAAGAAAAATTGAAAAGTAGAAAGGGAACTGGGAAACGAAGAACAGAAGGAAAAAAAAAAAAATCAGTCAGCATGGAAACATGCAGAAAAAGTAAAACCAAATGCCGTACCACCAACAGAAGACACAGGGAAACATAAAGGAAACAAAGTTGAAAAAGTAAAGAATACTGCAGAAGCAAGTTATAAGGCAGCAGTTGGAAAGTACGAACGCTTATTGTTCTCATTCATGCAACATCATAAAAAGTAATTACGTCTACTCGGATGTGGAACATGCTGTGTCCACCATCACAGACGGTGCCCATAACCACAGGGGGTGCCACCACCCAGGCAGTCTACAGAGTGGTTCTCATCGAGGGCGCACATAACAGGAACCCATTGACGCTTATGTCATACGACTCACGAATAGTGGGCTCCATCTGCCAATAGTTATCTATGCCACCATACGGACAGTGACACCCAAATATTTCGCAGGTCGACGTCCTTCCATCGTTCGTGAATGCGAATGCGCAGCTTTACTCGGTCATTTATCCAGTTTCCAGCAATCGTCGATCATCATTTACCGCTGTTATCAGCCAGCAGCTATCAACGAGCTATCATCTACATGTACATACTTGCTCTGGAATTCACAAGTAAGTGCCTGATGGAGGGCTCATCGAAACATCTTCAACCCATTTCTCCACCGTTCCACTCTCGAACAGAACGCGGGAGCCGGCCGGAGTGGCCTGGCGGTTCTAGGCGCTACAGTCTGGACCCGGGCGACCGCTAGGGCCGCAGGTTCGAATCCTGCCTCGGGCATGGATGTGCGTGATGTCCTTAGGTTATTTAGGTTTAATTAGTTCTAAGTTCTAGGCGACTGATGACCTCAGAAGTTAAGTCGCATAATGCTCAGAGCCATTTGAACCATTTAGAACGCGGGAAAAACTAACACTTAAATCTTTCTGTGCGACCTCTGATTTCTCTTATTTCATTATGATCATCATTCCTTCTAATGCAGTTTGGCGCGAACAAAATATTTTCACACTCAGAAGACAAAGTTGGTGATTGAAATTTCATGCCGCAACGAAAATCGCCTTTGCTTTAATGATTACCACCCCAATTTGCATACCACATCCGTGGTACTCTCTCCCGTATTTCACGATAATACAAAACGAGCTTCACTTCTTTGACTTTTTCAATGTCCTCCTTCAATACTATCTGATGAGGATCCCACACAGCACTGCAATACCCCAGAAGAGGGAGGAAAAGCGTTGCGTAAGCAGTGTTTTTAACAGACCTGTTGATTTTGCTATGTATTGTGACACAAACGAATTACAGACATTGGCTGCGAGTGGGCATTGATTTAAATCCTTGGGAAAGTCGAAAATTTAGGTCGGACGGGAATACGAACCCGGGTCCCCTGTTTACTAGGCAGATGCTCTGATCACTAAGCCATCCGGATACAGTGATCATCGCAACTGCATGGACTACCGTAGCACGCCTCCCGACAGACACAGACTATCAACTTATCCACACAATGCTAATACAGCGGCCCTTGTCCATTATCCTCATTACTCGCGATATTTCGCCGATTCCCGTAAGAGTTCGAGCACTCGGAGGAGGACATCCAATGATACCACAGTCTACCCCTCACCCACCCCGTGTGTGGGTGGTTAGTGGTAATTTTGAAATCTTCAAAGGGAATCCCCGTTTTTTTGTTGCAGATTACGACTCTGGGGCAAAATCTACATACGTTTTGTCTGAAGTATTGTAGTCCTTACTATTCTTAAAGGCCACTCACTAAAGTACTTAATTTTAAATATGAAAGGAGAATTAGTTACGATTTGTTACATGGTCCCGATGTGAGAGCCATCTAGTGTCTGCAACACACTATACAAAGGTTGTCTTTACTTGCACCTTACACGCCATTTAAAATGGATTTGCACTGTTTAGAATACGTCCAGCATATATAAACAGTTGTGCTATTGTGTACTGTGTTTGTATGACCCAACAAGCAACGGTGAGCAATACGTATATGGGCATAGCCTGTTGCACAAGGTGTTTTATGTTTTAAAATATTTTAGGGATGACAAACCTTTTATAACGTGCTATTTTTATCCACTTGAATTTCTTATAATTGTCACAGTGTGTGGTTTTTTGTGTACAGTTTTTAGCTTTTTATCATCATTTTATAATCACCCCTTTTTTACACTGTCTTCCACTATTTTTCCCCTTCTATATGTCTGTTTCGCCGTATTTCCTCCTTTCCGTTTTTTTTAAGGGTCTCCATGTTCTGTACTTAATGTCTGTCTCTGGGCTGAAGAGCGGCGCTTATGCTGCTCCAGCCAGCCCATATGGGGCACTGAAATACATTAAATGAAAAAAAAAATATCCACTTGACATCTTGTGCGTGAGCTCAGCGCAAAATTAACATGTTTTACAACAAAAGATTTTGAGGTATGTAAATGTACATGTCCACTTCCTGTTTTTATAATACCAATCTAAAACTTGTGCATCAAATGCTACATCTTAACTTATGAGACATATTCCATGTATATGCACTTTCTTACACACCTGAATATGACAGCATTGTCTGTTGAAACCGGTTGTCTTAAACAAAAAAATATTTTGTGCGGTCTTGGCTGTTGAATGGTTTTTAACAATTAAATAGATAGATCTTCAGTTCTCACAAAATGAGAAAAGTCACTCGGTTTTCGTCTCAGGAGTTCATACCTTTTTGTGAAAGGAACAGTATTACACATTTCAATGCCGAATCGTTTCAGCATGAAGTCAACAAACGTACTAAAATATTTGTATGAACCTTCAACTCGCACGTGACTCGTTCCACAGTACAACAAGGATAATTAATTGTTAATATTTCTTTCGTACTACAGAGCTACTACACATAATACAAAATCCTCAGCAGAAAAACTGCATGGGGACCCCACCGCATTGTAACGTCAGTTTTAAAGCCACTCGTGCATCCACAGCCTGAGTATGACAACAGTTGGGACAAAAGCTTCTTACAGTCAGTGATAAGATAATCACTACCATATATAAATGCGGAAGGAAATCTTTCAAAAAAATGTTCAGATGTATGTGAAATCTTATGGGACTTAACTTCTAAGGTCATCAGTCCCTAAGCTTACACACTACGTAATCTAAATTATCCTAAGGACAAACACACACACCCATGCCCGAGGGAGGACTCGAACCTCCACCGGGACCAGCCGCACAGTCCATGACTGTAGCGCCTCAGACCGCTCGGCTAATCCAGCGCGGCGAAGGAAATCTTTACTACTGGCTCATTGACGCCAGCTGTCTTGGGCACCTGCGGTTGCAGCCACCAACTGTTCCCAACATGGCCACCGGCAGCAGTGGCCACCTGCAGCCGACCAACGATGCCCAGAAAATGGTGTACGACACGCTTGACCTCACAGACGAGGCTCTGGAAATGGACATGGCAAATAACTTACCCGACTGCCCCCTCACCGAGCTTTTGAGTATGGTTTTCTGCCACGACATAGACGAAGGCCAGGGGGAGTAACATGTCCAAACCCACAACATGCTCACATCATCATGCACAGAAGCATGAAGGTAAGGATGTAAGCTTCAACAACCCCTCCTGTCCTCCCACCAGCAGTGATGCTCAGTCCATCATCACACACAGTACACAACTATAGCCGGCCACCAACCAGACAGTCTGCAATGTGCTGTCACAGTTGCAGATTATTTGCTGTAGTCACAGCGCAGTAACTATCATCAAGTAACCACTGGAAAGTAAACAACGAGTATCAAGGTGTTTAACTTTCACAGAGCCGAAACTAACAGACTGTTAACCAGCTGCAATCCATGACTGAAAATCTGTTAAATTAGACAATCAGCATGCTCCGTGCTAAAAACTATACTTCAGTGTCACACATCATTCATCAGACATGCATGAGTATTTATACATACGAACTGGTGTTTCTTGTTTCATACTGTGTTGCCCAAGTTAATTCAGCTTTAGTATTAATTGCCTGGTCATGAGTCTTGCTACAAGTGTGCAAGCACGCCATCTTCAATAGGGCAACTACTTTCCTGTGGTAGGTGGTTCCCAACCTGATACCTTTATTTTCGGCGCCAAACTGTTTTGTTGAGCACAACGTAAAAGTGTGGATTTTTTTCTTATTGCACACTGGTTGAACATAATTCATCAACAATTTAAATATAGAATAGCAAGAAAACAATAGAAGATTGAGGTTTAATGTCCTTTCAACGACAAGGTAATTAGAGACAGTATATGAGCCATGATTAGGAAAGGACGGGGAAGTAAATTGGTTTTGTCCCTTTCAAAGTGCCGTCTTTTCTTTCTTCATTGTGATTTCATCCCCCCTCGCCCTACGTGGGCCGATGGGAGGGGGGGGATGGCTGGTAGCAGGTAGCGGTACAGCAGTGGAACTGCTCTTCAGCCATATAAACATGAAGATACAATGACAATGATTTTAAAATAGTGGTGAAATGTGAGGGTTATGAAAGACGAATGTAATAAGGCTGACTGAACGAATAGTTTAAAAATGGTGATAAAAATATGTTCGGACAGCAATGTTTAAAAAAAACACATGAAGAATCCTAAAAACACTCGAAAAACCCTGGAAAAACACAAAACAACACAGAAGAGACATTGACCATTAAAAACGAAGCACTGCACACTTGCACTAAATATGAAAGGACCTACCCTGGGATGGTAGACGAAAGGAAAAGTAGTCACAGGGGGACAGAGGAGAGGGATGGGGTTGGGAAATGAGGGCTAGTAAGAAATGGCAATAGGGATGGCTGTTAGGGAACAGGGGAAGAGAGGTAGCTGGCAGGGGGATCTGTGAATTTGACAGGGAAAAGGGAGTGAGGAGAGACTGGGAAGGGGAAAAGGAGGAGGTGTGGAAAGGGGGAGAGGAGGGAGGTCCTGTAGGGGGAAGAGAGGGTGGGGTGGATTTAGAGTTGGTAATAGGGGTACATTTCATGGTAGAGTTCATAATCTAGGAAAGGGAAGTGATTGAAATTTCCTAGGGAGAGGATGTGGAGGCTGTGCATCTGGAGCATGGGTGAGATGCGTAGCAGCACCCTAGGATCTGAGACGACGCACAGCAGGATTGTTAGAGTCTAATTTGCAGATGGTTTAGTTTACCGGGAGGCGTTCTACGTGCATGAGGAGAGACGGAAATTTGATGAGTTGGTAAAGGATCCGTGTGGGGGAAGGTAAGCAGATGCAGAAAGCAAGGCTAAAAGCATGATGTTCAAGGATCTGGAGGAACTTATACAACTTGATGCTGCAGATATCCGTGCAACACAGACATACCAAAAGATTGGGTATATCAGGGATTTGTATGTGTATAGGATAGTGGAGTGGTGTAATCCCCATGTTCAGCCAGTTAGTAGTTTTAGCCGGCTGCTGTGAGCGAGCAGTTCTAGGGGCTTCAGTCCGGAACCGCACGACTGCTACGGTCACAGGTTCGAATCCTGCCTCGGACATGGATGTGTGTGATGTCCTTAGGTTAGTTAGGTTTAAGTAGTTCTAAGTTCTAGGCGACTGATGACCTCAGATGTTAAGTCCCATAGTGCTCAGAGCCATTTGAACCATTTGGTAGTTTTAGCCTATTGTGGGCTTTCTCTTGGGTGGTTAGTAAGTGCGGTTTCTAGGTCAGTTGTCAGTTGCAGGTTATTCCAAGGTATTTTAGTATGTTAGTGAGATGGATACGACAGATGTAAATGATGAGGAATGGAGACAGAAGGTGCAGGTGGTGCATCTTACAACTATTCCCTGGGTTTTGGAGTTGTTAATCTTGAGGAGCAATTGTTTACACCGGGAGGTAAACTGATTGAGGTGGAGTTGGAGGGATCTTTGGGATTTCTGGAGTGTAGGATAGAGGGCTAGGAAAGTGGTGCCATCAGCATACTGAAAGAGGTGGATGGGAACAGGTGGTTTGGGAATGTCAGCTGTGTCAGAAGTAAAGGAGGTCGGAGAGAACAGAACATTGGGTCATGCCTGCACTGTGGTAGAAGGTACAGGAAAGAGTGTTGCTCACTATGACAAAGGACAGGTGAGCGGAGAGAAAGGACTCAATGAGGCCAACATCTGGGGTGGTGTTGCTTTCAGGACGAATGTGCTCTGGAGTGGGCACAACATTACCTTGGAGGGAGTCTGTAAACTGATGTCACCCCTGGAGTTCTATGGGGGATCAACTATGGATGATGGGGTTGGTGGCAATAATGTGTGTGGGAAAGATATAGTCAATTTGGGTGACGAAATGATAGGTGATGGAGTTATTAGGTCAGACGTAGATGTTAGTACAGGAAATGGTTAGGGTTTTGAAAAAGAGGCTGAGGATCATATGTCCAGGGGGATTATTGAGTAAAGGTTGTAGCTGAGTGGGGATGTTCCTGTGATGGGCAACTGCTACTCCACCCTGGACTAGGGGGAGGGGGTTATCAGTGCAGTGGAGGAGATAGGGAGACATTGGACGATGTGGTGTTGTTGGAGGAACATTTCATTGAGGATGAAGATGTTGACGCTTGTCAGTGGGGAGGAAGCGAATGATGCTGCGTAGGATCCTGTAGTGCTACCACGCGATGATGAGAGGCTAGGAAGCTGATAGCCTGGGTCAGGGATGGAGAGATTTATGCGATAATGTTGGGACAATGGAGTAGGAAGTGGACTTGATTTTGGGAGTATATGGTTTGGGTTTGAGGTGGCATACTGAGCAGGTGGCAAGGGCGATTTGCTGAAGGGTGTGTGAGTGTTGGAAGGGATGATCTCCTGAGCAGTGGATGACAGGTGGAGGGAGTTGTTAGGATGGATGGGATGGTCAATAGGATGGACAGGTACAGTTAATTCATGTTTGATGGGTGGGGGTTTCGCCTTGCACTTTGCAGACTATGTAGGGTGTGCATCATTACATGAGTTGCGGATGGGCGGGGAACCAAGTTTAGGACATTGCTTAAGGAAGTAGGACTGGGGGCAAGTGGGAGGACTCTTACAATCTGGAGTAAGGTGGTCAATATAGAGAAGGAATTTTTGGCATATGTAGGATAGGGGTGAGGGGGAGGGGGGGAATTTGGAGGATTCAACTTTATGATGGCAGTTGCAGATGAGGGTTCCCTCCATGAGGAGGCAGTCGAGCGTGGGACCATGCTCTGACAATATGCACATGAGGAGGTGGTTACAGAGTCACTGAAGATATGGCGTCGCGTCCAGCCGTGATGCATAATACCCGTATCTCGAGCAACGCCTGCACACGTAGCGTCGCTATCTCGGCTCGCACATGCGCACTATACTGCATCACAAACCACGTGCTCTCTGTTGAACAGCTGTGTTACTGACTGTTTGTGTATTTATTGTGCAATATGTCTGCATTAACTGATCAAGAAAGAGAGTATCCGGTGCTCTGGGACTTCTCAAAGTTGGAATACAGATATGTTAACTTACGTTACTTACCTGTAGCTTGGGAAGAAGTTTCACAAGCTTTAGGGAAGCCAAGTAAGTACGAAAAGTCCTTTTCGTGCTGTATTTTACGGTGGAGTTAAGACAGCAGTACTGAGTCCGTATTACGACAGTGCAACTTTTTCCTTGTTATGGAAGATTTTTTCATGTTTTCGTATTCTCCTGTATTTTAGTGACTAAAATGGCCATTCTCCGTATAACCAGATAGACCTGGATAATGTGATCGCTACTTGTTCTTCGCTACGAAAATAAACAATAAATCTCTAGATATCAATATACTTCTTACGCTACATCCATTTAATTTTTTTAAAAAAAGAATATTACTATAACTCAATTAGAAACTGAATAATTAACTAAAATTGTATATCAATCTCTAACTCAAAAATTGTAAGGAATTGTTATAATAAACGCTACGTCGTTCTCCTGGCTAAATGACTGAAAGTAAAACGCCGAATTCAATTAAGTTAATATCATGTTCTTTTTTTCCACTAGAACACGTGCAAATACTTTTTTTGGTAAATTAATGGGTGTATGAAAGTTGGCTTTGAAATTAGAAGGTGACAAGTATTTGTTGCTGATTTCCTTTGTTAGATGCTAATTGACAGTGAAATAAAAATAATCCTATTTAGTCCACGATGGACTTCATCAGGAATCTGTAACCGTTTTTAATGACAAAGAACAAACTGAAATAAATTTTTCTGTGTCAGTAACATTTTATTTTCTCCCCCCACGCGTTTCGAGAGTTTGCACCCTCAGAGGTTGTTGGCATGTACCGGGTGATCAAAAAGTCAGTACAAATTTGAAAACTTAATAAACCACGGAATAATGTAGATAGAGAGGTAGAAATTGACACACATGCTTGGAATGACATGAGGTTTTATTAGAACAAAAAAAAGTTCACAAAATGTCCGACAGATGGCGCTGGACAGCAAAACGTCAATGAATGCGCATGACAATCGTATATAAAAGCAGCTGTAATGAGAGTGCAGTGTGGGCGTTTCAAAAGATGACGGAAGATGACGATTGGCTGAGTAACGTGTTGTGGACCGACCAAGCTCATTTCACGCTCCGAGGGTCTGTCAACGCCCACAACGGTAGAATTCGGGCTGCCGAAAATCCTAGAACTGTCGTGGAAACTGCATTGCACGACGTGAAAGTCACGGTATGGGTTGGATTTACCACATCTACCGTTATCGGGCATTTTTCCTTCGACATAATGTGTGAGTCTGGTTTTGTAACTGCTACCGTGACTGGTGAGAGGTACGCCGATATGTTACAGCCGGCCGGGGCGGCCGAGCGGTTCTAGGCGCTACAGTCTGGAACCGCGCGACCGCTACGGTCGTAGGTTCGAATCCTGCCTCGGGCATAGATGTGTGTGATGTTCTTAGGTTAGTTAGGTTTAAGTAGTTCTAAGTTCTAGGGGACTTATGACCTTAGAAGTTGAGTCCCACAGTGCTCAGAGCCATTTGAACCATTTGATATCTTACAGAATCGCATCATCCCCAGCATGGCTGATAAATACCTGCTGGAACGCACGATGTTTATGCAGGATGGCGCTCCACTCCATATTGCTAGACGAGTCAAAGATCTCCTGCGCGCGTCGTTTGGTGATGATCGTGTGTTCAGCCACCACTTTCGTCATGCTTGGCCTCCCAGGTCCCCAGACCTCAGTTCGTGCGATTATTGGCTTTGGGGTTACCTAAAGTCGTAAGTGTATCGTGATCGACCGACATCTCTAGGGATGCTGAAAGACAACATCCGACGCCAACGCCTCACCATAACTCCGGACATGCTTTACAGTGCTGCTCACAACATTATTCCTCGGCTACAGCTATTGTTTAGGAATGATGGTGGACATATTCAGCATTTCCTGTGAAGAACTTCATCTTTGCTTTGTCTTACTTTGTTATGCTAATTATTGATATTCTGATCAGATGAAGCGCCATCTGTCGGACATTTTTTGAACTTTTCTATTTTTTTTTTTGTTCTAATAAAACCCCATGTCATTCCAAGCATGTATGTCAATTTTTACCTCTATATCTACATTATTCAGTGATTTATTCAGTTTTCAAATTTATACTGACTTTTTGATCACCCGGTACAAAAGTTGCATTGTACGCCACAGAGCGTCACGCGCTTGGTTTATAATCAGCGATACAGTGCTAATGCCGGCTCTGCAGATAAAGCATATAGTATTGTATGAGTTTCCAGTAGCGAGATACCTAAAAAAAAAAGAGTTGTTGCTATAGAGGCTATTATAAAAACAGAAAGGAAGAAACTACGAGATGCCCATAGGAATGTCCTCTGAAGGAGAGAGACAAAAAGTGGCTGTAACAAACTCGAAAACCTGGAAGTACGAGAAATAAATGGAGTTTTTACTGTCCGCATTGCCAGTTAATAACCAGTGAGTATTAAAATTATTCTTGAACTGATATTTTTAAACAGAACATCCCGCCAGAGCATGGTGGTCTTGCATTAAAATACATTGCAGTACAATTATTGCTTTGGTGGGACCATAATAAATAAATAACAAAAGGCATATCCTCTGGTGAAAGTAATTTTTTATTTGTTTGTTAAATTTAATTTCTTCTAGGCATGACAGTAATATTCCTGATGTCATGGATGACTCGCAGTTTACTGAAAATCAAACTAACGATAGCGACACTGTTAATGGTTAAGCTTCCACTGTTCCTGAAGACGATGCACTTATCAACTCTGACAACGATATCAACATAGTCCGGAACAAACCCAAAGGAGTCGACAAAGTTCTGAATTTTCCGAAAAAAAAAACATAAAAACAAACCTGTTCGTTCTGTCCCTGACGAAACAGATTCGTTTTTCGGCAGCATATCAATTTCGGATACAAAAAATTACCTGGAAGGGTACAAAACTGAGTTAAAGAGAGAGAGGCAGTAAACCGAGCTGAAGATGAAAACGACTCTTTCATGACTTAAATAATGTCGGTAGTACGTCAAACTCGCTCTCCATTCGTGTCTCCAAGTATCTCCTCTAGCAGCTCAACATGTTCAGCTAGTAACTATTCCAACGATCCAACGACCCTTCGCTGTAAAAATGAGGGATCACTCACAGAAACCGACATGTTCCTCCGATCTTGCAAGAAGACAGAGGTGTTGATTTGTTAGTGGAAAACTATTCAGAGCAACTAAAATGAGACTTTAAATACTCTAAGCACAAACCTCATGAAATTTAAACTCAAACTGAAAACATTCCTTAAACAGATATCTTATTATGGTTGTGGCTTGTTAACGTATTATATCATTATTTTATGTTGTCTTGTCACGGCTGTAGACACATATGCTAGTGTGATATAATTGTAACCAACATACATTTTTACTCCATTTTCTACAACCGCCTACACGAATAGACTACATTTCAATTTTAACATTAGGGACAACCTGCCGGTGAGTGACAGAGGGTACCTTGAGTGCCTCTATCGGTTCTCCCTTCTATTCCAGTCTCGTATTGTCCGTGGATAGAAAGATTGTCGGTATGCCTCTGTGTGGGTTCTAATCTCTCTGATTTTATCCTCATGGTCTCTTCGCGAGATATACGTAGGTGAGAGCAATATACTGCTTGACTCCTCGGTGAAGGTACGTTCTCGAGACTTCAACAAAAGCCCGTACCGAGCTACTGAGCGTCTCTCCTGCAGAGTCTTCCACGGAAGTTTATCCCTCATCTCCGTAACGCTTTCGCGATTACTAAATGATCCTGTAACGAAGCGCGCTCCTCTCCGTTGGATCTTCTCTATCTCTTCTATCAACCCTATCTGGTACGGATCCCACACCGGTGAGCAGTATTCAAGCAGTGGGCCAACAAGTGCACTGTAACCTACTTCCTTTGTTTTCGGACTGCATTTACTTAGGATTCCTCCAATGAATCTCTGTCTGGCATCTGCTTTACCGACGATCAACTTTATATGATCGTCCCATTTGAAATCACTCCTAATGCCTATTCCCATATAATTTACGGAATTAACTGCTTCCAGTTACTGACCTGCTATTTTGTAGCTAAATGATAAGGGATCTTTCTTTCTATGTATTCGCAGCACATTACACTTGTCTACATTGAGATTCAATTGCTATTCCCTGCACCATGCGTCAATTCGTTGCAGATCCTCCTGCATTTCAGTACAATTTTCCATTGTTACAACCTCTCGATATACCACAGCATCATCCGCAAAAAGCCTCAGTGAACTTCCGATGTTATCCACAAGGTCATTTATGTATATTGTGAATAGCAACGGTCCTACGACACTCCCCTGCGGCACACCTGAAATCACTCTTACTTCGGAAGACTTCTCTCCATTGAGAATGGCGTGCTGTGTTCTGTTATCGAGGAACTTTTCAATCCAATCACACAATTGGTCTGATAGTCCATATGCTCTTACTTTGTTCATTAAACGACTGTGGGGAACTGTATCAAACTCCTTGCGGAAGTCAAGAAACACAGCATCTGCCTGGGAACCCGTGTCTATGGCCCTCTGAGTCTCGTGGACGAATAGCGCGAGCTGGGTTTCACACGATCGTCTTTTTCGGAACCCATGCTGGTTCCTACAGGGTAGATTTCTAGTCTCCAGAAAAGTCACTATAGTCGAACAGAATACGTGCTCCAAAACTCTACAACTGATCGACGTTAGAGATTTAGGTCTATAGTTCTGCACATCTGTTCGACGTCCCTTCTTGAAAACGGGGATGACCTGCGCCCTTTTCCAATCCTTTGGAACGCTACGCTCTTCTAGAGACCTACGGTACACCGCTGCAAGAAGGGGGCAAGTTCCTTCGCGTACTCTGTGTAAAATCGAACTGGTATTCCATCAGGTCCAGCAGCCTTTCCTCTTTTGAGCGATTTTAATTGTTTTTCTATCCCTCTGTCATCTATTCGATATCTACCATTTTGTCATCTGTGCGACAATCTAGAGAAGGAACTACAGTGCAGTCTTCCTCTGTGAAACAGCTTTGGAAAAAGACATTTAGTATTTCGGCCTTTAGTCTGTCATCCTCTGTTTCAGTACCATTTTGGTCACAGAGTGTTTGGACATTTTGTTTTGATCCACCTACCGATTTGACATAAGACCAAATTTTCTTAGGATTTTCTGCCAAGTCAGTACATAGAAATTTACTTTCGAATTCTTTGAACGCCTCTCGCATAGCCCTCCTCACGCTACATTTCGCTTCGCGCAAGTTTTGTTAGCCTGCAAGGCTTTGGCTATGTTTATGTTTGCTGTTAAGGTCCCTTTGCTTCTTCAGCAGTTTTCTAACTCGCTTATTGTACCATGGTGGCTCTTTTCCATCTCTTACGATCTTGCTTGGCACATACTCATCTGATGCATATTGTACGATGGTTTTGAACTTTGTCCACTGATCCTCAACACTGTATGTACTTGAGACAAAACTTTTGTGTTGAGCCGTAAAGTACTCCGAAATCTGCTTTTTGTCACTTTTGCTAAACAGAAACATCTTGCTACCTTTTTTAATGTTTCTATTTACCGATGAAATCGTCGATGCAGTAACCGCTTTATGATCGCTGATTCCTTGTTCTGCGTTAACTGTTTCAAATGTTGCGGGTCTGTGTGTCACCAAAAGTTCTTCAGCTGGCAGTGCTTCTGTAATTTGTGTCCTGTTTTTTTTTTTTTAATGTCACTGCCGATGAGTGATAAAACTTCATTGAACTGCTCTTCATTAAACCTAAAATAAATTTTAAACTTTTCATTGTCAAGCTGTAAATCTTGCATTAGGTAGTTGTATTCGACATACACTGTTCTAACATTTATCGGATGAACCCAATTCGACTTATTTGATATTGAAAATAACAACAGAATTTCATCATCGCTATCGTTGCCTGAACGACAGTGCATCCATGACACACTAGAGTTGGAGACTGGCTCACAACGCGGCACACTGAACGTCATTTCTAGTACCATCCGTAAACAGCATTCAAGTTAGCGCGTCGTCTTAACAAATGAGCAAATACGAAGACGGAATATATTACGTGGCTTTCGGTTTGAAGGGTACGTATCTCGAATCGGCATACGTGCTACGCACGGCGACGTCTTCCGAAGGCGTAGCTCGAGATACGCTACGCCAGTGTGAAACGACCTTACGGAATTGTGCCGATGACGACTCGTATAGTGACAGTAATTAGTCTCTAAACAGCATTGAACTTAAATACACGGTCCACTCACAAGTGAGCACCGCCTACGTCCGGCGTCAGCGTGCAATAACCACTCACAGACGGCAGGTGGCACCACTAGCACTAGAGAGTATTGATGTGTCGCGGAATAGCAAAGAGTTGGAAACGTGGAATATTGTCAGAGTTTCGTTGCCTACGCTGAGAGTCAGAGGCAGTAGGTTGGCCAAGAAGTAAGAGGATTGCACATGTGTCGGAATGTGTCGTCACGCATGCGCAATGGCCTAGTTACACACAACAGGCGAGAGAGAATTGCTTAGCACGCGGGTTTGTGTTAGACGGAGACTTTAGTAGAGTGCAAGACGGAGGTATAGCGTCAGCTGTACTGCATTTCACAACTTCGCCGTAACAACACGTAACTCTGTCGCAAGAACACCTAAGGGACTAGTACGACAGAAAAGTCAGCAGTATAAGTGGAACGAATGCTGTCATTACAAACGAGCATGATGTCAGGACGTCGCTCGTGCTTTGTGCCAGCTTTGATAGCAACAAGGCACTCGCAGTTAGCAGTTAGACTTGCAGTTAGATGTGTACTGGGTCGCTGCGTAGCGCTCAGCTCGGTGATCGACATGTAATCTTTATTTAGGAGATGTTGCAGTAAGGGCGGCCCATCCAGCAGCAGACGTGAGGGGACAGTACCAGCTCTGGTCCTCTCTCCTGCCGCTGTCAATCATCAACCCAGGATTAGCAGACATCGCGGTAGACTCGCTCGCTGCCAATGCTGACCACATCAGTGAGCTGTCGTCGAGATCGTGCGGGGCCTAGGCCCTTTGCATCCGCCGTCGCAACCGGGTGAGCCAACGACGCTGGGGGACTGCAGCCCGTTCCGCCCGTCCACCGCGGACGAACCACCAGGAGGAGCAGGAAAGAAGACGGGATGGGATAGAGTACACTCCGCACTACGAGAACGCCTCTCGTGCCGACAGCGCCGGGACTCCAACCCGGAGCCTATTGCTGTCCGTCGTCGAGTCGGCCGGCCAGCCGGCGCCGCCAGCCACACGCGGCCGAAGTAAGGGCATTTCTCCGCTACGTCACAGCACGCGGCGCTGCGCTAGCAACACTGTGCGGCCCGGATCTGGTGCCATCGCTACGAGTCAGCGAGGACTCGGGGAAGGTCGTTGATATCACCAAGCCACATTGTACTCGGCAGGAATAAAGATGTTACCAATTAATAATGTTTCTTTGGCGTCTCTGACGCGCCCACACTCATTTCCTAGCATCCTGACAACCGGAGAGGTCACCGCTCGGCCATCCAGTCCACCGTAGGCGACCGGGACCACCGGGACGCCTACAGTATATAAAGTGTGTCGCAGAGAAGGTGGAAACCGTGCAGTCGTCGTAATGCGGAAACGGAGTGGTTTATCTGACGTCTAAAAGGGCATGATCATTAAATTTCCGGCCAACAGCGGAAACATTTCCGAATCAGCTATATTTGGAAACTGTTCACGTGCCACCTTGGTTAAAATAGTCGGTGCATAGCAAAATGGCACTACCCGAATCTGGCGCCGAGTCAACTGTGATGCACTGCGGGCCATAGATGATAGATGTAAACGATGGCTGCGGAGATGTACACGGGAGAATAGAAGTGCATTGCTGAGCAGCTGACCGCCAAGACGGACCAAGGGGCTACCAACGCAGTCTCCTCAACGTTCGTTCAGCAAACGTTCCTGTGCACCGGTCTCCGCAGCAGGTGCCTGGTTCATGCACCAATGCTGACTGCTGTCTGTCGGCGACGAAGACGAGAAATTGCGCGTCAATACCCCAACTGGGTGTCCACTGAGAGGCGACAGGTCGCGTTTTCAGATGTATCACGCTTTACACTCCATCGCACAGATGGTCGTTACCATGTACGTTTGGAGCGTCCGATTCGGGTAAATTCCTTCGCTGTCCGTCCTTGTTTTCTATCTTAGAGTGTACTTGCGTGTTGTTGGAACGTACCGGTAACAAATCTAGCAGCCCTCCTTTGACATCTTCCTTTAATCCGACGTCTTAGGGACGCAAAAAATCCAACCAGTACCCAAGAAACTACTGTCCTACAGGCGGTCTCCTTTAAAGATGAACCACATTTTTCTAAAAGTCTCCCAATAAACCAAATTCGACCATTCGCTTTCCCAACCACAATCCTTACGTGCCCGATCCATTTCCTATCGCTTTGTAACGTTATGCCAAGATATTTAATCGACGTGACTATGTCAAGCAGCACACTGCTAATGATGTATTCGAAGATTGTGGGATTTTTTTTTCCTACTCATCTGCATTAATTTACATTTTTCTACGTTTAGAGCTAGCTGCCACGCATCACAGCAACTAGAAATTTTGTCTACGTCATCTTGTATTCTCCTACAATCATTCAGCGAAGACACCTTGTTGTACGCCACAGCATCATCAGCAAACAGCCGCAGCTTGTTGCTCACACATTCCGTCAGAACGTTTATGTATATAGAGAATAACAACGGTCTTGTCACAATTCCCCGAGGTATTCCTCACGATACTCTCGTCTCTGATGAACACTCGCCGACGAGGTCAACGTACTGTGTTTATTACTTAAGAAGTCTGGGAGCCACTCACGGTCCGCAGGTAGTGGTCGTGCGGTAGCGTTCTCGCTTCCCACGCCCGGGTTCCCGGGTTCGATTCCCGGCGGGGTCGGGGATTTTCTCTGCCTCGTGATGACTGGGTGTTTGTGATGTCCTTAGGTTAGTTAGGTTTAAGTAGTTCTAAGTTCTAGGGGACTGATGACCATAGATGTTAAGTCCCATAGTGCTCAGAGCCATTGGAACCATTTGAGCCACTCACGTATCTGGAAACGTATTCCTTCGTTAACAGTGTGCAGTGGGGCACAGTGTCAATCGCTTTTCGAGAAATCAGGAATATGGAATCTGCCTGTTGCCCTTCATCCATAGTTCGCAGGATAACATGTGTGAAAAGGGAAAACTGAGTCTTTTCCGCCTTTAATCCACTTACTCGGCACATACTTCTGCTGAGCACAATTCACAATCCGTTTAAACTTTGGACATAACTCCTCTACGTCCATCGTACTGGACTTAAATGACGTCCGTTCATTTTCTAAGTGGGATGCTAACAAATGGTAGATATCGAAATAGACGACAGAGGGACAGAGAAACAATTAAAATCGCTCAAAAAAGGAAAGGCCGCTGGACCTGATGGGATACCAGTTCAATTTTACACAGAGTACGCGAAGGAACTTGCCCCCTTCTTGCAGCGGTGTACCGTAGGTCTCTAGAAGAGCGTAGCGTTCCAAAGGATTGGGAAAGGGCGCAGGTCATCCCCGATTGCAAGAAGGGACGTCGAACAGATGTGCAGAACTATAGACCTAAATCTCTAACGTCGATCGGTTGTAGAGTTTTGGAGCACGTATTCTGTTCGACTATAATGACTTTTCTGGAGACTAGAAATCTACCCTGTAGGAATCAGCATGGGTTCCGAAAAAGACGATCGTGTGAAACCCAGCTCGCGCTATTCGTCCACGAGACTCAGAGGGCCATAGACACGGGTTCCCAGGTAGATGCTGTGTTTCTTGACTTCCGCAAGGAGTTTGATACAGTTCCCCACAGTCGTTTAATGAACAAAGTAAGAGCATATGGACTATCAGACCAATTGTGTGATTGGATTGAAGAGTTCCTCGATAACAGAACACAGCACGCCATTCTCAATGGAGAGAAGTCTTCCGAAGTAAGAGTGATTTCAGGTGTGCCGCAGGGGAGTGTCGTAGGACCGTTGCTATTCACAATATACATAAATGACCTTGTGGATAACATTGGAAGTTCACTGAGGCTTTTTGCGGATGATGCTGTGGTATATCGAGAGGTTGTAACAACGGAAAATTGTGCTGAAATGCAGGAGGATCTGCAGCGAATTGACACATGGTGCAGGGAATGGCAATTGAATCTCAATGTAGACAAGTGTAATGTGCTGCGAATACATAGAAAGAAAGATCCCTTATCATTTAGCTACAAAATAGCAGGTCAGCAACTGGAAGCAGTTAATTCCATAAATTATATGGGAGTACGCCTTAGGAGTGATTTAAAATGGAATGATCATATAAGGTTGATCGTCGGTAAAGCAGATGCCAGAATCCCAAGGAAATGCAATCCGAAAACAAAGGAAATATGTTACAGTACACTTGTTCGCCCACTGCTTGAATACTGCTCACCAGTGTGGGATCTGGACCAGATAGGGTTGATAGAAGAGATAGAGAAGATCCAACGGAGAGCAGCGCGCTTCGTTACAGGATCATTTAGTAATCACGAAAGCGTTACGGAGATGATAGCTAAACTCCAGTGTAAGACTCTGCCGGAGAGACGCTCAGTAGCTCGGTGCGGGCTTTTGTTGAAGTTTCGGGAACATACCTTCACCGAGGAGTCAAGCAGTATATTGCTCCCTCCTACGTATATCTCCCAAAGAGACCATGAGGATAAATTCAGAGAGATTAGAACCCACACAGAGGCATACCGACAATCCTTCTTTCAAATATGGTTCAAATGTCTCTGAGCACTAGGGACTTAACGTCTAAGGTCATCAGTCCCCTAGAAGTTAGAACTACTTAAACCTAACTAAACTAAGAACATCAAACACATCCATGCCCGAGGCAGGATTCAAACCTGCGACCGTAGCAGTCGCGCGGTTCCTGACTGTAGTGCCTACAACCGCTCGGCCACCCCGGCCGTCAATCCTTCTTTCCACGAACAATACGAGACTAGAATAGAAGTGGGAACCGATAGAGTTACTCAAGGTACCCTCTGCCACACACCGTCAGGTGGCTTGCGGAGTATGGATGTAGATGAAGATGATTACCTACTCTTTCCACCAAAAATACTCTCCTAGACTTATCGATTGATTTGTTAATGTCAGGAATATATCTATATGATGACATCATTGTCACTAACCTCTGTCTCTATACTGACATCGTAGGTCAAGTCAGTTTGTGGCTAAAAGGTCTAAAATTTATCCATTGCGTGTGGGCTGCCGAACTACCTGCTCAAGACAATTGTTGGAAAATGTGTTCAAAAGTACATCGCAAAACTGCCGGTCTGTAGCCCCTGCAATGAAGCCGTAGACGTCCCAGTTGCATGATCTCGGTATTTCCGCGCTACTGACTGTGGACTTCCTTTGAACGACTCTAAAGCTTTTATAGCAGAATCGGTTGGCCGGTTAAAGCATCCAACAAACAACCTGAGCCAAGCGGAGTGGCCGCGCAGTTTGAGGCGCCATGTCAAGGATTGCGTGGCCCCTCCCACTGGAGGTTCGAGTCCTCCCTCGGGCATGGGTGTGTGTGTGTTGTCCTTAGCATAAGTTAGTTTAAGTAGTATATACGTCTAGAGATCGATGACCTCAGCATTTTGGTGCCTAAGGAATACACACACATTTGAACATTTTGAATTAATTTGATTTCACCTAGACCAGTTATACGCATCCATATATAACTTCATCGTCACACTCAAATTCGACCTCAGTGGAGAGAGTATTTTTGTCAACTAAAATGAACACTCCACCACCTACGGCGTCTAATTTGTCTCTCCGATGTACGTTCTATGACTCACTAAATTTTTCAGAGCTGTTTTACTTGGATTTCAGTTAGTTCTCGGTCCTGAGAATAATTTGAGAGCGAGAATTTTTTGGAGGACAGTAAATTCGGGCACTTTGTTACGAATACTTGGACAATTTACTGATAAAATTCTGACAGTCAACTTATCATTACTCTGAACGCAGTCTGATTCCGCCATATGCGTGTCGACTAGCGAGAGTTCGTCACAGCACCTCAAACTACCTCGTAGCGTGAAAAACCCTCATGTGCACTCTGCAAGCACTCTGCTACCCGAGGTCCTGCTTCCTTTCAGTGGTGCACCTCTGACCTATCAACGTGATTCCTAGAATTCTCTATGCTATAACTCAGCTTCAGAAATCTGCACCGAAGACTGTCACAGAGTCGACGAAATCTTTGGTTGACACCCTCCACTCGGCTCCATATCGATGAACCCCGATCAACTCTGAGAACAATGCTGCAAACTACAAGATCTGTTTGTGCCCCGCACACGAGGCCAGCAGCCTTCATTACATCCTCCAGGCGCTCGCATGAACTGAGGATGGCCTCAGAATCTAAACGACAGGCATCAATCGTGCCGACATGAGCCACAGCTTGCAGACTACTGCACACTGCATGCTGGATAGCCTCCGGGAAGGCCTCTTCCACATCTCGGATGATTCTCCACAACAGACATACCGAGTGCATTGTGGCTTTGTTTCCGGAACTGAACGCTTTTTTCCTAAGGGAATACGCAATGCGCCTAATTTTGGAGCTGCTGATTAAGTAGCAAGTCCCTCCCCACACGTGCCTGCTCGGACCCTGCCGAATGAACGGCCACTTGCCCACTCACAGGGTGAATAGGCGACGCCAGACGGTGACCAGTCTCCAGACTGACCCGTCGCCTCGAGCGACACGAATGGATAACCACTCGCCAAGAGCCCATGGGAGCTTCCTCGGCAGCAGAGCCCGTGGACGTAACAAATGAATCCTAAGGTGTCCCACGTGACGCGCCGCATTCTCCGCCACTGCTATACCCCGAGTCAGCAGCCTCAAGATGACTGACCATAGCGAAGAGAGCATGCGCACATCCTAGCGATCCTAGCACAACTAACTGGTAAAATAAACTAACAAAGCATGATACCCTCCCGACATATCGCCAGTGGAGGTTGACTGCTAGTGAATTGTCTGGCTGGCCGTCCACAAGAAGTGACAGCTGTGCTATTGACTGCACGCATCTACGCTTTATAGTTACAAAGTAACGAGATTACACTTCTTACATGGGAAAAATGTTCAGAATTTAATAAATATATCACTAAAAAACTCAGAAAGAGCTAAATACGTAACTTACTGCTCTGTAGGTGTGCAATAGACGATCTACAATGACCTGTTACAAGGCGGCAAAATGCCAACGTTATTCAAACAGGCGATAGAAGCCTTAGTTCAAAAGAAGACCAGGCCCACGTCAGTCTCAAATCTAAGACCACAAAAACGACTCAACGCAGAGTTCAAGATTTCCACTCGCTCTAACAACGCACATGTCAAAAAAATTTTACAACATATACTTGTTCCTTACAAAAAATCGGCACTCCGAGGTCGGAGGATGACAGATACAATGGCTTACTGTCGAGGCTTTGCATATCTCAGTGTTCATGTTCCGACATCCCAGGTTTTAGCCTTTCTCGACTATGAGAAAGCTTAGAATAAGACTGGACATAAATGAAATCGTATGGGTTTGTTAAGGGTGTAATTAATGGCACCTGAATCTCTCTCTCCACTGAACGAATGTGAAGCACAATTTTACTAGAGGAGGGAGTAGTGTTGAAAAGGTAAAAAGAAAATGAGAATATTTGGAAATGTATTTAAAGGCACACTCAAAGGATAAAAATATATATAGTATTGTTTCACACATATGTAGTATTGTTTCACACGAAAATTCACTTACTTGCACAACGAAGGATTCTTTGGTTTGCTCCAGAAGGAAATTGAACGGAACTATAACATGTAAAATATTAGTTCATTTTATTACAATATACACACTTCAGTCACATTAATGTGATCACCGCCTAAGTTTGACGTCAGAGTACAATAACCACTCACAACGGCAAGTGGTAGCACTAGCAGTGGAGGGTGTATAAAGCGTATCGCGGGGATGGGGAAGACAGTGCAGTCGTGGTCGTAATGAGGAAAAGAACTGATTTATCTGACGTCCAAAAGAGTATGACCATTGGCTTCCGGACCAAGAGTGGAAGCATTTCTGAAAGGGCTAATTTTGTTAATTGTTCGTATACCGCCATGGTTAAGGTATACAGTGCAAGACGAAATGGCACTATCCAAAACCGGCACCGAGGCAACTGTGGCGCACCGCGGGCGATAGATGCCTGGGATGAACAACGGCTGCGGAGATGTGTAAGGGCGAATAGACGTGCAACTGTTGAAAAGCTGACTGCCCAGACTGCCCAGATGAACCAAGGGGCTACCAACACTGTCTCCTCAATAACTCTTCTGTGAACATTGCTCCGCATGGGCCTCCGTGGCAGGTACCTGGTTCGTACACCTTTGCAGACTGCTGTTCATCGGCGTCTATAACGCAAATGGACGTCCACTGAGTGGCGAAAGGTGGCCTCAGATGAATCACGTTTTGTGTTCAATTGCCCATATGGTCGTTGGCGTGTACGGTGTGAAACGTCTGTAAGAAAACGTCCTGCAAAAATCGTCTGGTGGGCCCAGACCATAGAGCATTTCCTGCTTTATCTAGTCACTGTGGATGTCAAAATGGATCAGCGCAAGTGTGCAGCTATCCTTGTGGGACCATATCCATCCCTACATACAGTTTGTTTTTCCTCGGCAAGACGACATCTACCAGCAGGACTGCGCACCTTGTCACACAGCTGACAGTGCACGTCCCTGATTCGAGGAGCGCCAGTATGAGTTTATCACACGTCCCTAGCCACCAAGCTCCCCACATTAAAACCCGATCGAGAATCTGTGGGGCTTCCTCGACCGGGCTCTTTGTGCCATGCATCCTCAGCTGAGAAACCTAGCGCAGCTGGACACAGCCCTGGAATCGACATGGCACCACATCTCTGTCGGTACCTTCCACAACCTTACTGACTCTCTTCCTGCTCGTCTTGCAGCGGTCAGCGCTGCGAAAAGTGCTTATTTAGGCTTTTAACAGATTGTCACATTAATGTCACTGGACAGTGTAGTTGTGAAGATTTACTTAACTTTGTACAGTCTATTTCCACAAGAATGTTCTGAGTACTTATGACTGTCTCTGAATAATGAAGTATCACTTATTACAGACAAATTTACAGGACTCTTCACTTGAAGAATGATCTCGTTAATGTTGTACCTAAAACATTTAATACACTGGCGCCTATTTAAGACGATGCTACTGTCTTACTCGCTGACTGCGAAGTGGGCCAAGCGTTCCTCTCCTCAGTCATTAATAGACAAGCCGCTGCGATGGCGTAGGGAAACTAGAAGGTTATGCCTGCTTTGCTCATTCATCGGAGCGGCATTCAGCGACTATGTTCTTCTGCGGTTTGGTTGCGAAGTGCCAACCTTGCTTCGGCAAGCCGCACTTCGGACGGCACCTCATACATTGCGATGACAAAAGTCGTGAGATGCTGATATGCACATATACAGATAACGGTAATATCGCGTACAGAACGTAAAAGGGCAGTGTATTGGCCGAGCTGTCATTTGTACTTAGTTGATTTATGCGGAAAGGTTTTCGATGAGATTATGGCCGCACGACGGGAGTTAACAGACTCTGCACGAGGAATGGCAGTTGGAGCTAGACACATTGGGACTTACATTTGTAAATCGTTAGGAAATTCAATATTCCGTGATCTACAGTGTCACGAGTGTGCCGAAATATAAAATTTCAGGCATTACCACTCACCACAGAGAACGCAGTGGCCGACGGCCTCACTTAACGACCGAGAGCAACAGCGTTTGTGCAGAGTGGTCAGTGCTAAGAACTAAGCAACACTGCTTTAAATAATCGCAGAAATCAATGTGGGATGTACGACGAACGTATCCTTTAGGACAGTGCGGTGACACTTGACGTTAATGGGCTATGGCAGCAGACGACCGACGCGAGTGTCATTGCCAACACCACGACGTTGCCAGAAGCACCTCTCCTGGGCTCGTGACCATATCGTTTGTACCCTAGACCCCGGAAAACCATGGCCTGGTAGGATGAGTCCCGATTTCAGTTGGTAAGAGCTGATGGTACGGTTCAAGCCATGGACCCAAGTTGTCAACAAGGCACTGTGCAAGCTGGTGGTGGCTCCACAATGGTGTGGGTTGTGTTTACATGGAATGGACTAGATCCTCTGGTCCAACCAAAGCGATCATTGACTGGAAATTGATATGTTCATATATTTGGAGACCACTTGCAGGCATTCATCGATCTTATGGAATTTTTATCGATGACAATGCGCCATATCGCCGGGCCACATTTGTTCACGACTGGTTTGAAGAGCATTCTGAACGATTCAGGCGAATGATTTGGCCACCCAGATCGCCCGGCACGAGTCCCATCAAACATTTATGGGACATATTCGAGACGTCAATTCGTGCACAAAATCCTGTACCGGCAACACTTTCGCAATTATGCACGGTTATAGAGGGAGCATTGCTCAGTATTTATTCAGAGGACTTCCAACGACTTGTTGGGTGCATGCCACGTCGAGTTGCTGCTCTACGTCAGGAAAAAGGAGGTCCGACACGATAACAGCAAGCATCCCACGAATTTTGTCACGCCGTTGTATAATAATATGGCGTCTCACATTTTTTGGCCTGTTGCTTGTTCCACTTGCTCCTAACAGCGTGATAAACCTATAAATATGCCAAAACCCAGATATATACTAAACTACCATATATAAGTAGAAATGTACTGAACTAGTTGAGGTACACTTTCTTACCTCATCCTTCAATATATCCTCTCTATAAGTGTTACCACTTTGACTAAATATTTAAATTTGAACGAAAATTTTGTATCAGAAAAGTCTCCATAAAAAGTGGAATTGACAATTTTGATTTAAGGACGGTTTACGGGTTATGAGAAGCTTTAAAGAGATTGCCTTTTTAGTAATGCG
This sequence comes from Schistocerca piceifrons, assembly GCF_021461385.2. Classification (NCBI taxonomy): domain Eukaryota; kingdom Metazoa; phylum Arthropoda; class Insecta; order Orthoptera; family Acrididae; genus Schistocerca; species Schistocerca piceifrons. The sequence continues at coordinate 448,111,303 of NC_060149.1, read as the reverse complement.
GCTCACTTATGAATACCAGTATTGTTCGTTACTCCTTTTCCCATTTCTTGTTTTGTGGGATAATAAACACAAAGAGTGAAATTGTTGTCTAACAAAGCCGGAAGCGCTGTTCAGATGCCTATTTGGAAATGATTTATTTCCTCGTCTACATTGGTACATTTTCTTCGTGACGTGTTACTGTTGTGCTTGAAGTGTATATTTTTAGGGCATATGATTCACGAGTGCTTGTAACGTTTAGTGCAGTGTATGTGTTATGACGGAGGAAGAGAGTGAAACCCGGTGTCCGGTTGTAGCCTACTCCTCTCTTACGGGACGAAAGGTTAGCGTTCAGTGCCTCCTCGACACGGTCAGTAGAACTGGAGCACGAGATATATTGTGCAGTGTTAGTACACTTGAGCAGTACTGGGGAAGACGGCCGTTCAGCACTCATCCGACCCGCCAGATGTATGTTTTCCGTAGCTTCCATAAATCACTAAAATCAAATGCCGAGATTGTTCTTTTGAAAAAGACAAGGTCTGTTTCCATTCCCGTCATTCCCCCAACCCGTACTTCTGCTGTGTCTATTATCTCCTCGTTTCCAAGGAGATGTTAAATTCTAAACATTCCTCACTCCTTCTTCATAGTATTAAAAAATATCATGTTTTTTCTGTTTCTACGCCAAACGGATTAACAAGTATCTAGATAGAAGCATTCAAGCCGCTCCGTAGCTACTTTCGTGTAATAGAGTTAAAGTTTGTAACTATCTTGAGCTTCCAAACTGTTTTTTAATTCCAAATAAGTGTCCCGAAACTACTCAACTGAATTGCTAGTGAGAAATGAGCACGTGAAGTTTCAAAGATTATTACGTAAGCAAAATACGAGTAGTTCAAAATTCATTTGGTGTGACAATGTACCTTAGGTGTGACGAATTATTAGCACGCTGCGGGGTTAGTGTAGGTTATTTCTTACTGTTTGTCTGACGATTCTAATGTAACAGTCTGTGCTGAATAAAGTTCCACAGCAGAAGGTGGCTAGAAACATCCCGAACTGGCAACGTGTGTAAATCAGAGTCATCTTTAATGTGAACAAAATTATTTGCTAATTATAAAATTACGATTTCGGAGTTAAATAGCTTAAAAAATCTATGTTATGTATCCACATTCGTTACTGTTATTCCGAGGTATGTTTCGTGGTACTTGTTAATTTTTGTTTGTACGTATGCTCTTATCAGTAAAGTAAAAAAGTGCCGAGCGAGGTAGTGCAGTGGATTCGCATTCTGGAAAGTATTGCTCAAATCCCAACCCTACCGTCAAGATTTAAGATTTCCGTGCTTTCGCTAAATCGCTTATGGCAAATGCCGCGAGGGTTTCTCTGGCAATAACGCTGCCGATTTCATTCTCCGTAATTAGCTAATCTGAGGATTTTTCTGTTATCACAGCGTCGTCGAGGAGATGTAAGACTCTGTTCTTGGTTTCTTTTTTTCTCCATGAAAATGGAGCACATGTAGTAGTAGCAACAATTGCTTTCAGTGACCAACCCAGTACAACAAAGACGAAAGAGTTAACTATGTTTTGTAATACGCTATCTAGTATCCCTAGTACTCCTCTGTAGCTGAATTGTCAGTGTACCAGGCTGCCGTGTTGAGGACCCGAGTTCGGTTCTAGCTACTGTCAAAGGATTTTTCCTTGGTGGGAGGGCTGGTACCGGGGGCACTCAGCTCTTGATGGCAATTGAAGACCTATTTGACCGTGTAGTAGCGGCTCCCCGGTCTAGTAAGTCTATAAACCCGAAGGGAGATCGCTGTGCTGACCACATGCCCCTACATACCGCACTCGTATGACGCCACAAGGCAGAGTATGACATGGCGGCCGCAAGACATCCCTTTGCGGCTTCGCGGTCTGGCAAGAAGCTCGTGTTTTTCCTTTGTATATTCTCTTACTGATCTACAACGGTAACGCCTGCTATACGCCGGTTGCTGTAGGTGGGCCGCGAGGGGTAGCGGAGCGCTCTAAAACGTCTTGTCACGGTCGGCGCAGCTCACCCCGTCGGAGGTTCGAGTCCTCCCTCGGGCATAGGTATTTGTGTTACCCATAACGTAAGTTAGTTTGAGTTAGATTAAGTAGTGTGTAAGCCTAGGGATCGGTGACCTAAGCAGTTTTGTCCCATGAGATCTTACCACTAACTTACAATTCTTTTTCTTTTTTTTTTGTTGCAAGTAGTATCACATCTTCTACTGCAATTATTATTTGCACTGCCACAATTCACCATCAAATGAACTTTTCTCTCATCCTACCATACATATCCGTATTCAGTTCTTCAGTGATGTTCTCTATTGATCCGACGCTTATACAATACATCATAATACTGTATATCGATACCTCCACTAAGAATTGTCAGGTACCGTAAACCGGGTATGCTTTGACCGATTTTCTGATTCAGATGTGATTATCGTCACTGTTTTTTTAACTTCTGTGATATTTATGATAGTGAACATAGGGACTTGTATGAAACCATTGTATACTAATTAGCATAATACACTAATAGGTCAAAGAAACTGGTACACCTGCCTAAGATCGTGTAGGGCCCCCGCGATCACTCAGAAATGCCGCAACACGACGTGGCGTGAACTCGACTAATATCTGAAGTGGTGCTGGAGGGAATTGATACCATCAATCCTGCAGGGCTGTCCATAAATCCTTAAGAGTACGACGGGTTGGAGATCTCTTCTGAACAGCACGTTGCCAGGCATCCAGGTTATGCTCAACAATGTTTATGTCTGGGGAGTTTGGTGGTCAGCGGAAGTGTGCAAACTCAGAAGAGTCTTTCTCGAACCACTCTGTAGCAATTCTGTACGTGTGGGGTGTTCGCATTGTCCTGCTGGATTTGCCCTAGTCCATCGGGAACCACAATGGACATGAATGGATGCAGGTGGCCAGACAGGATGCTTATGTACGTGTCACCTGTCAGAGTCGTATCTAGACGTATCAGGGGTCCCATATCACTCCAACTGCACACGCCCTGCACCATTACAGAGCCTCCACCAGCTTGAACAGTCCCCTGCTGACATGCAGGATCCATGTCATAAGACTGTCTTCATACCCGTACACGTCCATCCGCTCGATACAATTTGAAACGAGACTCGTCTGACCACGCAACATGTTTGCAGTCATCAACAGTACAATGTCGATGTTAACGGGTCCAGGCGAGGCGTAAAGGTTTGTGTCATGCAGTCATCAAGGGTACACGAGTGGGCTCATATCGACGATGTTTCCTTGAATGGGACCGAGCGAGGTGGCGCAGTGGTTAGCACACTGGACTCGCATCGGGAGGACGACGGTTCAATCCCGTCTCCGGCCATCCTGATTTAGGTTTTCCGTGATTTCCCTAAATCGCTTCAGGCAAATGCCGGGATGATTCCTTTGAAAGGGCACGGCCGATTTCCTTCCCCATCCTTCCCTCACCCGAGCTTGCGCTCCGTCTCTAATGACCTCGTTGTCAAAGGGACGTTAAACACTAATATCCTCCTCCTCCTTGAATGGTTCGCACGCTGAAACTTGTTGATGGGCCAGCATTGCAATCTGCAGCAGTCTGCGGAAGGGTTGCACTTCTGTCACGATGAACGATTCTCTTCAGTCATCGTTGGTCCCGTTCTTGCAGGATCTTTTTCCGGCCGCAGCGATGTCGGAGATTTGACGTTGTACTGTATTCCTGATATTCACGGTACATTCGTGAAATGGCCATAAGGGAAAATTTCCCACATCATCGCTACCTCAGAGATGCTGTGTCCCATCGCTCGTGCGCCGACTGTAACACCACGTTCAAACTCACTTAAATCTTGATAACCTGCCTTGTAGCACCAGTAACGGATCTAACAACACTTGCAGTCTTATATAGGCGTTGCCGACCGCAACGCCGCATTCTGCCTGTTTACATATCTCTGTATTTGAATACGCATGCCTATGCGAGATTCTTCGTCGCTTCGGTGTAAATTATCTAAAATGTAGAGGAAGTAATGGAAAAAATTGTAGGCGGTAGTCTATACTTCCATAACTGTCAACTATCACTCCATTCACTCCATTTGTGGTCAAGATTTGAAATATACAATGAACCTTTGACCATACAGAAATAAATAAACTGACTCAAGTCTTCTTACGGAAAAAAGTTTAAGAAAATACCTAGTACATTATATAAATCAGTGTGATCCATCATCAAATGAAAGATACTGGGATGAAGTACCACACACATGCCCCAAATTCATTTGAGCATTATACCTTCAGTTGCATCCATATTAAACCTAGGTGCAGTTAGAGCCAAGGTTATGTGGTCTACGTTTATCTAATCAGTATCTCATAGTTATGGCCGTACAAACTTCTTTCTTCCGGAGATATTTGACATTACATGGTAGACCTGAATCACTGCCTGTACCACAGTAGCTTGCAATTTCAGCAATATGTGACTGATATTTGCTTTTCTTAGTTGGAGGCACGTTAACAATTACAAATGAGCCATCGTCTGTATGCCGATGGTTAATGTCTGTATTCCTTAGTTCCACACCGTCATACGCACGAACACTGTTTAACAAATTGTTTATCTTTATTCCTGAGGTAACAAAGACCAGCGGTCAAAGTAACCGCCGGCCGTAGTGGACGAACAGTTCTAGATACTACAGTCTGGAACGGCGCGACCGCTACGGTCGCAGGTTCGAATCTTGCCTCTTGATGCCCTTAGGTTAGTTAGGTGTAAGTAGTTCTAAGTTATAGGGGACTGATGACCTCAGAAGTTAAGTCCCATAGTGCTTAGAGCCATTGGAACCATTTTTTTTTTCAAACTAACCCCAAAATAGAGAAATCACGCCCATGACCTCAAAAATATTAACCTGCTGGCAGATACACACATGTGAATAAAATATTAATCAGTGGTGTGTTTCGAGAATTAATCGAGTAATATACATGATACAGTTGAAAACATCAATGGCTTTGCAGTTAGGTGATATCGGTGGATTCTGCACAACCAGATTTTAACACGCTTTATCGTACACAATTATAGGTCGCAACAGCTTCGTCAGCTGTTGCGCAAGAAAATCGGCACTACGTGGCGCCATCTGGTATGTATTAATTGAACTTTATCATCTAATAATATATACTGAAAACTCAAACGATAGCCAGCAGAGAGCTGTAAAACTTTTGATGTATGAGTAGTCAAAGTAATCACAGCGATTAAAGTTTACCCGGTATACGGTATCGTTTCTTCAGTGCCTTATAGGGTATTTTCTGTTTCCTTTTGTTAACAATTAAATGAAAGTAACCTCAACAAGCAAGTCCATCTGATGTTTCATGTGAAATCCATTGTCGAAGACGATGTAAATCTGGTTCATATCTTAAACAAAAGGTCTGTTTCAAGTGTAACTTTCGCTACATGTGCTCAGTTCATATCAAGTAGGCCTAAGTATGGTGAAATATCTAGTTCGCAGATAAGTACTGATGATGACAAAAAAGAATAACCACAACATTAGTGCTTTCGGCAGCGACGGACTTTGTCTTCCATACGACACTACTGTGAGAATATAAGGGCGAAGCACACGCCTTATTTAATTACAGTAAAATGATAATTCTTCGTGTTTTGCCATTATCATTAGTAAGTGTACTTGTGTTGAACTTCGAAGCAGATTAATCTGAGACTTCTGAACAGCTCTGCTCTTACAAGAAAAATTGCTATTTAAATGAGAATTTATTCGAAATGAGAACCAAACTGAAAGTTCATACTGACACTGGCGTCACACAAAACAATCGCTGAAGAGTTCTGGATTGAGTTTACTGCACCTACACATCACAAAGACATGCGTGAAATCATGTTCCGAACACCATAGAGAAGGTGCCTGAAGACTTAGGAGAAACACACGGTATACACGGTGCTCAAAACCAGCCTGACAAGATTGTAGGGGTGTTGCAGGGTAGGTTGTGCTGAGAAATAATTGTTAAGAAAAAATTCGATATGTTACGGCGTCTCCGAGTTAATCAGTATTGAAGTTAGTCAAAAAGGCAGCTGCGCGCGCAAACTCAAATCGCCCGCCAGATAAAATTATCATCAATTACTCTCGTGACTAAAATGATAGCTCACAAGACTGTTCATTGTTTGGCTCTGGTTCGGTTTTTATTACCGTCTCATGTCCAATCTTTGTATCGCTCTCTAATTTGGTTTTAGGAAACCAAACGAAGAAAACTTTCGGCGAACCCATCTCTGGCGGGCTGCTTGAGTTCGCGGACACAACGGCCTCATTGGCTAACTTCAATGCTAATTAACTCGGAAACTGCGCACCGTATCGAATTTTTCTCCGCACAGTTATTTCTCAGTGCAACCTACCAGCAATACCCCTACAAGCTTTTCGAACTGTTTCTGACCCTCTGTATATTTTTAAATGGCTCGTTCGTTTTAGATCGGAGTTTCGGCTGACCGCGATCGACATGATTGACCTAAAATTGTCAGCCGATAAAGGAGCCGTCATGTCGCGGTAAGCACGAACTGTTGCTGTAGAGAAGTGGGCGAACAAGTCGGCGTGCAGCCTAGCAAGCGGTCTCCTGTCGCTGTAGTGGAATGAAGACATGGCGGATAAAGCCACAGTTTCGGGACGTGGTCAGCAGAATGAGGACTGGTATAACCGGAAATCTGAAGACTCGCAGACAGAGGTTAGCGTCAGCCTCCTCGGACTGAAGCACAAATGAAAGCGTCCACCTGGAAAGCTCAGGGGCAACGAACTGTGACTCAAGTAACCTCCCAAAACTGATAAAATGTCGTCTACCAGTTACTAACTGCATTTGTCGCTTTATGCAGAAATGCGTCTGGATTACACTTCTAAAAGAGGTTAAAACACTGAGAGGTTTTGGCATTTGGATAGAAACCTAAAATACCTCTCTTAATTTAACTTTGCAGTAATATGCACCACCGTATCGATGTGCTGTATCACTATTTCACAACGCCTTTGACGCTCATGTAGCTTGTGACGACCTTGTATTTCTTTTCCTCTGAGGTAAGTGACTCGAAACACGTTGTTCGTCAAAATATTTGGGGTTGATTACCATAGAAACTGAACAGTAATGACAAGCGTAGAGAGTCTATGAGTAAATATGAAGAGCAATGTAAGTGTTATCCGTTCGAAAAAGACGATGAAAAAAATCCTAGTTGTCATTTCACTTCAGTTGCATTCCAAAATTATTTTGAAGCGCAACCATCACTATAACACTTTTGAAATTGTGAATTTTTATTTATCCTAGAGCAACTCATCTTTCAACCAATGTTCACGTGTTCTGATAAAAGAATACAAGCCGTCTGACGATTTATGTATAAATCAGAAACTGGTAACTTGCGTTTTTTAACAATGTAAACCAAAACTAAATTGCGGCTGGCTGCTGCTGTGTAGTTTCAATATTCAATTGGAATATTTACATCCGATCGTAAAACACTACCTGCAGAGCCTTTGCAAAGGAAAACCAAATGAACCAGAAATTCCCTTAAGCTGTTATCAAACCGCATAGACTATGAATTACCACTTTGCCAGGGGTTCCAAGGTTATAGGAAAACTTTCGTATCTATATCAACCAAATTGATACTAACAGCCGTTGAGGAAGAATGCACTGCCTTCTCACACTGAAAAATATACGAGGGAACATCAAAATGTAAGTTACACATGTCTTTCCACAATAAGACCATAGACCATAGACTGGCTCCTTGTCAGAAGAAAATACGTGTTCTGGGTTTCGTGCTTACAGTTCTGCTGCAGTATAGATAACAGTTGTATCATAGTTTTCTTCTTCTTCGGCCATATCCGTGTCTATACAGGGTCGGCAAGTTAATTCAGAATTGGCAATGTTACTAGTAGTAGGTAGTCGGATGCCTTGCTAACGCCACCACTTCTTCCAGGATGTAACTGGTGTACACCATCTGTCTCCGTCGAGTGTTATTTCATATGAAAATGTAGGAATGTGTTGTAAATGTGTGCGAATCGTGTAACTGAGGTGGGACTTGGGTATGAGCACGGTATTCACCTATTCGTATATGTAACACATTCTAAACCCACATACAGGCTGGGTGGCACACCGATCTTCTTCGTTAATCCGCCCGGCGGATTCAATCAGGAGGCGGGGCGCCTCCCCGTGCCCCAAAAGCTGCAGATTTAATGCGCTCAGCTATCTGGAAGGATAGCAAGCGCGTTACAGTGCGGGAGTAAAATTGCGCAGCAACTGGAAACCTACTCCAAAGTTGAAGTAATCAGGACAGTACCAGTCTTGTGCCGACCGGAGTGGCCAAGCGGTTCTAGGCACTTCACTCTGGAACCGCACGACCGCTACGGTCGCAGGTTCGAATCCTGCCTCGGGCAGGGATGTGTGTGATGTCCTTAGGTTAGTTAGGTTTAAATAGTTCTAAGTTCTAGGGGATTGATGTCCTCAGATGTTAAGTCCCAAAGTGCTCAGAGCCAAAGTGCTTAAATAGACAGGAAGACATTTAAAACGATATAAAGAAGAAAACAAATGCGGAAGATAGAAACAAAAAAGGCGGAATATAAGATAAGAAATCATACAAAGCGATGACTGCAAATCGGAGACAAAAATCTAAAAATGTATGTTACACTAAACACACACTAGATTAAAAGGCACCAGGAAAAGTACGGCTGGAGCATAAAAAGTCGTCGAACGATTAAAACAGACGGACGGCGTAGCACGGAACAGTCATGGACGATAAACAGGTCGAGCACACAATTGAAACCACATCACTACATAACACTGTATTATGGCACCGAAACACAACAGTAACACAGAACACTGATAACGAATAAAAACATGGGGGGATCTGCCAGGGAGGGGGGGGACAACAGAAAATGGAAAAGGAGGGGAGAGAAAGGGGGATGAGGTGGGGGGTGCCAAAACAGGGCTGGGGAGAGAAGGGATGGGAGAGGAAAACAGCTGAGGAGGGGAATCAGGGCCTTAGGGAGGGTAGGAGGAAAATCCGCTCTGGGAGGAGGAGGGGAGAGGAAAAAGGGGGCCCTAGGGAGGGGGGAGGGGGAACAAGGCCAGGTTACAGTTGGAAGGAAGGGTAGATGTCACAGTGTAGTTCAGCATCCGGGAGGGGGAGAAGCTGGAAATTGCCTTGATGAAGGAGATTGAGGATGTGGAGGTGGAGAGAGGGAGGGATACAGCGATAGAGGTGCGGCCATGGGTGGGGGATGGAGAGGAAGGAGCAAACCAGGGGGTGGGGGATCAAGCCTGTGGACACTGTAAGGGATGCGGAGATGTTGGAGGAAAAGGAGAGGGTCAGGGGAGGGGATGAGGTCATACAGGAGTCATGTGGGGGAAGGAAGGCAGACTCAGAAGGCAAGGTGGAGTGCATGGTGTTTAAGGATTTGGAGGGTCTTGTAAAGGCGGAGGTAGGGGGCATAACAGAGGATAGAACAGATGAGGGATTTGTAGTGTGGAGGATGGTGGAAGGATGCAATCTCCATGTTCTGCCAGGCAGGAGTTTCAGGAGGCAGAGGTGGGAATGGGCTTTCTGCTGGATGGTCAGGAGGTGAGGGGTCAAGGTGAAGTTACGGTCGAGGGAGAGGCCAAGATACCTCAGGGTGCGGGTGAGCTGGATGCGATGGCTTTAAATGGTGAGGTAGAATTCGTGGAGATGGAAGGAGCAGGCAGTGCAGCCTATGATGATTGCCTAGGTTTCGGGGGGGGGGGGGGCGGGGGTTGAGATAAAGGAGCCATTGTTACACCATGTGGTGAACTGGTCAAGGTGGGTTTGGAGGGCGGGTTGGGACCTGTCGATGGTAGGATAGAGAGCCAGGCAGGTAATGCCATCAGCATATTGGAGGAGGTGGACAGGTGGGGGGGGCTTGGGCATATCAGTGGTGTACAGGAGACAGAGGAGAGAGGAGATGACAGAGCCCTTTGGGACTCCAGCTATGGGATAAAACATACGGGAGTTAGTGTTGTGGAGGGTGATATAGGAAGGTCAAAGTGAGAGGAAGAATGTGACCAGATGGACAAAATTGATAGGCAGAGTGTAGGTTTGGAGTTTAAAGAGGAGGCTGGGATGCCATATTTTGTCGTAGGCATTTTGGAGCTCGAGGGAAACAAACATGGTGGAGCAGCGGGAATTAAGCTGGAGGGAGAGAAGATGGACAAGGTTAAAGAGTTGGTCTTTAGTGGAGAAGGAGGGTCGGAAGCCACACTGGGTAAGGGGGAGGAGGTGGTGTTGAATAAGGTGCTGATGGATACAATGGGAGACAATGGATTTGAAGACCTTACTGAGGATGGAGATGAGACACATGGGTCGGTAGGGAAAGGTGACAGAAAGGCCTTTGTTGGGTTTGAGGAGTAAGAGGAAGCGGGAAGTATTCCACAGGTTGGGGTAGAAGCCAGTAAAGAGGATGACGTTGTAGAGAATGGCAAGGACAGTCGGTAAGGAGAAGGGGCTATCTCTAAGGTGGTGGTAGGTGACACAGTCATGACCAGGGGCTGTGTTACGTTTTGACCAGTTTAATATCTTGTGCTGTGATTGGAGTGTTGATGTCAGAGGGGGCAACTGCCCCAAGTACTGGAGACTATGAGCCAGTGGAGCGACTGAGGTATCGGCGCTTTCCATGGGGAAAAGATAGTAATCAAAGTGGGTATCATTAGGGATGGAGAAGACCTCGGAAAGATGGGAAGCGTAGTGGTTTGCCTTACTGAGGTTGTCGGGAAGGAGTCGGTCGTTATGCAGAAGGGGGTTGTGGGGTGTGGAATGGGAACCAGTAAGGCGATAGAAGGTGGACCGGTACTTGGAAGAGTTGATACGGAGGGTGGCGTTGAGTCATGCACAGGTCTGGCGCCAGTCCAGGCGTTTCTTTGCTGTAATAAGGTTCTGTATGTGTCACTGTATTTGCCAGTGGCGTTGGAGTGTATCCCGGTCATGAGTTCACAGGAAGGAGCTATAGAGGCGGCGAGATTCATGGAGGATGAAGACAGCCCACGAAGGGAGAGTGGGATGGTGGGGGTGGATGGTTTTGGTAGGAACATGGGAGTCCACAGCGTCAGTAATTGCCTTCTGAAGGAAGGATGAAGCGTGGATGATGTCGACAGGATGGTAATAGGTAAGAGGGTTGCTTTCGACCTGAGTGGTGGTGGATTCCGGTGGATTCCTGGTAGGCATCCCAGTTGGCATGACGGTAGTCATGGACTACCTTAGGAGGGGGTGCAGTGTGGGAAGGCAGAGGCAGGTGGTGAGTAGACGTTATGACAAGAAGAATGAGGAGGTGGTCATTACCTGTGGGGTCAAGAATGTCAATTGCAATATGCCCAAAGTGGTTAGCAGAGGCAATGACAACATCGAGGGTGGTGTCGCTTTTGGGATGCATGTGCTGGGGAAGGGGAACAAGGTCACCTTGAAGGGTGGCAGAAGAGTGGCTCTGGATGTTTATGTCAGCAGCAATCACAGAAGTGGAGAAGGTGTAGTCAATGTGGGAGATGAAGTCATAGGGAAGAAGAGCAGTGGAATGGACATAGATGCTGGCGCAGGTAATGGTGAGGGAGGGAAAGGAGACGCTCAGGATAAGGTGTTCGGTGGGGACATTGAGGAGGGGTGTGGCTGGACAGGAATACACTTAAGGTGGCCTGGCGACTCCATCCTGTGCTCGAGGACCAGGAGCATCAGTGTGGTGGAGGATGTATGGAGCAGTGTGGATAGTATGGTGTGGCTGGAGAAAGGTTTCGTTCAGGAGGAAGATGTCGACCCGGTGGTGGGAGAGGGTGTTCATGAGTAGGTATTTGTTAGTGTAGAAGGAGCAGATGTTCTGGAATAGGTTCCGACACTCGTGCCATGCCATGACAGGAAGAGAGGGGGTGAAGAGAGGGGAGGGAAGAGGCTTAAACTAGAGTGTCGAGGCGGGTGAAGGTGAAGTGGACTTGGTTGTGGGAGTAATTGGTGAAGGTTTTCAGGTGAAAGACGGAGTGGGCAGTGAGGGAGATCTATTGGAGGGTGTGGAAGAGCTGGAAAGGGTGAAGGTTTTGGAGGACTATGGTGAGGGACCAGATGATGTCTTCATGCCTTCAGCTGTGGGGGGTGGACGAAGGGAATTGTCACTGTCGACGGGGGATCAACGGGGCAGACAGGGACAGTAAACTCAGGGGTGGCAGGACAGGGTTTAGCTTTACACTTGTGGGAGTAGGTGGGATGGTAGCCATTGCCAGTGTTACAGGAAGGAGGGGTGGTGAGGTTAGGGCAGTTTTTAAGAAAGTGGGAGGCCTTGCAATGGGGACAGGTGGGGGGGGGGGTTGCAGTTGGGGGGGGTCAGGTGAATGTTGTACATGGCAGCAGTAGGATTGGGAAGGGGATTTGGAGGATTCAACAGGGTGGCGATGGTGGAAAATCAGGACCCCTGGATGATGAGGTGGTCAGTGTAGGGGGCAAACTCTGAAAAGACCAGCATGAGATAGGTGGGACCAGAGGCATTGTGGATGCATAAGGCAGAGCGGTTTTCCAGGTCCAGGTGTGAGTTCAGTTCCGCCAACACCTCATCCTTCGTGATCACGGAGGGGAGCTTGGTGATCATGGCAGTTTATTTGGCAGAGGGGGAGCGACAGGGAGGGTGGGGCTGACAAGGAGAGGTAGAGGAGAGGAGGGAGGTCAGGGACACTTGGAGGCCAAACATAATGTGCAGGAGTTTACAGATGAGGTCTGTGTGAATGGAAGGGGAGGGGGATTTGAGGAGGACTGTGGGTAATCAGCTGCAACATGGGAGCACCAGGTAGATACTTTCGTATCTCTATGGTGAGGGTATGGGCATCAAAGAACTGAGGGTCTGGGGTTGACAGGACGAAGGTGTGGAGGGTGGAGGCTGGGGTATGAGTGTCAGGAGGAGGGGTGGTGTCCATGGAGACGATAGTGGGAGGGGGAGGAGGTGGTGACTTTTGTGGGAAGTGGAGGGAGCAGAGTTGGCAATGACATGCTTCTGGGGTTTTTTGGAGACTGTAGGCTGCGAGCAGAGGGGAGGGACAGGGAGGAGAGGGAGGTGTCAGGCGGCAGATCCCATAGGCATGGTGGAGGTGCCGGGAGAAACAGCTGGTTCAGTGGTGGCGATTGTGGCCCAGCATGACGTGATGCATGCGAGGGACGCAGATGATGAAGTGATGGAGGGGGGGGGGTGAGAGAGGGGAAGCCAACCACCTGAGGGAAGGCAGCAGAGGCGGCAGCAGAGGTGTAAGTGAGGGCAGAGGCAGGAGTGGGAGCTGTTGTGAGTGTGGAGGCTGGGGTAAGGGTGTAGATGTGGGGGTACACAGCAGGAGAGATGAGGGAATGGGTGAGTGGGGAGAAGGGAGGCGAGGTATAAGGATGGGGGCTAGTGGTGGCACTCCAGGAAGTGGAAGAGGGGGAGTGAGAGATGTAGATGACAGTGGAGGTGGGAAGGCTCATGATGGGTGGACAGCGACTGACGGACAGCAGGTGGCGGCGATGATGGGTGGCGGCTGACAGACGGCGACAGACGGACAGCAGGCGGCGGCGACAATGGACGGCGGCAGACGGATGGTGATGGACGGACAGCAGGTGGCAGCAAGCTACAGGCTGCATCGGCAGCGGCGAGCCACTGATGGTGGTGAACAGATAGGCAGGCGGATGGGCGGACGACAACAACGGCAGGAGGCGGCGATGGCGGACGGACGACAGTGGCTGGCAGGCAAGCAGGCAGACGAAACAGGCAGGCAGACAGACAGATAGACAGGCGGACAGCAACAGCAACAACAAGAGGTGCTTCGAAACTGTAGATTGCTCCCTGAGGATAGCCTGGGCTCTGTAATCTGTTGACTTCGAAGTGAGGGGATCCAACCCTGGAGATGAGTGGTAGAGACCTGATTTTTTCTTTTTCTTTATTGTGATTCCATTCTCCTGCCTCATATGGGCAGGGGACAGCTGTCAGCAGCACAATCCGCCGATCTTCAGCCGAGTGACATGACAGCTAATACAAGAAGAAAATGTTACATTGCAAAGGCGATAAAAAAGGGGGACATAAAACAGAGTAAGAGGGGATAGTGGAGGTAAAAATACACTGACATGGAGGCGTTCATGGGGGATAATTAAAAAAGTCGACATAAAGTTAAAAAACACAGTTGACGATTTGTAGAACACAAAAAAGGCTCTGAAGTCACATGCACAGGTTAAAAGTAGGCCACAGTATTAAAAACACTCCAGAACAACACACTTTAAACGCACTTGGAGCACACACAATGAAGAATAAAACTGCCAGGTGGGATCTGCTGAGGGAGAGAGCTGAGAGGATGGAAAAGGTGGGGAGAGCAAGGTGCAGCAGGGGAGGAGGCGGGATGAAAAGAGTAGGGGCGTCAGCGGGTGCACCGAGAGGCAGGAGAGGGAGTGCAGAGACACTGAAGTGGATCACAGGAGAGGGAGGGACGTAAGTGGGGAAAGCCGCTCAGGAGAAGGGAGGGGGAGGACAGGGAGCCCTGAGGAGGAGGCAGGAGGGAGGTGGGGTCAGAGTTGGTAGGAAGCGTAGATGTCAGGGCGAAGCTTGTCAGCTGGGAGGGGTAGATGCAGAAAGTTGCGTTGGGAAAGGAGGCGGAAGGTGTGGAGATGGAGAGAGGGTGGGACACAACGATAAAGACGCAGCAACGGGCTGGGGGTGGAGAGGAAGGGAGACAGCAAGGGGTGAGGGGGATCGAGGTGGCGGACAATATATAGGGTGCGGATGTGTTCAAGGAGAAGAGACCTGATGCAGCCATGGTACTCATAGCGAATTCCCCGCATGTGAATCGTATTGGCAGTTTACGGCGAATGCGTTATGTGGGTGACATGCACTGAGGCAGCCAAGTTGTGTGTGCTGTCCTGAGTGGTGAAGTAAGAACAATCTAATCGCTGAGTATCGACTGAGCATGTCGATTCCGTTGTGACTGCTAATTTTAATAATTGGATTCCAATTTTTATGCAGCTGAAAGCCATTATCACGATTCATTAAGTTATCAGAAAGACGTATTTACACGGCTTCTTTAATTACAGAGTCCCAGAAGCTGGAAACCGGTGCTATAATTTTGGTATTATTGTATTCCATTGAATGTCCCATGGAAATGCAACGTTCTGCTACTGCTGATTTTAAAGGTTGCAGCAGACGGGTGTGTCTCTCGTGTTCTAATCAGCGTTCCTGGACCGTTCGTTTAGTCTGACCTGTATATGCAGAGCCACACTCACAGGGAATTTTATAAACACCCGCCTTCCCCAATTGTAAATCGTCTTTAACGGATCCACCTAAGGCCCTGCACTTTGCTTGTGGACAGATGATGACATTAATATTATTCTTCTTAAGCAATCTGCCTATTTTAGAAGACACGTTCCCGGTACATGGAAGGAATGCAGTTGATTTATGGTCGTCGTCAGTCTCCTCAGAGCGTTGCTTCTTGTTATTATAATTGTGCATGGCCTTCCGTATTTGACGCGAAGGATAGCCATTCTCTTTAAGAACCTTCTCCAGATGCACTAATTCTTCGTGAAGCCTATCAGCATCCGATATTACATGCGCCCGATGAGTTAAAGTACTAAGAACACCGGCGGTTTTGTGCGGGGTGATAGCAGCTGGACACCTGAAGATAAAGATCTGTATGTGTTGATTTTCTGTACGTCGAATGACTGCATCAGGTCTCTTCAGTACTTCGTCTACTCACCTAAGGATGGCCGGACGTCTCTGGGCCGAAATATCGTGGCAGAATGTCGATGGGATCCGGCTGCAAACCCGAAAATTACTGGAAGCAGATCATTGCTAACTGTGTTGAAAAATTGTGTCATGTGCCTGTAGCACTTTGAAGTATGATTGGGAATTCAGTAGACGTTATAAACCATAATAATATACAACTTACTTTTTGAGGTCCCCACGTGCATCTCAATACTACAGCTTCCGTTAGACGTCAGCAGCATTACTGGAAATTCAGAATTGAAAAACTAACCAGCAAGGAGATTCCTTATTCATAAAACTCTTGCCATTGGCTCTAGAGGAAGTTTAGAGCTTTTTAAATTAGTAAAAATAAAAAGTACTCTTCATGTAATATACCTGAACAACCCTAGTTTTTCTGATGAGAATGTACCTTTAAGCTCTTATGAAAATAAATTTCAATTACCAATCGACGAAATTCATGAATTAAAAGATATTTCAAAAGTTTCTTCCTTGGATGTTGTTAGCAAGTATTCACTTTAATGAAGCCCGCACTTTGGCCAGTTCGGCCTTACGGGTCATTTTCAAGTGCAGTCAACAAACAATAGAACAAAGGTACTATATACTGAAATAAAAAAACATATTTTACAGAGGACAGTCTAATAACTATACTTAAAGCTGCCAAAATGTTGTAATATACGCTGATTATACAACGGCAGACATAGCACATCCGAGGCTCGAGCACGTAACGTGCAAGCTTCAAAATTAACAACAAAATTTTAACTGAGTTACATAATAGTCAGTCTCGAAACTAATGGCACTTTGTCCCTTAAGTAAGTTCCGAGCGGTCGCTAAATGGAAACCACAGTGAAAAATCAGAAACATTTTATTACCTACATTTTCCAGATATTTCTCTACCCTCTAGCGTCCTTAGCTATCATATGTGATACCTCTAGTCTAAAATATTTTTACGCTTTTTTCGACCGCTTTAGCGAGAGCGCCTGCCGGTATCACATTCTGTTCGTCATTTGTTTAAACTTCTTCATGCCATCAACAGGTGGCGGCATGCACCATGTCGGGAATTAAAAAAAGGTAAATATTCTTATCTTTTACAATTTCACTGCTCCTGCAGGGTGCGGCTGAGAATTGCCATGAAGAAGGAAGTGCGTGGCAGTTGTGTAAGGTGGGCTGCATTTACTAAGGCGGTGCCTCTTAGCGAGCCCTCCTACTTGGCGGGAGACATCGTTGATCTCGGCACCTCTACTCGCTCACAGTGCACTCAACTGAAAAGAGCGTCTTGATGCGATCAACGGCCATACTAGAGACACTACCACACACATTTTTGCAAAGCTTCATTGGGTTTTCATTGTGTTGTCCATTCCGCGACCGATCAGAACTTACTTTGTGGAAAACCCTCGTATGTGCCTGCTTTCATTGACGAACACGAAGTATCACATTTGTCCATATGGGAAAAAGATACACCTAAGATACAGATGTAACTAATAATCGAATACTATTACAATACAATGACACATGTAATAAAAATATTTAGGCTCTACTTCACAAATTTTTTTGTGTATCAGTAAGCCAAACATAAACTTGCTGCATCTTTGTTCAATTTTTTGTAGACTGCACTTAAAAGTGGCCTTTAGATAGGGGCTAGCCTATTTGAAAAGCTTTGTAAATACTAGCTAAAAACAGCTGAGGTGGAAATATGTTGTGACATTAGTGTCACATATCACTATATGATGTTATTTCATTTGCTGACGCTATTTCATGTCTACTTTAGTGAGAATACTGGAGCTACGTGCATGGGGTGGCATGCCACCAGAAACGTCTTGAAGCATCCCCAACTCTCTTGTGTTTCCCTTTTTAGGTACTCCACGTCGACGTCTGCTCGTCGGGAAATTTTCCGGCTTTACTTCCTTACGTGACAGCGACGACTCTCCGATGAGGTGCGGGCCTTGTGTTTTGCTATTACTGCGAGTCTTGTAAATGTCGCTTTTATTTAGTAATTCGCCCGGCTAAAACTCTCCCCTTTTATGATTTAGACAACCTGCGCCACCTTTCGGAGGGAGTGAGGACGTCAAAGAGTCACAAAAGTTCATATTAAGCAGTCCATAAAATACGTAAACGTTCACTTCAGTTAGCGTGTTAGTTAATGCCTACGCTTTCCAATAGATGGTGCTGACTTACTGCTGAATAGCTTTGGTTCCGTAAAACCTTCACTGATTAGTACTAGGTAAATGAAATAAGTACAACACTCTTGTCACTTTCACTCTATATTCAAGGATTAAGATGGTGATGGATGATGGTCTATTTAAAAGGTTCCTTGCCTTGAGGAATCTAAATAGTTCGTAAATGGCGATATGCACGCGCTCTATGTCCAGATTCGCAACTAACGTCACACGACGCTTTCAGAAGTCCACACGTTAATATCTGAATACCGGTACCACTGAATTCACTCGTACCAGCAGATAATTTGAGTTTCTGTCGTCTATATGTCCGTAAAGTACCAATCTAGCACTAAAGTCCTAAAATCTCCTTAATACTCCGTTGCTACCAACAGTGAGAGATCGTACACTACATCACTTTTAATCTCCGTAATATTCTAACAGTTTATCGTGAATCTGAACACGATAAAGTCCAACCTAATTATTGTCTCGCTGACTGACACGGGTTCCCCGCCCTTTAACGAAACAATCAAGGAAAAAAGGCGGCAATAATGACGATCAGGCCTTTCTATAGGTTTTTCATCACAAGAGTTTAACGTCACTGCCTTCTCCATGACAGAGCTTCCGTGGCTTTGCTGTACTTAGACGTTAAACTACTTGCTGATATACTATAATTTTGATCTGCAATTACCGAACTCTGATTCTACACTATTTTCCCCTCTAAAAATTCTACTCTCAATTTTAAATTATTCTTTCTGTAGCTTTTATCACTGTTAACTGAACCGAGATGTTATAGTCTCTACTCTACGTCCTCTTTTTTCGGCAGAATGCTGTCTCGGAATCTCATTAGGTGAAACTGCCTCCTTTGAATATAAGGGCAGCTTTTGCAAGCTGGGCTGGAGCCTGCATCCTCTACAGTCAGTGAGGGCTATGATTAAGGTGGAGCTCACAACGGAGAGTAACTGAGTACGACGGTTTTCCCTTTCAGTGCAAACATCAAGAGTAAGACACCACGACACCATCTGACCAGTATAGGACAGCCAGTTACAATCGCTCTTGAAGTTTGTTTCAGCCGACAGAGCTGCGTGGCTCAAGACAGCGTTCTTTGTAAACATCGCTGACCAATCATGAAGAGACTGCTTCAGCCCAGTACCAACTTCGTGTTTAAAAATGTTTATTTTATAGACAAAAGGAGGGATGTTATGTGCGCTTTCCCCTGGTTTTTCATGATTTTAGGAACACGTCTTGCCTGTCACATTGGCAACAGCATAGAGTTTTCCCCTTCAGTGGAGTTTTTTTTTAAACGGAGATTTGGCAATGAGTAAGTAAGTTAGGGGAATCGGCGGCCGCCTACGATCCAGAGGGATAATTTTTGAGGGATTGTATCTTAGCAGTAATCTTTTGCTGTTTGCTGCACTTTGCTGTTCTTGAGAAATATAAGTTCGCAGTCTGTGGCAGCACGATGCATATTCTGAGAAGCTCGCTGTTTCTAATACGCAGCTTGTGTTGCAAATTTCGTTTACAGTAAACTGTAATTTTTGACTCTTTACATTGATTCGCAAGCTGCACAAATAAGGATCCTGATGCTTCATTCTCTATGCACTCTTCCAGGTATATTCTGACATTCGCACAGTATTAGGACCTTTCTTGGTCAATTTAATTAAATATTCAGATAACTTTGCTCTCTCTCAGTTAGTTGTTAATTTCTGGAAACATATAGAGCATATAAGTTTCGCTCTATGCCGCCTTGACTTGCATTTCAAGATCCTTTTACTTGTCCTACAACTTTTCCCGGCTAGGCAACCCATTAAAAATACATATACCTTTTGTATATCCAGTTGTTTAGCTTCACTGAGTTGGCGTTGTCCTTGTGCACAGTGGCCAAGTACAAGGACAATTTACTTATTATTTTGCGAAAGCAGTGAGCATTACACTCATCTGGTATCAGAATGATTTAGTTTTATTTGTTAGTCTATGACAGCAACGAGTATTACAATTACTCATATTGTATTGGTATGATTTAGTTTTATTAACTAGGGAAAGTTGAGGTTACTTCCCCTGGAGGTGTGAGGTGGCCTTGGAGTTTCCTGCAGTTAGGGCAGTACAGTGAAACACCTCTTGGTGCACAAAAAGTTGCTGCGACCATTTTCCCTATTTTATACTGATTTTTGGTAAGGTCCTATGGGACCAAACCGCTGATGTCATCGGTCCCTAAGCCTACACACTACTTAATTTAACTTAAACTAACTTACGTTAAGGACAACGCACACCCCACGCCCCAGAGGGAGGACACAAACCTCCGACGGGGGGAGCCATGCGAACCGTGACACGGTGCCGCAGACTTTTTTTTTCCTTTATTGTCATTTTACACCTTACACAAGGTGGGCTGGCAGCGGTAACATTACACCGCTCTTCAGCCACAGGTAACACAAGGAGAAAACAATGAAGACACAGAATTAACTGAACATAACGTTGGACAAAAGCAGTAGACACAGTAATTTAAAAAAACACGAAGCCATTCACACGCGATGAAAAAAACAAAAAACTGTCAGCACTGTACACGAACACAGATGAATGATATGACACAAGTGAACGATGGAGCGTGGGCGGCGAAAACACTGAAGCACAAACACGACGGCACACATACAAAACAGATGGCGATGATCTCTAGCGCGTTAATGTCCACGTAACGTGTGCGAGTCCGGGGACCTGCCAAAAGGGGAAAAAAAGGTGGGGGAGAAGGGAGAAGGGACAGTGGAGATGCCAGGGGCAGAGGAGATGGGGGGAGGAAAGAAGGTATGGGGGGTAGGGGATGCCCAGGGGGAGGAAGGGGGAGGAAGGGAGGAGGGAGAGAAGGGACAGAGGGTGCTCTGAGGAAAAAGCACAGGAAGTGGGAGAGGAGGATCGAAATTGATAGGAGGGGTAGATGGAGAAGATGAGGGAATCATCAGGGAGGGGGAGCTGGTGGAACCCACCTTGGGAGAGGGTAAGGAGAGTGGAGAGGTGGAGAGCAGATGGGATGTGGGAATACAGGTGTGGCAGCATACGGGGTTGGGAGAGGATGGGAGAGACAAGTGGATGAGGGGGATCTAGTTTACGGGAGGTGTAGAGGATCCATATCCATTTGAGGAAAAGGAGGAAGTGTGGGAACAGAATAAGGTCGTACAGGATCCGTGTGGGGGAGAGGACCACGGATGCGATGGGCAAGCATGGCGTTCTAGGATTTGAAGGGATTTGTAATGGTAGGAGGGGCGGAGATCCAGGCAGTGTGGGCATAGCAAAGGATAGGGCGGATGAGGGACTTATATGTGCGGAGAATGGTGCAGGGGTCCAGGCCCCATGTGCAGCCAGAGAGGAGCTTGAAGAGACGGAGTCAAGAGCGTGCCTTGTCTTGGATTGTCTGGAGATGGGGGGATCCTGGAGAGGCGACGGTCAAGCGTGACGCCAAGGTACTTAAGAGTGGGGGTGAGGGCGATAGGACGGCCATAAATGGTTACATAGAAGTCGAGCAGACGGAAGGAAGGTATGGTTTTGTCTACAATGATCGCCTGGGTCTTAGAAGGATTGACCTTGAGCGACCACTTGTAGCACCAAGCAGTGAACTGGTCAAGATGGGATTGGAGAAGGTGTTGGGAGCACTGCAGGGTGGGAGCGAGGGCAAGGAAGGCGGTGTCATCGGCGTACTGGAGAAGGTGGATGGGGGGTGAAGACGGCGGTATGTCCGCCGTGTACAAAAGGTACAGAAGAGGGGAGAGGGCGGAACCTTGGGGCACACCGGCGGAAGGGAAAAAGGTGTAGGAATCCGTGTTATGGATGGGGCGCCCCAGACATCGCGGCTATATTGCTATATGCTTGAACCAGCAGCTGCATCATATGACAGCATAGAGCATGCAAACTTTTTGCTGCCTGTATATTTTATTTTATATATGAATAGGTGGTGTCTGTTCTTTTGCACCTCTCCAAAATAACAGACAACGCAGAATCCGCATCTGTGATGCATACTGATTTGCTGTGATGGGGAATGAATCCACAACCTTTAGTGCGGATGCACAATTACGTCCGGCCCCCTGTGGATAGGTGGCGCTAGGTGGGAATGTGACTCGGCCGAGAGGCGTCCTGAGATAGTCTGCTGGTCCACAGACCGGTGTGTCTGGATGGCGTAGTGATTAACGCAGCTCGCTAGTAAGTAACAGATCCCTGGCTTGAATCCCCGTCCAGTACATATTTTCACTCATCACCACTGATCCCGATGCAGGTGACGTCAGTATTTCCCTCCCTTTGCTTTCTCCTACCCACCTTCGGTTTCTGTTCTGTTTTGATTATTTGTATGTTCCTGTGTTTTGGGGGATATTATTGAGACATCTGTATTGCTTGTGAAGATTTTGTATTTTTGTTTGAAGGTCTTCTTGTGTGTAGGTTTATTTGCTCATTTTAAATCTTGTGAGATAATTTTCAATTTCAACTTCTGCATAGATGGATACGGCTAGTCGAACATAATCTTGAGAACCAACAAAAATTTTTGGCCCGAAGGATTCAGTGTATTCAGAGCAAGCCATTTCGGATTTTTTGCGGGAAAGGCATAAGCAGTAGTTGTGTTGCCTGAAACTCAGAAAATCACACCAGCAAATCAACAGAGAAAAACTTGCGAGATCCGGAAAACGAAATAGACAGTAGCGAAGAGCAGCTGAAACGTGAGGGATATTGTGAGCAAAGCAGATGCTAGAAGAAGCTGAGACAGAAAAAGCGCAAACAGGCAGAAAAAAAGACAAAGAAAAGAAATAAAAAAGCCAAAGCAGACAGAAAAGAAGCAGTGGAAAGAATAGGAAATCTGAAGGAGATAGCAAACGACCATAAACAGACAGAGAAAAAGCCGGAGCGGGCGGAAAATAATTTAGGGAAAAGACGGCCGCATTACGAGGAGAATTCGATAGAATTGAAAGACGAAAAAGTGGTTGAGCTGTCTAAGTCAGTCGAAAGCATGGTCCATGTTGAGACAAATTTGAAGAAAGTGGAGGAGACAAACAACTCACTTTGACAAAGCGTGCAGGCTATGGGGGAGCGTATGGAACCTGCAACTATAGAGCCTGTCTATAGAACCTGTGCAGTTGTCGGAAAGTGAGGAGTTTGTCTTACTTAAAAAGGGCTTTAAGGACTTCAGGAAGGAGAGAGTGCGGCCTCGAGTTGTGGAGCCATTACTGCCCCTGGCAGAGTGTAGGATAAGAGCTAATACTAAGCGGCATGTTTGTGATAATTCTGTGTCTAGCGGTTCACCGTCAGTGACGCAAGATAAAGTGATTGTGAGGGAAATGTGTCCTTCATCGCGGTCCTTATCCATCAACTGACACGTCTTCGATGATAAAAATTTCTTTTCACTACAAAAATTTGTTATTTACAATTGTTTTTCCCCCTTTATTCCTAGGAGCCTGTGTGATTACATGACTGTGGACCTCTGGGACCGAATCTGAAGGACAAAAGGCGGACACCAATACATCCTCACTGCCGTGGAGTTAGTGTCCGAATAGGTTAGGCTAATACTTCTGAAAAAGGCTATCGGGAGTTTTGTTGTGAAGGCGTTCGTCAGAGATTTCCTAGATGTAGTTGGGCATGTGAAACATATGCTCTCAGACAACCGGAAACATTTCGTTTTGAAGACGTGGAAGGGAATGTAGTGGAGGAGGAAGATAAATGGAATTTTTACTGGCACACGCCACCCAGAAGGCATAAAGAGGTGATTGCAAAGGCTACTTCCAACTCGAAGAAATTGGTACAACAGCAGAGGAGATATGCCAAGAATATAAAGCATCATTTCTCATGCACTGGGCAGTAAGTGATGGTAAGAAACCACTGCCTCTCTTGCAAGGTGGAGAATAACTCATCTAAGCAGTTCTCCCTATATGTTTTACCATTCCGAATAAAATGCTTGGTGTTTGGAAACGCAGCTGTCCTGGACACGTTATGGACGGGATGCACCATTTCTACAATTTCGATGTTTTTATACAATATGGTTACCTAAGTTTTAGTTTATGTTTCCTAATTTATTTTTTATGTAAGTTATTTAGAGTGCTCCACACTCACAAGTTCTTTTTGGTACTAACAGTTTCGTTTTTGCGTAATTTATGTAATGATTTGATTTGTAGTTACTATATCTTGTACATGTGCCTTGTACATGTGCCTGTAGAGGCATGTAAAAGAGTAAACAGATGTGTAGGGCGTTTGAATTAGATGCACCTCACAGGATTAATTTTATTTCAAAATTTGTTTATAGGCCCACAGACGCTCGTCGCAAAATCGTATGGAACGATAATTTCTTATTGTACAAGAATAATGCCTGTTTTGCAAATGCTTTATTTCGCAGAGCAGTCACCATCAGCGAGAATATTCTGTAGATCCTGAAAACGTTATTGTAATTTTGTTTCAGAAGTACGAATAAGATATACGGTAACAAAATACGGCACAGTTCCTCTAAAACTGATTTTCTTGTGGTGCCTCACCTTGTGGTTTTGTTTCTTATGTCTAAGTCATATGTTGTGTGATATATGTTTTTTGGTGAGGTAGCAAATTTTTTTGGGGAGGGGGGGGCCGTAACGATTAGTGTCAGTCCTTTGTTGTAGATTTTTAAAGGGTGCTACGAATCATAGAATGTCGCAAGAGGTGACGTTTTGCATGTGGCATGAGTAGGATTAATGGATTTCGTGTTCTGCGTGGTCACAGAATGCACTGTAGATATTATTATGAGTATTTTGGACTACCGAAGGTGCAAAGAATATCCTGTAGTACTTGCTGAGTTGACTTTTAGGATGTGTCAGACACCAGATTTTGCCCATAGGGCGTTCGGCAGTATAGACCCTGTTTTTGTTAGGTACTATGTACACCTTATTTAATTTTTTTACATGTTCACTGGCGTGTGTGGCTAGAAAACGTTAAATCGAATTACACCACCCTATCCGAACATGATGCATAACACACAACTCACTTTGCTCACCATTTGGACAGACCTAAAGTTGAATACCAATATTAATTTGCTAAACCTCAGACTTTTGGAAGAAACAAGATTATCGGAGATTTTTTTTTAGTAAGGAAGATTTTTCAGTCAGGATTCGAAACTAATTTTTGGTGTAGTAACCATGAACTACTTTGCGTTAAATTGCAGTGAAATAACTAGAGCTAAAAATCTTACATTACATTCTTCATACAGGGTGTTTCAAAAATGACCGGTATATTTGAAACGGCAATAAAAACTAAACGAGCAGCGATAGAAATACACCGTTTGTTGCAATATGCTTGGGACAACAGTACATTTTCAGGCGGACAAACTTTCGGAATTACAGTAGTTACAATTTTCAACAACAGATGGCGCTGCAAGTGATGTGAAAGATATAGAAGACAACGCAGTCTGTGGGTGCGCCATTCTGTATGTCGTCTTTCTGCTGTAAGTGTGTGCTGTTCACAACGTGCAAGTGTGCTGTAGACAACATGGTTTATTCCTTAGAACAGAGGATTTTTCTGGTTTTGGAATTCCACCGCCTAGAACACAGTGTTGTTGCAACAAGACGAAGTTTTCAACGGAGGTTTAATGTAACCAAAGGACCGAAAAGCGATACAATAAAGGATGTGTTTGAAAAATTTCAACGGACTGGGAATGTGACGGATGAACGTGCTGGAAAGGTAGGGCGACCGCGTATGGCAACCACAGAGGACAACGCGCAGCTAGTGCAACAGGTGATCCAACAGCGGCCTCGGGTTTCCGTTCGCCGTGTTGCAGCTGCGGTCCAAATGACGCCAACGTCCACGTATCGTCTCATGCGCCAGAGTTTACACCTCTATCCATACAAAATTCAAACGTGGCAACCCCTCAGCGTCGCTACCATTGCTGCACGAGAGACATTCGCTAACGATATAGTGCACAGCATTGATGACGGCGATATGCATGTGGGCAGCATTTGGTTTACTGACGAAGCTTATTTTTACCTGGACGGCTTCGTCAATAAACAGAACTGGCGCATATTGGGAACCGAAAAGCCCCATGTTGCAGTCCCATCGTCCCTCTATCCTCAAAAAGTACTGATCTGGGCCGCCATTTCTTCCAAAGGAATCATTGGCCCATTTTTCAGATCCGAAATGATTACTGCATCACGCTATCTGGACATTCTTCGTGAATTTGTGGCGGTACAAACTGCCTTAGACGACACTGCGAACACCTCGTGGTTTATGCAAGATGGTGCCCGGCCACATCGCACGGCCGACGTCTTTAATTTCCTGAATGAATATTTCGATGATCGTGTGATTGCTTTGGGCTATCCAAAACATACAGGAGGCGGCGTGGATTGGCCTCCCTATTCGCCAGACATGAACCCCTGTGACTTCTTTCTGTGGGGGCACTTGAAAGACCAGGTGTACCGCCAGAATCCAGAAACAATTGAACAGCTGAAGCAGTACATCTCATCTGCATGTGAAGCCATTCCGCCAGACACGTTGTCAAAGGTTTCGGGTAATTTCATTCAGAGACTACGCCATATTATTGCTACGCATGGTGGATATGTGGAAAATATCGTACTATAGAGTTTCCCAGACCGCAGCGCCATCTGTTGTTGAAAATTGTAACTACTGTAATTTCGAAAGTTTGTCTGCCTGAAAATGTACTGTTGTCCCAAGCATATTGCAACAAACGGTGTCTTTCTATCGCTGCTCGTTTAGTTTTTATTGCCGTTTCAAATATACCGGTCATTTTTGAAACACCCTGTAGTTGCACATTCTGTCTTGCAAAACATAATGACATGCTTACCATGTGCTGTGCTGAGTCGGTATGAAGTGGCCAAACTTTGCTCATAGAAGTTAACAACTGTTTCAGGAACAGGCGAATTATGAGGAGGCACAAGAGGAAGTTCAGCTAGCAGGTACAGCGAGGGTCTGTTATCCCTCGGAAGGGTCTGCCTGGCTCAGGGGGCTGGCATACATTGCGATTCCCTGGGCCCACCACGCGCTGGGCTGCCCTATGCACACCTTGAGAAACTGCAGGCGTTGACTCGTACCAGGGTCAGCGAACCCGTAGGCGCTGGAGTGGCAGTCTATCCGCTAAAAGAGTCGCTGTGCACTTACATTTTCATTGTAAATGCACACAGTGAGCACATGCAAATACAGTTCATTTTTGTAAATGTACACACGAATGTACTTAATTTTACTTTGATTTTAGAAGCCCCAAGGAATATAAATGATACTTCACACCAACTTTTCTAGATAAAAACTCGGCAGTCACCATCATTTAACAAAGTAACCTACCACTCACTAATTTGTCGTCACTAGATTAATTTAGAGTAATTTACTTACTTTATGCCTTTTTTCACCTTAGATCACTATGCCAGACTTCTGCTAGCTTCATAATCAATTGTTGTTATGGTCAGACTATCCCATTGTGAGGAAGTATTAGGTTTTAATTCTGGTAAAGAGAAGGAGATGTTATGTCGAATTAATTTCAATATTTTTGAAGTTGTGCCCACAAATTTTGGTCTGCGTAAGATGAATACTTTGTTTTATTTCACGTCTGTAAAAACCATGTTCATTGCTGCAAGTCTGCGCTGTAACCCAGACCGAGAGCTAATTTTGTAAATATTCATATGTAACAAAGATCATTGCCATTGATTTTTTATTTTTATTTACTTTTTTATGTATTTACTTTTTATTTTTTTGTTTGTTTATTTATTTATTTTGCTAACATAGATAACCTTTTAATGAACATGAGGTACCATATACATCCTCATGTTATGTTTTCAGGAAATATAATGCTTTGCTCTTTTTCTTCTCCTAATTTAAGACTGATATGAGTCTTTTCGTTGCTCATTTGAGTTAGTGGATTTCTGTGTTTCCCAACCCATTTGACGAAGGAGTTCTGCAATTCCGTTTTTTTCGTTTCACACATATTTTTGGATGGATGAAGGGGTTATGTGATGCTACTGTCACATATTTTTACGTGATATTAATTCGTTTTCTGACCCACATTCATGGTTATTTTAGTGAGAAAACTGGAGCTGTGTGCTTACAAGGGAACCTCCCCATCGCACCCCCCTCAGATTTAGTTATAAGTTGGCACAGTGGATAGGCCTTGAAAAACTGAACACAGATCAGTTGAGAAAACAGGAAGAACTTGTGTAGAACTGTGAAAAAATAAGCAAAATATACAAACTGAGTAGTTCAAAGAAAATAAGCAATAAGACAAGACGAACGCCGGAGTGCCGTGGTATTGTGGTAACGTGAGCAGCTGCTGAGCGAAAGATCCTAGGTTCAAATCTTCCATCGAGCGTAAATTTTAATTTTTTATTTTCAGTTTATGTGACAAACTCTTATGTTTTCATCACTTTTTTGGGAGTGATTATCACATCCACAAGAAAACCTAAATCGGGCAAGGTAGAAGAATCTTTTTACCCATTCGCCAAGTGTACAAGTTAGGTGGGTCGACAACATATTCCTGTGATGTGACGCACATGCCGTCACCAGTGTCATATAGAATATATCAGATGTGTTTTCCTGTGGAGGAATCGGTTGACCTATGACCTTACGATCAAATGTTTTCTGTTCCCATTGGAGAGGCACGTCCTTTCGTCTACTAATCGCACGGTTTTGCAGTGCGGTCGCAAAACACAGACACTAAACTTATTACAGTGAACAGAGATGTCAATGAACGAACGGACAGATAATAACTATGCAAAAATAAAGAAAGTAAAATTTTCAGTCGAGGGAAGCCTTGAACCAAGGATCTCTCGCGCAGCAGCGGCTCACGCTACCACGGGACCACGGCGCTTCAAAGCACACTTTTTCCATGATGTTGCTTATGTTACCCATGGACTACTCAGTTTGTATATTTTGCTTATTTTTTCACAGTTCCACACAACTTCTTCCTGTTTTCTCAATAGATCTGTGTTCAGTTTATCAAGGCCTATCCACTGTGCCAACTTATAACTAAATCTGAGGGGGGGTGCGATGGGGAGGTTCCCTTGTTAGAATTGTAGACTTGTGCCATCCACATTGGGTTGGTGTATCAATGGAAATGTTTCTGTGGCCTCTTTTGTCAGCAAAAGGCAGTCTGTGAATCTCATAAGGTAAAAGTGCCTCCTTTGGGAATAAAGGCAGTTTTCGCGGAAGACGGGTAACGACCTCCTCCACAGATTTTGAAAGCCAGGCTGCGGCTGGCAGCACCTATGGTCAGTGAATGCCGTGCCACTCTGCAGTCAACTGAGAATAATTGACCATGAAATTTTTGCCTTTCTGCATCAATATCAAAAAGCAAGACATCATGACAATATTCGGCCAGCGGGGAGAGTCAGTTGCGTTTGCTCTAAAAATTAGATTCAACCAATGGAATTGCGTTATTCAAGACCAACTTTGTGTTTAAAGATAGATGTTTTGTTATGTGTGCTTTACCCTTCTTTTCATTAGTTTAGCAGCAATACTCGCCCGTCACAAAATAGCATAGAGTTGTTCCCTCCACGTAGAGGTTATTTTTATTTCTTTATTTTAATGGGGAGTCGAAAAAGGAGCAAGTAAGTTAGCCGGCTACCATCTGGAGAGGTAACTTTCGGTGAATCGCATCTACTGCCAATCTATTGCTGTTCGCTACACTCTGTTGTTCTTGAGGAAATGTAAGTTCACAATCGGCGTTAGCACGATCCACATTCTGAGCAGCTCGATTATTTGTCTCTTTCTAATACACAGTTTGCGGTGCCAGTTTGATTTATGGTAAACCGTACTTCTGGATTCGTTAAGTTTGAATTCGCAAGCTGCACAGATAAGAATCTCGGTGCTTCATCTCCACGCGCCGACCTCGCTCAAATTTCAAGATCCTTTAACTGTCTTAAAACATTTCGTTTTTAGCCAGCCTACTCAGAATAAATACGACCTTTTGTATACCCAACTGGGTAATTCCAATGTGTCAGCGCTGTCCCTGTGCACAATGGCCAAGTACAAGGATAATTTGTTTAAAATTTCGTGAAAGCAATGAACATTACATTCTCTGCACTGTATCAGTATGATTTAGTTTTATTTGTTACCCTGTGACAGCAATGAGCATTGCCGTTTTACTACGATTTGTTTTTATTAACTATGGAAGGTTGATTCCATTTCCTCTAGAGGTATAAGGTGGCCGTGGGCTTGTATTAATTCAAAATCAGCTGGCCGAAGTGGCCGAGCGGTTCTAGGCGCTTCAGTCTGGAAGCGCGAGACCGCTACGGTCGCGGGTTCGAATCTTGCCTCAGGCATGTATGTGTGTGATGTACTTAGGTTAGTTAGGTTTAAGTAGTTGTAAGTTCTAGGGGACTGATGACCTCAGATGTTAAGTCGCATAGTGCTCAAAGACATTTGAAACATTTTTAATTCAAAATTTAACCGCCAGACTAGAAACTTTCACTTTAAAAAGTCTTCTAACAAATATACTCTTACGGCTGTCGTACCCCACATGACGTAAATTTTAATGGATTAGGTTCACAAATACGATTGGAAATCAATTATAGTAATGTTAAAGAAATTTATAATCAACACATCGAAATGAAAACTACACAAAACAATGATTGAACCCTTTGTCGAGCTGTTGGAGAGATAGAAATTGAAGACAATGACGAGACAGATAGCAAAATAAATGAAGGGAAAAATGAAACTGACCTGGAGTGCTTTTTTTAAACTAAATACAATTTTTAATACGAAGCTTCCGATGTGTCTCAGGCACTAATTTTACAGTTATACTGTGTTACTCGTTTTGATTTTCGATAGTGATACGTGGGATTATAATGCGACAAACATTCGAAAACTGACGGTTGGTTAGCTAACAACGATGAATTTGTTGAGGATTAGTATGTTGATCAGGTAACAGATCCGAACGGTAGATATCATTCTGGTTTGATTGCAACTGTAAAGAGAGGTGAGCAGAATATATACCTAGGTGAACAGATGGTCAGTGAACAAAGGAAGTTCTTTTCGGATTCCAAGAGACAAGAAAAGACCGAGATGGTGTTCTAAGGGACTATGGCTAGACGAGGTTGGAAACTATGGAAGAGATAAGTCGATGCATTTAGCTGAAATAAATAACGCATAGAGGAATCTAGAGGAGGCCCCAATCCACCAAATAGCTAAAATTCATACATAAAGACTAAAAATCGTATGGCGTGATTTTCATAAATCAATCTAGCGTTTCAAAATTAAGCTTCCAACGTGTCTAAAAGAGAACGTCGACAATCAGCGTGTGTTACCAGTTTTGACGTATGTGAGGAACTTTAAAAAGCTACGGGTCGTTAAGCGAGCAAGGGAAACATTCATGTTGGGAATTGTCAAAAGAGGCAGGAAAACAAGTACAGGGACCAGAGAAGTGACTGGAGTGGAAGACGTAATTATGACTGCAGTGGAAACGGAACATGAGGTAAACGGGACCTAGAGCAGCGCGAATAGATGGTAGATGGACCAAGCAAAGTCTTCGTGGAAATCCAAGTGACAAGGAGGAAGAAAGATAAATTAGGATTTAACGTGCTGTCGACATCGTGACCATTATAGAGGGGACGAGAGATCTGATGAGGTCGATACTAGGATCTAATGGGAAGTGGGTGGATAACTATATAAAACTTATTTTTTTGTATTATGTTTCAAGCCATCTAAGGACTTCGTCAGTATAAGACGTTATACCTCTTTTTCTTCAGTCTTCCATAGCACTTTTTCGTTTTCTCAGCACGAGATGTTTTCCTCTTATCTGAGCATTTCACGTAAGTAGTTTTTCTGCTTGTTTTATCTTCCTGGAAACTTTCAGATTTCCTGACTTCTAGTCCGAAATTGCCTGTTGAGTACAGTCTCCTGTTCAATTCGCATTTCTTTTTTGTCTTGCCTTCCACTCATTTTCTTTGTCCGTTTTCCTGTTTTGGAAGAATACGTAGATCTTCTTCGTTAATCTGTCTTCCTTCACTCTCTCTAGATGTCCATAGAGTGCAATACCTCTTCTCCTGGTCTCATCTGTTATTATAGTTCAAAATGAATGCATTTCCTTATTTGGTCTCAAAACACAATTGCAGTCTCTGTTCTTGATGGGACCTACTATTTTTCCCAAGATTCTTTTTTCTATCTTTTTTCAAATCTTCTAATGCTATTTTTATCCAGTTAAATTTGGAGTTTCTGACCCTTAGAAGAATTCTGGTTTTACAAGCATAATGTAATTCCTTAATTTAACATGTTTAGAAAACCATTTCCCATTGTACAGGTTTCTTCAATTCATTTATGCTCTTAATTTTTTCGTTTCTGATTTTAATTACTTCTTGTTAACTTTTTATGTTTATATTTCCACCCAAATAGTTAAAGTTGTCTGTTTCCTTGATGTTGCTGTACTTGGGACTTAAAATGGTCATGTATCCTGTCTTTTCATACGATATTTGTAGACCTTCCTTTTCAGTTGTCTCGTTCAGAAGTTATAATCTTTTCTTTGCCTTCTCTAGGGTTCCATCTATTACAACAAGATCGCCTGCAAAAGCTATACAATTTCTTTCTTCTTTCAATATACCCTCTTTTATGTAGTTATTAACCTTTTTCTTTTCCTTCCTCTATTTTCCACTCACTTACAACTTTTCCCATCATGCAGTTGAATAAAACTGGTGATAATCTGTCTCCTTATCTGTCGTCGCTCTAATTTCCAGGCGTTTTCGCATTTTAGACTTGTTTCTGTTCGTTGTATGGATGTGAACTTATGAGAGTCGATCACCTGTCTGAACATCGCCGTGTAAAATTGCCAGTGGGTCAACGATGGTTTCCTCATGATCCGTTTGGGTGTCGGCTAGCCATTGTACATTGGTTTTTCGGGTCCTGTTTATGATGTGGGAGATTTTCTTGGTTGATTTGTTCATTCGTGCTATACGCCCATAAAATTTCAAGTGTCTTTTCCGTGCAATGAAACTAAATTGTTCCCTCATGGAATACATTTCTTCTGAACTTTTGCGCGTACGGATACCTTCTTGCATCTTGACACTAGCAGTTAAGGTTAATAATGAGGTCTCAACTGCGCAGATTGCTTCTGGGAGAACGTCTGTTGAATAGTGGCGCCGTTTGCCTTTGGCGGAAAGGAATTTCCTGCTATAAATATTCCAGATGATTGTGTAGGGTTTACTCAATTTCTTTTCTGGGCCTGTTTTATTGCTAACTTAGTCATCGGCAGTGTTCCTGGTAATTTCTCCGAAGTACGTGAAGTGAGGGATCTAAGTGCTGTTTCCATATATATAAGGCATCTTAGGTCTGAGTGTCTGGAGGCCAGGTACTGTGTTTCTCATAAAAGTTTTGGAGGCGAGTTTTGTCAACGATCTCATGAAGTTTCCTGCGGGAGTACCTGATTTCATTGGTGCTCATGATTTGCTGCGTCGTCCTCGAATGCAATACATTTGGCACTCATTCTTTTATTTTTTGTTATTACCCGTATTCGTTGACTTTCTAGGTATATTACAACATGCTCAAGTTAGCGATACTGCAGGTTATGTCTGTTGTTAGTGTATGATCTCTATCGCTCGAAAAATCTGTTTCCCTGTATGCGGGGGGTCTAGTGGTAAGGAGTTGGCAATTTAATGGATACGTCCAATTTTTAAAACCACCCATGCCGTAAATTGTATACCGATTTTTGGAACTGTGAATGGATTGATGAAGAGCTTAAGCAGACCAAAAATGGTATAACAGTTCTTCAATTAGATTTAATCAAGAATTGCTAATTTTTATAGATACCTAATAGGGCACTGTGCGAGAACAAGTGGTTGCTAACATCATGGTCAGAAAATATCGTCAAAGAATGGCACTGTTAGCGACATGACATTTGCTCATGAACGACTTGCGGTGAGGAGCTTTTAATCATATAATTTCTCACAGATCATAAAATTTATTTAAAAATCCAAATATGTTATGCTGTTATCATGATAAGTTTTCGGCAAATTTTTATTTTAACAGTAGGAAAAGTAACGACAGTAGGACCTAGGATGAAACAATACGAATCATAAAGACATTATGCATTTTTGATCCTGAACTTCATCCACATGCGGTCTTGCTAAGTACACAAATCGTTCAAATGGCTCTGAGCACTATGCGACTCAACTGCTGAGGTCATCAGTCCCCTAGAACTTAGAACTAATTAAACCTAACTAACCTAAGGACATCACACACATCCATGCCCGAGGCAGGATTCGAACCTGCGACCGTAGCGGTCGCTCGGCTCCAGACTGTAGAGCCCAGAACCGCACGGCCACTCCGGCCGGCCCTTAGTACACAAGTAATAGTTCAAGACTATAGTGAAAATACGGAAATACTGCTGTGGCAGGAGATGGTAAAAGCAACTCGCCTAACGACCTGTCTGAAAACGAGCAATAATCAATAAAATTATATAATCATAAGAATATAAACTGACGATTATTTGGGTTGGTGCGAAAACAGATAAGCGGGTATGAACAAGTGTCTAATTTTGTCCTTGGACATTCCTTTGCTTGCAGATTTACCACAAAGAAATGAAGCGGAGTCAATGAACTACCTGATTAATAACTTTACCACCTTTTATTTGGTTTCTAAATGACAAACAACCCAAATCATTGTTACTGACTGTCGCTTAGAATCTTTTCTGAGACTTTTTTAATAGTAAAATAGTTCGGATTTCCAAAGAAGACACATATGACTAAGCATACTCCTACGCGGTATTGAATCAAAGCAGCCAAAATACTTGTTCATTGTATTAAAGTTCGATCATCACAACAGAGACATGCGGTTGATAACGCTAGGATTTTGTTGTCAACTTAAAAGTGTAACATACATATAGAAAGAATCTTGCATTTCTCAGTTATACACTGGGAAGTCATCGGAACCCTAGCGTCATTAACTGTGGCGTTATGTTTTCAGCTAGTATACTGGAGACAGCAGACAATCCGAAAGAAATAATATTAGGCTGATCAGCGTTGCTATTCCAGGCTATTTGGTAGCAATCACAGGGCAGATGTCGCGCTTTCTCCGTGGGAAACGTGCTGTAGGTTTAATTGTGAGTGTTGTCAATATTACTGTGGCTATAGAGTTCAGACTCTCGCACTGCAGAGGTTTCTCATTGACTAGACACTCCATTCGAACTTACTCACTTGTTTAAAAAAAGCTCTTTTTATTTTACAGTAGCTGCTACGTATTTTATTTTTTGCTAACTAGTTACGAGCGTAGGTCGTTATCAGGAGGTATCTGCAATACAAAATCAAGTAATCTGGAAAGTATCCATATTACTTAAACCACATATTGTAATTAGGAACCTCAAAAATTTGTCAGCCACGTTAGATACTTACGTTTATTTATTGGCTGAATGTCATACCGGTAAAACCATTTCATTGTTGTATGGTACGTGAAGCGTATATATTATCAAAGAACCCATTAGTTCGGGATTATTTTTATTTACTATGTGCTGAGCTACAAGAGCTATCGAAACAAATATGTGTCTCAGGAGATCGTCTCACGTTCAGATATATTGGTATTTCACAAATATAGGTGTATAAAAAAACCTTTTTTGTAAAACGGAGAAAGTTAATGAAGTTGTCGATATATTTACTACTATGAGGTACAATCCGCTCTTTTAGCATACTATTTGTCTACTTCGTTAAATACTGAAGTGTATAAAGTTAGTCTAAAATTTATCCTTGTGGTAGTCTTTGCAGAGCTTTAAAATTTATTCCTGTATCAACCACGATGTATTATTTTTCCCAAAATGGTTACCATATGTGTAGATTGTTTAATAGATGGATTTACATAGAAATTACGTGCGTGCCAGCTTTCATTTGATATTCTCTTGTTAAACCAAGCAGCTGTTCCTCACAAAGAAAACTATATCCTGTCAAACGCTTATCAGTTAACCTTATCTAGGTATTTCATGATACCCTCAATAAGTCAGACTAGTTGATCAGCTGCAGCCCATCAGTAATTATTTAACGAAAACAACGCTTTTCACCACTGTTTTACTAATATTTATTATTTTTGTGACTTAGTTCTGGGATATGAGGCCATTTCTAGTGTTACTGGTAAAGGTGTTAAAGTGCACAATGGGACAAATGTAAATAAAGAAAAAACTTCCAACGATCGAAAAAATTAATTGGTAATATTAAATATACAAAATAATACAATCACAATCATATCACACGACCAGAGTAACCTAGACAACACCTACCCAGTTTTCACTTCATTCTTTCTGTTTTGCAAGTGCTACCTTTGGCAAACGAGCTTGGAAAGTTTCCGATACCGAAACACGAGAATGGCGCTTCGAGATCTAAATTGCAGAAGGCGGAGACGTAATATAATTGGTGGCGCGGCACGGAGGAATGAGGGTACTGAGTGAAGGTCGTGGGCTGCATTCCACGCACTGACCCACATTCGGCAGTCTGCCTGAAGGTGGACAGCATGCTGTGTCAAAACATGTCGCAGCTACTGTAGTTCAAGGGAAGATGCAGAGTTCTTTCTTCTTCTCGCTACGCTTCTCTCTTTTCCTGTGACGATCATCCCTTCAAGAACGATGCCATCGCTCTTGGAGTGTTTTGTTAAGATGGGGTACGAAGTCTGGAACAAGTTCTCAGAATAAGGACAAATAAAGGCATCATCCCAATTATGAAGCCTAATTCAACGTCACCTTGCACAGCAACGGAGCATATACTTGCCAATACGTGAATCCCCACAGAGCCATTTCGATTTCCGTTCCGATCATCAATCCTTATATTTTGCATGACAGCCGTATATCAGTACTGGTAAATTCCATTTTACAACTCTAGCAATCTATTAGGAAATGACGCTAGGGTTCGGATGACTTTCCATTGTATAACTGAATGAGTGTATTCTGGCTAATTTCCGCTCCATTTTAAGAAAACGCTAATTTTCCAGCATCTGAATGTTTATAATATTGCTCCTGAACTATGTGTCTTACAGTGTTATAATTTTTCAAGTATATTCAGAGACACATGTAGATACTGTCTGCAGAGGGTGTTACGAATAGAGTCAGTAATAAAGAAATAATAACTTAAACGAGATGCCGGATGTTGAAGTTTTACTGCGCATCATTTTAAGCTGAAGCTACTTTTCCAAGCATCCAAATGTCTATAATGTCATATCTCACCGAATATGTGTCGTAAAATGATATAATTTTGCAGGTATATTCAGTGATGTCTGAATCTGAAGTTGTACTGCATTAACAGCGAAAATGTAGCAAGTGACAACCTTTCTTTCGGTCATCACTTTGTGGGAGGTCTATGCGAGAAACAGTTTCATAAAGGCGTCAAATTATGTTTAAAGTTCTCTGAAAGTCGCTACGTCCTCTCATTCTCATATACTGGATTAATGAATTCCGGGCATTTCCGCTCCGCCAGTTACACTCTCAAGACAAACACATAGTTTCTAACTGTAATGCTTATCTCAGTATGTTAAACTTTTGACATAAGAGTATACCTCTGCGTGAGTATATTATGAGAGCATCTTCAGATTTTAAATTTGGCCAGTAATTACGCAACATATTGAAAATGAAGATGTTGTTGTCCCTGGAAGAGGTTAGATATGAAACCTGCTGTGATAGTTCCACGCAAAAAAACAAGGGGTGCAAGCCCCATCCATGAAAAACACAACCACACCATAACACCACCTCCTCCAAATTTTGCTGTTGGCTGAACACACGCTGGCAGATGGCATTCACCGGGCATTCGCCATACCCATACCCTGCCATCGGATCGCCACATTGTGTGCCGTGATTCGTCACTCCACAGAACGTTTGTCCACTGTTCAGTCATCCAATGTTTACGCTCCTTACACCAAGCGAGTCATCGTTTGTCATTTACCAGCGTGATGTGTGGCTTATCAGCAACGGCTCGACCACGAAATCCAAGTTTTCTCACCTCCCGCCTAACTGTCATAATACTTGCAGTGGATCCCGATGCAGTTTGGGATTCCTGTGTGAGGGTCTGGATAGATGTCTGCCTATTACACATTACGACCGTCTTCAACTGTCGGCGGTCTCTATCAGCCAACAGACGAGGTCGGCCTGTGAGCTTTTGTGCTGTACGTGTACAGACGTACAGACGTATGACACAAGTGACACCCAATCACGTGACCACGTTCGAAGTCCGTGGGTTCCGCGGAGCGTCCCATTCTGCTCTCTCACGATGTCTAATGACTACTGAGGTTGCTGATATAGAGTACCTGGCAGTAGATGGCAGCACAATGCACCTAATATGAAAAACTTATGTTTTTGGAGGGTCCGGATACTTAGGATCACATAGTACATCTCTGCTGTGGTTGCTGTACGATCTGCCACTGCTGTCCTTACAATACGACGACCCTGGAGAGCGTCTGTGCTGCGTGGACATCCAGAACCTCGTCTGCTTGTGTGGGAACCTTAACGCGATACTGATACCAGCGTCGTTGCACAACCGACGCAATAGTCCGTCTTGTGGGGTAATTCTCCGAAAGGACCATCCCGCTAATGTGAAGGCCACAATTTGACCCTTTTAAAACTCTCTCACTTGGCTGCATTAAACATGAATGTGTCTCTATGGCACGGTTGCCTGCTTACTTCACAACTCTGCACTACACTGAGCGTTCTGGCTGTGAGCATTCCCTGTTGAAGGGTAGAAACAGATGCCGCACTGGTAGCT
This sequence comes from Schistocerca piceifrons, assembly GCF_021461385.2. Lineage (NCBI taxonomy): Eukaryota > Metazoa > Arthropoda > Insecta > Orthoptera > Acrididae > Schistocerca > Schistocerca piceifrons. The sequence continues at coordinate 448,072,850 of NC_060149.1, read as the reverse complement.
ATGCTATTACGCTATCTACGAACTTTCAGCATGCTGGAATATCTGTGGGTCAGCAACTTCTGTTAACCAATCCAAAGTTGCAAATCTCATCTCTTTTATTCAGTCGAAATTGTTTCAGGCCGGGGCCTATTTTCAGATCATGGTAACATAGTCACAAATGGCATTTCCGAAAACGGAAAAATCATGTTTGCACATTTTTGACATGGTTTTTGCATTTTCGGAAAGACCATGTTTGACTATGTTACGATGATCTGAAAATGGGCCCCGGCCCGAAACTAATCATTGACTGAATAAAAAGAAGTGGAATTTGCAACTTTGGTCTGGTTTTACGGTATACTATGCTATCTCTTGGTGGGTGACGTTGAAACCATTATCAGTACATCTACTATCTCCCAGGTGCTACGTGACGTCATCGTATCAAAATACGGGTAAACTAATTTTTTTCGAAAGTGTACACGTCACTGCTTTTTCCCTAATGACGTATTTGTCGAATAGACCTAACGGTGAAGCAGCTATGACAGGCCACACCAAATACATCCGCAATGAATAAATACAGGGAGTCCCAGGAGAAATTGTCAATATTTGGAAATACAACAGGAATCATCATTCGAAGCAAATCAATAAAATCTTGTAAAAATGGGTTCTAAAATGCATACCTTAAAGAGCTATAGCACCTCATCTTCGATACTGTGAAACAAATCTATTGCAAGCTCTTTACTTTCCCTAATTTGGGAAGAGGCATTATGGACTAAACAAAGAAAAGCTCGTCTAGTAAACATGGGCAGTAACATGCATACCTTAGGAGCAATGAACACTTGTTCAGTAGAAGAGATACGTTTCACTGTAGCGAAGATGAACCAGAGCTCATAGCTCTTAAGGTATGTGACTTAGAGCCCATCTTCACTATAATGTTGTGCTTCGAATGATCGTTCCTGTCGATCACTGAATACTGACCATTCCTCCTGGGACACGCTGCATATCGAGGTGCGGCTATAGTAGACAATATGGCTAATTTTCTGACGGATAGGAGTCATGTTTAACGTTTATATGTAGCTGCCGAAATATGACACGGGATTTTTCTTTTAATGGAACTAAATCATGTCTTTTGTTATATCTGAAAGACACTTCGAAAAGGACTTCAAAGAAATGATATGTGTAAAACTAGTAACATGATAAAACGCCGAAAACCGCTGTCCCCCCATCTGTGACCGTGGTACTACAAACATCTGTCTTCGCGTACCAACGTAAGACTAGTGGTAAAGTGCGAGCGTGGAAACCGTAAGGTTGAGGGACCGAATTCCGGCCAGACTGCAGGTTTTCTCAGTCTGCCTTTACGCTGGGCTTCACCACTCGCTGATGTGCAAATACGCCAACAGCGCCACGTGTTTCTGATTCCACGTTAAACTGCAGGTCTTCTTTCCCCAGCGGGATTGCTGAGTTTACGGACCCGCAAGTCGCCGAAGCAGCGTCCAATTGAAAAAAATTGCTAACAGGCGCTTGAGCATCCCTCGTGAGGGACTCCTAGCCCTTCGTGCCGTACGAATGTAGTGTGCTGTTGTGACGATCAGACAGTTTTCTCGTAAAGCTATTCATATTTTTGCAATGTGTACGACAGTCGACATAGTGGATATGGTTTTCGTTTACGGCGGATTTTGCCAAATTGTTAGCGTAGTGATGGTATTGTGTGTTGACAGGTATCTTAATCGCGTCGCCCCTCGAGACCTGTATTTTTAAACGTTATAAAAATAGTCAATAAACTGGACGTGTGAAAAATAAAATACGGCAACGAAAGGAATGGCATCTCATGAGAGAAATGCGACCAAAATTTCAGCACTGACGATATACAACCCACATTTCAATACTAGGCAGCTTATTCTGCGAGTGGAATTAGTCAAAGGAAAGAGAGTTGAGAGAAGCCAATTTGATACGATATAATGACGTTGCGGTACTCGTTTCACATTTTAGTGATCGGCTCCGAGAGTCTTAAGAAAGAGTTTAAATGTTACAGGACACTTATTAGTTATACAGTAGTGACAATTTTAACCCTGCCTCGCGAATGAAAGGGCGGCTGGCGGCCATTATTTCACAGTGTAGTAGTTTTGGACGTTAATCCAAATCCTAAACGAGTCAAAGAAAGTTACTGAGTAAATGTGCAGAGCAATACGCCGAGTACTTTCTCTCGCAACCACATTTCGCAGAAGGGTATCGATTCTGGTCGCAGGCAGGGGTGGGACTTCATGTGGCGCAACGACAGGTGTTGGCAAGAGATTGAAGGGCATTTCAGTGTCCATAATTGGTGCCAGCATTGTTTCATAGACAAATATTTCTTACCAAACTTGTGTGTTAATTCTACTGCTCTATAATAATTAAGCAAATGAACAATTTAAATCTTCGATTTCTGGTGTTACACAATTAATTGGAAGTCACATTGCACAACATTTGTAGATACAAGGTTCTATAGTCATTTTATTACACACATAGAAAAAAGTTTTCATCATCACGGTTCCGAGAGTTCCGGAAGCTCTACAGAAAATTGGAATAGAGATAAACATCATTTGCGCCCTTTTTATTGCTCATGAAAACCACGCATTGTATGTTGTACTATCATACAGCGAGACCTTCAGAGGTGGTGGCCAGATTCCTGTACACACCGGTACATCTAATACGCAGTTGCACGTCCTCTTCCATTGATGTATGCCTGTATTCGTCGTGGCATACTATCCACAAATTCATCAAGGCACTGGTGGTCCAGATTGTCCCATTCAACGGCGATTCGGCGTAGATCCCTCGGAGTGGTTGGTGGGTCACGTCGTCCACAAACAGCGCTTTTCAGTCTATCACAGGCATGTTCGATAGGGTTCATGTCTGGAGAACATTCTGGCCACTCTAGTCGAGCGATGTCGTTATCCTGAAGGAAGTTATTCACAAAATGTGCACGATGGGGGTGCGAATTGTCGTCAACGAAGTCGAATGCCTCGCCAATATACCGCTGATATGGTTGCACTATCGGTCGGAGGATGGGATTCACGTATCGTACAGCCGTTACGGCGCCTTCTATGGCCACCAGCGGCATACGTCGGCCCCACATAATGCCACCCCAAAACATCAGGGAACCTCCACCTTGCTGCATTCTCTCGACTGTGTGTCTAAGGCGTTCAGTCTGACCAGACAGCCTCCAGACACGTCTCCGACGATTCTCTGGTTGAAGGCACATGCGACACTCATCGGTGAGGAGAACGTGATGCCAAACCTGAGTGGTCGATTCGGCATGTTGTTGGGCCCATCTGTACCGCGCTGCATGGTGTCGTGGTTGCAAAGATGAACCTCGCCATGGACGTCGGGAGTGAAGTTGCCCATCATGCAGCCTATTGCGCACAGTTTGAGTCGTAACACGACGTCCTGTGGCCGCACGAAAAGCATTATTCAACATGGTGGCGTTGCTGTCAGGGTTCCTCCGAGCCATAATCCATAGGTAGCGGTCATCCACCGCATTAGTAGCTCTTGGGCGGCCTGAGCGAGGCATGTATGTCGTCAGCAGTTTCTGTCTCTCTGTATCTCCTCCATGTCTGAACAACATCGCTTTGTTGACTCCGAGACGTCTGGAGATCCCTTCCTGGCACAAAGTAACAAAGCGGATGCGATCGAACCACGGTATTGAGCGTCTAGGCATGGTTTAACTACAGACAACACTAGTCGTGTACCTCCTTCCTGGTGGAATGACTGGAACTGATCGGCTGTCGGACCCCTCCGTCTAATAGGCGCTGCTCATGCATGGCTGTTTACATCTTTGGGCGGATTTAGTGACATCTCTGAACAGTCAAAGGGGACTGTGTCTGTGATACAATATCTACTGTCAAGGTTTATCTTCAGGAGTTCTGCAAACTGCAGTGATGGATAACTTTTGTTGATGTGTGTATTGAAATTATTAAAAAAAACTTGATTAATCGATACTATTTAATTCAATTCAATTCACGCCATAGATTTCGAAATTATACAATTTCGTCTTTCGACGTGTTTGTGGCAGTCCAATTCAACACTGAAGTACATAAGTGATCCAAAACGAAATCACATCGAAAATCAATAAAACTACTGTAAACATAAAATATGATAAAACACACTTTGAGAAAAAAATGACACCACGGAAGAAATCGGTGGATGCGACGTATATGTACAGATAAATAAATGATTACAATTTCAGAAAAAAAATGGATGATTTATTCAAGAGAAAGAGCTTCACAAACGAAGCAAGTGAATAACACATTTGTCAAGCGTGTCACAATCTTGCAGTCGTGTGCACTTTCGGACAGACTACCTTTATTTTGGGTATGCTTTTATTTTTATGTGATACAAAGCTATTTTTGGTTTTGATTCATAAGTCTTATTCTTCCAGTTCCTGCTCCACTAGAATCTAATTCCACACAGATTCTCTGATACACTGATGGTGTAACACTTCTTTTTATCAACAGCTTATCTCTCTTCATTGATAGCAGTATTTTCATCACACTTCGCATGTGAGTCATGGATGTTACTGATGCGGGCACAAACGAAATTAACTTCCTTAGTGAAGAGTATGAATGTATTTAATCGGGAATTAGAAAACGTCCACTGACGAAATATGACGGATCGGAAAATACGAGGGGCATCCCATAAGTCATGGCAATTATTATACAACGTGCGAACATGTGCCGTCACCATAATCTCAGCAAATACTTCCGATAGCACGCGGCAAACAGTATCCAGTACCGAATTCAGCCTCCAAATTGTGGCTGCATGCCAGGGTGGCTCGGTACCAGTGCCTGAAACGTTCAGCGTGAGCTTGGCTGTGGAATGGCGAGAATACGAGAAAATTCCCATTCTCGCTGGTAGCAATGCTACTCAGTGTATGTGGAACTACAAGCAGCTATGGGGAAGAGGGCATTGCCCTATCAAACAGTTGCATGTTGGGTCGAGGCTTTCCGACGTCGATTCACAGCAACGACAGGCTCGCCGCGATTTCGATGGTTCACGTCTGTCCGTACTGATCTGTCCCTGGCTGTCGTTGAACAGTGTTTAACAGAATACCAATGTTGGACTGAGCAGGAACTAATGACATGGACAGGTTTGTTGAGAGCAACAGTTTTCCGCATTTTATGGCAGAACCTGAAAGTGCACAGAAAGTGATTCAAATTAGTACCGCATCAGTAAACAGAGGTTCAGAAGTGGATGAGATGCAAGATTTGCCGTATCAACCAGGAACTATTTGAGTGGGAAGAGAATGACATGCTCAGCCGTATTATTGCGATTGATGAGAAATGGGCAAGAGTGTATCTACCATAATTGAAAACCTAGTCAGCAGAATGGCGTTATCCAGGTTCACCTCGACGACACAAGGTGCGACAGAATCCATAACCCACAAAAGCACTTCGTCTTCAGGCCACAAGTGGCCCATCTGGACCATCCGACCGCCGTGTCATCCTCAGATGAGGATGCGGATAGGTGGGGCGTGTGGTCAGCACACTGCTCTCCCGGTCGTTATGATGGTTTTCTTTGACTGGAGCCGCTACTATTCGGTCGAGTAGCTCCTCAATTGGCATCACGAGGTTGAGTGCACCCCGACAAATGGCAACAGCCCGTGGTGGGCTGTATGGTCACCCATCCAGGTGCCGGCCACGCCCGACAGCGCTCAAGTTCGGTGATCTCACGGGAACCAGTGTATCCACTGCGGCAAGGCGGTTGCCTATAACCCACAAAGGTCATGCTCATTCTGGCGTAAGATAACCACGACTCTGAAGTGCCACACTGTTAGGGGTGGCCACACCGTCAATGTCCAACATTACCGCAACTTTATGCTGCACCATCTGCGACGTACTCATGGGTGAAAACGTCCAGCATTGCTGGATAACGCACTCATACTCCGAGATAATGCTTCAGCCCACACCGCTGATGTCATCAAGAAACGTGTACAGACATGGGGGTGGGAAATCCTTCCCCCACCCAGCCTATTCACCAGATCTCAGTCCGTATCAGTTCGACCTCGTTCCACATTTGAAGAAGCCATTGCGTGAGAGGTGCTTTGCAAACAGGGCAGATACCCTCACGGCATTTCGGCGACAGGTGACACACATTTCTGGCAATGACAATGGCACTCAACGCCTTCCCCAACGTTGGCAACACTGTATGTATCCACTTGGAGACTATTATGAGGGACAGTAGATGGCCTTGATTCTGTTTTGTTTCATTTGTTCTCTTTCACAGTACATTTACACACAGTTCTAATGCGTGTGTTTCATTTCAAGCTTCGCCGTGACGTCATTTATTGGAACAATATTTAATGTTGGTATTCAGATACACACAGCCTCGCCGGTTCACTGCACATCCTGGAATTCCCATGTTGTCGCATTATCACAAGATATACTGTAGTTGCCATGAAATGCTCTTCGTATATAATATAAAGCCATGTTGACGCATTGTTCAGCTTTATACACTAGGAATCGCCTCAGTTCAGCGATATTAGTTAAAACAGAATTAAAGACTCCTAAATCTGTATTTTGGAGACTATGAATATTATTCTCTCCACAAGCAGCAAGAGCACTTCCTTTACAAATCCTGTAGGGCACTAAACCGATATACTGTGTCTACGTTTGGCACCCTATATGGTTCATATCCTAATAACATTTTATTTAACTGGGATCAAGCTGTCACATGCAAATGTACAACAAATGCCGGATCTACAACTTGTATCATGAGTTGCATATTTAATATCAGATCAAATAATCAACAAATGTGTTCTCACATTTATTACAGGAACAGAGTTTAACATTACATAGAACATTTGAGTTTCATGAACAGGACGTCTGCCCATTCAAGAAACTTCTACCTCATAGTCGATCATCAACTGAGCTGGCTAAAATAGTTGTGTGTGTAATAAAGGAATTTGATCGACTTTAACGAGGTGGTTGCGTCTGAAATGAGCAGGCAGCAGCGATGACGCATGGAAAAGTACATTCTAGGGCAGAGGAAACGACGCCCCATGAAGGAATTGTCCGAATGGGGCAGAAATCGATAGATGTGATGTAAATGTGCAGACAAGCAAATTATTACAGTTTCAGAAAAATGGGATTATTTATTCAGGAGAAAGAGCTTCACAAATTGAGTAAGTCAAAATGCGATGGCCCTCCTCTGGACCGTATGTAAGAGTATTAGCCTTGACATTGATTGATAGAATTGTTAAATGTTCTCCTGATGGATATTGTGCCAAAACCAGTCCGAATGGCGCATCAGATCGTCATAATCCCGATCTGCTTGAAGGATGCTGCCCACAAGGCTACAAACGTTCTCAACTGGGGAGAGATGCGGCGACCATGGTGGCTACAGCACTGCAAAACGTCGGCTGTATTCTACCCTCCGTTTTGTTGGCCATCATGGCAAGCCATGCTGGGCTTACATTTCAGCACGGTAGTCCGTGCCTGCACACAGTGACATTTTCAACTGCTTGTCTTTGTACTCGCCAGACGCTATCTTGGTCAGCAAGTCTTCGGATCTCTCCCCAATTGAGAAATTTTGGAGCATTATGGGCAGGGCCCTCCTACCATCTCGGGATTTTGACAATCTAACGCGCCATTTGAACAGAATTTGACACAATATCCCTGAGGAGGGCATCAAAAAATTTTATCAATTAAAGGCAAGCCGAATAACTTCTTGCATAAAGACCAGAGGTGGACAAACGCATTATTGACTTGCTCAATTTGTAAAGCTCTTTCTCTTAAATAAATCATCCAATTTTTCTAAAATTACATTCATTTGTTTTAACGTGTACATGAAATTTACCAATTTCTGTCACATTCAGATAATTTCTGCGCGGTACATCGTCTTTTTTCCCTTAAAGTTTATAATGGCTGATGGCTTTAGACCAGTTGTTCAACGACTACAGGTTCCGGGAGGAAGGAAGGAAAATTAGGGTTTAACATCCCATCGGCAACGAGATTCACTAGAGACGGAGCACAAGCTCGGATTGGTTAACGATGGGGAACTCAATCGGCTGTGCCTTTCAAAGGAACCATTTCGGCATTTGCCTTGAGCGATTTAGGTAAATCAAGGAAAACCTACATCTGGGTGGTCGGACGTGGAACTGAAGTGTCGTCCTGCCGAATACGAATCTAGTGTATTAATCAATAGGCCATATCGCTCGGTACAGGTTTCGGAATGTCCCTACCTGTGTACAGAGTTGATGGGACATCTGAAGTTAGCTGCCTTCCTACTTCTCAGTCATTCCTGATTTCGAGCAGATCCTCGCATCCTTTCTTGGAAGGTGTGTGGCGGATACCATCAATTGTCAACAGTTACAGACATTAACTAGGAGCCGCTATTGTTTTAAAATTGATTTATGGGAAAGCTTCTTAGACTGAATGCGTGGATTTCAATAGAACTCAGAGCTTAAGATTGGCTTAAATCTGACGATGGAGCATCAAGGAGTTCTGTGTTACATCGTTCCACTAAACCAATCCCTTGTGACATTACGTTCTACTTCTGATGACTACGAAACTAGGTAAAGTTGAGTTACTTCAGGGCATCTGTTTATTTCCATTCCACTGCCTGATGACAAAACAATGACTCATCCAACCAATTGAGACAGCTGATTGGCCGTGATGACTGCTTGTTGAAGTGAGTGATGAATATATTAACTGTGGTGTGTCTGGTTTCAGTTAAGCTTTGGACTAAAATCATTACCATATAAATGCCAATGATATTCTGATCCGAATGGCAAATCACACTTTGATTCACTGTTAATGATTTTTAAGCCATTATTTCTTATGATTGTGGAACTCGTGCCACAGAAATTCGTGAACGGCAGAACTACCGTTACGGCCAACACAAAGAGTGTGGCACCCAGCATCCGCCGACGAGCAGATTTACCTTTAGGAAGAAATTCTGGCAAGAATTTGGTGTGCACGGAAGCGAGTTACATAAAGCAGTGTTAGGTGGGCAACGATACCATGCAGACGCATATAGCGGAGTCTTATTCTGCAAACCACGGACCACCGGGACCAACCCCAACGGCAGATCACCACCAACGCGTACGGAAGCTTGTTTCGTACTCCTTTCGTTTTAATTTTCATTTAGTGACATCCCCGAAGCCCACGGCTCCTCGCGATCGCGAAGAAAGCTCGCTTCGTTCCTGTCACTCGCCCACTGTTCTGCCATGGTCACGCTATCGGACGACGCACTCGTTGAGGAGTGTATAACCGCCTTGGATCACTGTTCGGAAGAAACTATTGTGCAATCACCATTACCACAATTGCCATTTAATAGACACTGCAGTCATTTTTCATTTTGTCAGTTGTTCTCTTACTCATTTGTGCTGAATAAATTTATTTATGGCAAGCGTATACTTCACGAAATTTGACGTTTGGCTTGTGAGACAAGAAGGTGAGTAAAACCCCTGCCGAATCCACGTGGCAGATTAACAGCTGTTAGTGTGGTACACTGGCTTTTAGAGGTTTCACACACTCGTTTAGCCAAATGCTGCTCTGGTTCCCAATCATGCACAGAACAAAGTTTAAACGAATCATAGTCAGATGGCGCAGACGACTTCTTCCCTCCTGGTTAACTGACGACTGTGGCAATGAGAGGGTATCTGGTCACAAAGTTAAAATTACAGAAATTTTCAAATCATGAAAACAGCGGAGCCTATACGACCTGATGAACGCTATGAAAGGGACACAACCAAAGTATAGAATCCTCACCAACAACACTGGACTCGCATTCGGAAGGACGACGGTTCAATCCCACGCCAGCCCATCCTGATTTAGGTTTTCCGTGATTCCCCTAAATCTCTCTAGGCAAATGCTGGGATGGTTCCTTTGAAAGGGCACGGCCGACTTCCTTCCCCTTCCTTCCCTAATCCTATGAGACCGATGATCTCGCTGTTTGGTCTCTTCCCTCAAACAAGCAAGCAAGCCTCACCAACAAAATCGAAATTACACTTGCTAATTTAAATTATTTTTATCTGTTCCTAATTAACTGAAACATGAAACAGTGAAACCCACAAAACAACGATCACTTAATGAATGGTATATGACAGGAGTAATCTCGCAATGTCTAATAACTTAAACATAGACCTACCGAATGCTAAGAGTTGTTCTACGAGGAACTTTTGTAACTGCCGGTAGGCGGAACACTGTGTCATTTACGCTCATGATATCTCATGGACTTTGTATAAAACTGTCACATCGGACACAAGGACAAGTGTCAGTAGTCTCACGAACATCACAACATACACATCAAAGAAGAAGAAATAAAAACAAAATAAAACATATCGAAATCAATCAACAGAACAGTAGTGTGTACTGGGTACCTTGATAAAAATAAGTAATCTACATTTTATATAATTTGTGTTGCTTCATATGGTGGTGTCTTCTTGATTGGACGAGTTACAGGAGGCAGACAAAAATATGGAAACATCACAAACACAACACATTACGTTCAAAGGCTTTTATTGACGTTAGCCACATTTTGGCATTGAAATGTATCAATGGTAACAGGTGAAAATCTATGCCAGACTGGAACTCGAACCAACATGCTCCAAAAAAATGAACGACACACAACGAAGGAGTTAAGCAAATTGACCAAAAACTGATATCCATGCAGGTATCAACGGGAAACGCCTAATTGTGAACTTTGGCGGCCGGTGGGTGATGAATACATGACGCTGCAGCGCAGTTTCACTGCAGAGCTGGTAAGGACATTAAACAGGGGACATGTCGATCCCAGGGCATAAACCCTTTCCAAATTTCGTTCGATGTACTCACTTGGACAGTAACAATGCATAACAGATGGTTGCATGAACAATATGCGCAAATGTCTGCATTTGAAAGAGAACATGTTTTTGGGTCCATAGAAGCCGCTTGGAGTAATCGGCGAATCGCTCGAGATTTGAATACGAACGATGCCACTATTCGACAACGTTGACAGGGATCGATGAGCCACAGCCGAACAGAGAGTTAAGAAGGAAACCGTTGTCCTAGAGATACGACAGAACATAAGGACCGAACAGTAGTCAGAGAGGCGCTCAAGAGCCTCAGGTTCATTATCATCGATCCAACGTGCAATTGGTGCTTCAGTAACCACAAGGACTACTAATAGACGGCTCACAGAAAGGGGGCTGAGCTGACGGCACCTCTTGCGCCGATTACCATTGACCTTTTTGCACGAACAAGCTTGTTTGCAGTGGTGTCGAGTACATTAGGCCTGGAATCTCATTAATTAGAGTAGAATTGTCTTCAGTGATGAGCACCACTTCGAAATGAGCCCCGATGACCAGCGAAGACGTTACTGGAGACGCCTCGGAGAGTGGTGGGATACCAACCTGACTGTCGCCTGTCATACGACGTGACAATCGAAAGTGTTGATCTGTGGTGCCATTTCATTTTATAGCACGATCCCTTTGGTTGTCATCCGCTGCACCCTATCAGCACAGCTGTACGTCGACGATATTCTACGTCCCGATTTGTTGGCCTTCATTGCAAGCTATCCTGGGCTTACGTTTCAGCAAGATAATGTTCGCTCTTACACACCGAGAGTTTCTACCGCTTGTCTTCGTGCTTGCCAAAACCTACCTTTGCCACAAAGATCGTTGTATCTCTCCTCAGTTGAGAACGTTTGGAGCATTATAGGCAGGGCCCTCCAACGAAACCGGTATTTTGACAATCTAAGCGCCAGTTGGACAGAAAATGGTACGATATCCCTCAAGAGGACATCCAACAACTTTGTCAATCAATGCTAAGTCGAATAACTGCTGGCATAAGGGCCAGAGGTGGACCGGCTAGAGGTGGACTAATGCAGTATTGACATGCTCAATTTGTGAAGCTCTTTCTCTTGAATAAATCATTCAATTGTTCAGAAATTGTAATCATTCGTATTATATATATATACACACTACTGGCCATTAAAATTGCTACACCATGAAGATGTGCTTCAGACGCGAAATTTAACCGACAGGAAGAAGATGCTGTGATATGCAAATGATTAGCTTTTCAGAGCATTCACACAAGGTTGGCGCCGGTGGCGACACCTACAACGTGCTGACATGAGGAAAGTTTCCAACCGATTTCTCATACACAAACAGCAGTTGACCGGCGTTTCCTGGCAAAACGTTGTTGTGATGCCTCGTGTAATGAGGAGAAATACGTACCATCACGTTTCCAACTTTGATAAAGTTCGGATTGTAGCCCATCGCGATTGCGGTTTATCGTATGGCGACATTGCTGCTCGCGTTGGTCGAGATTCAATGACTGTTAGCAGAATATGGTGGGTTCAGGATAGTAATACGGAACGACGTGCTGGATCCCAACGTCCTCGTATCACTAGCAGTCGAGATGACAGGCATCTTATCCGCATGGTTGTAGCGGATCGTGCAGCCACGTCTCGATCCCTGAGTCAACAGATGGGGCGTTTGCAAGAGAACAACCATCTGCACGAAAAGTTCGACGACGTTTGCAGCAGCGTGGACTATCAGCTCAGAGACTATGGCTGCGGGTACCCTTGACGCTGCATCACAGACAGGAGGGCCTGCGATGGTGTACTCAACGACGAACGTGGCTGCACGAATGGCAAAACGTCATTTTTTCGGATGAATCCAGGTTGTGTTTGCAGCATCATGGTGGTCGCATCCGTGTTTGGCGACACCGCGGTGAACACACAATGAAAGCGTGTATTAGTCATCGCCATACTGGCGTATCACCAGGCGTGATGGTATGGGGAGCCATTGGTTACACTTCTCGGTCACCTTTTGTTCACATTTACGGCACTTTGAACAGTGGACGCTACATTTCAAATGTGTTACGACCCGTGGCTCTACCCTTTATTCGATCCTTGAGAAACCTCAAATTTCAGCAGGATAATGCACGTGCGCATGTTGCAGGTCCTGCACGGACCTTTCTGGATACAGAAAATTTTCGACTGCTGCGCTGGCCGCACACTCTCCAGATCTCTCACCAATTGAAAACGTCTGGTCAATGGTGGCCGAGCAACTGGCTCGTCACAATACGCCAGTCACTACTCTTGATGAACTGTGGTATTGTGTTGAAGCTGCATGGACAGCTGTACCTGTACTCGCCATCCAAGCTCTGTTTGACTCCATGCCCAGGCTTATCAAGGCCGTTATTACGGCGAGAGGTGGTTGTTCTGGGTACTGATTTCTCAGGATCTATGCTTCCAAATTGCGTGAAAATGTAATCACATGTCAGTTCTAGTATAACATATTTGTCCAATGAATACCCGTTTATCATCTGCATTTCTTCTTGGTGTAGCAATTTTAATGGCCAGTAGTATATATATATATATATATATATATATATATATATATATATATATATATATATATATATATATATGAGTGTGGATGCACGTCATGTCCGATCACCTCTATGGGAATCAGTGACTGCGAGCAAGGGGTTTATGGGTAGGTGTCGCTACGTCAGTAATGAGTCACTGGTTGGGAATTTGAGGCAGAGGGGCACAGTGCTCGGATGCAGACGCGGTCACGTCGACAGTCGTATAAAGCGAGAAATCTGGGGTCGAGTCCCTGTCCGGCACAGATTTTCACCTGCTACCATTGATACATTTCAATGTGCAAATGCGGTTAATGCCATTAAAAACCTTTGAACGATGAGTGATATGGCCAATGGATAGCACTAGGTGCTTGTTCTTTCAGACAGCGGCTACTTTGTAGGTTTTCTCTGTAAAGATACATTTTTCTGTTGTGGGTGCCACTTGCCGAAATCGAGGGTCTTAGAGAGACCCCTCTATTGTTGTATTGACGCATCTGTCAATGTTGCTCCACTCCGTAATCACGCCACAGGAGGGCGTTAAATAGTAAGCCTGAAAAAGCATGCCGGCCTGAGTGGCCGAGCGGTTCTAGGCGCTACAGTTTGGAACCGCGCGACCGCTACGGTCGCAGGTTCGAATCCTGCCTCGGGCATGGATGTGTGTGCTGTCCTTAGGTTAGTTAGGTTTAAGTAGTTCTAAGTTCTAGGGGACTGATGACCTCAGATGTTAAGTCCCATAGTGTTGAGAGCCATTTGAACCATCTGAAAAAGCATACGCACCTTTTGCTGCTGCGGATCACATTCATATATTGTAGAATGATTCTGACCGGTCCCTACCGGTTCCAACCTACACACGAGGGCAAAAATTGTAGTCACGCTGCGTACCAAACAGGTGCGATCAGATTCAGTGAGGAGGCAGCACCACAGTGTCCTTAGACAGAGATTGAAACGTCCGTGGGTGTCAGCAGCGTCAAAGGTTGTCAATAACATCATCCTGTAGCTCATCACAATGAGAACCGCCCTTTTCGACCGCGAAATTTGCGGGAGTCAACGCCACAAGGAAAGGGGTGGTTTCATTGGCACCATTTATGCCATCATATCAGGCCTTTTCGTGTCGATTCTGTGCAGTGGTGTGTCTGAAATCTTTTCCTCGGTCACCCATGAGAAAACCACGTGATTGCAACGATGGATATCGCCGTTCTGACCTCCATCACAGAGTCGTCAAAAGAAGGAGTGACATGTGGGTAGGAGGGGGTGTGAAGACCGTAACATCGTGTGATAGGTCAACGGCGATATTAGGCAGAATTTTGAAGAAATTTCGTGCGAATGTGACATCATTAACCCTCCTTACACGTCACACGAGCTTCTGAGCTCTGGCCTTTTTTCCCCATGTGTCGTCACCTTGCTGTTCGAAGCGTCGTCGACGCAGAGGATGATGTTGCAGGCCGCCTTGATTTTCCGTTGTTACAGAGGGAGGTTGTAGGTACATTTGAGCCAAATTTCAAACTGCTGTATAGGGATGCAAGGCAATTACGGGGGGCTCCGGAAAAATAATCCTTTAATTCTGTTATGCTAGTAGCCCCACTATGAGGATGCAGATCAGATTTGCTACAAATACGGACTGTAACGTTAGTGAGCGTTAGTTGCCTTTGAGATTAGACGTGGCGAGTTTATAATAGCCAAGAAAGCCTTTAAGGCGACAAACACGCCATTATCAGCATCTTACTGTGTTTCATCAGGTCATGTATTAGGAGTGGAGAATCTGGATGTTCCTTCTAGGATAATGCAGAAAGATTTGGCAGTAATATAGCCATTGTACATTATTGGTGACAGCGACTGTGACGAGAAAGTCACGGTCACTTGGCACTATCGGGAGGGAAGACTATCGTGTTCGACGTATGGCTCTGGTGCATCGTACTGCATCTGCAGCAGCATTCTGAGCAACAGTTAGCACCACAGTGTCACAGTAAACTGTTACAAAACGTTTGGTCTAAGGACAGCTCCCAGCCAGTCGCCCTGTAGCGCGCATTCCACTGACCCCAAACCACCATTCGGGAGGACGACGGTTCAATCCCGTCTCCGGCCATCCTGATTTAGGTTTTCTGTGATTTCCCTAAATCGATTCAGGCAAATGCCGGGATGGTTCCTTTGAAAGGGCACGGCCGATTTCCTTCCCAATTCTTCCCTAACCCGAGCTTGTGCTCCGTCTCTAATGACCTGGTTGTCGACGGCACGTTAAACACTAACCACCACCACCACCACCACCGCCACCCAAACCACCGCCATTTGCGACTTCAATGCTGCCCAGCGAGAGCTCATTAGAGGGCAGGGTGGAGATATGTTGTGTTTTCTTGTGAAATCTGGTTCTGCCTAAATGCCAGTGATGGCCGTATTTTGGTTAGAAGGAGGCCAGCTTACGGCCTACAACCAACCTGTCTGCCTGCTAGACACACTGGACCTACACCTGCGTGGTCCGCGGTGCGATTTCATATGACAACGGTAGCAAACTCATGGTTATCCCACGCCACCTGACTACAAATTTGTACACCAATCTGGTGAATCGACCTGTTGTGCTTCCATTTATGAATAGCATTCCAAGGGGTGTTTTCCAACAGGATAGCGCTAACCCACAGATCGCTGTTGTAATCCAACATGCTCTACAGAATATCGGCTTGTTGCCTTGCCCTGCTCGATCACTAGGACTGCCTGCAATAGGCCACATATGGGACATTACGACAACTCCAGCGTCATCCACAAACAGCATTAATTGTTCCTGTTATGATCGACCACGTCCAACAGTCGTGGTAACATAGGTTACCTACACCAATGTATTCCTGAAATTTCATTACTCTACATCAATTATAATTTGATGTTGCGATATTTTTTCTGTCAGTGTATATACAGGGTGTTACAAAAAGGTACGGCCGAACTTTCGGGAAACATTCCTCACACAAAAATAAAGAAAAGATGTTATGTGGACATGCGTCCGGAAAAGCTTTATTTCCATGTTAGAGCTCATTTTAGTTTCGTCAGTATGTACTGTACTTCTTCGATTCACCGCCAGTTGGCCCAATTGAAGGAAGGTAATGTTGACTTCGGTGCTTGTGTTGACATGCGACTCATTGCTCTACAGTACTAGCATCAAACACATCAGTACGTAGCATCAACAGGTTAGTGTTTATCACGAACGTGGTTTTGCAGTCAATGCAATGTTTACAAATGCGGAGTTGGCAGATGCCCATTTGATGTATGGATTAGCACGGGGCAATAGCCGTGGCGCGGTACATTTGTATCGAGACAGATTTCCAGAACGAAGGTGCCCCGACAGGAAGACGTCCGAAGCAACTGATCGGCGTCTTAGGGAGCACGGAACATTCCAGCCTATGACTCGCGACTGGGGAAGACCTAGAACGACGAGGACACCTGCAATGGACGAGGCAATTCTTCGTGCATTTGACGATAACCCTAACGTCAGCGTCAGAGAAGTTGCTGCTGTACAAGGTAACGTTGACCACGTCACTGTGTGGAGAGTGCTACGGGAGAACCAGTTGTTTCCGTACCATGTACAGCGTGTGCAGGCACTATCAGCAGCTGATTGGCCTCCACGGGTACACTTCTGCGAATGGTTCATCCAACAATGTGTCAATCCTCATTTCCGTGCAAATGTTCTCTTTACGGATGAGGCTTCATTCCAACGTGATCAAATTGTAAATTTTCACAATCAACATGTGTGGGCTGACGAGAATCCGAACGCAATTGTGTAATCACGTCATCAACACAGATTTTCTGTGAACGTTTGGGCAGGCATTGTTGGTGATGTCTTGATTGGGCCCCATGTTCTTCCACCTACACTCAATGGAGCACGTTATCATGATTTCATACGGGATACTCTACCTGTGCTGCTAGAACAAGTACCTTTAACAAGTAAGACACAACATGTGGTTCATGCACGATGGAGCTCCTGCACATTTCAGTCGAAGTGTTCGTATGCTTCTCAACAACAGAACCGGTGACCGATGGAGTGGTAGAGGCGGACCAATTCCATGGCCTCCACGCTCTCCTGACCTCAACCCTCTTGAATTCATTTATGGGGGCATTTGAAAGCTCTTGTCTACGCAACCCCGGTACCAAATGTAGAGACACTTCGTGCTCGTATTGTGGACGGCTGTGATACAATACGCCATTCTCCAGGGCTGCATCAGCGCATCAGGGATTCCATGCGACGGAGGGTGGATGCATGTATCCTCGCTAACGGAGGACATTTTGAACATTTCCTGTAACAAAGTGTTTGAAGTCACGCTGGTACGTTCTGTTGCTGTGTGTTTCCATTTCATGATTAATGTGATTTGAAGAAAAGTAATAAAATGAGCTCTAACATGGAAAGTAAGCGTTTCCGGACACATGTCCACATAACATATTTTCTTTCTTTGTGTGTGAGGAATGTTTCCTGAAAGTTTGGCCGTACCTTTTTGTAATACCCTGTATAACAACACAGTATGATGCCTAATAAGGTCCGCAGCTCGTGGTCGTGCGGTAGCGTTCTCGCTTCCCACGCCCGGGTTTCCGGGTTCGATTCTCGGCGGGGTCAGGGATTTTCTCTGCCTCGTGATGACTGGGTGTTGTGTGATGTCCTTAGGTTAGTTAGGTTTAAGTAGTTCTAAGTTCTAGGGGACTGATGACCATAGCTGTTAAGTCCCATAGTGCTCAGAGCCATTTGCCTAATAGGAGGTATAAAAACCCTTGGCAGTCATGACAGCTTCCAATTGTCCCGAAATAGATAAATACAGGTCCTATGTGGTTTTTAAGGGAATCCTACACTGTACGTCCTACTAAACAGCGTAAGTTCAGGTAACTATGATGGGGGTATATAGTGATCACGCAGGCTTCTCTCCAAAGTAAAACAATAAAGGCACAATAATATTGAGATCCGGGAACTGTTGTGGCCAGGAAGATGGCACAATTCATGCTCATGCTCGTAAAGCCAGACCTTCACGACGTGAGCTGTGTGGACAGGGGCCCCTTTCCTCTTGTAGTGTGGTATCACCACTGGGAACAAACATTGTATCATAGGATGGAACTGATCAGCCAAAAGGGTAATACAATCATTGGTAGTACTGCGACCTTGCAGATTAACCATGGAACCCATGTTGTATCACGATACGGCTGCCCGAGTCATCACCAAACCGCCGTCATGTTTCACGTCTGGGACGTAAATTCGGCCAGAAGACGTAAACACTGTGAAACAACACTCATGAGATCAAATTACACTTTTCCATTGCTCCATAGTCCAGGTTTCATGGCTTCAGCACCACGTTTTTCGGTTATGGGCATTTGCATGACACATGAGTGGTCTTTTAATTCCAGCTTGTGGACCACCCTTCTCGCTGTTTTGGTGCCAAGAGCGTTCGTGTGGGTATCATTCAGTTCTGCAGTAACTTTTGCGGCCATCGTCGTCGTCTTTTTCGTCACAGCCCTCTTCAATGGTCGTATATCACGATCACTCTATACACACTTCCGTCCGCGTTGTGACTCAGCGGATGACGTTTGCTACTTTCTCTGTATACGGTATAAATCTCCGAAATGGTGCCTTTTTCAGCATCAAACTCTTAGTTTCCCTTGGTTACTAAAGCACCCATCATATGAGTACCAACAAATTGTCCACGTTAGAATTCACTTAGCTCCGACATAATGCACTCACAACTACACAGAACATGTGTCATGTTGAGGCAAATCATGTCTGTAGAGCTTAAGGACAAAGTATTTTTGGTGGCGATGGCCTTTAGCCACTGGAGAAGCAAACAGTAGCGCAACACTACACGAGTCAAGTGGAGACCGTCACTTCTCGAGTGAAGAGCTCAAGGGAGCGATTCTGTACATTTCATGGCAAGTTCTGGAAGAAGGCAGGCGTGTCTAGAATAACGTGCGAGATTCAGTCACATAGGTGATTGTTTCTGGACATTGAATGGCCACTATAATGCTTAAACTTTTTAAGGGACTTTATACTTCGAGAGGCCTGAATGTGCTCCTCAGTAGGACTCCATACCCGCTTGTTTACGGAACTGAGAATAGACAGAGTATGAGTTGTAAATTCTTTGTATAGCGTGTGTTTATTTTTGAATCATCATGTTGCACTCTGAACTGTTTTGAGCTGATGAATATTTTGTATATTGTAATTACGAAATGGTCTTAGTTTTCGTGTACCTTTGATGACTATTTATTTTATGAATTTTGCTACCATTCTCATAACGCTCTCAATGCAACTTTACTGCATTTGATATGGATATTTTTGTCTGTATTTTAACTGAATATTGTAGGACGACTTCCCATTTATTTGAGATGTCCCTTCTTGAATAAACATTACTCAACAAAATTCCCTGTTGTCTACATCAATTACAGACGTTAGAGCAGAACCCTTCTTATTAAATAGTTCAGCTGATTTTTATTTTGCAATTCTGTGTATTTTATTAAATAGAGTTCTAGCCAATGAATAGAATATTTGAGTGAAGGATCACAGCTACGGGTTATTATTTGCAGCGAATTAGTTGCCGAGTATGAAAGCAGACGCGCGCAGTTAGACCCTATGACTACCTCGAACTATTCTTAAAAAAGCCGTGCATAGCCCAGGTCGGGAGGTATGAGCAATATAAGACAAAGTCGCAATTAGTTTGCTCGTATTTAATGCTGTGTGGAAGACCAAGTATACCCAGCAGTAACAATTAGGTACCATCGCAAGACTTTTCTTGTTTTACTCACATAGAAAAGATTAATCCTTTCCTCTGTGTGTAAATGTGTCCTCGGCAACACAGTTATGTACACAGTGCGTCAGCTCTCCTTGGCTAACATAGCCTAAGTTTGTCTATCTGAATTCTAGCATAAGACTTTGCGTCTTTACGTTAATTTTATATGTTACTGATGTGGAATGAGTTATTTTATCCATCTTGATGCTACCTTGTAAACAGTGTGGCTTGAACAACAGACATCTCCAAATTCTCTAGAAACAAATTTTTCCTCTTACCCCTCTGTGTACTCATTTTCTTAGCACTAAAATATTAACTTATTACTACCTTTAACCCAATTTTATACGTACTAATTCGTCCCCGAGCACAGTTCATCCTATGATGCTCAATTGTACACCCCTATTATGCATGATAAATGCGGCTTATGGCTGACAATATACACTTATGTTCATTAAAAAACAGAACAATTTGAACGACTAGAGACAGGACGTTCGTATGCACAGCATATGTACATTAGCACATCCTGCAGAAGTGATTAGCATTTCAGTCACATCAGTTCAGCATGTGTAATGTTGCCTAGTAGGTGTAGTGTCCCCTGTGGACCCTGATAATTTGTTCCATGAGTGATGGCATCGACGCGTATAAGGCACGAACGGCGGCCTGTAGTGTACCCATCGATGCTGCATTGACCTGGTTCCAAAGTTCATCTGTGGTGGTCGGCACTAGGTCACAGTTCTGATCCCGCCGTTTCTCCATATTCCACAAATTTTCGACTGACGACAAGTCTGGTGATATGGCGGGCCAGGGCAAAAGGCTGACATCCTGTGACACCAAGAAGCACGTGTTCGTGCAGAAACATATGGTCGTGCACTGTCTTGCTGAAAAATGGCTTCCAGGATGTTTTTCAGAAATGGTATGGCTACGGATCGCAGGATGTGATTCACGTAGGCCACACTGGTCACAGTGCCCTGGACGCGCACCAACAGTGATTTGTGGATGCACTCAACAGCACCCTCACCATAAGGCCGTAAGTGGACGCTGTATGTCTTGTGCGAGTGCAGTCCTTGTGATGCCGCTCCCCCTGTCTTGCGGCGAACCAAAATGCAGCCATCATTTTCAAACAACAGAAACTGGATTCGTCCGAAACCACTATCTAATGGCATTCCTGTCCCCAGTGACGTTCCATTCACCATTGCCCTTTATCGTCAAAGGTAGGCGGAGAAATGGACGACGTGCACGTAACCCGTGCCGTAATAAACGGCGACAGACTGTCACCCTTGTTAGAGTACGATATGTTACACTGTTCCTCTGTTGAGCCAGAGCCGAGGAGGATGCAGATCTGTCTTACAATGCCATTCGGATGCGAAGTCGCTCTTCTCAGGGTGTGGTCTGGCTGGTGCGACCCGACTCATCTAGACGTGTTCTACGGCCTTCCGTGACCCATCCTGCACAAACACGTTGCACTGCCGAAACACTTCGTTCCAAACGCTCAGCAATTTCCCGGACGGATGCATCATATTCTCTCATGCCAATAATGCTCCCTTTTTCAAACTCACTAATTTGACGGTACGGATCGCTCATACGTCTGTGAGGCATTCTGTACGTCTTCTCAGGTCACACTGATTCATTCCCTCGGTTTACAGTGACAACGATACCCACAGGCACGTTTTACAGGTAGGTCGTGCTCCGCCGCGATATCAAAAAAATGGTTCAAATGGCTCTCAGCACTATGGGACTTAACTTCTGAGGTCATCAGTCCCCTAGAACTTTGAACTACTTAAACCTAACTAACCTAAGGACATCACACACATCCATGCCCGAGGCAGGATTCGAACCTGTGACCGTAGCGGTCGCGCGGTTCCAGACTGTAGCACCTAGAACCGCTCGGTCACCCCAACCGGCGCCGCGATATCGATGTTGACCTTGAACCCACGGACCGACATGGTTCAAATGCTAATCACTTCTGCAGAACTTAATAATGTACATGTCCTGTGAATAAGAACGTCCTATCTGTAGTCATTCGAGGTGCTCTGTCTTTTCTGAACATGATTGTATTTATTACCTATAAATTGCAATACCGACAGTTTTTTTTATTTTCAAGATAACGTATCTAGTGCCACGGCAGACATTAACAGAATTGCTAATGATCAAATCTCGCCGAATCGTACTTCGTGGTCGCAGAAACAATTATTACCGACGGTACAAAAAAGCGTGTCATCTGAAATCTGTCATCTGTATTACTCCATTTAGTAGCTGTATTACAAATGAAGACTTTGGAAGGCACTTAAACATAGAGAATCTTGTGCGAATAATGAACAAAGAATCCGATGGCTGTAGAAAGAAATTAACGTTCTAAGCACGACAGACAGATAACTACATCGGATAATGCAACGTCTTTGATATCACATTTTACTAGTTTCCACTGCAATACTCCTTAACAGTGTTTTTTATGGAATCGAGACTTCGAGATGACTGCTCAGACTTACTGCTTAGATGTTCCTAGACGTTGATGAGTCGCTGGGAAGTATATAGGACTGAAGAATCAGAGAGAGAGAGAGAGAGAGAGAGAGAGAGAGAGAGAGAGGGAGGGAGTGAGAGAGAGAGGGGGGGGGAGAGGCGGCAGTGGCATGCAGCTCCTCTTCTAAAAGAAGTGCTGTCGTCGATATCATATTCACGATCACAACTCGCTTTTGGTACGCTGACTGGCAATGGATGGCTACAATTAAAGTTCAGCTACTTAGAGAAGTCCAGTGTTGGCTGTAACTGTCATATGACAGTGAAACTTGATAGATATTCTAATGTGTTAATGCGGAACCTATTTGCGCTGGAAAAAAATTAGTTCCAATTTTGGACACCAAGTGCTAATCTGGCGTTGTGAAAGCAAGAAAGAGTACAGAAATGTTTCCGTATGTAATGGTTTAAGAATGAGACGTGGGCAGAAAAGGTCACAAAAGTGAAAAAAGTGGTTTTATTATTAACTGCCACTTTCACAATTTGTTCAATATAAGCACCAGTGACGTCGACGAGATGCTGCACAGCGCTAGATTTGCACCTGGTGACCAAAATTGGAACTAATTTTTTCCCAGTGTAAATCGGTTGCACATTAACGCATTAGCATATCTACCAAGTCTCGCTGCCATACGGCAATTGCAGCCCACACTGGACCTCCGTGAGTAGCTGCACTTTAATTATAACCACCAAGAACTGTGACACACACACAGAGACACACACACACACACACACACACACACACACACACACAGAGAGAGAGAGAGAGAGAGAGAGAGAGAGAGAGAGATAGCGGGGGGGGGGGGGCAGGGACAAGGGGCAGGCATAGAGACGGAGAGGACAAAGATAGAGGGGTGACTTGACATTTTACTCGACGAGAATTACGGATCTAATCTTGCCGCGGTGTAAGAGCAGTAGCTACTGCAAGAGCGAGCACAAATGAGCCGGTATGCGCAGGATGTCGACGGGGCTTGCTAGCGGCGTAGCAGTTTGATAAATGCACCAGTCGTAGAGTGGTATAGCTCCTGCTGGGCAGTGCTAACTGCGCTGTCTGCGTAGCCCGCGAAGGAGATAAGCTGTACTAACAACTATCCTTCTCCTTATTCATCTTTCGATTTACTACGCTTTGAAAATCTTTCTACCATGAAGTAGTAAGAGAGATGCTCTGTAAGTCCGGTACATCATCAAAACAAATAATGGCAAAGACCTACCCTGATTTAATGGTACCATTTGTTGAATGCAGTGAAAATAAGGACTACTAGACCCCGCTGCGAGAGAGGCTGCAGGGATACCGATAGAGAAACGTTAATGACAACTCCTGCATCAGTAAAAGGGGCATGCGTGGAGTCTATGATAATATTCATGGTCATATCCTGGCTACAGATTTATCAGAAAATACTAGGAAGTTCTGGTCATAAGAAAAGAAAAGAAACGGATTCAAATCTTCTCTATTCAATCTATCGTGGATCCATCTGGTTTCAAAACTGAAGACGGCAAATAGAAAGTACACATTTTAAATTCCGCATTCAAGTTGGATTCACACAAGAGGATACTAGCCTACCAATTTTTGACCTCTGCACAGACTGACAAATGAGTTTGATCGGTATTAGCGCTTCTCGTATTGTAAAACAATTAAAACTACTTAAAGCGACAAAGGCACTAGGCATTGACTGAACTTCAGTTATGTTTTGTACTGAATACATTACGGAGTTAGCTCCTTTCCTAGATAGTTTGTTTCTAGAATCTCTTGCACAACGAATAGCCCTATCTGTCTGAAAAAGAACACAGGTCATTCCCATTTACAAAAAGGGTAAGGCACCGGATGCACAGAACTATAGATCAATATCGCTTACGTCTGTCTGTCTGTTACAGGAACCCAGAGCATATTCTAAGCTAAAATATTATGTCATTCCTGGAGAAAAGTAAGCTACAATAAAGGAATTAGCACGTATTTGCAAACAACAACTGAAGGTGGATAGGTAGACTGCGACTTTCTAGATTTCCTAAAGGTGTTCGACGCCATACCACATCCTCTACTACTAACCAAGATGCTATCAAACGGGATATCATCACAAATACGTGAATGGGGGAGGGGGGGGTCAAATATTTGACTAATAGCGCCAAGTACAACCTTGGATGGCGAATGTTAAACAGAAATGAAAGTAACATCGGCTGGACCTCAAGGAATCGTAGCGGACATATATCCGGACACCGCCAAAACATACGTTATTCATATTAGGTGCATTGTGCTGCCAGGTACTCCATATCAGCGACCTCAGTAGTCATTAAACATCGTGAGAGAACGGAATGGAGCGCTCCGAGGACCTCACGGACTTCGAATGTGTCAGGTGATTGGGTGTCATTTGTGTCATACGTCAGTAGGCGAGATTTCCACACTCCTAAACATCCCTAGGTCCACTGTTCCCGATGTGATAGTGAAGTGGAAACGTGAAGGGACACGTACAGCACAAAAGCGTAAAGGCCGATCTCGCCTTTTGACTGACAGAGACCGCCGACAGTTGAGGAGGGTCGTAATGTGTAGTAGGCAGACATCTGTCCAGAGCATCACACAGGAATTCCACACTGCATCAGAATCCACTGCAAGTACTATGACAGTTAGGCGGGAGGTGAGAAAACTTGGATTTCACGGTCGAACGCTTGCTCACAAGCCACGCATCACACCGGTAAATGCAAAATGGCGCCTCGCTCGGTGTAAGCAACTCAAACATTGGACGATTGAACAGTGGAAAAACGTTGTGTGGAGTAAAGAATCACGGTACAAAAGTGACGATCCGATGGCAGGGTGTGAGTATGGCGAATGCGTGGTGAACGTCATCTGCAAGCGTGTGTAGTGCCAACAGTAAAATTCGGAGGAGGTGGTGGTATGGTGTGGTTGTGTTTTTCATGGAGGGGGCTTGCACTCGTTTTGCGTGGCATTATCACAGCACAGGCCTACATTGATGTCTTAAGCACCTTCTTGTTTCTACTGTTGAAGAGCAATTCGGGCATAGCGATTGCATCTTTCAACACGATCGAGTACCTGTTCATAATGCAAGGCCTGTGGCGGAATGGTTACATGACAGTAACATCCCTATATGGACTGGCCTGCACAGAGTCCTGACCTGAATCCTATAGAACACCTTTGGGATGTTTTGGAACGCGGACTTCGTGCCAGGCCGGCCGCTGTGGCCGAGTGGTTCTAGGCGCTTCGGTCTGGAACCGCGCTACCGCTACGGTCGCAGGTTCTAATCCTGCCTCGGGCATGGATGTGTGTGATGTCCTTAGGTTAGTTATGTTTAAGTAGTTCTAAGTCTAGGGGACTGATGACCTGAGATGTTAAGTTCCATAGTGCATGGAGTCTTTTGATTTTTTGGGCCAACACCATACTGAATTCCGGCATTACCGATGGAGGACGCCACGAACTTGTAAGTCTTTTTCAGACAGGTGTCCGGATACTTTTGATCACATAGTGTATATAGTGTCAATTGTTCTCATAGCGTAGACGATAGAGCACGAGACTGCCCAGCTTCTGGCTCGGATTCGATTCTTACTATTGTCCCATGTCCAAGTTCTATCGCTCTGTTGTTCACTTTTAGAAAACCAAACCAAGTCACACTTCGCTAGACCGCCTTCTGCGGGCCGGTAGAATTTTCGTGCACAACATCCTAACTGGCTAACTTTAATGCTAATTAAGTCGAAAACGGAGCAACGTATCGAAATATTTTTTCTTAACAATGATTCTCAGCACAACCAATCCTACAACAACCTTACAAGCTTTTCAGACCTTTCCTGGTGGAGCTCTGTTCATAAAGTAAACGAACATAACCATTTCCAGTCAATGATCGCTTTAGTTGGACCAGAAGACCCAGTCCATTCCATGTAAATACAGCCCAAACCATTATGGAATCACCACCAGCTTGCACAATGCCTTGTTGACAACTCGGGTCCATGGCTGTGTGGGGTCTGTGCCACATTCGAAGCCTATCATGTGCTCTTACCAACTGAAATCGGGACTCATCTGACCAGGCCACGGTTTTCCAGTAGTCTAGGGTGTAACCAGTTTGGTCACTAGCCCGGAGAGGAGCTGCAGGCGATATCGTCTTATTAGGAAAGCAGCTCGCTTCGGTCTTCTGCCACAGCCCATTACCGTCAAATTTCGCATCACTGTTCCGACGTATACGTTCGCCGTACGTCTGAGATTAAGTGAAGAGCATTGGCCACTTCGTTGTCCATGGCGAGAGGTAACGCCCGAAATTTGATATTCTCGGTACACTCTTGACACCGTGGATCTCTGAGTACTGTATTTCCGAAATGGAATGTCTCATTCTTCTAGCTCCAAGTACTATTCTGCTTTCAAAGTCTGTTAATTCCCTTGGTGCGGCCATAAGCACGTCGGAAAGATTTTCACATGATTCACCTGAGTACAAATGACAGCTCCGCCAATACACTGCCCTTTTACACCTTGTGTTGTAACGTGCGCGTGGGGCACACAATACTCATTAAAGCCTGTACTATGGTAAGTGAGCGGGGTTCACCTTACGAGACAGGATTTTCGTATAGATATTGACCGCGTGTACCTGAATGGTGGCAAATTAGACTTACACCTACTCTGTAATAACAGTGATCCGTCAAGTAAGTTCAAAATGCAATTACACGTCAGTATGTACCAAAAGCAACACTCAAGATGCTACCAGTTTGATAATAATACGGTCACCAGCCTAATTAGGCTGGCAAAACGGCCTCATTATCATCTTTACTCACATCCACTGTTACTTCATATTTAGTGTAATCCTCATGGACTTCAATTATTCTTAGGTAATTACCTGCCCCTTCCCTACGGTGCCTTTCGGTTACAGTTCGTACTGTTGGCGGATCGTTAACAGAAGTTACTTCCTCTGCATTTTCGTCAATGCTTAGGATTTCATCCTCCAATTCCTTCCTATCTTTAACCACCGTCCTATCGACAGCACGCGTACTTTGCGCGGCACTATTCACTCTCTCCTCCTTAAATTCGGGCCACGTCACCTTATCGACGTCCCTACTATTTCCTTTTTCACTAATTAACCTCCTTGCCTCATATTCCTTCTTAAAATCCTCCCACTCACACTACTTGAGGCCCTTGTACAGATCGTCGATCTGCACACGCCAATCAGTTACTTCTGCTAATTCATTCTCGCCATTTACTTCATTGCTAACACTGCTAACCGCACCTTTCTGTGTATCCACTGTTCCATCTACTATTTCCTTCGCCACGGAATTACCACTCGTATTGTATTCACCAGCTCTTACGGCAATGTTTGTACCTAATTCTGCCGCCTTGCTAGCGGCTTCTCTCTGAACAACTGTTCTGCTAGGCTGGGCCGTTGCCCTCTGATGCTCCACTCGCCTGTTAACATGTATCGCTCTGCGCGGCGAAGATGACTCATCTGCGCACGCACCTGACGCTTGCTTCACCACAACATGCTGCGTCGTTCCACGCCTGTCCCTAAGCTGTCTCATAACTTCACTGTCAGTCCGATAACATTTCTTAAATCGGGGCCGGTATGTTCTGTCCGCTTCCGTTTGGCCCGCAACGTTCGCGGAAATCAGTTTCCCGCGTCATTATTAATATGCGCGGTGTACCCTCTACCGTGACCTGGATAACCCCCTCTTCCTCTGCCTCTACCTCTCTGTATCATGTTGACGCGAAACCCATCGCCGTCATTTCTCTCGTCATTATTGTGATTATTTCTGTTACTAAAATTCTGATAATTGGCACGACTTTCGCGCCAATGATCTTCGTTTTCGACCCTTTCGAGAAACGCTTGGAAGCTATGATGATTGCTTCCCACATATCTCTTCGAATCTTCTTGAAGCTTTTTATATAGCACCCATACGATTTCAGAATCGGATCTTCTCCCTCTTAAGTGTGTCAACTTTCGGTACCAATATTTGCAGAAATCTTTCAAAGAATTCCTGCCCCTGTTATCATGAAGTTTGGCCATGATAAACTCGCGCCACAAATGATCCTGTTTTTGTTTGGACCAATATTCTTCCATAAATTTTTGTTTAAACTCTTCAAACGTCATTAATTCGGTATTCAAGTTAATTTTCCAGCGCTTAGCGTCACCTGCTAAGGCGCTAATTACTACGTTTATCTTCTCCTGAACAGACAAGTGTTCAGGAAACATCCTCTCGCACTTTTTGATGAAATCCAATGGATGCCATCCGTTATGTTTTTTGGCGGGATCGAAGCGCTCCTCACCTTCCAACAGCTTCGTAAGTGGAGTGCCATTACAGGCAGTGCCAGACCTATCGTTGATTTTACCCTCGAGATCGAAAATTTTGCCTTGAATTTTCGATGTATTTTGTTCACACTTTTGTACACATCCAGTAACTTTTTCGTCTAAATCTCTTTCAGTATCTGAAACTGCCTTTTTCAATTGTGATATTCCGTGTTGGCATTCGTTTACGATCTCAGTTTTAAGACCGAAAACTTTTTCGTCTACTTTTCTTTCAACTAGAGGCTCTACTTTCTCTTGGATGTTGAGAATTTCAACATCAAACCTACTGTTAATGTTTTCAGTTTCCCCCTGCATAGTATTCATATTTTTATTAATTGTGTCAATTTCAGACTTCATAGTATTTATTACAGAGCTTAAATTACCCACTTCTTGTTCTACCTGTTCTATTTGTTTACTAATTTTAATTCCTTGTTCTTCAACCTGTGCTTTAAGCTGACCCACTTGTGTTTTAAGCTGCTCGTTAATGTGTGTTTTAAGCTGATCATTCTGTGTTTTGAGCTGCTCACTCTGTCCTGCAATTTTTTTGGTTAATCGTTCAAATAAATCGTTCATGCTTAAAATTTTCACACTGTTTTGTTCTACGGAATCGGTGTATTCCGATCCTATTTCAAAATTTCCTTTCGGTTCTTTCTTTATCTGTGGTGAATCAAACATGTCAGTGGATTCGTTCACGTACCCACTATCATCTGCATTTTCGATTACGCTCAGCATATCTACTGTGGCTACGTTCTTGTCCATACTGAACGCAAATTACACCCCCCTAGCGTACTTGACGTGCACTACTATTTACTTTACTAAATAATATAGCAATTCGTGCCACTGAACATCCACTGTTCGGTATTCACGTTGTTTTGTGACCGACAACAACTGGATGTCCTGTCACGGTCGCCACATGTAACGTGCGTGTGTGGCACACAATACTCATTAAAGCCTGTACAATGGTAAGTGAGCGGGGTTCACCTTACGAGACAGGATTTTCGTATAGATATTGACTGCGTGTACCTGAATGGTGGTAAATCATACTTACACCCACTCTGTAATAACAATGATCTGTCAAGTAAGTTCAAAATGCAATTACACATCAGTATGTACCAAAAGCAACACTGAAGATGCTACCAATTTGATAATAATACGGTCACCAGCCTAATTAGGCATTAACTGAGTTTCTTCCCTGTACAAGTTGATGTATATTCATGCAAAACAACACGTAGTAACACTGCATAATATAGTAAAATTTTAGAACCAGAAAATCTATTGAACTGATAGTTTCACGTTCTGTACTGATATGGAAAAACCATGAGTACATAACACTACATTATAATGTATACTACAAAGCTTCGTACTGTCTATTGATCTGATTAAAATCAGGCATACGTTACCCTAGAAATAGCACTTTCGGGCCACACACAAAATGTCAATTTTGATAAAGATAAAACACTGATAAATTTTGACTTATATATTGACTTTAACTTTTACTGGTCAAGCCAATTAAGAACACTTCAGAATTCAAACGAATGAAAAGGGGGGGGGGGGACTTGAAACTGTTATGATCACTGTATTAAAAAAAATTGATTACTGAAGTTATCATGCGTTCAAGATTTCCAGTATATGAGTTACTACTCTTTTTATCTTATTTACTTCTCATTTAAATACCTTTATATCTGTCTCGAAATAATTAAACTTCATTACTATATCAATATTAAAGTTATGTTTCAACTTCGTTAGACCTTCGTTATTCATTTACTGGTTCATTAACAAAACAGTTCTTTAAACACCATTCTAACATAACTAGGTCTGCAAGTAATTATTATTAACACAAAATTTAATTTTTCATTTTGGGACACTCGGATTGCACAACATTTGGAAAGGACCCTGTCTAGGTTAGTTGTGAGGATAATTAAATGAGGGGAAAGTTCTGGTTAAATTTAGATTATTATTGAACAGTTCACTCTATGGTCCATACGAATACAGTACCGAAAGTTTCAACCTGCTTGTATCGATGCGGCGGTTGGCGGGCGGCGAGATGGCGAGGCACAGAGCACACATACAACCACAGCTATGGCTCTTGACGTATCGGCACTTTAATTCTTCTTAGCGTCGCAATACTTTTCCATTTAGTGCCTATGGAATATTGCCATGCTGTGGGGGCGTTGGAACAGCATACCCGAGGCTCAGTGAAACTACGTCTTCCAGGAGAGCCTCCTCGCTCCAGAAGGTGTTGCTCAGACCAATGCCAAACTCCAACTACTACTGCTGAGCCCGTTGTGCCGTACAGTGCCCGTGCGCATTTTCCCGCGCTCGCCTGCCATCCACCTTTTACCGCTCCCTTACAGACAGGGTATTCACCCGAGGTTTTGCATTCTACATATCCTAACACATTGCCTACGTATGGACCAGACGCACAGTTATAATTTTAAACATCCTACAACAGTCTCAACATTTGTTACATTTCAATTCTATTACAATATTGCTTGACATTTGACATAAACATTAATATTCACATTGAAACTTGTTTACAGTTTTCTTAACACAATGACATGAAACAAAATAGAAATGAAATCAGAACATCAATTACACTAACTTATCGAAAAATCAGATGGAAAAAAAATTTTACTTATATGTACAATAGTACAGCGTCGTTGTTGTTACAGTGTGAGCGATAGTACCGCCATCTGTACATCTGCAGGTCGCTATCCCATGACCTTTGTTACCTCAGTGTACATGGAATTAAATAAAAATAGATTTTGGAAGAAATTGTGATCGTTCATGTTTTAGGACCTTACTTTCCGATTAACCCTCGTATATGCGATGTGTTAGATAATATCAGCGGCACTAGAAGAGTGTTCGGTAATGATGCATTAGTGTACTGTGAAATATCATAGAGATGTCATCCTTGGGCGATTGTAAGCAATCGTAGAAATACTTTGACAACATTTTCTCTTCGTGTAATGAACGGCAGCCCTCTTTAAATCTGGATAAATGTACGACATAGCCTATAATAAAGAGAGAGAACCCGACAGTATCTGATAACAAGATTAGCGGTGAACATCTTGATCACGTCACATCTTCAGAGTATTTAGTGGTAGTACTAAGAAGCGACTTGAAATGATACGATCACGTAAAATGTGTAGCTGGAAGAGTTGTGGGAATGCGTATTGCATCTGTAACGGAAATCGCATACGAGACGCTAGTTCGACCTATTCTAGAATATTTTTCAGTGTTTGGAGTCCTTATCAAGCAGTCATAACAACAGACATCGAAGGAACTTATAGACACGCTGCTACGATTGTAATAAGTCTGCATAGCCTATACGAAAGTTTAACAGAAAGGCTCGGAGGACTTGACTGGGAAGCGTTGGAAGAGAGAAGAGGTACTTCCCGAGATATCTCGTTGGGTACGTTTAGAGAACCAGTATCAGAAGATGACAGTGCTACCATTATGCTACGATCAACGAGCACCTTGGGTAGGGACAGTGGCGGCTCTCGAGTATAAATGCTGGGTGTTCACAAACGTCTGGATTCAGAAAAATTTGAGAGTGTGAAATTAATAGCATCTGCCGTTTATCAGTTATGCTTATCAACAAGTTTATACAACTACAGCCACTGCCAATAATAATAGTAACAACAGTAATAATAATAATAATAATAATAAGATGTATAACCTATCTGACAAAAGAAAGATTTGTTTTGTGGAATTTTGTTGTTTTGTACATAATTAAGTACAGTTTAAGGCAATAGCAAAATAGTGTGTAAGCTTTCGCAGCTCTCTATTTCGCATTTTTGTGTACGTGAGAGTTTTCGTGCTTTTCCATTTTTTTGGAAAAATGTACAAGATCCCTGACAGATGTATTAGTTCACGAATTTACTTCCGGGCTGAAAATCTGATATTCTTACGCTGCACCCACCCAACAACTTATGCTAACTCTACACTTCCTTGTTAAATGTTCGCTTATAGTCACGCTTATGTGATTTCATCACTCTCTCAATCAAAGGATCTGTTCTCGGAGGTCCTAGTTCCTTTGCGACCAACTTTTCCTTGTAATTTACTTTTCTGTTACCAGAATGAGATTTTCACTCTGCAACGGAGTGTGTGTTGACATGAAACCTCCTGGCAGACTAAAGTTGTGTGCCGGACAGAGACTCAAACTCGGGACCTTTGCCTTTCGCGGGCAAGTGCTCCACTGACAGCTACCCAAGTACGACTCACGACCCGTCCTCACAGCTTTAGTAGTTAGTATTTACAATAAATTCAACGTAGTTCATGTTTACACTGCACACGAAATCCAATTCCCGCACAGTAAACAACCAGCTCCAAACACAGAGTGCTGTTTGTGGAAATGATTAATCTCAAGTAGTAATCTCTACTAACATGGTCACTTGACTAAAATACAAATCAGGCATTGAGATCCATAAGGGCCTAAAGCCCACTGTCGCCGATCCCACATTTAAGTGAATATCACAGAAACCAGTGATACAGCGCTTCGTGAATTTTCATTTACACAATGTGGGCCTACAGCACAGATAAACCTGACTCACCATAAGATAAACAGATCCCAGAAGCGTGAATAAACGCTACCAGCTCACAGTCGACGGTGATGTGCTTTAGGCCCTTAAGATTCTCACAAGGGAAACTCCCATCGCACCCTCCTCAGATTTATTGGCAAGACGGTCTGTCAAAAACTGAACACGTATCAAGCATGAAAAAAGGAAGAACGTGTACTGAGCTGTGAGAAAAAAAGCGCAATGGAAAGAGTGAACGGTCCAACCTTAACAAATACAAAATCGAGCACAGGCATAGAGCCATGACATCGTAGTTAAGTGATGACGGGGTTGGACTACAAAGCGGACGAGCCCTTGTGTTTTTTTTTGTTTTTTTTTGTTTTTTGCAGAATTATGAACTGTCTGTCCGGTCATTCACGAGTCTCTTCGTTGTGTTCAAATTTATGTCTGCGTCGTGGTGTAACGACCGTTTGCAACAGCGAGGTGTAAGGAAGAGACCCATAATGAAAGTTGATTCTGCACAACTGCTATATCAGCAGCCGAAAAGGAAGTGGATTTCGAATGATGAAAAGGCGACGAATCAACTGAATCCTCCACCGGAAAACATGTCTGGTGTGTCATACACGGTATTAGTGGCAGTACATGTGTCATATGACAGGAATCTCTTATTGACGCACCTAACTTGTACGCTTGATGAGTGAGTGAGATACCTCCTTGCCGGATTTAGGTGTTTTTATGAATGTCATTGTGATCACTCCCAAAAAAATGATGAAAATACACACATCAAAAGAAGTTTTGCATCACCCAGGTCCCAGAACTCCTGAAGATATACGTTGACTGTGAATTTTATATGACAGACACAGCACCTTTGACTGCTCAGAGATGCCACTAAACCCTCTCAAAGATGTAAAAGGCCATACATGAGCAGCGCCTGGAGGGGGTCCGACAGCCGATCAGTTCCAGTCAGTCCACCAGGAAGGAGGTACACGGCTCGTGTTGTCTGTAGTGCAGCCATGCCCAGACGGTCAATTCGCGGTTCGATCGTGTCCGCATTGTTACCTTGTGCTAGGAAGGGCTCTCAGCAAGAGAAGTGTCTAGGCGTCTCGGAGTGAACAAAGCGATGTTGTTCAGACATGGAGGAGATACAGAGAGACAGGAACTGTCGATGAAATGCTTCGCTCAGGCCGCCCAAGGGCTACTACTACGGTGGATGACTGCTACCTACGGATTATGGCTCGTAGGAACCCTGACAGCAACGCCACCATGTTGAATAATGCTTTTCGTGCAGCCACAGGACGTCGTGTTACGACTCAAACTGTGCGCAGTAGGCTGCATGATGCACAACTTCATCCCGACGTCCATGGCGGGGTCCATCTTTGTAACCACGACACCATGCAGCGCGGTACAGATGGGCGCAACAATATGCCGAATTGACCGCCCAGGATTGGCATCACGTTCTCTTCAACGATGAGCGTCAGATATGCTTCAACCAGACAGTCGTTGAAGACGTGTTTGGCGGCAACCTGGTCAGGCTGAACGCCTTAGACACACTGTCAAGCGAGTGCAGCAAGATAGAGGTTCCCTGCTGTTTTGGGATGGCATTATGTGGGGCTGACGTACGTTGCTGGTGGTCATGGAAGGCGCCATAACGGCTGTACGATACGTGAATGCCATCCTCCGACCGACAGTCCAACCATATTGGCGAGGCATTCGTCTTCATGGACGACAATTCGGCCCCCATCGTGCACGTCTTGTGAATGGCTTCTACTTCTACATCTACATGCATACTCTGCAAATCACATTTAAGTGCCTGGCGGAGGGTTCATCGAACCACCTTTACAATTATCTGTTATTCTAATTTCGTATAGCGCGCGGTAAGAATGAACACCTATATCTTTCCGTACGAGCTCTTATTTCCCTTATTTTATCGTGGTGATCGTTCCTCTCTATGTAGGTCGGCGTCAACAAAATATTTTCGCATTCGGAGGAGAAATTTGGTGATTGGAATTTCGTGAGAAGATTCCGTCGCAACGAAAAACGCCTTTCTCTAAATGATGTCCAGCTCAAATTCTGTATCATTTCTGTGACACACTCTCCCATATTTCGCTATAATACAAAAAGTGCTGCTTTCTTTGAACTTTTTCGATGCACTCCTTCAGTCGTATCTGGTAAGGATCCCACACTGCGCAGCAGTATTCTAAAAGAGGATGGACAAGCGTAGTGTAGGCAGTCTTCTTAGTAGGGCTGTTACATTTTCTAAGTGTCGTGCCAATAGAACGCAGTCTTTGGTTAGCATTCCCCACAACGTTTTCTATGTGTTCCTTCCAATTTAAGTTGTTCGTAATTGTAATACCTAGGTATTTAGTTGAATTTACGGCTTTTAGGTTAGACTGATTTATCGTGTAACCGAAGTTTAACGAGTTCCTTTTAGCACTCATGTGGATGACCTCACACTTTTCATTATTTAGGATCAACTGCCACTTTTCGCACCATTCAGATATCTTTTCTTAGTCTTTTTGCAATTTGTCCTGATCTTCTGATGACTTTATTAGTCGATAAACGACAGCGTCAACTGCAAACAACCGAAGACGGCTGCTCAGAGTGTCTCCCAAATCGTTTATATGGATAAGGAACAGCAAAGGGCCTATAACACTGTCTTGGGGAACGCCAGAAATCACTACTGTTTTAGTCGATCACTTTCCGTCAGTTACTACGAACTGTGACCTCTCTGACAGGAAATCACAAATCCAGTCACATAACTGAGACGATATTCCGTAAGCACGCAATTTCACTACGAGCCGCTTGTGTGGTACAGTGTCAAAGGCCTTCCGGAAATCCAGAAATACTTCCTTCAGGATAACGACATCGCTCGACTAGAGTGGGCCACACAACTGTTTCACAATCAAACGGTTTTCCCTGTGATCTATCAAAACAAATATTTTGAAAGTTTTTGAAGTTCCGTTCCGTTTTGGTAGTTTGGACTCTTGAATTCCTTTGTTGTAAGATTGTTCACGTCGTTTATTCGTTGTTTTCATTTCGGTGAGATGTCTATGTGGTATCTCGCCTGCTGTCACTATTCATCACATTTACTTGCTAAGTAATGTATTCTAACCACATGACTCATATTATAACCAATGTATAATATGACAAATGCCAAGGCTACGGAAAGACAACGAAGATTTCCGTAACCGAACTGACAGCAGACAATTTTGTGAAAAAAATAAACAAAAAATATTGGCAGGGGGGAGTTTCGAACACTGCTCTTCCGTTTTGCAGTCCGACAGCATGATCACTTTTTTTAATGCCTAAGTGTTTTCTCTATTATCAACAAATAAGATGAAA
The DNA here is from genome assembly GCF_021461385.2 of Schistocerca piceifrons. Classification (NCBI taxonomy): domain Eukaryota; kingdom Metazoa; phylum Arthropoda; class Insecta; order Orthoptera; family Acrididae; genus Schistocerca; species Schistocerca piceifrons. The sequence continues at coordinate 448,036,176 of NC_060149.1, read as the reverse complement.
CAAATGGCATACAACAGAAAACAAGATCAGAAGTTGAATTCAGAGGTATCAAATTAGAATTTGTGTAGTTACATGGGAGAACATTTTTCTAACATGCAAAAGGACGTTTCAGAGACTGCAGCAGTGTTCCCCCGGAAGTCTGCTTTCGCTTCGTCAGCCGAAAGTAGCAAGCCCATAGCGTACATTTTAACAGATAACACTACAACTATCTATACAAATGTACTCTACCGGCCCGCCCATGTCAGAAGAATGTTCTCCCATGTAATATTTTCACGCGTAAACTGTTAAAAAAATCGTCACCAGTGGCTAACGTTGGGAAATTTAGTATGACGATCTGACGCTCAACCAACTTTTTTAATTTTTTTTATAGGAACCTTCCTGGCACCCAAAGGAAGGTGAGCGGGCAAGGTGGGCAGGGATCGCAACCGAGGCCTGGTCCGATGTCCCGTTCCCATCCTCCAGGAACGAAAGAAAGCGTAGGGAACGTGGAGTAGAGGTACAATGAACATCGTTTATTTATTTATTTTTCTTTTCGTTCTTTTTATTTATTTTTGTCATTAAAACCACAGAATATCAGGAAAACGGCGTCATGCGAAAAGGAGGGCGCAGCAAGACGTCAGACTAAGAAAAGCATTGCGATTACCTGTGAATATATCGGTTCTACGTGTGGAAGAGGCGGGGATCAACTCTTCACGACAGGAACACACCAGCTCTGGGGTGGGTTAAGAAAGACACTGCAGAGGGAACTGGGGAAAAATTGTCGGTATTTTGGACTGTGGGCAACTGCACAAGGGCGTTCATTAAAGAACTGCTAAAAGTCAGGAACACATTTCTCACAATCAGCAAACAAGTACTGTGCTGCGTGCCCACAAATCCACCTCACGGAGTTCGTCTTTGCTTGCGGGAAATATCCCGTGTCCGGAAAGAGTAGCAGTTGAGTGGGTATCTGATGAGGAGTCGTATGGGTAATCATGTCAACATCTGTCGCACCAAGAACCAGACACCGCTCGCCGTTCTGCACACCAGGCGGAGCTCGCCTGTGTCCACAACATCACAGTCGACACACAACGGGGTGTCTGCTAGGTGAATCCTGTGAAGGCGTGACCGCATACTTGTTTCCCATTGACAGTAAGGTACCATGCAGACTGGACGTCAGGAAGATAAGGAGCACACACCGATCGCCAAACGGCACGCCAGTCGACATGGGGAAGCTTCCCCTCAACCACATTCGCTGACCTGTGCTGCTGAAGGAAATCATAGATCGTCTTTATGGATGTCAATTGCGCCGGCAGTATCACAGTACGGACGTAGATCACTTCAAGGAAAAAGTGGCGGAAGTAAAAGAAGGGCGGCAGGACTTCCGAAAGTTGGATAGGTACTGCGACAGAGTGTGGTGCAAGGGCCTCCAGATAAGGCTGGTAAGGAACGTAGGGCTATGGTACCATAACTTCATGTGAGGGTCAATGAAAAGGGCTACCGCTCTGTCAGGCACATGATACAGACCTAAACCGCCCCTGCACAGCGGGAGCTTGAGGGTTTCGTACCTTATTTTCAATAGCAAGCCGTGGCAAACAAACGAACCCAGTGCCACTAGCATGCTGCGGGCCATGGATGGTCGAATAGGAAGTGTCTGCACCACGTGGGGGATACGCGACGCCAAATATACATTTACGTATTGTGTGGGTTGCAGAAGATCGAGTGCTCATAAACGGGGATCTAAGAGCCCAGCTCGTAGATGGGAAAGTAGACGTCGGCAGTTGAGGGCAACTGTCAGCCGCAGATCACTTGCGAAATCGAGTCCTAAGCATCGGAGAATATCAGCTACACGCAAAGGAGCAGCACTGTCCGCAGGAAGTCCCGCACCTATAGCCATGCCGCTCGATTTGCGGACATTAAGGCAGCTACCAGAAGCTTCGCCGTAGGTGGTAACCCATGCCAGTGACTCCCTGACTTCAGCACCTCTACGAAGAACGATGACAAGATCGTCTGCATATGCAGTACAGCTGAATGCATGATCATCGAGAGACATCCCAGAGAGGCATTGACGGAGGCCAGATAGCAACGGTTCCGTGGCGAATGCATACAACAGTACAGAGAGCGGGCCGCCTTGATGCACTGATCGACGGATCGAGATAGGAGGAGTAAGATGGCCATTGTAGAGTACACGAGACGTAATTCCACGAAGGAGGCGCATTACGACGTCGACGGTAGTATCAGGGTAGCCCATATTACGGAGCACCCCTTCCAGGAAGTCGTGATCGACGCGATCGAACGCCTGGCTGAAGTCAAGAGCTGCCAAAAGTCCAGTCTTACGTGCATGAGCAGAGCTCTGTAGGACAGTGCGGATGTTACTGGTACCTCCGAAAGAAGTTTGATCGGGGGAAACCACGTACCAAGCTGTCCGTTTAAGCCACGCAGCAGACAGCTGGGTAAAGATCTTTGTATCACGGTTGAGTAACGTCAAGGGGTGGTAATCACATATCCGTGTGGTACACCAAGGCTTGTCGATGGTAATGAGGAAACCATCGAGGAAACCGTCTGGAATCGGCACGAAAGGTGACATAAGGCCTTGACAAATTTCCGTCCACACTGACGCCAGAAGAGGACGAAATGTCCGATAAAACTCCAGAGGGGGGCCGTTGTGGCCAAGCGACCTGTTCTTAGAACCTGTCTGGATAGCGTCATGGACTTCGTCCTCCGTGACGTTGGCAATCAGATCGATCGTCGCACCCACTGGAACCGAGACATAGGAGAGTCTGGAGACCGCCGTAATGATGGCAGGATGGTGACATTGTTCAGAGTGCAGCTTAACATAATGTGCATGGAGGGCAGACCCGATATCTCGTTGGGTATCAAAATGCTGCTCATCATCAGTCATAAGAACATTAATCAAATTCCTTTGACGGTGGCGTCGTTCCGCTATGACATGATACATAGATGGACGCTCTTGCACTAAACCACCGTGTGTGCGCGACCTGACCCTAGCTCTATCAAGGTGGCAGCAAGAGAGGGACGTGTGCAGTGCCCTGGCACGATTCTCCATCGCCTGGCGTTCTGGTGAATACGGCATCATAGTACATACCTGGAGAATGGTGAAATAGAATTCCTGAGTCCGTCGCCGCCACGCCGTAACCATCCTTCCGTAACCAATCAAGGCCTTGCGAGAGCAGGCTTTGCACAGAGCACCCCCGATGACAGGGCAGACTGATAGGCATCACAGCGTCGACGAAAAGATGCCAACGAGGTCTCGATGAGCTGCCGGCAGTCGGCTGAAGTAAGGTGAATCGTGTTCAGTTTCCATGGTCCACCGCCACGCGACACTCTTTGGCGGCAGAGATTGATGGCGCAGATATATGTGTCATGGTCAGAGAACGCAGTGGGGCAAATTTCAGCAGCCTGCACCCCACTGACAATATCGCGGGAGATGTAAACACCATTGAGTCGGCTGGAAGAATGGCTAGTGAAATGTGTAAACCCCGGGCGATCGCCATGAACATGCTCCCAAGAGTTCACTAGGCTGAGACGCTGGAGAATTGTCGCTAGCGCCGCGCACAGAGAGTGACGTAGTAGTTGGTCTTTGGGTGCCTGGGTGCAGTTAAAATCGCTTCCCATGATGAATGTATCCTACTAACCCAGGAAGAGAGGCGTGACTGTCTCTGAGAAGAAGGTGGAACGTTCACGGTGGCGACCCGAACCAGATGGCACCTAGACATTGACAATCCTGACGCCACTAAACGTGAGAGTCATACATACATCTGGCATCAGGGAGGTAGGCAACTGCATCAGTGAGGATACCGCCACGTAAGAGGATCGCCACCCCACTACCAGTAGGGGAAGCATGAGAGACATGAGCTGTAAAAATCATGGTTAGAACAGAAAGTTGTAACATGCACCTCCTGAAGGAGGCATACAGCATATCATGGAGTAGAGCCAATTTGCGGCGTACTCGAATAGTGTTGACATTGACCGTGGCTATGAAATAAGTATGGAAAGCTGACATCACCAGGAGGACAGGTGGTTCGAACACAGGGGAAGCACAAGAAACTTCCTGTTAGGCCCCTATGGAAGGGCACATCACTGTGACAGGGAGGGAGCCGACCCCATCATGAGGGTCCATCGTTCTATACACCTCCAGAATTTCCATCCTCAGCATCGACGTAGTCCGCCCAGGAGACTGACGTGTCACTGGGCCGGTTCAGTGGAACATTATTAGAGGTGCGCCCACAGGTAGCGTCAGACACAGAAAGGGAGGCAAGAGCATCAGACGCAGGCGGGGGAAGGTCTGGGTCCGGAGGTGGACACTGACTTGAGTTGGAGGCACGGAAGGACTGCGCATAGTCAGGTGTCAGGGCGTCAGAGCACAGCGCAGCATTAGTAGCAGGGTCGTCATCCTGTGCACACATCCGATGGACACAGTCATCAGAAGGGATACGGCGTTGTCTCTTCCGTTTCCTCGGCGACGTTGCTCCGTAACATGTTGTTCCGTGTCGGTTGGCGGACGGCTATCTTCCGACATGTAGCTAGATGGCAGAAAGGCAGAGGTAGGTACAGCTCCATGATCAACAACCATGGGGTGTGGACAGAAAGATTGTGCCTACCGACGGTCTTCGTTCATCTGTACTTCCTCCGACAGGGGTGCAGGAGAGACGGGCGAAATGTCCATCGCGTCGTCGAGAGAAGCCGACACCGGTAGCGACTGATTCAGAGGGGGCGCAGCAGGCAGCAGCGTAAGACAGAGGTAACACAGTGGGCGCCGCAGGAGCGACGTCTCCGATCGGTGTCAGAACCAGGCTACGTCGGAGGCATTCAGAACGGACTTGGCCTTTCTGGGCACAACCTGAACAGGTGCGCCGCTGGCCATCGTACATGATAACACCTCTGCAGCCGGCAATAACCAGTAGGAAGGTAACTGTTTCCGTCGTTCAATTTTTATCTGACGCACATTATTGAGGACATTCTACGTTTCGAACGTCTTTCACGTTTCAGCCCAGTTAACTCACGACGTTGGCGTAAAGTTTAAAAGAGGACCACAAAGCTCAAAAATGTTCAGATATGTGTGAAATCCTATGGGACTTAACTGCTAAGGTCATCAGTCCCTAAGCTTACACACTACTTAACCTAAATTATCCTAAGGACAAACACACACACCCATGCCCGAGGGAGGACTCGAACATCCACCGGCTCCCAAAGCGCCCGACGGTTCTTCAAATGGAAGTTCGAAAACCCGCAACATACAGAGGCCAAAACCAGCGTAATCAGCCACTACAGTCCCTATTGTCCGTCAGAGTATCGAAACTTGAGATCGTTGGCGTGGCTCCGCACAACGGCGGCGCATAGCTCGTCATTCGCGAGCTGGGACTGATGACCTCGCCGTTTGGTCCCATAACCCCTCTCACTTAATCAGTTCGTGAGCTTTATGTATACAGTAGTACTAAGGATTGAAAAATGTATTCCGAGAACGTCTTGTGGCGGGAGACGCATTTCATCTCGTGTAGGCGGCAGAGTGGCCTCGCGGGCTGAGACGCCACGTCATGTCACATCACGGATCGCGCGGCCCCTCCCGCCGGATGTTGAGTCCTCCCTTGGGCATGGGTGTGTGTGTTGTTCTTAGCATACGTTAGTTTAAGTAGTGTGTAAGTCTAGAGACCGATGGCCTAAGCAGTTTGGTCCCTTAGGAATTCACACACATTTGAACATTTCGTATAACTTCATACGCCTTCGATCGTTCGTGATCTGATGGAAAGGTTAACTTAATTGTGGCGTGGCGGCAAGGAATCGCCGTGATGGTCAGTGAAGTCGGACTCTGAGACAAACCACTACCCAGAAGTAAACAAACACGCGCTTGCTCGCAAGCAGCACAACAGGCGAGACGCAAACAAGGCGTGTGCGCCTCACCACAGCCAATGGCCGACTGAAGCACGACGCCGTGGCAATCCGCGCACACGCGATGTTCTACTTGTTAAGCTTACAGCGTTCGTTGTTTCTATTTTACTTGTTTTTCACAATTCAGTACACCTTCTTCCTGTTGTTATGCTTGATTTGTGTTCAGCTTTTGACGGGCTATCCACTGGACCATCTTACCACTAAATCTGAAAAGAGTGAGATGGGGAGTTTCCCTTGTCAGAGCCTCAAATGGATTACAGTATGATTAACTTGATAATTTAATATACTATAACTCATTCAGAAACCCACAAAGTAGGTTAACTGTCAGTACAACTTTAGAAATTACTGACGTCCGATATAATTTTACCACAGTGTATAGCGAATCAATTAGCATATATGAGGAGTGGGCTAACATCTAGCAGGATTTATGCCGAGCGAACGGGGATAAAGTCTGCCACAGTGTGCAACCACCTGGTGACTCTAACTTAAGCTTCTAGTTGAGCGGCAAGGGCTAGCTGTGCACAGCGTGAAATGTGCACATTGTTTATCAAATTCATATGTATTTGGCCCGTAAGGCAGTTAGGTCACGCGAGTTCCGCATGCGCAAAAGCTCCTTGAAACGTGCAAACTGAAGGTGTGCTGACGACCCTGGCGCCAAGTTTCACGGAGTGTAGAGGAGCAGAGATTGCAGCATCTATATTATAAACAATAAATCCCGAAGGTGTCGAAAGTTAGGATGTTCACGTGCTCTTTATACAGCAGCCGCCACTGAGTACGGATCATGAGACAAAGATTAAGGCGCGTACAGAGGTATGTAGACAGTCCCTTTTTCCTCGCTCAATACGCGAATGTAAGGGGAATGAAACTGATAATTCTGATGCATTGTACCCTCCGTCGCGCACCGTACTATGGCTTGTGGACTATTTATGTGGCTGTAGATGTAGAGATAACAGGAGTTTCTGATCTTCCATTACTTAGTGCAACCTCGTACAATATTGACAGACTAACTCTATAAAGATCGATTCTAAAGTTCGCTGGGTAAACATGGCATGCACAAATTAAACAGTTATTCAAAACTTAATTGTATACGTGAATCTGAGCTTCCTATTTACAACTAAATATACAAACAGATAAATTATACATGCTGCTGTAACTGGTGGGACATAGATGGCAGGCATACTAAAGCTGGCCAAGAAAATATTTACAGTAAGACTGATATGGGATTGACCCTATTAATGAACAACACAGAATGTGCTGCAAATGGTTATCACTGACGTCAATGTAGCGCTTTGTTCTATTTCCGAGGCCCATGCAACAGCTCTGCCAGAGGAATGGCAGCAAGAGCGTTTTCATCGTTCTGCTGCAGCTTTTCCAGTACATGAGTATTATTTCAGTTGCTGGCTCTTCAATTTGTTCCACGGGTAAAAATTACAGTGAGAGAGATCAGGTGATCGAAGTAGCCAGGAGATTGCACTACCTCTCCTCATGCACTCATGCCAAGGCTGTCAAACTGGTGTATGCTGTTGTCCCATCTTGGTGAAAATATCCGAACTGTTATCTATTGTGAGTTAATCCACATGTGGGTTAAATCAGCAACGGCCATGAACTTGGCATGTGTGCAGTGCTTAAGCACGTGTGTCAGTCTCTCTCGCCAGAGTGCACACTTCCCCCGCTACCTCTCCATGCTGTCTGGCTGTCTGGGTGGGAAGGAGGGAAAAGGAGGAAGGAGTCTGCGGAAGTGCCACATGCTGCCTCTGGCTTTGTGTCATATTTCATGTTTCTCAACAACAGATCACAAATAAAACAAATTTTCATTTTAATTTAACTAATTATTGGAGCACTGAATCAATAAAACCTGTACCTGGTACAAACTGTCGGTATACTGTCAGACATAGACAGTTTCACATATCGCCACTGATTGCCAGGTAATCGTGACTTAGGTAATTTCATAAAAAAGCGTTTCATGCACATATGTTGATCGCAACATTGACCTCAAGTTTACAACCTTGTGATGGAAACGTAGACACTATTCCCAAAGAAAACAACATAAAAATCCTGGACAGTTGTAACGTAAAAGAATTTAAGCTCTAAATGGGAATTAGGTTGTGGATCGACCAGATGCATCTGTAGATGCACAGAGATGCTTTCAACTCAAATGGCAACTGATTTAGAAAACAGATTAAAAACAGTTGTAAGACTGCCAATGTCCTCATACGTTTAGAAAGTTATTTCTCTAATTCTTTCAACGCCGCAACAGATTGTTCAGAATTCTCGTTTTCTTAAGGCCAATGAGTTTAGGGCAATGGAATGTGTTCCTCGTCAGAAGTTGTTCCTTCCACACTGTGATATTCTTTTGAAATGAATCCGCTTTCACTATGAAATTAGAAAAAAACTTGCTTCTCACCTTTCAAGTCTTAGAGAAGGCACCTGCAGTAAACTGTTTTTAAGATGCGAGGTCTGCAATCCATTCAGGATTTTCTAATTTTCGTTCCTGCTTTCCTTTTTCCTTCAGAAATTCAACAATAGCAGGGCTTCAATCGGAAACTCGTTCCAGAAATGTCCTTTGAGTTAACCAAAGTACTTTGCAGCAGTTTAAAACGTCTCTTCACTCTTCATTCAGTTCCATCGAAAACTGTTGCAACTGACGATGTAATAATGCTTGCGACGTTAGAAAATTTGCTGTTCACACTACATATCTCACGAGAGTTCCATCCTATCGTATTTAACGCAGAGTGCTTCTTGATGTAAGGAATCCAGTACAAATCATCCGTTGATCGTTATAATTTTTAGCTCTTTCATAAATCAAATCTTTAAATCAAATGGCTCTGAGCACTATGGGACTTAACTGCTAAGGTCATCAGTCCCCTAGAACTTAGAACTACTTAAACCTAACTAACCTAAGGACATCACACACATCCATGCCCGAGGCAGGATTCGAACCTGCGACCGTAGCGGTCGCGCGGTTCCAAACTGTAAAATCTTTAAATCCTTTCTGTAAAATGTAGTATACCATTTCACACCAAGTTTGCGGTACACGTCGATTATGTGTTTACATAATAGGTCCTGAGAGTCCTCATCCTTTCCCTCTGTGATTTCCATTCATTTTAAAGGGCTGCGATGATAGATTGCCACACTGACCCTTTTGCGCAGAAATCCTTGCGACCTGTGGACCTCCTTTCTACATTCACATCTGTATCAATAATGCGCAATCCACCTTACGGCCAATGGCGGAAGGTACCACGTACCACTACTAGTCATTTCCTCTCCTGTTCCACTCCCAAATAGAACGAGGCAAAGACGACAGACTGTATACCTCCGTCTGAGCACTAATTTCTCATATCTTATCTCCGTGGTACTCACGCGCAATGTTTGTTGGAGACAACAAAATCGTTCTGCTGTGAGCTTGAAACGCCGGTTATCTAAATTTTCTCAATAGCGTTCCTCGAAAAGAACGTCGCCTTCCCTCCAGGGATTCCCATTTGAGTTCCCGAAGCACCTCCGTAGCACTTGCGTGTTGTTCGAACCAGTAACAAATCTAGCAGCCCGCCTCTGAATTACTTCGATTTATTCCTTTAATTCGATCTGGTATGGATCCCAAACACTGGAGCAGTACTCCAGAGCGGGCCGCACTAACGTCCTACGTGCGGTCTCCTTTACAGATAGACCACATTTTCTAAGAATTCTCCCAATAAGCCGAAGTCGGCCATTCGCCTTTACTACCACAGTCCTCTCATGCTCGTTCCATTCCCTATCGCTTTGCAACGTTATGCCAAAATATTTAAACGGTGAGACTGTGTCAAACAGGACACTACTAATGCTGTACCCGAACATTACAGATTCGTTCTTCCTACTCATCAGCATTAACTTACATTTTTCCACATTTAGCGCTATCTGCCATTTATCACGCTAATTACAAATTTTGTCTAAGTCATCTTGTATTACAGTCGCTCAGCTGCGACACCTTACCTTACTCCACGGTATCATGAGCAAACAACCGCAAGACAACATACAGGCTTTCATTAATTAAAAGGTCTGAGCCACTCACAAATCTGTGAACCTATATGCCCATACTTTCCTTAACAGCCTTCAATGGGGCACCGTGTCAAACGCTTTCCGGAAATCTAGAAATATGGAATCTGCCTGTTGGCGTCCATCCATAGTTGACAGTATATCGTGTGAGAAAATAGCAAGCTGAGTTTCACACGAGCGATGCTTTCCGAAACCATGTTGATTTGTGGACATCAGCTGTTCTATCGCAAAAAAAATTGATTACATTTGAGTAAATGTTCAAAGATTCTGCAACAAACCGATTTTAGGGACATTGGTCTGCAATATTTCGGGTCTGTTCTTTTGCCCTTCTTATGCGCAAGAGTCTTCTGCGCTTTTTTCCAGTAGGTTGGGACTTTGCGCTGGGAACGAAATTCGCGATATACGCTACTGGCCGTTAAAATTGCTGTACCACGAAGATGACGTGCTACAGAAGCGAAATTTAACCGACAGAAGAAGGTGCTGTGATATGCAAATGATTAGCTTTTCAGAGCATTCAACAAGGTTGGCACTCGTAATCAACAGGTCATAACGCAACACATATACCGGGGAAAATCGTTGTCCCAAAAGATTACAGAGTACAACCACTAGTGGAATTATACCCACTCCTACTTCCCCTCATCCCTCCACCTCCATCCCTCCCTGCATCCCTCCCTCCACCTATGGTGGGGACAAAGGCCTTTTCAAACAGCCAGCGCCCTGCTTTGTGACCTGCAGTATCCCCCAGGCGGATGACCTCGCGATCATTGAGCACCTTGAGGTGATGGTCCAAGCAATGACCCCTTTGCCAAGACAAAAGGAAAATTTAGAGCCACCGCGCCACCCCACAAGCTGCCCCCTGCTCAGGGCATAGCTGCATAGGGTGATCACACACACACACACACACACACTGGACTAACCCACAGCACTACCGGAGATGCGCACCTTTCTGAATGTGAAAATACTGCACTGTAACAATTGTATTTAATGTCAATGCATCGCCGGCCGCGGTGGTCTCGCGGTTCTAGGCGCACAGTCCGGAACCGCGCGACTGCTACGGTCGCAGGTTCGAATCCTGCCTCGGGCATGGATGTGTGTGATGTCCTTAGGTTAGTTAGGTTTAAGTAGTTCTAAGTTCTAGGGGACTGATGACCACAACTGTTAAGTCCCATAGTGCTCAGAGCCATTTGTCAATGCATCTCTTATAATCTAGGGTCTATTAAAACAGAAAACACGAAAATACGTGCAGTCCATTTTCTTTTAGTTTTGTGAGAAACGTCAGTATAATTTTAACATTCAACAGCGGAATACAATTTGTGTCTCATAATTTTGCAAAATCCAACGAAGAGCGAAGTCGCCGATTACAGATGAACAAAATTCAGAGGTCAGGCGCCAAATCCCCTACGTAAAATCGGGAAAAACAACTTCCACTGTTTTACTGAGAAAACAACACCACAAGATGATGGTGCAAGTAATTCAGTTGTGGGTATAGTGGCCCATGGGCAAAGCAGACAGGCAACCACACTGTCAGCTAAGGGGTAAATGTATCACAGGAAACACCTTACAGTCTTCATGATGCTGCAATTTTAATGACCAACACTCCTCACTCTCCATCCTTCTGATCTTGGAGCAGACCTACCTCAATTGTCATAAGTATAGAATGGTAGGAAATTCAGAAAGTGGTGGGCTGTACCCCTCTGAGGACAGCCCACATTGTTTACATTGTTCCTACTTTACTATCACCTGTTTATAGAGTTTTGTGGGAAAATAAATGCATCCGTGCAAAATTTCCGTTTGTTGCTTTAATTTTGGACACCGGCGTATGCTATAGTTATACCGATAGAAAAACCTGTTTTGTGGGATTCTAAATGAGAGATGGTTTATTAAGTTTTGGATTTCATCATAAGTATTACATCTGATGCTCTGAGAACCAGGAAATACATCAGTGTCGATAGTGAGACAGTGTATTCATGATACTGACATCTGTTTATCTGTGATGTAGGCCCACATTGTATTTACAAACATCCACAAAAACCTGTCTCACTAGCTTATTTGATATTCACTTAAATTTGGGATGGATGACGGTTTGCTTATCGTCCTTATAATTCTCGGGGCTTCATTTCTATTCTAGTCAGGTGATCATGTTGATAGACAGTACTACTTGAATATAATCATTTCCACAAACGACAGCTTGTGTTTGGAGGTGATGTTGACTGGGCAGGGATCTGCTTTCGTGTATAGTGTCAATATGAACTCTGTTCAATCTGTTTTAAGTGCTAAGAGAAAAGAAAATCACCAGGAAAAGTTAGCTGCAAAGGAACTAGGACCTCCCAGACCAGATTCGTTGACTGAGAAAGTGATGAAATCAAATGAGCATGACTAAAAGCAACAAAGGAGTGTATAATAAGCGTAAGTTGTAGCGTGGGGATTTTGTTCATTTGTCGAAAAAAAAGCACAAAAAGCACGAAAACTCCCACTTACACAAAAATGCGTCATGAAGTGTAACGAAAGCTTAAAGGTTATTCCCTTCTTGCCTTAAACTGTACTTCATTATGTGTAAATTACAAAATTCTACAAAAACAAGTCTTTCTTTTTTCAGACAAGTGATGCATTTTATTGATATTATTATTATTATCACTGTTATTATTATCATCGTCGGAAGTGACTGTGGTTGGATAAATATGTTGATAAGCATAACTGGTACATATCAGATGTTATTAATTTCACAGACTCATATTTATCAGCATCTAACAGTTTGTTGTGAACACCCAGAATGTATAATCATGAGCCGCTACTGCTTCCAGGTCCAATGACAGTTGTGTCTGGTGGGAGAAAGTCGGCGTTTGTGAATACAGATAAGTCAGCTGGCCATATTTCAGTAGAATCGAAATCTTTAATAGCAGTTTTCATTGTTGAACTATTGATAACAACTTATCTACAAAGGGTCAAAATTTGAAAGACAGTTAACTACTTTTACTGGGTTGCTTCTGTGTTGTTTTCGGAGCGCATTCTTATAACGAAGACTTCATAAAAGAAACATCAAGTGCCTGAAGTCTGTGAGAGCAATCTGGCGGTAGACATAGCAACAAAAGGCCCTCTCCCTCATTTAGTCTATACCTTCAAGTTCTTGGTATGCATTGAGTGGCCATCTAATAGAAGAAGAACTGATAAGTCTTTTGATGCGTTAGAAAATTTCACACACTTTCTAAACCATACAAGAAATGTCTCTGCAGTGATTTATCCAGTGCTGTGTACCTCAGTCCAACCTCCTGATGGCAATCCTAACTGAAATTCTTTTTGTTTCTTCTTTGAAGGAGAAATGAGCATTGGTGACATGTAAGCTCCGCTTTTCGACATACAAATAAGGCAGGTTACAATTTCATCCCTTGCTGCAAACGTTAACGATCCGACTTGACATTTCCCCGTGCAAGCTATAATTTTCGATTGGTTTTTAGGGCTCACTGAAACACTTGTTTCATTGCAATTAAATACCGGTGTTTGAGAATCCATTAGTTTGTGTTTGACAAGTAAACTTCTCAGCAAGGAAAAAAAAGTATCTACAGTTACTTTATTAAATCCCATGGCTGTTGCACCAAATGTTGCTTCGGGTTTTCGAACAGCTGAAGTAGGATGTCTCTTAAGGAATCCGTTACCCAATTTTTGCCTTCAATTTCATTTTTAAATGTATTAACAATGCCATATCTTACAGCCAGCCCATAAGATAAGCTATGCAAGACTTTCAATGTTAGATAAAGTAACCTAACCTTCATTGTTTTTAAGTAGTTAATCTCAGGTTTCTGTTCTTCCGTAAATACGTTTTTAAACTTTCAATTTTACAGCCAACATTCTCTCTTCTTTTTCTAACATATCTTTTCCGAGTACACTGGGAAACGTCAAATTGATTTGAAGCCTTCTAATATCCATAAAGCTGAAAATAACCGCATCGACAGTATTGTTCATGGCCTCAGTAGACCATGACTGCCTCTTTGTTTTTCTTTTATACATTCGAACTGTCTGATATCAAAGAAAAATAATTTGAAGCCTACTGATACAATCTCTTACTTCAGATCAAGGAGGACAGAATGAGCTACTACCCTATTCCACCACACCCGTTCTGCCCCTGATTTAGGTCACAGAAGTAAAGTCAATCCAGAAAGATATGTAAACAAGCGTTCAACAACACAAAATTACAGTCAATTAAATGTAAGAGTAAGTTTTGAGGGATGGGAGAGAACTGTTGTGAGTCAATTGCTGTTTTAGAAAATTCTAGCTAAATCAGAGAGAACTTCACCACAGATTTAACTATAGCCAAAACTTTGATGACAAAACATAATAAGTGCGATGGGATTCACATGTGAAGCGTTCAAAAAATGCGAAAATGGAAAGAGATCTTCCAATCTGATAACAAATACCAAAACATTTTTGTCTTACGTTAGGTCGTAAGTGGATCGAAGCCATTTCTCCAGTCATACAGAGATTATACTGGCACCGAAACGGAAGACGGCGGAGCGAAGGCCGAAATGCTAAATTCTATTTTTCCCAACTTGATTTGCTGAGGAATACTGTTTCCTTTCAGTCATCGACCAAACTCCAAAATGGCAGAATAGGGGTCAGTGATCATGAGACGCATAATCATCTAAAATCCTTCAACTGAGGAAAGATGATTGGACCTATTGTGATAACTATATGATTCTACAGAGAGTACACGAAAGAAGTAGGACCTCTTCTAGCAGCTGTCTATCATAGGTCACTAGAGGTACAAATTGATCCAAATGATTCGAAAAATAGGTATTTCATTCTTGTCTTCAACAAGGGTCTTTGAAAAAGTTCACACAACTATAGGCCTATTTGACTGATGTCAAACTGCTGCAGAAATTTGGAAAACATTTTATGCTCTGATATTATGACCTTTCCGGAAACCGAAAATCTCCTATGTACTGATCGTACATTTTTACTTGGCCCCTGTCTGATCGATGGAATTCGGATGACTGAAATGTTTAAACTCATTGGCAACCTGAGCAACTTTACAGTATTGTGCGCCATAACAGTAAGTACCGTTGTGCACATAATGCTGACCTGCATGTGGTGTTTTGCATAGTGCTTGTTAATATTAGTCAGAGAATGAGTGGAGAGGCAGTACCTGATTCTAGCAACTCGTTTTTGTATCACTTCTGCGAAGCATTAAACCATTACATATTCGTTTCTTTTATAAGATACAAGCCAGCTGCTCTGAAAGAAGGAGCCAGGACCTGTCTTAGTAGCCGATAAACTATGAACCGATTGCAAGCTCCCCGCGCACTCACTTAGAGGTCAAGTAAAACTGTGAAATCAGTAGGAATCAATATGGATTGTGCAAAGAACAGTCCTGTGAAACCAGCTTGCTCCATTTGTCGCCGGCCGCGGTGGCCGTGCGGTTCTGGCGCTGCAGTCCGGAACCGCGGGACTGCTACGGTCGCAGGTTCGAATCCTGCCTCGGGCATGGGTGTGTGTGACGTCCTTAGGTTAGTTAGGTTTAAGTAGTTCTAAGTTCTAGGGGACTTATGACCTAAGATGTTGAGTCCCATAGTGCTCAGAGCCATTTGAACCATTTTGAACCATTTGTCAATTAATCTCAGAAGGTTGAAGGCCTCCTAAATACAGATGCCGTGTTCGTTGACATTTGGAAGGCATTTCGTACTGTTCAGCACTGTCGCCTAATGAACGAAATGGGATTGTATGGAATATCAGACCACTTTTGTAGAACGTCAAACGGGCCAACTTGGAGCAGGAGACTCACCACAGGACATTTTAATTTCCACTGTATATACTTTTACAAATTAATTCATAAAACTTTGTCAGCATGACCAGGAAGGATTCAGGATCCTCACTAGTAGCAGTCGAAGTTCAAAAACATAACAAAAAATTTTTTTTGCATTTTAAATTTAATCATTTTTTCACTTACTATTGGCTGAATTTGTTGCTGTAGGTACACTTCTCTTCATAAGTAACAGAGGGTCTTCGATGAATTTTGCACAGCGTACGAAGCATACTTACAGGTGTATGAAACTTTATAATTCATTTAATTTAGGAAAAAATGAATGAGTTGTCACATTTTAAACTTCATGTTTAGAAAAAACAAATTCTACAGTTAATTAACTCAATTTTTACCACAGTAGATATGGAAAATTCTAGAGTAGTGCATTAAGGAGTTTGTGTTTAATGAGCATACCAAGTTTGAAAGTAATAGAATATTTATTTTGGATGTTGCATGGACCTAAGTACAGAAATTTGTGTTTTGAGGATAATGGCCGATGAACTTTCTGCTTGTATATGGCATTCTTTTAGAACTGTCCAGCACCATATGCAGATCCTTTTTCATTTTCTAAATCAGTTTTCTATCTTTTCACATTCTTATGATGCACTTTTCTTGATTTTATCACCTCCAAAAATCATTTAGCTGCGTTCACTACACGCTGTCTGTCTATCGCATACAAAGCTTTGATGCAGGTCACTCCAGGCTTAATTCCCATTTTCTCTAAAACATATTTCCTGCTTTGCACACCATCATTAAAACATGAAACAGCACCATAAACAACTGCATTTCTTCCCACAAAAATTGTTTTTGGCAATCTTTCCCATACCCATTGGTTAAATGTTTCATTTGTGTTTTGGGTACAGGCATGGAGACATTTCTTCAATAAGTTTTCATTTGTAAGGTCCCCAAATACATGTTTGATGGCTGCCATCACAACAGTCGGCAGAGAATTCCTGTGATGATATTCCTCACTATCAGCAATTGACCTTTGGTAGCCACACCATGATTCACTTCCTTTTAGGCACAAGTTGTGGATAGGGTTATTGCCTGTGGAAATTTTGTGCACGCATAAGGCCCAAATGGCTTGCTTCATATTTTTCAAGTCCTCTGTGTTCTACAAAACAACATAACCAAATGAAAATCATTTCGAAATTCACAACATCTTACTGCAAGCCTTTCAAGACAGAGAACAAACAATCAGCGATCAAAACAAAGCACGTCGATAGCAGCAGAGAAAGCACTGATATCAGTAGTCCTTTATTTCACACATGACAGTCTCTGGCACAAATATAAATGTTTGAATTCTACAGAGCGAAATACAGTTACGTATGATGGAAGATTGCTGTACAAATGGGTGTGTCGCTGCATCTTAGTTCATTTAAGATCAAATAACGTGCCTCATAATCTCTCAAATATATATGTTTTATGCATCAAACTATTCAGGAAGATGTGTGCTACAAAATAGGCATATTTTTGAAAAATCTAAATTTTTGGTATCCTACCCTCCTTAAAGAGTTCCTAGCAAATAGAGTACACCTTGTCACTCTAAACAGAGAACAACTCAGACATACAAACATGTTTGATGATGAGCCGGATGCCATTGCAGTTAACTGCTGGCAGTAGCGGCACTTTCCTTTTTCTTCCACTTTGATAGAAGGGTGCCGAATATCTCTTGTAATTCTTCTGGGCGAAGGCAATGTGGATGACATATTGTTGTGCAGCACAGACGAGTAGACTGATAAAATTGAAGTATTTAATATGAACATGGCCATTTTAAAATGTAAAAGCTTAAAGCGAGAACAAATATACATGAAGTACCTTATGTAATCAGATGTTATAGAGCAGGACGTAAAATACTGTGATGTGGAAGTTTTATCATATACGAAATATCTAAAACACTCATAGTCGTTAAGAAACTCGCGAAGACAATCCTGATAATATGTGAGGATTTCACTGCAGGAAGATGAAAATTTTGAATAATGTGATATCCAGATTTGGTCTACATAGCGTATGAACAAGAGATGGCAGGTTAATGGGGTGGATGAAAGCTGGAAAAAAGCAGTGCAAGTAAACTCTAAAGGCTGTACTTTCGGAACTACAAACTTGCACTATTTACACCAATGTGTCTATTGTTACTGTAGACCCTGGTTGGCCACCACTTTTAACTCATTTCGACGGACTCCGCCATATATTCCAGAATATCGACATCCTTGTTCGTTTCTGATGAACGTGGGCACCTGTATCAAGACAAGCATGCTCTCCAGTTCTCTAAATATAGACTCCACTGTCTGTAGACACCACAGAAGTAACAGATGAGCAGGTGGAGTAGTGGCATGCAAAACGCTTTGACTTATTAATGATCGTGCTAATCACATCCATTAGAAATGAAGACAAACAAGTCAAATATATTTTCGTAAATATCAAAGCCCTCAAGTAAATTTGCCTCTAATGTGCGTCCTCTACAGACCTTCGAAAGTAGTTAGGCTAGCCTGTTTCAAAACTGACCTTTCAAAATTTGATTCGGCTTAGGAGCATACAAATTATGCTAGGAACACTAACATAAATATTCTGCCCCTTCATTGTGAAATACAAATGAGTAGTGTCTTCTTCAAATGTAACAGTATGTTAGCTTGCACCTACCAGTAATGCAGCCTATAGTCTGGCTCCCATACATATATTTGCCACAAAGCCACGAACAAAGAAGTTCGTACCTGGAATATTAACTCTGTCCCTCTCTTTCTCTCTCCGTCCAAACACGCCTCGGAAGGCCCAACAATGCTGACAGGCCGCCGTGTCATCCTCAGCTCACAGGCGTCACTGGATGCTGATGTGGAGGGGTGTGTGGTCAATACACTGCTCTCCTGGCCGTATGGCAGTGCACGAGGCTGGAGCCGCTACTTCTCAGTTAAATAGCTCCTCAGTTTGCCTCACATGGGATGACTGCACCCCACTTGCCATCAGCGCTGGCCAGACTGGATGGTAACCCATCCAAGTGCTAGCTCAGCCCGTCAGCGCTTAACTTTGGTGATCTGACGGGAACGAGTGTTACTACTGCGGTAAGGCCTTGGAATATCAGCTCACAACATCGTATTTTTAACTTACTCTCTAAAATGTTCAAGGAATGAACTGTGCAAAAATACAGGGACTAAGTGTATCAGTGTACTTGCAATTGCTGAGGAGCCACAACAGGTAATTTGGGAGCAGACCTCCATACCGATGGTGGATGTGAAGGACAAATTGCATGGATTTACAACCAAAGTAGCTCTATTATAGAATAAATATGCTGCCCCAAAGACCAGACACGAGAAGGGAAAACCTGCACCTTGGCTAACAGAAGAGCTAAAACGCTTCACAAATCTCAGAGACACTGCATGTCGGACTTACAAACAACCTCATACACCTGAAAATGAAACTGATTGCAAACAGAAAGCAAACAGAGACAATCAATCTGTGAGCAACGATAAGTAAGACATGCAAATTCATTAATCTAAAACAAAGGCCAGATGCTCTTATGGAAAACCTTGAGTGATCTATAGAAGAGTAGGCAAAGTAGAAGCTGCAGCTGATCCCACTGTCCCAACCAGGGAACTGAACGAGTACTTAACTTTAGAAATAATCTTCATTGAACTGTAAACAAATCATAGACTTACTGATTATTTCGTGGAGTTAAAAGGTGAAAGTTGCAAGATATACTTTCTTGAGTTGACAGTGCTGACGAAAAATGCTTGAAATCAGCATTTACTGTAAAGGACAGACTCAGGAAAACCTTGAGTGATCTAGAGAAGAGTAGGCAAAGTAGAAGCTGCAGCTCATCCCACTGTCCCAACCAAGGAACTGAACGAGTACTTGACTTTAGAAATAATCTTCATTGAACTGTAAACAAATCATAGACTTACTGATTATTTCGTGGAGTTAAAAGGTGGAAGTTGCAAGAAATTCTTTCTTGAGTTGACAGTGATGACGAAAAATGCTTGAAATCAGCATTTACTGTAAAGGACAGACTCACAGTCCAAATGATCAAGCTTATTGTTGACCCACTACTGCTCATAATAACTACTGCTCATTAGAAGTTGAAGCTCTTGCCTTAACAAACAGCATGAATGCTCTTTCCCATCAGAATACAAGCACTAGGGATCCGATTACTAAGATGAGTAGTTGGGAACATTCTGTCTGACAGGATAGTGAATCTAGCCATCAGGAAAGAACTGAGAGTGATAAATTTAATGAGCTGTTTATAGAATATAGAATTATATCACAAGAATGGAATACGACAGACTGCCAAAATTGCTAAGAACTATTATCTAGTGGGCCGAAGAGAGGAAAATCAACAATTTCAACCAAGTGGGCGTAACTGGCAAATGCGTAATATATGCAGAAAGAAGAAGAATCGACATAATATTAAAACTGTAATAGTTTTTAAGAAACTGTGATTTTTATGAGATTTGTTGGTCGGTTGGTTGGTTGGGGGAAGAGACCAAACAGCGAGGTTATCGGTCTCATAGTATTAGGTAAGGATGGGGAAGGAAGTCGGCCGTGCCCTTTCAAAGGAACCATCCCGGCATTTGCCTGGAGCGATTTAGGGAAATCACGGAAAACCTAAATCAGGATGGCCGGACGCGGGATTGAACCGTCGTCCTTCCGAATGCGAGTCCAGTGTGCTAACCACTGCGCCACCTCGCTCGGTTATGAGTTTTGTAACCACATATAAAACTATAGTCTGCTGTAAGAGGACTCCTGAAGGCATTAATATTTTCAGGGTAAAAGAATAAATAAATAATTAAACATAATATGCAGATTGTCTACGTACGAATGGTCAGTATTCAGGGGTATGACAGGCATGATCATTTGATGCAAAAAACTTCATGTGGACACATTTACTATTCTGTATGGTTTCCGTGATACAACATATTTAATGTACATTGCACCTTATTTTCTTTATTGTTCAGTACATTGTCATTGTACACAATGTACCATATTACTGTAGATGAAGTCAAGATGAATAATTTGATATCGGACATGTGGACTATCAAGTCGGGAAGCTACTGTAAACTGGCTTATCTACACTCTCTTCACGCAATGTACATTAGTCCTTGAGAAAAAAATGAATAGGACCTTTTTAAGGGATATAGATTAATTTTGTACTGCGACAATTTTTCGCCAGAGTCCGCCGATTTCGTGTTTTTCAAGAGAAACGCATGAATGTAACTTTAAATATATTCCTTCTCAGAAACTATTTGGAATAGGGCATATTTAGTTTTTTGCTTCAAATGATCGTCTCTGTTGTATCTCCGAATATCGACCATTTCTCCTGAGACAACATTTATACATGGACTATCTTGTATATTACACTACTGGCCATTAAAATTGCTACACCAAGAAGTAATGCAGATGATAAACGGGTATTCATTGGACAAAAATATGTTATACTAGAACTGACATGTGATTACATTTTCACGCAATTTGGGTGCATAGATCCTGAGAAATCAGTATCCAGAACAACCACCTTAGGCCGTAATAACGGCGTTGATACACCTGGTCATTGAGTCAAACAGAGCTTGGATGGCGTGTACAAGTACAGCTGCCCATGCAGCTTCAACACGATACCACAGTTCATCAAGAGTCGTGACTAGCGTATTGCGACAAGCCAGTTGCTCGGTCATCATTGACCAGATGTTTTCAGTTGGTGAGAGATCTGGAGAATGTGCAGGCCAGGGCAGCAGACGATCATTTTCTGTATCCAGAAAGGCCTGCACTGGACCTGCAACACGCAGTCGTGCATTATCCTGCTGAAATGTAGGGTTTCACAGGGATCGAATGGAGGGTAGAGCCACGGGTCGTAACACATCTGAAATATAACGTCCACTGTTCAAAGTGCCGTCAATGCGAACAAGACGTGACCGAGACGTGTAACCAATGACACCCCACATCATCACGCCGGGTGATACGCCAGTATGGCGATGACGAATGCACGCTTCCAGTGTGCGTTCACCGCGATGTCACCAAAGACGGATGCGACCATCATGATGCTGTAAACAGAACCTGGATTCATCCGAAAAAATGACGTTTTGCCATTCGTGGACCCAGGTTCGTCGTTGAGCACACCATCACAGGCCCTCCTGTCTGTGATGCAGCGTCAAGGGTAACCGCAGCCATGGTCTCCGAGCTGATAGTCCACGCTGCTATTAACGTCGTCGAACTGTCCGTGCAGATGGTTGTTCTTTTGCAAACGTCCCCATCTGTTGACTCAGGGATCGAGACGTGGCTGCACGATCCGTTACAGCCATGCGGATAAGATGCCTGTCATCTCGACTGCTAGTGATACGAGGCCGTTGGGATCCAGCACGGCGTTCCGTATTACCCTCCTGAACCCGCCGATTCTATATTCTGCTAACAGTCATTGGATCTCGACCAACGCGAGCAGCAATATCGCGATACGATAAACCACAATCGCGATAGGCTACAATCCGACGTTTATGAAAAGTCGGAAATGTGATGGTACGCATTTCTCCAACGTTTCACCAGGCATCGCCGGTCAACTGTTGTTTCTGTATGAGAAATCGGTTAGAAACTTTCCTCATGTCAGCACGTTGTAGGTGTCGCCACCGTTATATTTAGCATCCTGTCCACATAAAGTAATTAAAACCTACGTAAAGGCTACCAACACACCAACAACAGACATAAGTGCAACAGAAATAGGAGACATTGTATAGCTGCGACTGGAATGTATCGTGAAAATCGTGAAACCAATGTATTTGAAACACTGCAGAAAGAACTCCAAGCCACAAGAAAACATGCTCTGCTACTGGAAAGCATGATCAAAAACCTTTCTGAACCGTCATATAAGGAAAAAGTTCGGAATTTGTACAGTGATGTTGTGTTAAATTTTTGTACTAACAAAAGAAATGACGCTCCATTGAAGAAGAGTGAACATGAAAGATGTGAAACAGTAAACAAAGGTAACCTACAAAGTGCTACTGGTGATGCAGACATATTCTTTAACCAATTAGAAATATTGCTTAACACTCTGTTCACCGATAGAGCCTCTGTAGTTGTGTGTGGGGACTTTAATATTAATCTTATGAGTGAAAGTAGGCTAAAAGACCAGTTCCTAAATCTGTTATGTAGTTTCAACCTGCTTCCACACATACACCCACCCACAAGAATAACAAATAATACAGTCAGTCTTATTGATAATATATTTTCAAATGTAGGATACACAGAAGTTGAAGTAACAAATACTGATTTGGGATTATCAGACCACAATGCTCTTGTCCTCAAAATCCCTTCAAGGCCACTGAAAGAGAAAAAAAACACACTTCATGTATAAAAGAAATTTTTCTACAGAGAACTGCATAGAATTCATAAATATGCTAAAAAATGAGGCTTGGGCAGAAGTAGTGTCCCTAACAAATACAAATGATGCATATAACACATTTTCTTCCATTTTCATGGGATATTTTGAAATGTGTTTTCCAAAAAACCTGTCAAAAATCAGGTCACATGGCAATACAAAGCCAAGTTCTTGGATCACAGCTGGCATCAAAACTTCCTGTGGAACTCTAAAGAGACTAATTTCTAAAATGAAAACATCCACAGACCCACAATTCATAAAATATGTCAGGAATTACAAAAGGGGATATAGAAAAGTAATTGCTAAAGCAAAATTCATGAGTAATGATAGTTTTATAAGACAGTCTGAAAACAAATCAAAAGCCATATGGGGTATTGTGAAGACTGAAACGGGGAAGAGTTGTGAAAACCAGGACATTAGCCTCCAATGTTAATAAACAAGATTTGCCAAATTATATTAACAATTATTTCATAAATACAACAACTTCATTAAGCTTAAAATTTACAAATGAAGAAAAACCTGAATATCCAAAAACAGCTTGTAGGATGAGGGTAGAGCCAACAAATGAGGGTGAAGTGTTGAAAGTGATATAAAGCTTGAAACCCAAAATGTCAGCTGGCATAGATGAGGTGCCTGTGTCAATCATAACAAGGACAGCACCACAAATTGCAAAGCCCTTTGCACACATAGCCAATTTATCTTTCAGTGAAGGAGCCTTTCCAGAAAGGCTGAAAATTTCAAAAGTGAAGCCATTATTTAAAAACGGCGACAAGTATAAGGTAGAAAACTATCGCCCAGTATCTCTCCTCCCAACCTTTTCAAAAA
Source organism: Schistocerca piceifrons (assembly GCF_021461385.2). Taxonomy (NCBI): domain Eukaryota; kingdom Metazoa; phylum Arthropoda; class Insecta; order Orthoptera; family Acrididae; genus Schistocerca; species Schistocerca piceifrons. The sequence goes on along the minus strand of NC_060149.1, from coordinate 448,012,297 downwards.
TATTAGAAAAACTGATGAAGCACTGAATCAACACATATCTAAATGACCACAATTTACTTAACAGAAATCAGCATGGCTTCCAAGCACTTAAAAATACCGAAACAGCAGTAATGTGCTACACTGAACAAATAATCAAAAATCTAGAAAAAGATTATAGTGTAGTAGGAGTAAATTTAGACCTCTGCAAAGCTTTTGACACTGTGAACCAGGACATCCTCTTAGAAAAATTGCAATCGTTGGGTATACATGGGATAGGAAAAAAATGGTTTGAATCATACCTAAAAAACAGAACACAGGTTGTAGGACTGACATCAGCTTACTCCAACCACAAAATAAATTCAGTATCAGAGGCAAAAAAATGTAGAAATAGGAGTACCACAAGGCAGCATTCTAGGGCCCATATTGTTTCTTGTCTATATAAATGATTTTCACACCTCAGATGATGCAGCCAAAGCAATAATATTTGCAGATGATACTAGTGTGATAATAAGTGCACCAAAGCAATTGCTACCAACAACTGCTGATAAAGTACTAAATTACATCCACTCTTGGCTTAATGCAAACAGGTTGACATTGAATGTGAATAAAACAAATTATATGAAGTTTGGTAAAAGATGTCAAAATGTAAATCTCGATCTGGTGTGGGGTGACAAAGCCTTAGACAGAGTGACATCCACAAAATTGCTGGGGATTCATGTGGATGACAACTTAAATTTTAATGACCACGTAATAAAACTTGCACAGAAACTTAATTCAGCCTGTTTTGCTCTCAGAATTATTGCAAATGTTTGTACCTCAGAGGGTGCCAGAATGGCATATTTCAGCTATTTTCAATCTCTTGCCACATACGGAATAATACTTTGGGGTTCCACAACAGGGCGCCTAAAACAAATTTTTTTGTTGCAGAAGAGGGCCATCTGAATAATAACTCACAGTCATCCACAGACACACTGCAAACCCATATTCAAAAAGCTGTTTGCATTAAGCCAAGAGTGGATGTAATGTAATACTTTATCAGCAGTTGCTGGTAGCAATTGCTTTGGTGCATGTGTATTTTATGTCAGGACTCACATAGCAGATTTTCAGACAAATGCCGACTTTCATAACTACAATACCCGTAATAGCGCAGCACTCCATACTCAGCGAACAAAAAGAACGAATACACAAAGGCATGTGAGCCATATTGGTGCAAAACTGTACAACGCACTGCCAGTCAACATCAGGCAGTTAGAAGATGATAACAAATTTAAAACAGAATTTAAAAAATTTCTAGTAGAACAATGTTTTTATTGTGTAAATGACTATGTAGGTCAATAAATTTTTTTCTGGTGATATTTATAAAGGCAAAATGGAAAATACTCAATATGTACCTAATCATTCATTACCTAACCATACATTACATTTACATACTTAAAGCAGCCTTTTCAGTAGTTGCAAGGGCAACAGTCTGGATGATTGACTGATCTGGCCTTGTAACAATAACCAAAACGGCCTTGCTGTGCTGGTACTGCGAACGGCTGAAAGCAAGGGGAAACTACAGCCGTAATTTTTCCCGAGGGCATGCAGCTTTACTGTATGATTACATGATGATGGCGTCCTCTTGGGTAAAATATTCCGGAGGTAAAATAGTCCCCCAATCGGATCTCCGGGCGGGGACTACTCAAGAGGATACCGTTATCAGGAGAAAGAAAACTGGCGTTCTACGGATCGGAGCGTGGAATGTCTGATCCCTTAATCGGGCAGGTAGGTTAGAAAATTTAAAAAGGGAAATGGATAGGTTGAAGTTAGATATAGTGGGAATTAGTGAAGTTCGGTGGCAGGAGGAACAAGACTTCTGGTCAGGTGACTACAGGGTTATAAACACAAAATCAAATAGGGGTAATGCAGGAGTAGGTTTAATAATGAATAGGAAAATAGGAATGCGGGTAAGCTACTACAAACAGCATAGTGAACGCATTATTGTGGCCAAGATAGATGCGAAGCCCACACCTACTACAGTAGTACAAGTTTATATGCCAACTAGCTCTGCAGATGATGAAGAAATTGAAGAAATGTATGATGAAATAAAAGAAATTATTCAGATTGTGAAGGGAGACGAAAATTTAATAGTCATGGGTGACTGGAATTCGAGTGTAGGAAAAGGGAGAGAAGGAAACATAGTAGGTGAATATGGATTGGGGGACAGAAATGAAAGAGGAAGCCGCCTGGTAGAATTTTGCACAGAGCACAACATAATCATAACTAACACTTGGTTTAAGAATCATGAAAGAAGGTTGTATACATGGAAGAACCCTGGAGATACTAAAAGGTATCAGATAGATTATATAATGGTAAGGCAGAGATTTAGGAACCAGGTTTTAAATTGTAAGACATTTCCAGGGGCAGATGTGGACTCTGACCACAATCTATTGGTTATGACCTGTAGATTAAAACTGAAGAAACTGCAAAAAGGTGGGAATTTAAGGAGATGGGACTTGGATAAACTAAAAGAACCAGAGGTTGTACAGAGATTCAGGGAGAGCATAAGGGAGCAATTGACAGGAATGGGGGAAATAAATACAGTAGAAGAAGAATGGGTAGCTTCGAGGGATGAAGTAGTGAAGACAGCAGAGGATCAAGTAGGTAAAAAGACGAGGGCTAGTAGAAATCCTTGGGTAACAGAAGAAATATTGAATTTAATTGATGAAAGGAGAAAATATAAAAATGCAGTAAGTGAAACAGGCAAAAAGGAATACAAACGTCTCAAAAATGAGATCGACAGGAAGTGCAAAATGGCTAAGCAGGGATGGCTAGAGGACAAATGTAAGGATGTAGAGGCCTATCTCACTAGGGGTAAGATAGATACCGCCTACAGGAAAATTAAAGAGACCTTTGGAGGTAAGAGAACGACTTGTATGAATATCAAGAGCTCAGATGGAAACCCAGTTCTAAGCAAAGAAGGGAAAGCAGAAAGGTGGAAGGAGTATATAGAGGGTCTACACAAGAGCGATGTACTTGAGGACAATATTATGGAAATGGAAGAGGATGTAGATGAAGATGAAATGGGAGATATGATACTGCGTGAAGAGTTTGACAGAGCACTGAAAGACCTGAGTCGAAACTAGGCCCCCGGAGTAGACAATATTCCATTGGAACTACTGACGGCAGTGGGAGAGCCAGTCCTGACAAAACTCTACCATCTGGTGAGCAAGATGTATGAAACAGGCGAAATACCCTCAGACTTCAAGAAGAATATAATAATTCCAATCCCAAAGAAAGCAGGTGTTGACAGATGTGAAAATTACCGAACTATCAGCTTAATAAGTCACTGCTGCAAAATACTAACACGAATTCTTTACAGACAAATGGAAAAACTAGTAGAAGCCAACCTCGGGGAAGATCAGTTTGGATTCCGTAGAAACACTGGAACACGTGAGGCAATACTGACCTTACGACTTATCTTAGAAGAAAGATTAAGGAAAGGCAAACCTATGTTTCTAGCATTTGTAGACTTTGAGAAAGCTTTTGACAATGTTGACTGGAATACTCTCTTTCAAATTCTAAAGGTGGCAGGGGTAAAATACAGGGAGCGAAAGGCTATTTACAATTTGTACAGAAACCAGATGGCAGTTATAAGAGTCGAGGGACATGAAAGGGAAGCAGTGGTTGGGAAGGGAGTAAGACAGGGTTGTAGCCTCTCCCCGATGTTGTTCAATCTGTATATTGAGCAAACAGTAAAGGAAACAAAAGAAAAATTCGGAGTAGGTATTAAAATCCATGGAGAAGAACTAAAAACTTTGAGGTTCGCCGATGACATTGTAATTCTGTCAGAGACAGCAAAGGACTTGGAAGAGCAGTTGAATGGAATGGACAGTGTCTTGAAAGGAGGATATAAGATGAACATCAACAAAAGCAAAACAAGGATAATGGAATGTAATCTAATTAAGTCGGGTGATGCTGAGGGAATTAGATTAGGAAATGAGGCACTTAAAGTAGTAAAGGAGTTTTGCTATTTGGGGAGCAAAATAACTGATGATGGTCGAAGTAGAGAGGATATAAAATGTAGGCTGGCAATGGCAAGGAAAGCGTTTCTGAAGAAGAGAAATTTGTTAACATCCAGTATTGATTTAAGTGTCAGGAAGTCATTTCTGAAAGTATTCGTATGGAGTGTAGCCATGTATGGAAGTGAAACATGGACGATAAATAGTTTGGACAAGAAGAGAATAGAAGCTTTCGAAATGTGGTGCTACAGAAGAATGCTGAAGACTAGATGGGTAGATCACATAACTAATGAGGAAGTATTGAATAGGATTGGGGAGAAGAGAAGTTTGTGGCACAACTTGACCAGAAGAAGGGATCGGTTGGTAGGACATGTTCTGAGGCATCAAGGGATCCCCAATTTAGTATTGGAGGGCAGCGTGGAGGGTAAAAATCGTAGAGGGAGACCAAGAGATGAATACACTAAGCAGATTCAGAAGGATGTAGGTTGCAGTAGGTACTGGAAGATGAAAAAGCTTGCACAGGATAGAGTAGCATGGAGAGCTGCATCAAACCAGTCTCAGGACTGAAGACCACAACAACAAATAACAACTTAAAGGACAGCTGTTGTGTGATGTAAATATATACTTAAGCAGTGTTGTGTATATAAGGACTTGCCGTTTAGGGAGGACAAAACAAAAGCCTTATGAAAAATGGACTATGCATTTAAAATAACAAGCAGGGATGTATATAGGCTATATTACTTTCATTGTATTATTATTAACCTCTCTGTATTATTTTGTTTTGTACTTTTTACGTATATATTGTTTGTGTCCATTTCTTTGATATGGCTTGACAACATCCATACAATATTTATTGTCAACGGATGGATAAATAAAATAAAATAAAAAATAAAATGAACACTTCTCATGTAATTTAAAAATGGTTAAGAAAAATGACTGCATCAAGTTGAAAACAAACACACGTGAGTCAGCTTACAAATAATAAAAAACAGGTACTGTTACTTTCAGATAGTCATGGTAGGAACTGTGCAACTGAACGAAATTTCAACAACCAGTTATAAATTTACATCTTTGATAAAGCCAAATGCTATATTCAAAGAAGCAACATGCAATATACAAAAAAAACGTCTAGTCTAGGTCAAAATGATTATGTTGTCATCTTAGCTGGTGCAAACGAAATTAATGGATCAAAACACGGTTTTATGACATCATTAGATGAAACCATTGCAAAAACTAGGCACACACAACTAATTCTATGCACAATACCATACAGATATGACATGCCAAATTAAAACTGCAAAATCTACGAAATGAACAGTTACTTGATGCAGAAGGCATCTTATAGTGAACACATCAGAGTTTTAGATGTAAATAGCTTCCTCCAACGGAAAGACTTCACTAGGCATGGGATTCACTTATATAAAAATGGGAAAAAGAAACTGTGTGTTAATCTGCTGAATGCCATCAAAAGTCCACTGATAACAGGAAGTGCAACAAAACGTGTTACACCAGGACATCAAACATATTTGTGATCCAATGAAGCTAATTTGGTGGACAATCTCACAAGAATGAGCAATACTGCAGCTGAACCAACAACACACCAGGAGCTGAAGAGCCATCAGTAACAACAACAAAAGTGAATATGCAGTCAGGATCATCAAGGAAAACATCAGAAACAGTGTTAGAAAAGAAGAACGTATCCACAGTCAGCACCAAGTCACCACCAACATCCCATGCAAAAATCTCCTCAAGAGCCACAAATCAGTCAGCCCACGACATCCAAGCAGAAACAGCAAAAAATGTGCAGCCACACTCCAGATCAGTACCACTAGAAACTGTGACAAGATCTTCAACACGGAAACGCAGACCTCCAGCCTACAGCCAGGATTTTTTATGGGCAAGAACACCAGTAGCTCCCTACCAGCAGCAAACCAAGGGAAAACAGATGCAGAGCAAAATCTTCATGAACCAAAACTACAAGAAAACCCGATGAGTGGCGTTAAAAATCTTTCCATTGAAAAACAGTCACTATTATCCTTTAAAATATTACACCATAATGTGCAGTGAATGTTTAATAAGTTATTAGAAATAGATCTCTTCCAAAAAACAAAATCACACTTAGATGTTCTCTGTATGACTGAACACTGGTAAAACTAAAATACGCCACTTGGCAAATTTACTCTAGCTGGTTATTCTTGTCGGAACAAAAGTAAGGGAGGTAGTACAGCAATCTATGTCAAAAAAATTTAAGCTACAAAAGCCTCACAAAGTACAATAATATGCAAATAGAAACAGACTCTGAATTCTCCTTAATTAACTTAACAGACTATAAACTATTGATACTGAATGTATATAGAGCCCCTGATGGGAACATCCAAACGTTCAAGCACTCCCTCTAAGCACTACTCACAAAAATTCACTCACTCAACAAAAATCTATTAATAAGTGGAGATTGTAATATTGACTTCCTCACACCTGGAAAAACAAAGATGAATTGTTCAATATTACAAATTCATTCAACCTATCCCCAACTGTAAACACACCAACCAGGATCACAAAAAATTCAGAAACAGCTCTAGATCAGATTTTCATAAATGCAGACAAACTACACCACTCAATCGTAGTCATCAGCACAGGTTATAGTAACCATGAAGCCGAAATACTAACAGCGAATTTAAATTACATAAGACAATATCCCACAAAAACTAAAATGCAAAGGCAATTTAATGATGATAACATAAGGCTTTGTAACTACCTGTTAAGGGCTGAAAACTGGGCAGAGGTGTATAAAGAAAATGATGTAAACTACACATTTAATTCCTTCCATGAAACATTTCAATACTGCATTTCCACTGAAATCCAGGAAAATTGGAAACAAACACACAAACTCATTGGTAACAAAAGGGATAAGGATCTCCAGCCAAAAAAAAGGGACTTAAAAAATCACATGAAACACCATGAAGTCGATGATCAGTTTAGGTCATATTGCAAGACCTATTTTGCAATCTACAGAAAAGTAATCCAACAAGCAAAAAAATTACACAATGATATATTTATAAAGGAATCTAACAATAAAATGAAAGGCTTGTGAACCATTGTAAGAAATGAAACAAACAGTAAGTAGCATGTTATAAACAAAACATTAAAACTAAACCTAAATGATGAAGTCACAGCAGATTCCCACAAAATTGTAAATGGTTTTAATGACTGTTTTAGCAAAATAGCAGAAAATCTGATAAAGAAAAACTGCTACAGACCAAATACTTAAAACCAAACACTAAAGGAAACCATACCACTACAACCATCAATGTTTCTTCACAAAGTCTCCAATACTGAAGTACTTACAGCTATAAAAGGACTAAAGAATAAGTACTCCAGTGGCAGTGACAACATTCCTGATTTAATTGTAAAGAAATGTGGAGAATCCATTGTCGAACCCTAACCCACATAATAAATGCATCCTTTACAAATGGAGTTTTCCCTGACCTACTAAAGACTTCTAAAATTACCCCACATCACAAAAAGGTCCCAAAAATGATGTAGCCAATTACAGGCCCATAGCACAACTCAGCTCATTCTCAAAAATATTTGAAAAATTATTTTACACCAGATTGCAAGACTTTACTAATAAATCATCCTTATTAACAAAACACCAGCATGGTTTTAGAAAACAAAAGATGACTACCACAGCTATTTATGAGCATCTCAAAAAACCTTAAAAGCACTGGACAGTTAGGAAATCTCTACTGGTATCTTCTTAGATTTATCCAAATCATTTGATGTAATTGACCATACCATACTCCTTAAGAAGCTAGCAAATAAAGGTATAAGAGGAATTGCAAACAAATGTTTAGAATCTAACCTGTCAAACAGATTACAAAAAGTTGAAATTAATTTTGAAGAAAAGAATACAACCACCCATCAATGTACCGTCCACTCCTCTGACACAATGCCTATTAGATATGGTGCACCACAAGGCTCAATCCTGGGAACCATACTGTTTCTACTATACATTGATGGCATAAGCATGAAGCTTGCTACAGGACATAGCACACTATGTGCTTATGACATGAGTATGCTAATAATAGATACTGATTCAGAGGATCACAACCACAAAATTAAACCGCTTATGTCGTCACTCAGCAAATGGTTCAACAAGAACAAACTGATTATAAATATACAGAAAACAAAGTACATCAACTTCAGACTCTCATCCCAAAAACAAGAAATGCCCAATGTGATTCTAAATAACCAAGATCTTACATGTGTGGACTCTGACAAGTTTCTTGGCATATGGCTTCAAGAAAATTTTAGGTGGGAGACTCACACAAATTATATCTCAAAAAAGCTACTAACTGTGTGTTACATTTTAAGGATACCTAAAAAATCAGTCACAAAATCTGTTCTCATACATGTATATTATGCTTACTTCCACTGTACATTACAGTATGGAATCATATTTTGGGGGAACTCACCCGGGGGTAGATATATTTTCAAAATGCAAAAAAAGGCAATACGCATAATATGTAACCTAAGGCATAATGATTCACGTAGACAACATTTTAAAACAAATGGCATTATGACACTGCCCTCTGCTTACATTTATAATATTGTCTCATTTGTCAAGTCATACCTGTTAAACAATGACTGCACATTAAAATTCAATGGAGATATTCATAACTATGCAACACGGCAGCAATCTGACCTACATATGATTCAGTCCAGAACTACCTGCTACCAAAAAAGTGTTTTAAATTTTGGGATACACATGTATAATAATTTACCAAATGAAGTCAAAGCAACAAAGAACACAAGAGCCTTCACACATAAGTTAAAAAAATATCTCTTGGACCAATGCTTTTATGCAGTTGATCATTTTTTTGAAAGGGGTTAAAATTGTAAACAATTTTATAATAAATCTTCAATTAGGCCTGAAAATTATATACTGTGCATGTCTATGAAATATACTGGATTATTTTACTATTACATTTGTATTGGCTGTTTGTATTTTACTATACAACATTTGGATTTACTGTTTTGTTAAAGATAGATAATTTCCTCATTACAAAATAATGTAAAGTCAATTTATTAAAAATTACTTGCAAATAGTTGCTCTTGACCTGTCCAATATCATATGCACAACCATACAATTCTATTATTTGTATTGACTGTTTTGTTTAAGATAGATAATTTCCTTGCTACATAATAATGTAAAAATCAATTTGTAAAAATTACTTGTAAATATGCTCTCTTGACCTGTCCAATATCATATGTACAGCTGTACAAGGCTATGATTGCCTGGATCAATAAAATACAATACAATACAATACTAGTACACCTAACAAGAACACACACACAACAAGAAAACAGAAGTGCATCAACACAAGAAGACAATGAGTAGAAGAAATAAAGTAATGATAGGGGAGACTGGGGACAAAAGTAACATTTTGCATATTGCATTTTTTAGTACCTTCCTAAAAACTTTTGAAACAAAAGGAACTAATGTGTGTGTTTTCTGAAGCTTTCTTAACGCAAATGAATTTAGTTTCCACAAAATTACATATATTTGGTATTTGTAAAACTAATTTTAAGGCATCAGTGTACCTGTGACTTTTGTCCCTGTTACTGGGGACAGTAGTAACACAGGTAGGTTACGAAAGTAACGTAATAAGTCAAGCCACATTTTATTACCTAACGGACTCGTTCAGTAACTTAAAGTACATTACCATTACAAAACATTAACTAAACATCAATAAACTTCAATGCTCATTCATTTACGATTATTATACATGTATTTATTGAAATAGCAGTTAATAGCACTGAACAAATTCAGACTTTATGAATAAATGTTCAGTGAGTCCATAAAAAGGGAAAAGTTCAGAATGGTTCAAATGGCTTTAAGCACTATAGGACTTAACATCTGAGGTCATCAGTCCCCTAGACTTAGAACTACTTAAACCTAACTAACCTAAGGACATCACACACATCCATGCCCTAGGCAGGATTCAAACCTGCGATCGTAGCAGCAGCGTGCTTCTAGACTGAAGCGCCTAGAAGCGCCGGCTAAGAGAAAAGTAATGCATATCTTAGTCCTATTCAGGTTCACAATTTTGGCACACATAAATATCCCCCCCCCCCCCCCCTTTGGTACAAGCTACATGAGACCAACCCTTACATTTCCAACATTGAATCCACTTCTCTTTGGGATGACTGTGGTGGAAAGGCTCATCACATACAAGGCAGTAGCTATCATTGTCTTCTGGTGGTGATTCTTCAGGTTTTTTCTGCTTTCACACTCTTGGATGGCTGCTTTTTAAATTTAGCTTCTTTTCTGCTTTTTTTGCCTGGGGAAGGGCTTTTAGCTCTTCTTCTATAGCCAGTTTCTTGCTTGTTTCTTGCCTTGGACCCGCTTTTGGTAATGGACGAGCACCTTCGAGTGAAAAGGCTGTGCGAACTGCGGAAGTTGATTTGTAAACCATTTGGTCCTGCATCACAGGCTGTGACATTTTAAAGTGTTTTCTTGCATATTGCTACTGGATCAGGATTAGATGTCCTCCCAGCTTCAGATGGGTCACTAGAAATCGATAATGATTCTGCTAAGGACATAGTTTGCTTTCCATAATTGGAAGCTTGTGCTGGGCGATCAGAGACAGAAGATGGTGCAAAATCGATTACACTGAACGCATTGCTATTAAATGGTACTATGCCGGTGCAGCGAAACCCTGCTGCAGTGTTTTTTGCGAATTACAGCAAGTGGAAGTGATGGTCTTTCCTGGATGATTCTTGATCCAGTTGTCAGCAAAAGCATTCACGATCTTTCTAAATGGACTATAAACTGAACGGTCTAGATGCTGCACCCTGTGTGTACAGTGACGTGGGAATAGCGGCATAATAATCCCCTTGCTTTTGGCAAAATTCAGGCTTCTAATGGATGTATGAGATTCGTGATTGTCAAAAAGCAGTAAACATTTGTGCTCTGGAGATGGTTTAGCAAATTTTACGAAATGGTGCAAGAATAACAAAAATTCTTCCTCTTGCATCCAGCCACTCGCATTTCCTGCTCCAGTGCAACCAATAGGATAGTCTCGAATAAAATGGTATTGATACCTCAAGAGAGGGAATACAGAGAGAGGTGGTGTACTGTTTTCCTGAGCACTGATGGCAATAACAACAGTGACAAGAGTGCATCTTTGAGTTGACATGATAGCTCCTACCAGCTTTATTTCCCATTTAGCAAAAATCCTGTTTGGTTTCTGAACAGTGGTGACACCTGTCTTGTCCATATTCGAGATGTCCACACACTCTAACTTATATCTCTCTATAACGATAGCCAGGTTGTTGAAAAAGGCATTCACATTTGTTGGATTATAGGTCGTTGCTTGAGCAAGGCTAGTGGGTTGAGGCGACCTAGTACACAACTAGGAATTCCTCTTCATGAATGCTGAAAACCAATCTGGACCAGCTGTTTGATTGTCCACCCAAGTGGATGAAATTGGTATATTGTTTGTCGTTGCTTGTTCGTGAACTAATTTATGGATATCCTAATTAGCACTGCTATTGAGGTAGCTGAATGGGTACTGCCTGACAGCCAATAAAAAACAGAGCTTTCTATATTTTCTGTTTTTGTGGATGAGAAATGCTTAATGTACTAATAAGATTTGCAAATCCACATTTGGACATGTTCTATAACACACTTTTTTGTGGTTTGGGAAACATTTTCTTATGATGTTGGGTGGGGCACTGCTGTAGCAGCTTATTGCAGAATTTTCATCCTGTTCATTCCAGCCACTGGATGCGCATTTTGAAAACAGATGAGCTACCATTCAATCATCCATTATCCTCTTTGAATCAATTCAGGAGTGGACTGCCTATCCCTAGTGGCAACAGAATCGTTTGGCAGTCAGTTTCAGATGTTGATTCTCTAAATTTTCTCAATAGTGTTTCTCGAAAAGAACATTGCGTTCCCTCCTGGGGTTCCCATTTGAGTTCATGAAGCACCTCCGTAACACTCATGTGTTTTTCTAACCTACCAGTAATAAACCTAGCAGCCGGGCTCTGATTTGCTTCTATGTCTTCCTTCATTCCAAGCAGATACAGATCCCAAACATTCATACAGTACTCAAGAAGATGTCACACCGGGGTCCCATATGTGGTCTCCTTTACTGGCCAACCACTCTTTCCTAAAGCTTACGTCAACAATTCACCTTTTCTACCACGGCCCTCATATGCTTGTTTCACCTCAGATCACTTCGCAGTGTTACGCCCACATATTTAAATGGCTCAACTGTGTCAAACAGAATGCTAATAATAATATAGCTGAACATCACAGGTTTGATTTTCCTACTCATCTACATTAACTTACATTTTTCCACATTTAGGGACAGCTGCCATTCATCACACCAACTAGACATTTTGTCCAAGTTGTCTTGTATCTTCCTACAGTCACTCAAGTGCAACAGCCTCTGATTCCTCATTATCTGCCATATTTTGTCATTAAACCATGGTGCATCTTTTCTAGCCATGGTGTGCGGAGCCATTGCGTGTTACTACAGGTCATGGCTGGTAGTAACTGAGGGGCCTGTCATTAGACAACAGTATATCACAGACACCCTACATCCCTGTGTGCTACCTCTCATGCAACAGTATTGTACTGTCCCTGATAGAATATGTGTAGGACCAGCATAGATATCAACTATACCCCAGTGCAAATATGAGTCTTGGTCTGGTACACAGTTTTAATCTGCCAGGAAGTTTCATATCACAGATCAGTTACAACAGTTGTTGGCCATCTTGCTGCAGGAGAGGATACAATATCTTTGTGACACCATTCCCAACTGAATCAGAGCATGTATCCAGGCCAGATGGAGTACAACATCATACTTATAAGTGGGCTCATACTGAAAAGTTCTTTGTAAATTTGACTCAATTTTGTAATCGCTACAGTAACACTGCAGACCCTCTCAACTCACAAAGCTTCACTACATGTCCTCCCCTTTTAGGTGCTTCATGTTTTTTGTCTGGTGGTGTAGTTTATCATATCTTAACAAGAGCTATTTCAAAATGTAGCCCTATACAGAATTTCTGGCCAATGATGGCAGTAATGATATAATAACAAATAATAATAATTACAATAATACCAATAATAATAAATTATTATAACAATAATAAATATGTCCCTCGTGTGTCCATATGCTTCCTGCAATAAGAAGTAGGTAAAATATATTTGAGAATTTCAAGCAAATTAGTACAAGCAGCGATGTGATGTTGCATTAGAGAATGTGGATACAGTTTATACATTCGGATTCTTTTATTTTTACTGTGAGCTGGCCCAACTTACAGAATAGCCTCAGACATTTTCATGAAATACTTCAAGTTTCTGTCTGTTGGCAGTCTTTAAAGTGGAACAAATTGTATTAAAATTGGTGTGAATTTAGACCTGAATATGAAGTAGTTCTTGCTGGTTGCTTGTATTAGACCAAATCTGATGGAAGTTGGTTCTGTTCACTGGATGAGCCATGACACTGACTGTCAATAAATCACAGCAGTGATAATGCTTCCAGTACATCATTGACCATGAAGCCACACTGCAGTGTTGCCATACTGCGAAGGCCAGTTTTATACATTACGAGCAAAAGACTGAATATAAAGTCATGTGTAAAGCTTTTATCGCAGACTGGATCTAACATTTTCAGATAGGATGTTGTAGCTGCAGCATATTTAACACTGCTTAGTTATAATAATCATACTGGAGAATCTCTGTTGAGTTGCTTTAAAAAAAATAGAGAGAATAATTAGAATTTAATGACCAATCAGTGATGAGGTCATTAGTAATGAAGCACACTAGCTAAAATATGAGAAAGATGAGGATGGAGATCATCAGTTTTCATTTTAAAGGAACCACTACAGCAATTACCTTAGTTAATTAAAGTGAGTACCAGCAGGTATCTACTGAAGGCAGCGCACAATGGTTTCCGATGCATGACTGCTGAGGTATGTCTTACTGATTTGGATCCATGAGATGTGGTAAAAATGTTAATTTGTTTATGCTGAGGATTAGATGGAGAACTGACAGAAGAAAAAGTTTGAAGTTGCATTCAACATTTTCAATTCTGTCAGGTTACAAATGCTACATGGTATATTAAAAGAACACAAAATATTTTCTGAGATAGAAACGATCACTGTTCCACCCACATGAAAGTCAAATTTAGCATACAGATTAATTCTGTGAGACTGGACTAGGAGCAGGTAAAGGTAAAATCATCATAAAATAAATAACTTTTGAGTGGACGTTTGAAGGTGGTGAATCACCATTAGTTGCTGTAACAAAAATAGTTACACCTTATACCCTAAGCTGGTGGTTACAATTCTCATGAATAAAACCATTTGACACTGCTTCACCAAGCTGACTGTTAAAGTGTTATTCCCATGGTTGAGTTATTATACTTCGTGAGACTTTGATGGTGATAATGATGAAATCTTGATCTTAAGCAGCTGTACTAATACGTCTTGAGACAAGTGTGATTAAATGGTTTGAAAATGTCACAAGATGAAATAGACTTAAACAGTACAGCACATTTTTGTGTCTGGCTGATAACTAAACTAAGACAAAGGAATGGAGGAAGATTAGGTTGGAATATCCTGTTGATGATACCTCCTCGGATAGCTGAGCATGTTGAAGTTTCTGGTTCTGTAAGAAAAGGAGAGGTGCTTGCCCAATCTTGAATATGTCTCATGGATTAATGGTAGAGGCCAGTGTGCTGACCAGCCTGGATGTTGTCCTAGGCAGCTTTCCACATCCACCTATGTAAAGACTTGGCTGGTTCCCAGGTTTTGTATCAGTTAGATGATGTATCAACACTTTGAAAAATTATGTCACATTTGAACATGTGATATACATTAGATACAGAGAGAAGGGTACATGGATTTGTGCCTGGGAGAGGGGGGATGGAATCCAGACAATTCACAAATTTCCTAAATGTGTGAAATGCTCATCTTGTTGGTCTCTAAAATAAGTAGCCTTTCTCTATTTACATTTACTTGCTGTTCTCTGATAATAATATGAAACATACTTCATTAAAATGGTTCATACTGAAATGTGTACTCCACAGGCAATTAAATGAGGTTAGTCTTCTTGCTTATGTTGATATCCTTGGTTCTATGGAAGGCAACTTACTACACAGTGCTATATCTGACACTGTAAGTAAGAATGCCGTTGTCAAACAGTAAACACTCATCCTCCAATTGATGTATGATCCAATTCAATACTGAGGCAATGTCTCATGGGTGGAGAGAACACTTTTTCACAGTGTGTCCTATAAAAGCATACTTGGCCACTGTATCAGCTTCCTTTTTACTCTGTACACCAAGGATGCCTGCAATGCTGCTTCTGTAACAGGAGAATAGTCATGAATAATCTGGGTCCTTTCTCTGTTGGATGTGTCTGCAGAGGCCACTCAGAGAGTTGAATCACATGAAAAAATTCTTCCCTCGCTCATGACTCATTTGCTCCACCTTCGTGATTTTATAACATTCTGCAGTGTATACTGTAAATTCATCTGAGGCATGGACACAGGAGAGACAACTAGTAAAACAAATCAGGTTCTTTATATACATAAATGAACCATAATCACAAAAATCTTGAGTGCTTTGAAAGATGATCCTTTTGTATACCCCAGGTGTGGAGATGATGTAAGCTTTTTCGAAGTGAGCCACAGAGACTTCACAGATCCTTTAACATGATGGCCTTCATTCTAAGACCTGAACAATTAAAAATATGACATGCCTGGTTAAAAAGAATACCCTATGAATTTGCATTTGGAACCTTAAAACTTGTATTTTGCACACATCTACATCTACTTCTACACGTGTACTCCACAAACCACTGTTAAGTGCATGGCAGAGGGTATGTCCCAGTGTACTAGTTATTAGGATTTTTTTCCTGTACCATTCACGTATGGAGCAAGGGAATAATGATTTTTAAATGCCCCTGTGCATGCTATAATTAATGTAATCTTGTAATATCACAGTTCTTGTCACATCTCAGTTTTTAGCTACAACTGCCATGTGGTAGCAGAGAGGATGGAGGAAACATAAAACACTGAATGGGGTTCCTTACTATAGATATTATGTTATTTAAAGAAGCTGTAAAAGTAGTCGCACTTGAATCACTACCTTAAAGAACCCCATTCTCTCATGTAAAACAATATGGCTGAGTGTTGATGATTATTATCAAAAATGACAAGGCAAGAAAAAAAAATAAAGAAAGAAAAAACATTCTGAAGCCAAGATTCTATAAACATACCTTTATTTTAAAACGTTTCAACAGACTTTGCTGTTATCTTCAGGTCTTAAAAAATCTTTTCATTATGATGCATGTTCATTTTAAGCTGGAGAGACCTGAAGATGACAGCAAAGTCTGTCAAAACTGGTGTTTCACATGAAGAAATATTTATGCAATATTGGCTTAGAATGTGCTTCTGTTTTCTCAAAATGAGAAAATTCAAACAAGATGAAACAAAGTACCACAGAAGATGAGGAATATATCCTTACAATCTCCATGTATGATGTTTGTCTGAGGATAATACACCTCCAAGTAGTCTTGCAGCCCTTTCTCAAGGTAGGACAATATACTTATTAGTTTAAACCTGAATTACACTCACACTTAAAGAATACAAAAGGATTCTATGATCCACACGAGGTGGTTGTGGATCATCCCTTCCAAGATCCCTCCCTTTCAGCAGGTGAATCCAAGACTATGAAAACTACTGTGATATGGACAATAGTACACAGATTTATGAAGATGAATTAAAATGTCTTCTCTCTGTTCATTTAGTAATGCAGCTTTCTTCATATGTGGGGATAAAAATATTAAAGATGGTATCTTCAGAACCCATAGTGAATACATCAACATTCTGTATTGACTTTTTCATGACCTGTTGTTGTGCCGTGTCACAAACAAAGCCTAGTCTAATTACCACATACAAAGAGAGCACTTCACTTTCACACTTAACTATTCAAAAAACTGAAATATCACTCACTCTTCTCAGTGATCACTTGCTGGCAGTGGGAGGCTGGATTCTGGTTAGCAGTGGTGACGATTTGAGCATCTGGCCTGTGCTACTGTGTGGTGCACAAATTCACACACTACCAAATAACAGCCTTTTTACCACCCAATTAAACCTTTTAGCTTCATGTCACACTCCGAGATCCAATGATGGAGCCATTCATCCAGTACTCTATATTGGGCAATCTCAAAACACTTTTTTTTTTACATCCACTATCGATTGCACTAAAAAAATTATGCTAATGGTGGACTCCTGACATATAGAAAGATATGCAGCTTACCTGTGGTCACTGGAGGGCAAATTGTGGCATGTAAGTAAATAACAGGTCAAGTGCCAAAAAATGAGAATTTGTGTTATAGGTGAAATTCTGCTGTAACCACAAATGCCAATAACATATATTCTGATACAAGCACCAGAACAGCACAAAACAGTATTTACAGCTGTCGCAAGATGGTACTCGCATCTAACAACAGCATTGATGTTCAAATAATGCGTCATGCACCCTCTGTTCTCTGTTATTGTCTTGGTGCATACTTGTGTGAACTGTTGACAATTGAAGTAGATATGTGGTTTGTTTGCAACAGCAGGACACTGCTGAAGTAATTATTACAGATACAGGCCTTGAATGCCCTTTTAATTTTTATTACAAGGGTTCAATTGTGCACAAGTTATGTTCTAGTGTTTAAATGTGTTTAATTTGTTACTGAAACAAATTTTGTGAAAACAAAAATCATCATTCTGATTGTGAGGTTATAGTTAACCAATTGACTGAAATCATTTACTTACCTGAAAATACATAGACATGAAACTTCCTGGCAGATTAAAACTGTGTGCCGGACCGAGACTCGAACTCGGGGCCTTTGCCTTTTGCAGGCAAGTGCTCTACCATCTGAGCTACCAAAGCATGACTCACACCCGGTCCTCACAGCCTTACTTCTGCCAGTATCTCGTCTCCTACCTTCCAAACTTTACAGAAGCTCTCCTGCGAACCTTGCAGAACTAGCACTCCTGAAAGAAAGGATACTGCAGAGACATGACTTAGCCACAGCCTGGGGGATGTTTCCAGAATGAGATTTTCACTATGCAGCGGAGTGTGTGCTGATATGTAACTTCCTGGCAGATTAAAACTGTGTGCCTGACTGAGACTCGAACTCGGGACCTTTGCCTTTCGCAGGCAAGTGCTCTACCATCTGAGCTACCGAAGCACGACTCATGCCCGGTCCTCACAGCCTTACTTCTGCCAGTATCTCATCTCCTACCTTCCAAACCTTTCTCTTCATTCTTTTCTTTATCCTAGACTCCTTGTTAGCAGCTTCTGCAGCTGTCTCTGTTTAGGTTACCTGCCGCTAATCAATAGGAGTTACAGCTGAAGCCATATTCCTTCTTGTCTGCACCATCATTAAATGTTATTATTTCATCAATTACACCAATCTTCAGCACTGTCAGCCCAGCAAACACAGTTTTGGGTATTCTCTCCCATACACAGCTGTTGACGCTTTCATTTAGATTCTGAGAGAGACCACGCATACATTTCCCAAGTAGATTTTTGTCTACCAGATCCCTGTATATAGGCCTACTTGCCTCCATTACAGCAAGTGGTAAGGAATGCTTGTGGGTATATTGTATGTTTGCAGCATGGCTCAGCCAACACTTGTATGATGAATATTCCCCTTTTACACGCAAACCATGCTGTGGGGTTTCATCTGTTGACACTCTGTGAAACCATGATGCCCAAACAACTCTCCAAATCTCCTACATTTCTCCTCATTGCTAGTCCATAATATTTGAGTCAAAGAATCAATTTCACTTTTTGTAAAATGACCTGGACCACCTATGTGTTTTCTGTCTGACAGTTTTTTTCCACTGAAGTCTTTACATAATTTTCTCAGCCAAGGTGCCATGCCCAATACATTCAAGCTTTTCTATCAGAGTGCCCCCTTATGGTCTGTCATTAACAACAGTAGTGTGTCCTTTGCCATATCAAGGCAAGAAAGCCACTATTCCAGGAAAAAATTGGGTGACAAAACAATACTTAAGTGATTACCTGACTTTTTATGGCTTATTTAAGGAATTTCAAAGGCAACATGAAGACACCAACATCACATACCATTTCTGTGCAAAAGTCTTTAAAGACAAATTCCCCATGCTAAAATTATATCGTTTGTCAAGTGACACTTATTCTACATGTGACCTTCTTAAAGCCAAATTGAAGTGTGATCCCAATAATAAAGACAATAAACTGCAGCTAGAATGCCGTCATCGAAAAGCAAAGGAAGCTATGGATTCCACGAAACATGACACAGTCAAGAGTCATGTGCTTAACTCAGAAATATGTACAGCATCAATGGATTTGCAAAAATGATTTCTCTTCATTCATTAAGGCCCAGTGAAATGTACTATTTACAACAGCTCTCAAATTACAACTTCTGCATTCATGTTCATGATAATCAAACCTGTCACATGTTTCTCTGGCATGAGGCTGTATGTGGCAAGGGTGGGAATGAAATTACTTCCTGTGTGCACAAAGCCTTTACTTTGACACATACTTGTCAAAATAAACTAATAATGTGAAGCTACAACTGCTGTGGGCAGAACAAAAACAAGATGATGATGTTCCTTTGGGTTTACCTTAGAGCAAAGGGTTACTTTACTGAAATACCACCCAAGTTTTTTGTGAAAGGACACTCTTTTATGTCTTGTGATCATGATTTTGGTCCCATTGAGAAATGAAAGAGTCTGTGTGTGAAGTTCCAAAAGATTTAGTTCCCCTCATCACTGATGCTACGCACACAACATTATTCATAGTGAGTATTATGCAAGAAACAGTTTTTTACAAATTTCAAATGGTTCAAATGGCTCTGAGCACTATGGGAGTTAACATCTGAGGTGACCAGTCCCCTAGATCTTAGAACTACTTAAAACTAACTAACCTAAGGACATTACACACATCCATGCCTGAGGCAGGATTCAAACCTGTGACCATAGCGGTCGCGCGGTTCCAGACTGAGGCTCCTAGAACCACTTGGCCACACTGACCGGCTTTTATGACTATAAGACAGGTGCTGAAAAATATATGAATCTCACCAATGAGCATATTTCAAAAGCACAATAGATCAGACTGAGTGTTGAATGGCCAAGGGGTACTGCAAGTCTGGTCAACTCTTAGTGCAACTGAAGATTCAAGGAATATTACATCTTGAAGAGAAATGTGAGGCCTTCTGGTCTTAACACGTGCAGCTGGAAACACTACACCATGAATGTAGGCTGTCTGAAGAAAAGACAAGGGATTTAGCTAAAGTGATACCATTTGTAAAAGAGGAGAATAAGTGGTTTTACGAGAAACTTGTGAAATGAATGAAAATGGACATGATGGCACTTCTTCTGTCTAGTTTTACTCCTGTCTGTGCCACACTAAGAAATAATGTCTCCCTTTAGTGTTATATTTATGCATGTTGTTGTTTTCAAACTATTTACAACAGCTCTCAAATTACAAATTCTGCATTCATGTTCGTGATAATCAAACCTGCCAACAATGGGTTTCATAAGAGAGTAAATGTAATGTGTATGCTCTACTGTTTCAATATATCTAAAGGCAGCTTTAGAGTGGACACCATCCCAGCTAGCACTCAAGCTTATTTCAAGGCGGATATTGAGTTTAGGTTCAGTTGAAAATTCAAGATCGAAAAATCAACCTGTTACACAGTTTACATCAAGCTGTAAAAATTCAGCTTGAATTAAAATAATTTTCCCAAGCTTGAAATAAACTTTAATTTCCTTGGAAGGCTGTACTGCAGATGCGCACGCAGCATAGCTTCTATAGATGTCCACGGGAAGCGCCACAAGCGTTTATAAGCATTGCACTGACTCTGCTAGGTTTACAGCCATTTTACCTTTGTGACGCACATTAATGATTGTTGACTGTTGTGAAGTTTGTTTTATACTGGAAAATAGTTCGGTAAGTGTGTGGCGTCTCCTGCCTTACTGCTACACCGGGTCTGAAAGGATATATAGTGTATTACAGGAACGTTGGTACATTTTTCTCTAGTGGTACGTTAATATTACAAATGTTAAATGTTATTATGTAATGTAAAGAAATATATTCTTTTACGTAGAAAAATTGAGCCTGGATGAAAGTGAAATGGATTACCAGCTAAGAATACATATTACAAGTTGTTCAGAAAATAGCAGTCATTTTAAACTAACTCTCTAGTATGTGGCACCAATAAATTAAAACTTAATGTTATTTCACCTTTTTAAAATCTCGCCTTTTTTTGTTCTTTTACATTTCAGTTCCACTGAACTGGTAATTTCTTAAATTCATTTCGATTTCATCTTTTATTTCATTTTGATTCAGTTTTACTCAGCAAAAAATAATTGTGGATAGAATAAAACGTCTACATTTTTCTAAACAGTAGTTTCTTTATAAGCTTACAGTATGAGGTGTATATGATTTCAAGTAATTGTTTCTTTATAGTTCAGATTAAATGGCCCTGAAACTGTTAGAAATAGTGATGTGTGGCTTCTTCATGAAGTCATCACAAAATTACCCAAATGTCAGCTTTACCTTAAAAATTTCAAACAAAAAGTTATTTCAAATTACTTTAAAACTCTTTGGAATGAAGTCACCAGAAGCAGCTGCTTACTCAGTGACGTTTATACTAGTTAATGATTCTTACTACATCAGCGAGTTTGAAGTTATTTTGCTAATCTGGAGCATAAATTATATTTAGGTTGATCGGTTTCAACTTTTTACATTTTTTATGTTTAGGTATGGCTAACATTTTCTTTTACCTGTTACAGGATCATTACACCGGCAGAAGTCAGCGATATTTGATCCTGCTCTGGTCTGTGTGCTGGGGCCAGAGGGGCTTCAGATTAATTAAATTTTAAAATAAAACAATTTTAAACACTTTGAAAATAAAAAATTTTAAACATAAATGTCCTGATAATTTTTTTCACACCATTTCCATTCTAATATTTATTCAATTAATTAGATTCAATAAATTCAGATTAATAATTATATAGCTTAAAACAAGCCGTAAATACCAGGCTGTATTCCACGTGTGTAGATATAGTTGGAGCCAAACTTGATAAGTCTTCTTCTTAAGTTGCCAATCCTAAGATTGATTTGCAGCAGCTCTCCATTTAGTGCGATTGTTGGCCAGCCTCTTCAATTCCGTGAAACTTCCGCATCCTAGGTCCTGCATTATCTGGCTTATGCACTTTCTTCTAGGTCTGCCTCTTGCCCTTTTGCCCTCCACAAGGCCTTCCGTTATAGTGTGGAGAAGACTTTCATGTCTCAGAATGTGTCCCATCCATATATCTCTCCTCTTCTTGACCGTCTTCCAAAGAACTGGAACTTCCTCCGCTCTCTGCAGGACTTCTTCATTTGTCATCCTGGCCGTCCATGGAATTTTTAACATCCTTCGCAGACACCACATTTCGAATCCTTCAATCCTTCTTCTTTCGTCCTCTCCAAGTGTCCAGGTTTCACTGCCGTAGAGAAGCACACTCCCAACAAAGGTCTTTATTAACCGCTTCCTTAACGACAGACTTATCATATTTGATGTGAGGAGTCCTTTCCTTTTATAGAATGCAATCTTTGCCTGATTTATTCTACTTATTACATCTTTCCTACTACGACCATCTGATGTTATTCTGCTTCCCAAGTAGACAAAGTCTTGTATTTCTTTCAGCTTCTCTCCATTCAGCCTTATATTCGTAATTGCTAGATTATTTTGTTTGCTTGCAACTAAGATTTTTGTTTTTGACTTATTAATTTTCATGTTGTACCATGTAGCAAGAGTGTTTTCCATTTCCTCCAACACTACTTGTAATTCTTCCTCATTTTCCGCTAGGACAGCAATGTCATCCGCAAAACGCAGCATATCAACTATTTTTCCCTGGATCCTGATTCCATTAGCTTGTCCTGACTTTTCTCTGACCTCGTCCATTGCTTTCTGTATGTACATATTAAAGAGGACAGGGGAGAGTGCACATCCCTGTCTCACACCCTGTTTAATTTTTGCTTGTTGTTGATGTTCCCCACATCTCACTATTGCCACCTCTTCTTTGTATATGTTCCATATCGTTCTTCTGTCCTTGTACTTAGCTCCAGTTTCCCTCAATATCTGGAATAGTTTTTTCCATTCAACCTTATCAAAGGCTTTTTCGAGGTCAATAAATGCTATGTAGGTGTCCTTTCCTTTTTCCATTCTTTTTTCTATTATGAGCCTTAGGGCCATAATGGCTTCTCGCGTACCTCTCCCTCTTCTAAAGCCAAACTGGTCTTCTGTGAGCATGCACCCCACGTTCCCTTCAATTCTTCTGAGGAGGATGGTCGTCAAAATTTTTTATGCATGTGATGTTAGGCTGAGGGTTCTGTATTGTGCACACGATTTTGCTGGCATTTTCTTTCGTAATGGAACAATAATACACTTTTTGAAGTCCTCAGGCAGCTCTCCAGTATCATATATTTGGCAGATTAATTTATACAATTTATCTTTTATTTCTGTTCCAGCTGCTTTGATGATTTCTGCAGGCAATGAGTCAATTCCTGGTGCTTTTCCGTGCTTAAGTGCCTGTAGTGCCTGATCAAATTCAGACCTTAGTATGCTGTCTCCTAGTTCATCTTTATCTACTTCGTCCTCACTTTCAATCATGTCATCTTGTACGTTGCCTCCATATAATTTCTCTAGGTATTCCTTCCACGTAAGTGCTATATCTTCATGATTATACACCATCTTATTATCCTCTCTTATTAGGGCATTACATCTAATCCTTTGTCCTCCTGAGAAGAAGCGTTTCACTGTTTTGTATGCTAATTCAAGGTTCCCTTTCTTCAGAAGGTCTTCAACTTCTTTGCATCTGTCTTCAAGGAATCTTTCTTTTACTTGCTTCAACTTCCTGTTGATTTTGTTCCTAAGCACTCGGTATGCCGTTTTCCCTTCTTCCGTTTCATTATTTTTGAGCTTCCTTCTTTCCTCAAACATAAGTATTATTTCATCAGTTATCCACTCCTTCCTCTTTTCAGGTTTTTGTTTTCCAATTATCTCTTCAGCTGCTTTTATTAGACCATCTCTCATATTTTCCCAAAGTTGTTCTACATTCTCTATAGGATGCTGTTGAATTAGATCCTTAGCCCTTTCTTGGAACTCCTTCTGCGTCTCACGGTTTCCAAGCTTCCCTATATCCAGTTTTCCATTTCCTATTTTCTTCCTTATGCATTTGAACTTGAGTCGGCATTCTGCAACAACCATGTTGTGATCACTCACAATATCTGGGCTTGCGTATGCTCTAGAGTCTTTTAGTTGGTTTCTAAATCTATTTTTGACTAGAATGTAATCAATTTGGTATCGTTCTCTATCCCCTGGTGACTTCCAAGTGTATCTTCTACGGGGGTGATGTTGAAACCACGTGTTCGATATTATCAGTTGATTCCTGTTACAAAATTCTATAAGTCGGTCTCCTCTATCATTCCTTTTACCAAGGCCGTAGCGTCCAACAGCTGGCTGTACCTCTTTATCTTTGATAAGTCAACCTTGAAATATAGCTTGAACTCTGCCACCTTTGATGTTTGTTTCAAGCTAGAATCCAACTAACAGGCCTGAATATTCCAGCTTTGATCAAGCTTATATACTTGAACTTTACATCTGGAAACAAGTTTGAAACCGGCTTACTGTGCTATCTGGGATGTGTAATACTTATTACATACTTCTGTGCAACAAATATTCTTCTCCTCAGTGACGAATTACCCCAGAATATAAAGCTGTAAGACGTTTAGGAATAAGATAATAGGAAAAGTTAGTCAACTTATTCACCTTTTCATTTCCATAATTTGATATCTGCAATGTGGAACTTTCAGAACTAATATTTTTAAGAAGATTTGTAACATGTGACTTCCAGTTCTGTTTCTTACCAGTATAAGAACCTATAAATTTAGAATATTCTGATTCATATATTGGTTTACCTTCATGCTTGATTTCTATTCGTACGGTCAGGCCTCATGCCATACCATTTCATGTAATAATTCAAGTAAGATTTCAGATTATCCTGGAGTAATGAAAACTCTGTGGACTTTCATATATATAGCCATCTTTCAAGCAAAACAAGAAAAAAATATTATCACAACCATAACCTCAACACCCAGTTTTGGCTCAAACAGTGAGACACTCCTAACATTTTAGAAACTGAAATTCCATTGATGAAAATAATCACTGGCAAAGATGTTAAAAGTGTAGTATTTTGTTACAAATCTTTTTATCAGTATCAACTAATTAATCACGGAAATGCCTTAGTTTCCCAGGTTCCTTCACAGCTAAGTTCAAGATATATGAAATGGAGATTTTGGGGTTACTGTAGTATTTGTGACAGTTGGCAACAATGCTGCATTTAGAAATGTTTAACTGTTCTGGAGAAAAGTTCAAACTTTGTATCTACCCAAAGAAAACAGAAAATACAACAGAAGAATTTCTGCAGTCATTCCCCCATGGATTTGACTGGAGAAATTAGATGAGAAGCTTGTCTTGTATTTGGAAGAATCTTCGCAAAGAAAGGTACTACTTTAGTACAGAAGGGACCAGTAAATATTACTGGTATACAACACTTTTTTCTATAAATAAAAGTAATGTCATTGGTTTACTACCAAAATATGCACTGAATGAGTTTACTGACTGATATCAGAAGCCTGATAATGATCCTACAAGCTAGGTTTGACAAACAACTGCACCATTGCTGAAATGCTCAAAGGAACACTGAAAACTTTTAGGTGTAAACTATATGACCTTCTGAAGTCTAATGGCAGATATATACATTTACAACATTACAAAGTACACAAGACACATGTAGCCAGTCTTAGAGATTCTTTATGAAGTCATTCTCTGTGGAGATATTTTCATCACATTTGTAATTCTGACCATTTATTTCACACCTCAAACTAAATAGATCAGATCTTTTAGTGACCCTTATTATCATACTCCTCATCAAGGAACCTGTAAGCATTTTTTTATCGTTCAGTGGCAGTGATTTTGACACAGTTATTAAAGAATTGTTTCGACATATGCTTACCTATATTGTGTCTTTAATATATCTTAAGTAAACATATGAGCATCCACAGACAGTTATCATGACAGAGGGGTGAGGGGGAGGGGGGTTGAGAGGGTGAAGATATTTATGCCGCAAGAACTAAATTTTACAGGTGAAACAAAAATAAAATTGCTACAATTCGCTACATGAGAGATTCAGTGGAAATATGGATATCTGCTGTATACTTAACTTACGTTTGGACTGACATCTCAAGTCAATGTTGAGGGGAATGAGATGGTCAGCTACAGAGGCAGTGGTACATTTCATGGAGAGCAATAAAGGAAACTTCTGCCACAACTCCAGAAAGCAACAAAGCTAATTTGGGCCTGGCCATCTAGGGCTACAGCATGTGTCTAGAAAACCAAAGGTAATGTAACATGTAATGTGTAATTGGATTGAATCCTAGTCAGACCACTGAATTTTCCATCTGCAATTTAACCTTGTATTTAATTTTTTGTGACATGGAGATTCACCAGACATAACATCTTGTTCAGAGCCCATATTAAACTGTAGCTCCCCTTTCTCCAGTTGTGTAATGGGAATATGCTAGGGACATGCAAGACATCAAAATGGTATCCAATTGGAAGACTTGCACCAGGTCATAATTCCACACAGAACCATTATTACCAGACCAATACACATAATAAATTAAAGTCCCCTGCCAGATTTTTCTATTTTTATGTTAGGGTTAATATCAGAATTTTGATCATTTTTAATTAATAGAGAGACTGATTCCTGGGGAAGTTGTGTTTATATTATTTATTACCGCTACATCATACAAGTTGTCAAGCTACATGTACTTAGTGCAACATGTGCTAAGATGGGACAAGTTGCCAAGATGTCATATACCAAAATGGACTTAATTCTGCTGGAAGGAAAAACATAGATAATAGATTTTTGGTGAGTAACACCAAACAGCAGTAAAGACACTGTGGATTCAATGAGACATATATCAATAGTTTCAAAAGCTAGGGATAGTTTCTTGTACTTTTAAGAAGAGTTTATTGGCAGTATTGAGAATTTCACTTCTTGAGTCTAAATATTGTGTTTAAATGAACTTGATTCCTTTTTCCAGATGGAAAGAGTCTCGATGGTGATATTTATTGTTTCAAATGTAATGTCCAGTTGTCACCTTATTGAAATATTTCTTCCATACTTCTCTATAGGCACTAACAGCTGTACATGCCACCATACACCAAAAGCAGTAGGTTACTCAATTTTTTGTATAGGTTTTCTTATTGGTAATCAAAACTTTGGATTTTCCTAATGTAATTATTTTAACTGCTTATTCTTCCTTAAATTCTACAGAGTCATTAATGTGATGCACAGTTTTTTCTAGTAAATGGTATAATCTCTCACTAAGTAACAGATAATTTTTTCCTCCAAATAGCATAATCTCTCACTATGTAATCTCACATCCTGTAAAAGATTTTAAGCCAAGCATAATCCTCAAAGTATTTTAAGAGGCCACAGGAAGTATAGTAACCAGTTACTGTATTTCTGAGTTGTATTCATGTGAATAGACTGTATGACCTCCATATGCTCCTACTGTCTGGTGGTAGTATTCTGCACTGCCTTTCAGGTGCCATGGGCAATTTATGTACCACCAAATAAGATTGTTTTAAAGGTCAGTGGGAAATATGCTTACGACTAAGATAATTTTTGCCAAGACATAAAAATATACTTATAACAAAATTATTGGTTTTTATGGACTACAGGAAGCATACTTACCACCAGTCCACTAGATTTACTACTTTCATGCCAGTATATCAAATCACTTCTGGATGTGTATGACATCCTGTAGTAGTATGCTGTACCAGCTGTATAGAAACTACTACAATATTTGTCATTACATCACTACTGTCATCACTTGTGAAGTCATATAACACAGTGATTAGTTTCTACAGTATATGCTATTTTACCTTTTATCAGCTCATTTCTGTACTTCATGGTAAAGTTTCTAGGGTTGTTCTCACTCTATGCTAAGTAAAATTTAATATCTGTAACTAATATATTTTAAAAACTAGTGAAACATTTATTGCTCATATCACAATTTTTCATTGCCTTTTGTATTAAAAATGTCAAAGGAACTTGGACCACAGAAATATATACCAGAAGAAGCACTGGATATATGCTTGACAGTGCATCAGTTATTGGGGGTGGTCTGCAAATTATATTTATTCTTCAAGAATCAAGTTTACCGAGTTTGCTAGTAATTCATTTAAATTAATATTACTTGTTTTGACAAATCTACTCTGTCATCATTGGATCTTGTAACATTATTAGACATACAGGCTTTTTACAACACCTAAGTTACAAAGTTTTGAATCCTTGGATAACTAACTGATAGTTGTATTGTCAATATCATGTTGTTCTCATTGTCAGTTCTATGTATCATTTATACTCTATTAACTCTAAATTATATGTAATATGTGTTTTCCAAAATGTGTTAAATATATATAAATCTATCACACGTTAAAAGAGCATGTAAAAGAACAACCCAGTAATTCAATGTTTTAATTTTCAACATATTATATAATGTTAATTTTATGTGTTTTAATTCAATGTTTTAATTTTCAACATAATGTTAATTTTATGTGTTTGATAAAAATTTGTAATATTCTGCTGTGCACATTCTGGACAGTATTATGACAATTCCTGTATCATGTAAATGATGCAAAGGATGATAATAAATTAAATGAAAGTGATGTATCAAAATTCTAATAAAAAATGGCAGGGAACATCAGCGTGTCACAAATAAAATACCACACTGTCTAAGGACTGTGAAGTTTCTGAAACAAAAAGTGATGAAGGAACAGGTGACTAATTGGTTTCAGACATTGTGGAGGATATTGATCTAAGTTAAGTTCCACAGCATGATAACAGTTATAGTGAAAACAGGACCTGTGCTATGAATATTAATATTTCTGGTAATGGAACCATAAGTGAAGAAGGGCTGTCAGCAGAAGAGGAATGGTCAGATGATGCTGCTGTTTTTGCTCACTTCACATTCAAACATAAGAGAAACACATTTTCAGTAGATCATTGACAAAATACAGTATAAGAAAAAGACTGCTCCCTTTCTTAATTTACCACTGAGATGTTAGAGCTTGTGGTTCTACAGGCAAATCTGTATACAAGCAGTTGAAACAAAACTAGCAATCTGGTCACACCATGAGGTGACAATCAACTGGAAAGACTTCTCGGCAGATGAGTTACAGACCTGGAGTGTTACAAATAACTTGATGAATACTGTTGTGTTGTTGACAGTAGTGCACTAATATAGTTTAGAACCTACTGTAGGTCACCCTTGTCAAAGCCCAAGTCATTTGAATTCCAAAAGGACATCCAATCATGATAAACTTCATAAGGTCAGAGCTCATACAACATTTCCCACCAATATGTTCCCAGTAAGGTATATGTTGTGGATGAAAGCATGGTACCTTTTAAGGCATGGACATCACTATAGCAGTATATGTCTTTGAAACCAGTCAAACAAGGGAGCAGGGTGTAGTGTTCAGCAAACTCAAAGACAGCCTTTGTTACAATTGACAGATTTTTTCTAATCTTGCACAAAGAAATGCTGTCCAGTAACCATTATAACCAAGAAGAACACCATACCAAATCATGGCAAAAGTGTGTGATCAAGAGCCAAAAGAAGAAAATACCTATGCAGCTCCTGCAGAGTCCTCCTGATATTGAAACATGCTGTTACTAATTTCAAAGGGAAAAACTCTTTGTACTTATTTGAACATTTGTTTGTGAAAGAAATATTACTTTCTTATGGGCACTAAACTATTTACATTGAATACTGATCTCCTGAAAACATAAAATGTGACGTAAAATGAAAACACAAAATACTGGTCTTAATTTTTTCCACTTGTAATTGTAACTCATATCAGCAGTTACTAAATACATTTACCACCATACTTTTATTCCTAAATCAAAAATAAATTTATTGACAAATTTATTAAGTCATCTGAATACAGTTCCAATGCAATACCAGAAAAATTAACTGTGCTGAGTCTCCTAAAAAATACTGCACGAAAGTGTTAAGTTACATATCTACAGAAAATAAAACAACAATTAGTAATTCCTTAGACTAATCTATTCATTTTTTATTAAGTCATAACGGAAATACAATGGTTTTTCACATGGTGTCTGATTAGACTACTTTCTGTATATTTTAGTGAATGAAATGGAATTTCGATACAAAAACTTTTTGTACTGTAGAAAAACATTAAGATTATCTGACTGGAAATTTTATTGTTCGGGTTGTCTATGAAGGATAATATATAGGAACCTCCAACCCACATCCACAGAATCTGGAGCCGGGTGACACTCATATTTCCAAATAAATGCATTTTTGAGTTACTATAAAATCCACAAGTTGCGTATAGTAGTCTATTATATTTACTTGAACTCCAGGTTCATCCATGACTTCACTCTGTAAATATGACATAAAACTTTATTAATGAAAACCGTAAGGTAAGGGGAATACAAGCTGGGAGATTGCATGTGTGTACATGCACATGTGCACACAGGCATGTGCGTTTGTTGCTGTAGCTTGTCAAAGAATTTTTTCAGAAAGCTACCAAGGTTTCATTCTTGTTTTGCATGCCATTTCTACTGCTTGGTGAGTGATCTCCATTACTCCTTAATTATTTACATTCTACAGGAATTTTCCTTATCCTATGTGTATCACCTTAAATTCCTTTTGTGTACTTTATCTTCACTGCAGATACTGCCATTATCAACCCCATAATATCTGGTAGAGCACCTACATCAGTTGCCGGATACATTCATCAACTAGTCTTACTGCCACGAGCACACCCGAAGCCTAGAATGACTGTCAATCCATAGTACCATCAAAAAATCTCTCTACTTAACCTTCATCCCACTTCACTCTCAAAGGTGCTACATTTTAGATGTGCCCAAAGAACCACAAGCCCACTCATCCAGAATATCACATTGCAACTTCACCACTGAAACAATCTCTGCCTTTGTGACCAACATGTTCAAATGATTGCCTGCAACCTACCACCAAAGACATAAACCACAATCTCTACCATTTCTCCTCTACAGTTTCTACATGACACCTAGCAAATCATCACACAGAATCTCTTCCAACACACAGCTGACTCAGAAGCATCAACCTCATATCTAGTAGCAATGACTAAATGCTCATCATTAGTTGCTTATGCTTTAAATTTATCATATACTAACAAAAAAGCTGCAGCATGGCCATGGTCACTCAAACACCATGATTTTATAGGGAATGGTGATATTTGAGTGAACAGTGTCATGCTATCCACTTTTTTATTTGTACATGAAAACTTTAATATTTATGGAACATCATGAGAAATCATTTCAAGGAATATAGAGTCCCAAAGCCAACAATAATTACTATTATTATTGTTATTCTTAATATAAATGGTGATTAAAAAGTTTCTGTTCACAGATTGTACAGTCCACAACCAGGATACCTATGAGGCAAAATTCCTATGAGCATTGATGGAATCATCCCAATGATGCACCAGGTTGCAGCTACCTTTTGGCAGCCAACGAATGAATAACAGCGCATTGGTCTTACTTTAATCACCACAGTTCATGTTTCCACATTTACTGCATGCACCTCAAAGAGACACTAGTGCTACTCTGGTCCCTAATCTAAATGTCAGTGCTTATATACCGACATCAAAGTAGAGCTATGTTGCTTACAAACTGTAGAGACACCCACAAACGGAAACATTTTCACCATTCCTTGTATTATTGACCCTCTACTGCCTGGCTATCAACACCTTTGCTGAATATGAATTTCTACACATGCAGTCTTAATGTGGCAGTTCACGCAGACAGCAGTTTTTAAGAGAAAATCTAGCAGTTTTTAAGAGAAGATAGAAGGTACCCCTTCACCCTAGATCTGTGGGGAAATCTTACCCTTCCCTCCACGTTCATGACAAAACTGCCTTTACAATTGCTGTTTGTAACTGGCATCAATCAGAAGGATCATTGTCAGTGTTGGAAGCTAACATCAACAGAAGTATGATGTTATGAACAAAGAAGATACATTAAGCAGAGTACAATACAATGAAAAGGAAAAATAAGAAAACTTTTTGTGTCTGGAAAGGAGAAATAAACGTCTTCTCCATTGCACTTTTAAGGGGCAGTCCAGTACTAACATACTTAAAATAATAACATACATGGATTGATGGATGTTAAAAAATCAGATAAGTAATACTCCAATTCTCTGTGACTGCATGTTTGAATGCCCATTAATTAATAATAAATAAAATCCATGGCAAAATAATGTAAGTATCAGAAGAGATGAAAAATGAGGTGGCAGTCAATGCCTATGAATTTGTCTGCTGTTCTCCTGTGTGGAAATTATTTAAGTAGCACTTTAACTCATCCCATGCATGAAAAACCATCTTTGTGTTACTGAGTTCACTCCAATTACGACACAGTTCTCTAGGTCAGCCAGAGTCATTGGTGGAAGTGGAATGTAAACTGCCTGTTTCACATATCTCACAAGAAAAAGTCACATGGCATGAGATAAGGAGATCTCAATGGCAAAGTCTTCTTTTCTCATGCAACTTATACGTTATTGAGGAAGCGACTGGTTCAAAAATGATTGGACACAAAGGTATCGATGGGGTAGACTTACTTCTTGTTGAAAAATGAGTTCTTCGAAGCCTTTCATATGTTGAAAAGCCATTGCTGCAACATTCAATATGATAGTTGTGTAATGGGTCTATTGGTCACCTTATTTTGACTATGCTCAGAACTTTCCTCATTTTTTCTCACATCCATATCTGACTCATATGGTCAGACAGTGAATTTTCTTTTCAGACACATCTGGTTAGTTGAAATTACTTAAGCAAATAGTTTATGCTTTTCTTAGATGTTGGTTCAATGCTGTCATATTATTAAGTACCTGGACGACATTTATGAGGATTCCATAGCATCATGGATACCAACAGCAATACATGTTATTGTTCAAAATCTCAGAGTTAACAATAACATACATTACTGATATAATGGTACAGCATCAGCTTTGAACTAATGAGCCAGATGCCACTTTCTGGTAATGGTATCCCTCATTAGTGTTAATTACATAAAAAATGTAAATGTCATATGACTAGGGCCTCCCATCAGGTAGACGGTTTCCCAGGTGCTAGTCTTTTGATTTGACGCCACTTCAGTGACTTGCACGTCGATGAGGATGAAATTATGATGATTAGGACAACACAACACCCAGTCCCTGATCGGAGAAAATCTTCAATCCAGCCGGGAATCGAACTTGGGCCCTTAGGATTGACATTCTGTCACTGACCACTCAGCTACTGGGGGTGGACTTTAATTAGATAATTTTTCATTAATAGTACTCTGTCTCTCTAGATGCTCAATAACAAATATTCCATTAAAAAGACACTTCATCTTTCTCAGACTTTAACACCAAACATTCACACTCAGAATAGTTGTTTGTTATTGGTGGGAAGGATGTCCACTTGCTATATGCTACGGAAGATATTAATTACTCATTCACTCTGGACAAAATAGGTGATTTCCTCAGACCTATGATAACTCTCAAAAATGTGTTAACACAGGATGAATGTCACAAGTATTGGCTGGAAGAGGGTCGTATTGTCCAGATAGTCATTCTCACCTGCTAATGGAGACATACAGAACCATGCAACCAGAAACAGTATAAATTTAAGAATCTCACAACACAGCTCAGTTAAACTAGAAAGAAATAATGCTTATATAGCAATAAAATTGTACAACTGTTTACCATCTCATATTTCAAACATTAGCCTGAAAAAGAAATTTAAGCAAATAGTAAAAGTATTGCTTATAGGACATCCTGTCTATTCAGTAAATGAATAGATACCAAATGCAAAAAACTGTATTTAGTTATACAGTGTCATGGGACTATAATGTGCGACAGAGAGGTAGTAAATTCAAGGGGTGTCTTATGCATGGTAGAATAGAAATAAAATGGCTGCAGGTACACAGTACAGTTGATACAAAATGTATAATTCTGTATGATGCTATTGTATTTACAAATGAATACCTTGATAATTAAGTTCTGTATATAACCGATATCGTGTTAAAATGACAATGCAAATATGTACATGGATCCATTACCTATGTGTACATTCAAAGCTGCTTATTAAATATATAAATTCATAGTTTGTCTACACCAAAATGAGGTTCAGTACAGGATTACTTTTTTCCTAATATTGTCACCTCTAGACCCTAACCAAGTCCAAATCAGAAGACAAGATCACCAATGAAATACGATACTTCACACTGGTCCCATGATTATTATTGATGCCAACATACACCCAGAACAGAACTGACTTCCTAGATGAAGAGTGCTGCTATTTATATGGACACTGAATAAACCAAAATGATGGTATGATGGCTACTCTGAATGTAAGATCCGATCAGTCACAAAATGAAAGCCATTCTCAACATAAAAAGTTTTTCTTTGAAACAGTTAGCCACATCTTCTAGCTACTTCTCTACAAAGTTGCCACTCTGACTTACACCATGGTCAAAGCATTTTACCAAATTTTCAATACCCTATTCATAGCAGGCAGCCACACGTGGTTTCTGCCAATTCTCTACGCTGGTGTCCAGTTCCTTGTCTGTGCTGAAACGTCGTCTTCATAGCCAGTGGTTCATGTGAGCAGAGATGAAACTCAGCGGGAGCCTATTACGAGCTGTATTATGAGTGATCAAATACTTCCCATCGAAAATGCTGCTGGAGCATCGTCATTGCCCCTGCAGAGTTCATCTCAGAACTGTAATGCAGAAGGAAACCCATGACAGCTATGTTACGCGGTCTGCATAATAGCAAGTGAAATCACTCACCAGGTTCTCATACTTGGTGGAAGACACTATTTTCTAGGCATCTTTACATGCAGTCCGAATGTCACAGAGAGATGTGACATGACCAATGGGCATAATAGAGACACTGCCAAACATATCTGTGAAAAGTTTCATTGGATTTTCACTGTGGTTATCATTTCATGCCTGACTGATCCTTAATTTCTCAATATCCCTCATATTTACACAAACATAAGATATTCTAGAATATACACCTTTACAAACGTAAGATATTTCAAGAACCTTCCAGAAATTACAAAAACTAAATAACTTATACTCACTGGTGCTTGCGTTGGAAATGGTGACTTGCAGCACGCCAGATAGTGATGCTAGCCACTACAATACTGTACACTACACTATGCTACACTATAATGCACCACAGCTCATGGCATTGCTCCCTCTCCCGGAGAAACAGCAAACCACGGCTTGAGAAGGTCTCACTGGTGCCAGCTACATTGCCCTGGATACAAGTATTGTCAATAGTCTTCTATATTGTGGTTCTAGCAGATGCTCATGTTGTTACATCCTCTTCACTACCATGTGTATTCAAGGTAGTCTTCCCTCAAAGCTTTGTGATTGCTGAGCGGGTTTTCAGTTTCTTTGAACCTCCTATCATCAATCTGCACCCCTGGACAATGGTGGGGCTTAATAGGGAGGACACTGATAAAGTCCCTGCAGTTTTTTCTTGTAGATGAAGCGTTATAATTCTCAGTTTCAAATTTGACATCTGACAACAACAAAGGATGTGATACATGCCAAAGTAACACTTTGGTTACTTTTCCATTAGTCTCACTTTCCACATACATACAAATATCCATAACAAGTCTCCCAGTGCTTGACATTATAGTGCTTTCAGTGTTCCTCCTGCGTGTCCAGGGTCATTGTGTGTGCCAGCTGCTTTGCTCTTTTGGCCATGATGATATGTTTCACGAAGTGCTTCTGAGTATCATCAAGCTGAAATGTAAAGAGTTTATTCACTGTCACTTCAGCCTCGCGACCATGGAGCAGACAGAACAGTGTGAAACCTGTGGTGTCTTGCTACACTGTGTTGTATGTGACTGCCATGCTGGGCAGTATCATATTCCCATCTCTCTGTTCAACATCATCATACATCAACAATATACCTGCCAACATCTTAGTAAAGCATTCTCTTAGGCAGTTACCATTACTCTGTGTGTGATTTTTCAACATGAATTTGTCTTCTAGTTCCAACTGGGAAACTTTTCCATGATCACAGACCACCACACTAGGTGCTCTGTGCTTCAGAATGACGATTTCTGCAACAACTTCACAGTTTCTGGAGCTCCAGCAGTCAGCACAGTTTTGGTTACAGCACAGTTGATGAAGTAGTCAGTGCAGACTATTATCCATCGTTTACAGTTTGTTGACTGTGGAGATCTACCAAAGACGTTGATGCCAATCCAGTGAAATGGCACCATCACTGCAGATGGGACTGGTACCACGTGCTTTGGAGGTAATTGTGGCAAGTGCTTCTGTGGTTGGCATTCCTTATGGTAGTGTTCTTGTACTGAGGAGTGACTGAAGACACTTGTAAAGAAGAATGTTATTAACAAAACAAAACTCAAGCATAACATCCTTGCATGAATATCACACAATCACATACCACAGAAATATCTCTCATGTGACATTATCTGTGATGTGTCTACACAACAAACCCTACTGTCATGACATGATGATGATGATGATGATGATGATGTTTGGATTGTGGGGCACTCACCTGTGTGGTTATCAGCACCCATACAAATTCCCAACCATTTCTCAGTCCAAACTTGCCACATGCATGAATGATGATGAAATGATTAGGACAACACAAACACCGAGTCATCTTGAGGCAGGTGAAAATCCCTTACCCCGCCAGGACTCGAACCCTGGACCCCACGCTCGGTAAGTGAGAACGCGACCACGAGACCACGAGCTGCGGACACTGTCATGACAGGTGGCAGCATGAGAATCTGGGACATTACTAGATCAGTGTTGCTGGCATGTTGTGACAGCTGACATGCTGATAGTGCAGACAAGGGTGAATTGAGCTCGGTCTGCCAGCATAGAATGCTGAAACAAAACTGCAGGTACTCCCAACTGGTTGGGGACTGAACTAGTGATGTGGATGGACAGACCTTCTGTTACTGCTGATTTGTGGCACAGGGTGTGACTGAGTTTTTAGGATCCAGGGGTGGCCTAAATAGTTGGAAGTTGTTGGATATTAACATGGCACTGTGAGGACACATGACACAGTGCAGAAAAACGGTGTCCTGCCAACAGCATTCCCTGCTGTGACAGGCATACTACCTGTCAGTGAGGTTCAAGCCCCCAAATGCCATGGATGCAATGAGTAATGCTGTTGTACACAGTACAGGCCATACAAGGAAATTATCTATTTCAATGAGAGTCTTTTACACACATCCTCCTGGCTGGGGAGCTGCCCATGTGGTGTGCCTGGTGTGGAGATGAACGGACTCCTAGGCAGATACAACACTTACAGTGGCTCACTTAGTGTCTAATGGATCAGTAGGGATACCCATGTCAGATTCGGTCTGGACTATTCATGAATCCCAGTGCCCAGGTGTTGAATCATCATGGAAACACTGCACGATCACAGGTTGCAGATGATGTGGGATGACAAGCAACCATTCTGAATCCACTGGGTCCTATTCCCTGTTACAAAATGGTTTATTTATGAACTGGAATCCTTCCTCAGTTGATTTCTCTTTCTTCACAGCATCTATGATTTTCAGCCCTTCATTCAGGAGCAATACCATTTAATGCTGTGATGACTGAGATTTCATCCATGGTGCTGTGTTCCACCAAAGGACACCTTGAAAGGCAGTCAAAATTCTTTTGTTAACATCCATTTTTGAATACCATTGTGATGTTGTACTCCTTCAGCCTCAGTGTTCATCTTGCCAGTTACTCTGTCAGATACTTCAGGCTAGTCATCCAGCAAGGAAAATGATGATCTGCCACAACAGTGAATGGTTTGCCAAATCAATATGGTCTGAACTTCTTGATGGTCCAGTCAACTAGACGGCACTCCAACATTATTATAGAGTAGCTCATCTCAAATTTGGTGAGTGCTTTATAAGCAAATGCTGCCATCTTTTCAGCATCTCCCTGAATTTGTACTAGAGCTGCCGCCATCCCAAAACCACTAGTGCCAGTGTGAAGTTCTGTCTTCCCATTCTCATTAAACAATGCTGGAACTGGAGAAGATGTTAGCCCCTCCTCAATAAAAGGGAAAGATTTTTCTTGTGCCTTGTCCCAGGAGAGTTTGGTGTTTCCCACCAGAAGTTCTTGCAGGATATATATCTGAGGTTGCTCTTATTATTTCTGGACTGGAATGGTATCCACAGCCATTCACTAAGTGCCCCAAGTTTGTTTTTTTATTGATTTTTTTTTTATTTTTTTGTTTTTATATTTTCATGGTTGATGAAGAAACACTTTTCTCATATTTGGCAGTGACCAGCAGTCTGAACACACTTCAACATGGTTTTCAGAAGGCTTAGATGTTATTCAGATGTCTTCCAAAACATGGCAATGTTATATCAAATACACTTTGTCTGTTAAGCTTTCAAAGTAGGTTGTCATTATGTGTTAAAAGGTTGTTGGACTGTTATATAGTCCAATAGCCATAAATTGGAACTCATAGATTGTCCACTGTTCAGCAGGCAACACTCTATATGAGCAATGGCAAATTGGAGGACTTCTCAACAGTGAAAGAGAAAATATTGTATAATAGTGTCTGGCAAGTAGATTAATTTCTGTGATATTAGCATAACCTTGACATAACAGTTTTCTATAACCAAATATGTAGAAACCCCAGTATAGTAACCCAGATTGGAGCATAACATCAGATAATATAGTGAGCATCAAATAACTACAATTATTAAACCACTGGGATATTCATTTAATTTTTTCAGTTATGCTGTGCTATCTCAGTGGTAAAGAATTAATAAAATACAGTAAGGATACAGTCCATAAAAAGTATTATACATAATAATAATTCTCAAATTAACAAAGAATCTCAAAATTTTTCCAGAAGATGTCTTAACTGGTCCAAATTATCTCTCATTTTTGATAAAGTGAGTAACATGTAGTAGCTATGTTTATGCTTTATGTTATTTTCAAGAAATGTGATGCCCAATTTCTTTGCTACTTGACAATCTTGCATTTTTTAAATTATGTGTAGTTCCGCATTTAAAATGTCCTAAAGACCTTCCTAAGATATTAACATCTTATAGTTATCAATAACATTACATTTAGTACTTCAGCACAAAGTTTTTAACAGAAATTCAGATACTACCGATATGTCAGACCTATTCATAAACTCTATTAACATCAGTATGTAATCACAGACCAATATTGAACATCTATGTGTTACAGAAATTCACCATAGTCATTCATCTGAATCTTATATAGCATACACTCACAAGCAAAAGGAAAAAAAGTACAGAACAGAGCATAATCAATTCCACGATACATCAAAACCTCTAAATAATGATCGTATCCACCATCATTATCGACCATTATCATATTACACAATACTTTATAAACCTCATCTCAAATCAAACCTCATAAACATAGCAGAATCTCCATAAACATTACATAAATATACATCACATGGAAAAACTGCTCCGAATATAATCCCTATTATCCATCCATAATAATACAACTTGTGTTTGAACCCAGAAATATATTTTGCATCCTAACTGATCTTTCATGTATCTTGCTGTAACCTTTGGTTTGCATTGATCTGAAAAATGTACTTCTCCATTACACCTTCCTCTCACAACAGCACAATGGTAACAAACTTGATGGGTCTTTGAAAAACCTTACATTTTCATTCCTCTTAAACATTTTTCCTTTACCTAAATACTGTATGTTTTTGCACTACTGACATCAGCTAACTGTAATCACAATGAACAACAAGATAAATTCCATCTTGATTCCCCTTAGGTAGAAACCTAAATTTCCTTCCAAAATTCACATAAGTTTCGCAAAACATTATTCTTTTCATTACCATTTGCCTTCAACACATTACAAAAAGCATTAATGTAACATCACATGACTTAGTTTACATGATGTAGATTGACAATAAATTATATTTAGAAAGAAGCATAAAAAGTTTCATAGTTTCAATGTATCACATAAACACCATAAAACTTAGACACAGCAATATCATATTCTTTTGCCTTTAAAGGTTCTTCTAGCATAAACAGTAGTAAATCTTATATTTCCTTTTAGTTTCTCAATCATATTTTCAGTTCAGTATATGTAATGTTTGCTGTGGGATTATTCGGCCTCACACTAGATCATGATTATTAGATTATTAAAAAGAAGAATATAGATTGAAAGTGAGAGGTAGTTGCTAAAATATAAAAAAGAGACATGAAGGAGAAGACATGCAGTACAGAAATTTGAAAATTTTGAAGAAAAACTGCAAGTACTTGTGGGCCTGGATTAGCTATGCCCATATCACATTCAGCACATGACAGCCATTGACAACACTATTGTTATGGTTCATCTATACTCTTTCAGTTTCCTCTGATTGCTATTTTTAACATCTGTTGTCTATAATACCACATAAGCTTTATTCCATGATTACTGTTACTGATTCTGCAATGTAACATACTGCCAGTAATTCTACCAACACGTGTTTCTCCTCATTTCAAGTCACAAAACAGTTTGAAAGCTAGTTGTTGTGGATTGCCAAGAGACCAACCCACTATGAGAGGAAGCCAAAAGGCACGCGTTTTAGCTCACGCAGGCTGGCGTGAGGTCTGGAACAGGTCAAGGAAATGAGACTAGCAAAAAAAGGACGTAGCTGTGGAATACTTAACTTTAATCCATAAATGGTGAACATCGCTCTTGATGGTACATGTTTTACAGCATCAATAGTAACTGGTAATGGCGCTTTGCTAGGTCGTAGCAAATGACGTAGCTGAAGCCTATGCTAACTATCGCCTCGGCAAATGAGAGCGTAATTGGTCAGTGAACCATCGCTAGCAAAGTCGGCTGTACAACTGAGCCGAGTGCTAGGAAGTCTCTCTAGACCTGCCGTGTGGCGGTGCTCAGTCTGCAATCACTGATAGTGGCGACACGCGGGTCCAACGTATACTAACGGACCGCGGCCGATTTATAGGTACCACCTAGCAAGTGTGGTGTCTGGTGGCGACACCACACTCCTAGTACCACAGTTTGCACAGGTCCAAGTTTGTTATTGTTAGTGGTCGACAACATAAGGTTACAGCTGTTGCTTTCCATGCATATTTTTTCAATGTATGTTTCTGATTTCAGTTCTATTTTACCTGTAATAACATTTGTTTGAAAATATCTGTAACCATATTCTGAAGTTTCGCTGCTTTCTACCACAAGGAAGTTCATATATGGCAAACTTAAATCCACACACATTCCCTGTACCACAAAAATTTTAGTGTCCATTTCAAATAAGGGTCTTCAATGGGAACAGGTTTGACTTTAGAAGTGATTTTTTTCTACTCTACCAGCCAAATGATTCCCGGGCAGGAAGGCATACCAGTCCCCGGCATGATTCCGCCTGGTGGATTAGTGTCGAGGTCTGGTGTTCCGGCCAGCATGTGGATGGTTTTTAAGGCAGTTTTCTGTCTACCTCAGCAAATGCAGGCTGGTTCAACTTATTGTGCCGCAGTTACACTATATCAGCGATTGCTGCGCAAACACTGTCTCCATGTACGTGTACACCATATTTACTCTAGCATGCAAATATTTAGGATTACACTCCTCTGGTATGAGACATTCCCATGGGAAGAGGGGTGGTGGGGAGGGGGGGTGGGAGGTGTTGACTGGTGGCCAAACCCCTGATTTTGGTGTCAGGTGTCGGTGGGGTGGGTGGTCTGTTGTGGCCTGTTGTGGGGTTAGGAACCACTGAGTGCTATAGTGGGATGAAGCCTCTCTGTCA
The DNA here is from genome assembly GCF_021461385.2 of Schistocerca piceifrons. NCBI lineage: Eukaryota > Metazoa > Arthropoda > Insecta > Orthoptera > Acrididae > Schistocerca > Schistocerca piceifrons. The sequence goes on along the minus strand of NC_060149.1, from coordinate 447,970,316 downwards.
TTTGTATGTTCCCTGTCTAATACACAATACATAATCCAAAGGAAGTTTTCCTTCTATGAATTTGTTGCTAACCTGTTCATTATGCACCTTTATTGTGGATTCAGTTCCTCCCACTCTAAATTCTACATTTCTCAATTTTGAAACTAAATGTTTCCTGTTCATCTTCAATGAAGATTCTATGTTTCTCAATGTTGAGCCCAATTCTCTCAGTTGTCTTGGTGTTACTCTATATTAGTGACAGCTAATTGGTGGACTTCTCAACAGTGAAAGAGAAAATATTGGAATAATAGTGTCTGAAAACTAGATTAATTTCTATGGTATTAGCATAATCTTGACATAATAGTTTTCTGTAACTACATAGGTAGAAACATCAGAATAGCAATCCAGAGTGCAACATAACATTAGATAATATAGTAAGCATCAACTTCTGAATTGTGAAAGAGAAAATATTGTAATAATAGTGTCTGACAACTAGATTAATTTCTATGCCATTAGCATAGCCTTGACATAACAGTTTTCTATAACTACATAGGTAGAAACTTCAGAATAGTTATCCAGAGTGCAGTACAACATCAGATATAGTAAGCACCAAAGAACTACAGTTATAAAACCACTGGGAATTTCATTTAATTTTTCCAGTTACACTGTGCTATCTCAGTGGTAAGAAATTAGTAAAATACAGCCCATAAAAAGTATTATACACAATAATAATTCTCAAAAATAATAAAGCATATCAATATTTTTCAAGAAAATGTCTTAGCTGGTCCAAATTATCTCTCATTTTGGAATAGGTTAGTAACATGTAGTAGCTACATTTAGGTTTTATGTTATTTTTAATAAACGTGATGCACCTTTTTTTGGTTAATAGACAATCCCCCATTTTTTAAATTATGTGCAGCTCTGCCATTTCATACCAAGACTAACTCATTACAAAGATTTTAACTGAAATTCAGATACTTCCAAAACGTCAGACCCATTCATAAACATCAGTAATATAATGACAGACTGATGTTGAACATCTACGTGTTACAGAAAATCTCAATAGTCATTCATCAGAACTTTATATAGCAACACTTGTAAACAAAAGCACAAAAAATTAAAGAACAGAGCATAAACAATCCCACAATACATCAAAACCTCTAAATAATTATCGTAACCACCAACATTATCGACCATTAGCATATTACATAATACTTTATAAACCTAATCTCAAATCAAACCTCATAAACATAGCAGAATCTCCATAAACATTACATAAATATACCTCACATGGAAAAACTGCTCCGAATATTATCTCTATTATCCATCCATAATAATACAACTCATGTTTGAACCCAGAAATATATTTTGCATCATAACTGATCTTTCATGTATCTTACTGTAACCTTTGGTTTGCATTGATCTGAAAAATGTACTTTTCCATTACACCTTCCTCTCACAACAACAGCACAAGGGTAACAAACTTGATGTGTCTTTGAAAAAACATACATTTTCATTCCTCTTAAGCATTTTTCCTTTACCTAAATACTGGATGTTTTTACATTGCTGACGTCAGATAACTACAACCACAATGAACAACAAAACAAGTTCTGTCTTGGTTCCCCTTATGTAGAAACCCAAATTTCCTTCCAAAAGCCACATAAGTTTCCCAAAACATTATTCTTTTCATTACCATTTGCCGTCAACACATTACAAACAGCATTAATGTAACATCACATGACTTAGTTTCCATGATGTAGATCAACAATAAATTATGTTTAGAAAGAAGTATAAAAAATTTCATATTTTCAATGCATCACATCAACACCATAAAGTTTAGAAACAGTAATTTTTTTATAGAAATATGTAAATTATGTTGTTTTCCCTTTAAAGATTCTTCTAGCAAAAGTAGTAGTAAATCTTATATTCCCTTTCAGTTTCCCAATGATATTTTCAGTTCCCAAATCCACATGAGACTTTCTTTAGCGATCAGATTCTATGTCTTTTTGTGGCACATTGTATACATAATTTTTATCAACATAAATTTCCTTTTGTATCTTTTCCCTGAAATAGTGCTCACATATGACACACCACCCTTGATTTAGCTTTCAAGATTCAGTTGCTGTAGGTATTGCATAAAAACTATATATGAAAGTTCACATACCTTTGTGGTGGCTATAGTTCCCAACTACAAAGTAACGTTGTGCCATATCATGTATAATGTTTGGGTACTGAAATGACACAGCTTCGAGTCAATAGTTCTTCTGATGAAAGTCACTCTTTATGTATGTTTCCACATTAGTTCAAACTTGCTTCAGAAAATTCAAAATACAACATCAAAACATAATAATTTAGTTTTTAGTATTGTCCATTACACATTTGTAAAGAACCCCTCTAGATGCTAATTCATGACTAGTTACATACAGTATATATGAGCTCAAAAACAGTCTCAATGAGGCTGATGCAATTGATGCCATGAAAATATAACATAGGAAACATACTTTGTTCAAAAACATTCCAGAATAATCCATAAGTCAAAACAACAGTAAGATAATTTCCGTTCTTTATATCATATGACAAATTCAGAGTATAGGATGTCTCTTGAAGATATGCAAATGTGTGAAGATTTATAGTTATAATACCTGTTAAAGGAGGTTTCAAAAGTTGCAAACATAAGAATGAGAAACTTTCTGTTATGATGCAATCAATTACATGTCAATAGTAAAATAAATAAAAATAGAAATAGAATCATATAGTTCATCTGCATTTAAAACTAAATGGTAGAAATAATAACAATAATGTAAATTATGTAAATTTGGTTGCCAGAATATTTGCTGTCAGTTACTTATTAAGTAAATTTCATAGTGTATGATTGAAGTATGAGAATATATAAAACAAAACAGAAAATTATGTTTGTGGAAAAATTGTACCCAACAACCGGAATACTCTACAAATATTCACAGTTACGGAATTTATAATTTATTTATGAAAACCAATTTAAAACTGACCAGAATTCAAATGGTATCATCTTTAACTGAGTTAAAGTCCTGTCCTGGTTCATTACAGTAGTCCCACACCTCCCCCCCCCCCCCCCCCCCCCGCCCCCCCTAACACACACACCTATAAAGCTTAACACAGAATCTATATCAGAGTGGGCTTCTTTAGGTTGAAAACTGGCTATCTGAAACAAAAATTAATTAACATTGAATGTTTTGGAAGTCTTTGAGAATGATGGGTCTTTTTGTAATGATAATTTTATAAAAGCTAAGGATTCATAAAGTGAAAGTATGAAAACCTTTTGCAAGAGACATTAAAAAACTATAGAAGTCTGTAAATCTATCATAACCACTCTTTGGTTAAATTAATTCTAGAATAACAAGGAAACAGTAAGAAAATTTACAATTTTTTTTTAAAGTCGATAATAGTTTGTCCACTTAGAGGAAGTCTGGTATAACTTTTCATGTTTCACATTCAATATGTTTTTCTATAATATCATTTGGGTTATAAAAAGTAGAGAAAGTAAGGATTTATACAATACACAACACAGAGGTACACACAAAATGAGTTAATACTTCACAAAACATTTTTGTAACTTATAGTTACATCAGTAGATTCTCTGTCACTTGTGCCCTGACAAATGACGCAAGTGAGGTGCAAAAAAGGATTAAATAATGTCCCAAACTGAATACAAGAATAGTTGATTAATTGTAATTATTAATTTTGTACCCCACTTTATAGTAGCTACAAATGCAGTACACTCCTGATTATTTGGGGTAATGTGGGGGAGAAGATAAACAAATAATCGAAAAACAAAATTAATCAAGAAGTTTTCAAACATGTATTCTTTGTTTAAAATTTTATCCAAGTTCTGTGCATAGGAATTATACAAATTAGAAATTTCCTGTTATGTTGCAGTATTGGTTATATATTCATAATAAAATAAATAATAATATAAATAGAAAAAAATTCTTTTTATCTACATTTATAACTGAGTGGAAAAATACTAAGAATAATGTAAATTTGTTTTCAGATTATTTGCTGTTAATTATTTGCTAAATAATTTTCATAATATGAGATTAAATGACTGGGTAAACAACCAGGACTAACATTTCCTGTTTGAACTTAAATATTAGGCAACCTTCAAATCAAAGGGGGTATGCTAAAGTTGACACCTGATCTAACCTTCATCACACATGAAGCAACAGGCACACCTAGACAGGCTGCAAGAAGAGTTGTAGAGGCATTCCCACATAACCAGAACTTACCGGTAATTGTAGAAATTGGGCTATCAGTCCGAGTTACAAAAAGTCCACAATCCTAAGATGGAGCCTGATGAAAGCTGACTGGATTAAATAATACTGTACATCACAAAAACGGTAAATCAGATGCTATTAAAACCTAAGAACTAAATAAATTCACGAACCTGGTACCCCAAGTGGCCATAAGTGCTATTCTTTGTGGAGGAATACACCCCCTGCTGGATGAAAGAATGTGGAACACTAATGGAGAAATTTCAGAAGAGCAGGGACAATCAAAGAACAGAAAAAGTGGTCAGTAATATGAATGAGGAGTGCAGATGCAGATGGAAGGAAGCAATGGAAAGTCTGGATTTCCTATTCCAGCAGAAAGAGCTGGAAACTGCAGAAGAAACTAGGTGGTGCAACTACCCCTCACAAGCCATGTCTTGGCTCTAGCCCATCTGAGATTGCAACAGCCCTGAAATAGACCTCCAACATTCAATGGAAGGTAGCTGAAAAGAAACAGATTTCCAAAAATTTGAAATGTATATTACTTAATAATGCAATCACAGTGGACACTGTCAAACAAGCAGAAACAGATGAGAATACCAAGGCCTTGAAGCTAATGAAGACAGGGAAACTGACTCAACGTAATGAGATCCTACCAGAATTTTTGAAGGAACTAGGAATTTTAGGAGAAAGATGGTTGATGAAACTCTGCACAGAATGCATCAGGATACAAACTCTCCCTAAGATCTGGAAAGAAGTAAAAGTCATTGCAGTGCTGAAAACTGGAAAGTCTGGAGGTAACCCAAAGAATTTCAGAGCAACGTCACTGCTATGTACTTCCTAGAAACTTCAAGACAATATTACTGACCACATCAAAACACACATCAAAACCAACATTCTCAATTACAAATAAAGTTTTTGGGCAGGTAGAAACTGTTGCGATCAAGTGCTCTCCATTGCAGCCTTTACTGACAAAGGCTTCCAAAACAGGATGGAAACCAGCCTGTTTATCACAGATGTTACATGTGCGTGTAATACAGTATGGAATGATGACAACTACTTAAGCTAACTAGAATCATTAAATGCCAAGAGGCTTTTACGCCTTACTCAAAAAACATGTCAGAAAAATCCAGGTTTCACTTCATGTCATAAACAGCAAGAGCATGGTTTTGAATAATGGCCTGCCACAGGGTTCGGAACTAGTATCTATTCTTTTCAATCTATATATTGCTGATAGGCCAGACACAAACTCATGCAAATCTGCGTCGGCCACATTGGACAACGTGGCCAACGCATATCAAAGTAAACATTTTAATGACCTCTACAAAATACTGTATGCAGACCTGGAAGTACTGAACATCTACTGCTCTAAGTGGCATCTACATTGAACCCCAAATGAAACACCAGCGCCATGATGCACCTTAACAGTAGAGACTGAAGTATAAAGCTATAACTTCCTATGAAGGGCCAAAGTATCAGGCATGAGAACAAGCCTAAATACATGAGAGTGAAAATAGATGACGCTCTAATGTACAGTTCATATCTGAAAGATACAAAACAAACTAAAATCCCGTAATGCTATCCAGTTGAAACTGTCTGGAACAACATGGGGTTGTGGAGCAAGCACATTCAGGACTTCAGCAGTAGCCATTGTACACAGGTTGGGTGAATACTGTTCATCAGTCTGGATGAGAAGTGTACATATATTTAAAGTGGATGTCCAACAAAAGGAGACAGTGTGGATAATCTCCGGAACACTCCAGGCAAAATCCAGACTTAAATCCAGATCTCCTTTATCAAAAATCAGCAAAGAACTGCAAGCCTTTGACTTCAAGACAGCTTGAGCTGTAAGTAGACATAGGAATTGAATCTCGGTGGATGACTCCTACAAGAAAACTAACTGCAAAACTCTATGAATATTCATGGTTATGGAATATATAATTTACTTATGAAAACCAATTCAAATTTGATCAGAATTTAGGTGGTATTGTATCGATCACTTAACAGACACAGGGGGAAGGAATATACACTGTCCATCTGAAAAAAAAAAATCCTTGGCATCTGAGCAGTAAGTACCAATGCATCTCAGACCAACAACTGTAAAAACAACAGATGTGCATTCGACCAGTCAGTTTGGGTAGTGAATGTGCAACCATAGTGGGACATTGTTGCTGTGTCATGAATTGCAATGGAATAACACCTCTAAATCAAATGTTTAAAACGCCATGTGTAACAAGACATTTTATCAACATGAGCTCCTAAAGACAAAGTGCAGAAATACACATGAAAGGTCAACACTTTGACTATGTAACCAACATTCAAGCCAATTTAATGTGTGAAATGAACAACACCTGAAACACAAAGAAGGACTTTTCTGACAGTTTGCCATGGTTGTATGAATGTTCTGTATGTTGACTCAAGTGGGAGGAGACTATCTATAACACCAAATGTATTACAATCACCATCTTAACTTTTCTCTATTTTTTTAATGTCTTCAAAATTTTTTGAATGATGAGGTAATTTGTCTTTGTGCCTTCCGATGGTTTGTTTGTCAGTACACCTGAGGGTGGCTTCATGTCTAGTCACTGTTATATTGTGCTGACTCAACATTATCAATCTGCAGTAGTCTCACTGATTTTTAAATCAGAAAGTAGCTTATCACATGTGTTTAGACTGAGCACATTACTGCACTAAAGAGACGCAGAAGTCAGATTTCACATTACTCACATATTATTTGATATTATTAATATCAATACATTAACCAATTCTTTTAAGAAACTTCTAAATGAGCACAACCGTCCATCAATCAGTCATTTGTGCTCCTCTCCTATGGAATTTGTTAACAGCTAAACTTTTTGTAACTGTTAGCAAGTAATGAAAATGTATATTGCTGAATAATTGTCATCTTTCTGGATCAGAGTAAGTATATCAACTGTATATGTCACCATCTGAATTTGTTTAGGCACTTCAGCAGTTCTATGGTCTTCTCCTCTGAAGTGAATTTATTATTAAATTGTAATCCCAAGAATTGTCATCATTCTGTACCTTCCTGTCATTATGTTTTAGATGTATAATGGGGGTGGGGGGTGGCGGATGGTCTCACAATTATTGAACTGCATGTGGTGTGTTTGTTTACTGAATACTGACACAGAACAGGCTAGTTTTAAGTTATATATTACAACTGCTGTTGTGTTTTAGGAATATGTATAGAGTATCATTGGTCATGTTCTGAGAATGGAGTTTTGAGAGTGTTTTGGTTTATGGGTTTTGTGGTGTTGCCAGCAGTTCACATGGATTTCATATGACGAACATTTTTGGAAGTGGTGTGATATATATGGTGAAAAAGCAAGAAAAAATGTTTGCTTCATGAAAAACTCACCTTACTTTTTGAAATGTTCTCCTTAAAAGGATATACACTTTGTACAGTGATCCTCCATGTTCTTTATCCCACTGGAAAAATAGGTACTGTCAAATTCTGCAAATACTCATTGACTGCAACTATCACTTCCACATCTAAAGAAATTATCTTTGCAGCAAGCCAAAGCTTAAAATCAGACAAGAAGAAGTCACGTGAGGCTAAGTATGGAGAACAGGGTGGACGAGAAACCAGTTCAAAGCCCACTTTATGCACTTCCACCATTGTTATCACCAATATATGTGATGGTGCATTATCCTGGTAAAACAGCACTTTTTGCCTGCCAACATTGGTCTTTTTCCAACTAATGCAAATTCCAAACAATCCAACTATGAAGCATTATAAAGTCCAGTTATGGTTCTGAATTTTTCAAGTAATCTATGAGGATTCTTCACTGGGAAACCCAAAAACATAAATAAATAAATTAGCCATTATTTTTGTGATGGTTTTCGTTTTCTTTGGTGCACTTGAAACAGCCTTTATCCATTGTTTTGACTCTGATGTGTAATGATGGATCCAAGTTTCATCAACGGTCACAAATTGGCAAAAGAAGTCTTGTGGATTCCGTTAAAAACCACCAGACATTGTTTTGAAATATTGTGCTGGATGTGCCTTTGGTCGATTGTGAGCAATTGTGGCACCCACCTTGCCCACAACTTCTTCATAGCTAATTATCTGTGCCAGATATTACGCTTTCACTCAACTGGTCTTACATTATTGTATAATGGATTTTGTCAATGGTTTCCTCTGTGGTGACATCAGCTGGTTGGCCAGAGTGAGCTTTGTCTTCAGTGGTTGTCCAACCACATTTAAATTTAGGTAACACAAAAGTAAATGGTCTTCAATGATGATGCAGAGTCTGTGTGAACTCAAATGAAAATGTTTAATAACAGCTCCAAGATCAATTTTCTCCATTTTCAATCCCAGTCAACACACTGACTAATTCAGACGGCTGTCAATAATGAACAGCGTGCTCATAAGTAATCCTGTTTCCATTCCCTGGTAACGCCTGTGCCAATTCAAAGATCATGCGGCACACCACACACTGCAATGTTACTGTGTAGTGATTAGTTGATGTATGGATGTGATGCATACCTTTCCAACATGTGCCAACAGTCATATATGTAATACAGTACGTTGATGTTTGTTTGATATCCACAATGTCAGCTGTACTTTGTATCTTTGATCTGAACTCATATCCAGTATTGCAATGACTGGTTTATTGGGCCAGATGTATATTGTAATATTTTGATGATAACATGTCATTCACAAGTGTCTGACATTTTGTATACATAAGTGATGTTCTTCAAATATGTAATGACTTTTGAGTTCTTCACATTATGCCCTGCAGTGTGTAAGTACATTTCATTGATTTTAAGTTCCCTTTGCACTTGTTAATGGCTATAAAGATGATATCACAATCACATAAAATAAATTAATATTAATACACAGTCAAATGGCAAAAAATTATTACTGTGCATGAAAATTTCATTAACTGATATTTTCTAAAGCTATACCAGATAAGCTGCTCATTACAATTCTTGTATCACGTGGAAATGAAACAAACTTGACATCTGGTAATGTTTCTCATGATATGATATTAATACACACAAGAGAAAGATGGACCATTACATCAGTCAATTATATCACCTAATAGTATCACAAAAAACTGTTTCAGTAATATTTGTATCTTACTGTATTGAAATAAGAACATTCATTTTCTTAGTTACATTTTACAAGAAATGTTACTGGAGATTTAGGAGCTTTAAATGAAATGTCAGAATGAAATCTTTTCGATTATTCATCAATTAGAAACACTGCATGAATATTCACATCATTAAATAGTAAGAAATAAGTATGAGAACTATACTTAATCAACTACTCATTATTCAAGTTAATTATAGTTCCTCTATTTATATAAATAATGAAATTTTTCATATATAAATTTACTCAGTGAAAAATATAGAACAGAAATTAAATTTATAACATTTCTCTCTAGGTGGATTAACACTATTCCTTGGATTACAGCCAAATTGAATAGTTACACAATCATCAATGAAAAATAATATGTTATCATAGTTACAGTTACAGTAGTACCAAAAAGCATTGTGCTATGTAATTATATATTAATTAGATTTGTACACTTATTATATCATACACAGAAAATTATTGATAAATAAGCTTTATATTTTGAAACATGAAAATTCCCCATTCAACACAAGTTATCGTTTTTTTTCTTTCAACATCAACTTCATACACTGTATACTAAGAACTTAACAAAACTCAGACTAATGAGCTTAAAATTATAATTACAAAAAGTAATCTCTTTGGGTTTTGTAAAAATGTACACCTCTAGAATAGCATCTGCTGCCATTACTGAATATTAGAACTGCTGACATGGAAAAAGAGAAAAATTTTATTTTGGTGCATGAGCAGAAAAAGCTAGAACATTCATGAGAATATGTAGTTGAGGCAGACAAGGTGAACCTGTATCTTTAATTGGAGATGATCAAATGTTTAGTATAACCATTACAGCCCATAAATTTTAAATAACTTTTGTTACAATAATACCTATTATAATTTGTGAAATAGATGTAGCAATTACATGAATAAATATTTTAAGAGTTTTACATTTATCACAAACATAGCATTTTTTATTGCATCTTCTGTACTCAACAACAGTTCTGGTACAATATAAACTGTTTCTCCACCAATATTAGGTCCTATTGTTGTAGGAGGAACATCAGTGAATATATCAATTTCATCACTAAACTTAACAGTCGTGTCATCAGTTTTAGATGCAATTGATTTTATTACAATAGTAGTTATTATACAATCAGGAAGTATAATCCTAGATAATAAACAATTTGTTTGATCAGTAGCTTTTAAATTCCTCTTCTGCCTCCTCATCCTTCCGGAACTTGTACTAGCAGATCTTATTATTAGATTTTTAACTGATCAAAACCTGATGACCAAGTGGTAGCACTAGCTGGTTGAGTCAAGCAGAGCCCATTGTTTTGCACTGAATTCTAATTACCGTATTTACTCTAATCTAAGCCGCACTTGAATCTAAGCCACACCTGAAAAATGATACTCGAAATCAAGGAAAAAAAAAAATCCCGAATCTAAGCCGCACCTGAAATTTGAGACTCCAAATTCAAGGGGAGAGATAAGTTATACACCGCACCTCCAAATCGAAACAAAGTTGGTCCATTGTAATATGAGACACAATGTAGGTCGAATGAATGGACGATACAGCTACAGTAGTTTGGTTCGAGTCGTAAGCCTAGCAGTTAAGCTTTACCAGGTAGCCATTGCTATGCGTCAGGCGCTCCGTCCATATTTATATGGCTACCCTTCCTTTTTCGCGTGCTTCGTCTGGTTTGAATTGATTGGTTATTTTTCTTTGATCTGACAAGTGCCGTTCTATTTGCTATAGGTGTTTACATCACTCTAAGCTGAAAATGCATTATTGTACTGTGTTATGCATTTTTTGTTGCATTCTGATAATGAGTGTTCACGACCTGTCGCCGCTCACGGCATGGCTTGCTTTTGTGTGCACTGCCGCCGCTTACAATAAAAAAAGAGAGGAATTGTCTCATTAGCAAAACAATGCCAGGATACTGCTATTTGTTGTTACTTACACTGCTGCTTTCTTTGATAATGATAAACGAGAACCAAATAATAGACTGCATATGGTAGAAGATGTGAACAAGAGTTTAGCGAAAATTTTTCTCCGTTTGAAAATCTTTGCAGATGCCTCTTTAGTACATTACCTTTTGCATAGAAATTAGAGTCATCTTAGATTTAAAAATCTGGTCAGTTGCCGTGCTTCATCTCTGACTCTATCACTATTTGGCATAAGAATAATACGAATATAAACATGACGATATGTATATTCTTTCGCGTTTTCTGTTGTCTCACTCTAGTTTTGTAGTTTATTAGGCAGACAGGATTTCAACGAGATAGCAGCAAACACGAAGGAATACATGGCAAAATGTTTACATTCGTATTATTCTTATGGTGAAGAGAATACTGCATGTGATTCACAATTCATAAAAGTTCCTATTAGCAACCATTACTTGTCACAGGTAGGAAAAAATTCAGAACGTAGAGTTGGCCATGTTGACAAACATCCCAAACAGTCTAGCCAGTCTCGAGGCGTAGAAAAAAGCTCGTCTTCCACCTTTTTTTAAATTTATTTACTGACGCAGAGGTTTTGGCACCAATATTTATCTTTGTGCCTGCAAAGCATGCCTGTGTAGCGCTACATATATTCGACAGCAGAAGTTAGTTGTGGCCGCACCTACCAACATTTTTCAGAACTTCCACTTACTTCACTCTCGATTCTAAGCCGCAAGCGGTTTTTTGGATTACAAAAACCGGAAAAAAGTGCGGCTTAGATTTGAGTAAATACAGTAGTCATTGTTTTTATGGTTTCAAATTTTTTACTATCAAATAAGTTTCAGTTTTGTTTGTGCTTTTAGGGCTCATTTCAGAAAAGGGCTCTCAGAGGAGGGAACAGGAAAGCTTGTAAATGACAATTCTGGTGACAGTGAGTATTCTGAATTTAACTGGTCTAATGGGGAGGAAAAACAAATAGAAGTTAGTGATCAGAAATAGAAGTGGTTCCTTTAGAGGAAAACGAACATATACACTTTGAAGAAGATGAAATGTGACATCATAAAGAAGAAGGTGTTGGTGATGATTATTTTGATTTCATTTATGGGCCTTTTGTTGGTAAAGATGGTAAAACTAAGTGTCCCAAGGGAAGATATCCATTTTCTTATTGGAGGCCTTATTTCAACTGCCTTGAAAGGTGGAAATAATTTAAAAATGTTGGGAGACTTTGGAGCAATAATGGTGCTGGTATGAAGATTCTTGGAGTTGTATGTCATACAAATGGCTCTTATTTTTCCTCAGAAGTGGGAGATTTGATGATTAAGTGACAAGAAAACAACGAGAAAGATAAATTAGCAGTGATCATGACATTTTTGGATAAATTTGTTACAAATTGTCAGGAAGTATTTAGTTTGGGAGAGTTTGCAACTGTAGATGAGATGCTGAGACCATACCAAACAAACCAGTCAAGTATGGCTTGAAATTATTTGCTGTCTGTGAAGCCAAAACATTGTACACTGTATCTACTGAGTTATATCATGGAACACAATCAAATGGCTTGAACCAGGTGTCAAATAAACCATGTGATATATTGTATCAACTGGCAGAAACTCTGATTGGGACCAACTGAAATATTAATTTTGAAAATTCGTATAGTAGTTATCCACTTACAATCTCACTTTTACCAAATACATCACTTGCATTAGAATGCTGAAAAAATGTAAAACAGAAATACCTCCAACCCAGCTTAGATCCATGGCTTCATGGGGTCTGCACCATCCTTGAAACATAGCATCAGCTCTTAGCAACTGAAATCAGAGCCCATCCAACCAGACTATGGTTTTCCATACACCTAGGGTCCAACCAATATGGTCACAAGCCCAAGAGTGTTTCTGTAGGCGATGGTGTGCTGTTAGTAAAGGCGCTCACATTGGTCATTTGGCGTCATAGCCTATTAATGCCAAATATCGCTGCACTGCCTTAATGGACACATTCATCATACATCCCACATTGATTTCTGTGGTTATTTCATGCAGTGTCGCTTGCCTGAGAGCTCTACACAAATGGTGGTGCTCAGTATTATTAAGTGAAAGCTGTCAGCCACTGCATTGTCCATGACTGAGAGGTAATCAATGAAATTTGGTTTTCTCAACACACTCATGACACTGGGGATCTCAGAATACTGAAATACCTAACTATATCTGAAATGAAATGTCCCTTGTGGCTAGCTCCAATTACCATGCCATGTTCAAAGTCTGTTAATTCCTGTTAATTCCCATTTTATTTCAACACTTGATTCTTTGGTCCCCCAGAAGTTACTATTTTATTTACCAGCCTTTGGCTTTATATCATATATTGTTTGTCAACAATGTGGAAAAACTGCATCTTTTACAAAACTGGGAATAATTAATGGTATATAATCAATAAGATTTATTAAACGAGCACTCATCAGATTTTTACAGTAAGTACAGATATTGATTCAAGACTGTATGTTACATCACCAACAATAATCATTTTCATGATGAAATGGATAATGTTGTTTTGACAATTAGCAACACTGTACAGAATTAAGTTCGTATTTGTTCCACCACTATTATGAGAAATTGTATTCACTTTCTTATTTACAACTGGAGGTTTGACAGTTCTAGTATTGCCATCTCTTCCTATTGTTTTACATTACTCTTCCCGTATTTTGCACTATAATATTCTGAATTACTTAATATGATATTGTAATATGTGCAGTTAAATGCCTGTGATGGTTCATGCAGAGTGTACCAATAGCCATGCAACCACTAATGTCACAGAAACTGATGTGACTGCTGGTGGTTTAAATACAGCTCTCTTTGATCTAACAAAGTAAGTACATGCATCCTGTACATGTAAATATCAGAACCCTTTTGAAATTCAAAATGTGGCCAAGATAACACTTTATTTGAAGTCAAGTGGTTAACAAGCAGCTTCACCTTACATAGAAATTTTCGAGTATGCCAGAAGAAGTGAAATTTGATGGAATTTTGACGTTAGTTCTTCATCTTTTTTCTTATACAAGGACTGAACTTCAGCATGTTTCTGTCTTTCAGGTAATGTTCCAGTGATAAAGGACTAGCTCGACAAAAAATATATTACTAAACTCATAAGTACAAATTTATGTTAACTTTTTAACATGTTACTATGAAAAGACCTTTCTTTTATTATTAATTTAAAGATTCGATGGTGGATGTTGTTTTTTCTGGTGTAGTGAAGGTAAAATTCATATTACTAAAGTCATCTGTAATGTCTGGTCTGAAATATTCCATGGCAATTGACAAACCCTCTTTTCTGTAACAGCTACACTACTGTTAATGGCACACATCCGTTACCAACACATTGTTTGCTCTTAAAGCTATCTGTTGCTTCTCATCCATGGTTCTAGCACACTCTTCCTTCATTATACCCCACATTGCATTTATTTTATTACCTGATGTGGCTAATGTTTTCTCAAATCACATTTGCTTCTGTGGCTGTATTACTATTTTCAATATTTTTTGCATGTTTTGTAATAAGCTACAGCATCTACATTACCGATGTTTCTGACTGCCAGATAAAGCTTCCTCTTTCTAGTGCGAGATATCTTTATTCTTTGAATGATTCATAGCTTTTTTGGTACTTATTGTTTTAATCTGGGCTGCTTTTCTGGGAGAACAATTTTTAAATAAGGCAAAGACTTTTCATTCATGTCATAAGCACTGTATACATCACTCTAGTCCATGTCTTTGAGGAATTTTCTAAGATAATCAATTATAGTATACTGACTAACCTTCTGAATTCTCGATTAATTTTAACATAAGGAACTGCATTTTGTGGTCTGAGAGACCACTGACTATCGATTTAGTAACATAAGTAGTTCATTAAACATTTCTACAATGATGTTAACGGTAACTGTTTACCAACTGTTAGCTACTGTACTTTGGAATTTAACAGCGTGAATCAAGTTGTATGATGCTATCGAAAATAATAAATTTGTACTGCAAGCTTCTAATTCAATTCTTATTACCTTGACTACTTTTTTTTTATTGTTACTGTTGTCCGCCCCCAGTAGCTGAGTGTTCAGCGCGACAGAATGGCAATCCTAAGGGCCTGGGTTTGATTCCCCTGCTGGGTTGGAGATTTTATCCACTCAGGGACTGGGTGTTCTGTTGTCCTCATCATCATCATTTCACCCCCATCGATGCGCAAGTCGCCGAAGTGGCGTCAAATCGAAAGACTTGCACCGGGCGAACAATCTACCTGACGGGAGGCCCTAGTCACTCGACACTATTATTGTTACTGTTAAATACATCTCTTTCCCTTGACTTACAATTTTCCCTGTTTCATAATTTCCCAAGCCAGTTTTTCCACTAAAGAGTTTCTGGCAGCATTTACCCTCCTGCAGAAATTCCTCACCTGATTCTAATTCCTCAGAAGCTCCAGTTCTTTGATGTTCTTTTTCATCCACTCTCTCTTTTTTTGTTGGTGGACCCTCTTTCAATTCTCTTTTTCTTTAGAAACTTCCACAACTGCTCTTGTTCAATTTGGCTGCAACATTCTTCTGTAAGAGATGGTGCTGATATTTTGATAAATTCCTCAACTCCAGGGTGGTACCAAGGGATGCCACAGAAGTATGACTTGGATGATAATACTGACTAAACAAATTGGGGGAAATGAGAATTGCTTTGAAGAGACTGAGGAACAATAGGTCACCAGGAAGGAATAATGTTCCATTGGAACTGTTCAAGAAAGGTAGCATTCACTCAGAACAGATTAACCTAAAACTAGTCATTTCAGTATATGGTTCAAATGGCTCTGAGCACTATGGGACTTAACATCTATGGTCATCAGTCCCCTATAACTTAGAACTACTTAAACCTAACTAACCTAAGGACATCACACAACACCCAGTCATCACGAGGCAGAGAAAATCCCTGACCCCGCCGGGAATCAAACCCGGGAACCCGGGCGCGGGAAGCGAGAACGCTACCGCACAACCACGAGCTGCAGACCATTTCAATATAGTATGAAGAGAAAACACCATAGCACTGGAGAGAAAGAAGTATATGACTAGTACACAAGAGAGGATACATGCTCGAATGTGAAAAATAGTAAAGAATTACACTGCTACACTAAGATATAAGGTATTTGCCAACATATATTTTACCATCTGCTCCCATTTCTTCAGAGAGCGACTGGCTCACAACAATGCGGACTTCTCCTGGGGAAATCAACAACAGATCAAATCTTCACCCTACAGCAAGTTTTAGAAAAGAAAATTGAGTTCACGATTAGCACATATAACCTTTTCATTGACTACAAATCTGCATATGATAGTATAGACATAGAGCAACTGCAGCTTTCCTCAGTTGAACTAGGAACCCAAGGAAAATCGTTAAGGCTTCTGTGGATGACTATGAATCAGGTAAAGTATAGTATAAGAATAGAAGGAATCCACTATTTATACAAGACAGTGTAAGGCATGGGTAGAACTTAGAAAAACAATCTAGATCATACGAGCCACATTCATTGCTGACTGGTTTGAATAGAAAGGTGGACCACCATCAAATCATACTCAGAAGTTGATGTATGGAGGTGAATCCATGGAGCAGGAAATGCAGAACCCTACAGATGTTATCAACTGCAGTTGACAGTCAAAAAAGACTGTTTCACATTAAAAACAATTTTCTTCAAGGCCCTTAACTTGTATCATCATATTAATGATATATAAACCACTTATGAGACCAATGATTATGTATGTCTTGGAATTCACTAACATCAAAAGATATGGTAATGTTAGATGCCTCTGAGAGAAAGGTACTCAGAAGAATCATTCGACAAGTCTGTGAAAGAGGAATATGGAGGGTGAGGTACAGTCATGAATATCTTCCTATTAAAAGGATAATGAAATCAGCCAGACTGACATGGGTAGGTCATGTGGCACACATGAGCAACATGGAAGTAATTAAAATCAAGTGGATTGAAGAGGATGGGTTGCCTGAGAATCAGATGAATAAATGGAGCCATGGAAGCCCAGCAGTAAAAGGGCTGTAGGGGATGAAAATTCAAGCCCTAAATTGCAATATATAGCAGAGAATGGTTGTAGAGGACAAGTTACACAACGAACAGCAGTGCCACTGAAGTATGTACGTAAATACTGCTGATTACACCAATGGAGCTTCAAGGTCATTTATGAACAGTTTAAAATTACTTCTGGTGCTTGGACTACGTTAGTTGAGAAACTATACTAGTGTTAAATTTGCTTCCATATGCTGAGGCAAGTAAAACATATTGAGGTCCATGTTCGGAAATGTATATCAATTCCTAATCAATGTGGCAATTCTTCCCTTCTCCACTTGTGCTCTATACAAGTGAGATGTTAAATTAAATCCTTTATTAGCAGCTCTATGTTAAAAACAAAATAGTGAACTTGTATTCCAACAATAGTTCAGCAGGAGAACTACCTTACAACAAATTTTTTTGTCTTTACTAATTTCCCTATATTTTTCTTTTAACTGGCTGCTGAAAGTTCGTTGTAGCCCATTTATACCTACATCTGCTGTAGACTTCATCCTTTGCTAACTTTGGAGCAGAGGGGGGCAATAGATTAAACCTATTTTGCACATTTACCACAAAGCTGACAAATAAAGACCCACATTTGTTCCTGTTGCCACTTTCCACCTCTTTATTTTCTACGAGTTCCATTAGCATGCTATACACATAAGACAGATCAAATCAGTACATACTACTACAGGTTATCTTTACTAATTCATATCACAGTCATCACAGGTTTGATTTAACACATTACCCTGTTAATTACTTACTGTCACTCAGACTATGAGATCATCTTTGGAGAAGACTGAATAAAGAAGCAGTGTAAGTGATATAAAATTCATTGAAGTAACTTCAGAACTGGAGACTCTACCACAATTGTTATCTAAATGAACCTACTGTAAAAATAAAAGAGGATATCTCATCTACACTCACAAATATTCTATAAATCTTGGTGAAATCTGAACATCCAGTTAAAAAAACATATTATAGTATACCGGACTAAGTAATGCGTGAAATGTAAATTAAAGTGTATTAAAATCATGAGACAAACCTCATTACAATCACTGGTGCGCTTTTTTGTCCCTCTTTTTACTCTTCCATCCTCTTTAGATTTGTTGGTGTTTCTGTACAAACAGAAATAAGAGCACATAAATATAAATATATTTTGTACAGTAGGCTGAGTAATACTTACTGGTACATGACCAAAACATTATAGATAGATCTCCAGCAAATATGCTCATAATTTGATTACTAAGAGATACATGCAATTTCAGAAAGAAATATTTTGAGTTAGTTTAATTACGACTATGAAAGTCAGGCCAAATACAAGACTCCTGTAATATAGCAGTTTTTTTTCATTTACATGTATTATAGGCATGTCACTGTTTGTACCTAAAGATACTTCCATAAATGAAACATATTTAGAAAATTTAAGGGCTAAAATTTTCATAGTCCAGTAAAAATAAAATGCTACTTAAGTGTTATTCTAGCACATACAGGTATAAGTTCACTGAGTATGAATCTGAAGAATCCAAGTACTGAAGACACCTTTCTTTACCAAAAATTACATCATTGCTTTACATATCAGTTATTTAATAATGATAGAAGGCTAATGCTTTCACATAAGAGGTTTGCTGATACATTTGTAAGAGCAGTGTCAAATTCACATTATGTCGGCTGATGAAATAAGGTTACCAGGAATATGCTAGAAATCCACTGTAACATGACATAGTTTGTATTACACTTTGTCTCAAATGACACCTGACAATTCTATTGAGAATGTTCTGAGAACTAGTAGTAGCAGTAGTAGTAGTAGTAGAAGTAGTAGTAGTAGTATTAGTACCAGTAGTAATATTTATTAGTAGATCTCGTTTAGAAGGGTATTGGGTATGTCTTGGTAGCACAATTTAAGAACAACGAAATTAAAGTAATTCACATATACATACTTACAAGTCTGGATTGACAAGGATGGGACACGTAGTTGACTGTGGCCTTACAGTACGAACCACCACAGCAATTGCTTACAATAATGTATGGAAACCACAGAAAACCTAAATCAAGATGGCTCAGTAATGATTGGAGCCTCCACACTCCCAAACATAAGGCAATCTAGTTTAAAACAGTGTTACCTCATTTTGTTTACCCCCTAGTGTACAATACCATTTTACAAATCATTTATTTAATAATTATAAAAGGCTAATACTACACTGTTTATTCACTTCTCACTCTCAGTCACTGCACACCATACACACACATTGTTTGATAATAATACACACACTGTCAGCTGATGTCAGGGCAGTTTCGTGCACCACAACTTTCCATTTGCTTGCCTGAAAAACTGAGTTAGCATCCTTCTATAACGAGTGAGATGTTATGCTCAGAAAGAGGATAAGGTGTTCGTATCACACATTGTATACTGTGAAAATCTTATGTGGAATGTTAGATGTTTTATTATCGACATTATTGTGATCAATTTTTTACCACATCCCTACTCCGTGTTATAAATAAATAAATAAATCTAAATCCTTCAACGTATAGGATGTTTGGGTTAGAAGGTACTTTTTAACAGCCATTTTAAATAAGTTTGTTTTCGCAATTTGTTTCGTCTCCTTGGATAATTTATTGTTGGCCTACAGTTTTATTCCTTGGTAGAAGATTTCGTAAGATCATGCATTAGAAAATAGCTTGGCCCCAACCTAAAAGCATTAAATATATTAAAAAGAAGAAACATCAAAATTTCTCTCACTGGACGTTTACATCACAAAAAAAACTTCATCAACAGCACAGCACTGTTGAATTCCCTGGTTACAAGGACTTCAAGTGTAAGCCTACATGAAGTACTATCACAGTGCAAAAAAATATAAAACTGTAAACGAGGAATTTGGTCCGTTATTGGTTTAACACAAAAAATGCCCAGTTGTGGTATCAGCCTAGTTTGACAAACTACTGAAATATTAACTAAATTGATGCAAGATAATGATAGCAACAGCTAATACTTGTGAAGGACAATTACATACAAAATAGTGACTGGAATCTATGATAATAAATTACTTTCTCTCTGTGCTCCAGACCAAATGACATCAACTTACACCAAATTTTTCGATAGCCAGCTGGAATCAATTCATGTGACTTTTCACAGATCATTTAATAATGTTCATAGACACTTTCGTGGCACCAAACAATATGGCGTGTTATTATTTTCATCATAGAATAATACCTAAAGATAAATAATAAATTGTTTGAATTACAAACCAATTGCTTAAAAATACAAATATAATAAATGAGGAAAATGTGATAATGTAACATAAATTGTACAATTTCACGTACGTTATTCCATTCAGGAATAAGATCTAGGTTTTACACATTGATTTGATTTTATTTTCTATGCCAGAGTCTTTATTTTACTTTCATTCAGCACTTACAAGAGAACAGTCTTTGCGTCCTACGTTACTCAGTGCTACAGTTTCTACAAATTGCTATATGTTCTTCTCGCTCTTAGTTCATGGGAATGCACAGTCACCTTTGAACTATCCCTCTAGTTCAGACAGTTATATTCTTCTAAAATCGCTTGTAATTAACAAATGATTAGAACAACCGCTGCAAGACAATAGTTTAAACTTCGCGCTGCCCCACTGGCAATCACAGCTTCCAACCAACCACACACAACTCTGCACTGCTTATGTTTGTAGAACCCGCCACCCACGTTATTTATTACAAGAATAGCAACAATGAACATGCTTTCGTATCTCTTGTATGGTTAGTAACATAAATTGGACAACAGCGTGGAGTGAGGTTAATCGCAGAGGCTTATGAGCGAAAGCTACACTTCGACGTAAGGCAGATTGCGTACCGTAATATGTGCATTCAGACGATTGATTCACAGTTAGTGCTTAAAATGTTAGTTTGTGTACCTATGTAAGTGGTCTCAGACAGCGTCACTGCCCCTTATGTTGGTTATTAACACATTACTTGCCAAAAATTTATTATTTTATTTTAAACTATTTTTTTACTTTAATGTGATGCAATGAGTGATAAAAGAAAGAAAAAGCTGTTCTGAAAATTTCCGTATGTTAGTAAAAAGCTTTAAACCATCCCATTCTCTCGGCACTGTCAGAATTGTCAATGTGAAAACTAGAAATGGGCAAAGCTGTTTTTTTCAGAAATCAGATCAGAACTGGTTTCCCAATGGAATGAATTGGCTCTTTTTCATTACTCAGCACTCACCATTTAATCACAAAAATAAATAAGAAGAAGGTACATTGCCGTTTTAATTCAGGTCACTTAACCTGTATTTTTATCTGATTTGCTCCTATTTTGAAAGGACATATAAAGAGGAGTAATAACTTTCTGTTATGTCCCTAGTAATTTTCATTTACAAAAGTTTTAAATTTCATATGCAGGAAACTTTGTAAATACTACAACAAAATCCTAAATATTTTTTATCGAGTACAAAAATTTTAAGAATGAAGACTAATAGTTTTTATATTTTGATACTTCTACTGAAAAAAAAATCTTCCCCATGAACCATGGACCTTGTCGTTGGTGGGGAGGCTTGCGTGCCTCAGCGATACAGATGGCCGTACCGTAGGTACAACCACAATGGAGGGGTATATGTCGAGAGGCTAGAGAAACATGTGGTTCCTGAAGAGGGGCAGCAGCCTTTTCAGAAGTTGCAGGGGCAACAGTCTGGATGATTTACTGACCTGGCCTTGCAACATTAACCAAAACGGCCTTGCTGTGCTGGTACTGCGAACGGCTGAAAGCAAGGGGAAACAACGGCTGTAATTTTTCCCAAGGGCATGCAGCTTTACTGTATGGATAAATGATGATGGTGTACTCTTGGGTAAAATATTCTGGAGGTGAAATAGTCCCCCATTCGGATCTCCTGGCGGGGACTACTCAGGAGGACGTCGTTATCAGGAGAAAGAAAACTGGCTTTCTACGGATCGAAGCATGGAATGTCAGATCCCTTAACCGGGCAGGTAGATTAGAAAATTTAAAAAGGGAAATGGACAGGTTAAAGTTAGACATAGTGGGAATTAGTGAAGTTCGGTGGCAGGAGGAACAGGACTTTTGGTCAGGTGAATACAGGTTTATAAACACAAAATCAAATAGGGGTAATGAATAGGAAAATGGGAATGCGGGTAAGCTACTACAAACAGCATAATGAATGCATTATTGTGGCCAAGATAGACACGAAGCCAACACCTACTACAGTAGTACAAGTTTATATGCAAACTAGCTCTGCAGATGATGAAGAAATTGGAGAAATGTATGACGAGATAAAAGAAATTATTCAGGTAGTGAAGGGAGACGAAAATTTAATAGTCATGGGTGACTGGAATTCAAGAGTAGGAAAAGGGAGAGAAGGAAACATAGTAGGTGAATATGGATTGGGGCTAAGAAATTAAAGAGGTAGCCGCCTGGAAGAGTTTTGCACAGAGCATAACTTAATCATAGCAAACACGTGGTCCAAGAATCATGAAAGAAGGTTGTATACATGGAAGAATCCTGGAGATACTAGAAGGTATCAGATAGATTATATAATGGTAAGACAGAGATTTAGGAACCAGGTTTTAAATTGTAAGACATTTCCAGGGGCAGATGTGGACTCTGACCATAATCTATTGGTTATGAACTGTAGATTACAACCGAAGAAACTGCAAAAAGGTGGGAATTTAAGAAGATGGGATCTGGATAAACTGAAAGAACCAGAGGTTGTACAGAGTTTCAGGGAGAGCATAAGGGAACAATTGACAGGAATAGGGGAAAGAAGTACAGTAGAAGAAGAATGGGTAGCTTTGAGAGATGAAGTAGTGAAGGCAGCAGAGGATCAAGTAGGTAAAAAGACGAGGGCTACTAGAACTCCTTGGGTAACAGAAGAAATATTGAACTTAATTGATGAAAGGAGAAAATATAAAAATGCAGGAAATGAAGCAGGCAAAAAGGAATACAGACGTCTCAAAAATGAGATCAACAGGAAGTGCAAAATGGCTAAGCAGGGATGGCTAGAGGACAAAAGTAAGGATGTAGAGGCTTATCTCACTAGGGGTAAGATAGATACCGCCTACAGGAAAATTAAAGAGACCTTTGGAGAAAAGAGAGCCACTTGTATGAATATCAAGAGCTCAGATGGAAACCCAGTTCTAAGCAAAGAAGGGAATGCAGAAAGGTGGAAGGAGTATATAGAGGGTCTACACAAGGGCGATGTACTTGAGGACAATATTATGGAAATGGAAGAGGATGTAGATGAAGATGAAATGGGAGATATGATACTGCGTAAAGAGTTTGACAGAGCACTGAAAGACCTAAGTCGAAACAAGGCCCCGGAGTAGACAACATTCCATTAGAACTACTGACGGCCTTGGGGAGCCAGTCCTGACAAAACTCTACCATCTGGTGAGCAAGATGTATGAGACAGGCGAAATACCCTCAGACTTCCAGAAGAATATAATAATTCTAATCCCAACGAAAGCAGGTGTTGCCGGCCAGTGTGGTCGTGCGGTTCTAAGCGCTTCAGTTCGGAACCGCGTGACTGCTACGGTCGCAGGTTCGAATCCTGCCTCGGGCATGGCTGTGTGTGATGTCTTTAGGTTAGTTAGGTTTAAGTAGTTCTAAGTTCTAGGGGACTGATGACCTCAGATGTTAAGTCCCATAGTGCTCAGAGCCATTTGAACCATTTTGAACCAAAGCAGGTGTTGACAGATGTGAAAATTACCAAACTATCTGTTTAATAAGTCACAGCTGCAAAATACTAACGCGAATTCCTTACAGTCGAATGGAAAAACTGGTAGAAGCTGACCTCGAGGAAGATCATTGACAATGTTGACTGGAATACTCTCTTTCAAATTCTAAAGGTGGCAGGGGTAAAATACAGGGAGCGACAGGGTATTTACAATTTGTACAGAAACCAGATGGCAGTTATAAAAGTCGAGGGGCATGAAAGGGAAGCAGTGGTTGGGAAGGGAGTGAGACAGGGTTGTAGCCTCTCCCCGATGTTATTCAATCTGTATATTTAGCAAGCAGTAAAGGAAACAGAAGAAAAATTCGGAGTAGGTATTAAAATCCATGGAGAAGAAATAAAAACTTTGAGGTTCGTCGATGACATTGCAATTCTATCAGAGACAGCAAAGGACTTGGAAGAGCGGTTGAACGGAATGGACAGTGTCTTGAAAGGAGGATATAAGATGAACATCAACAAAAGCAAAACGAGGATAATGGAATGTAGTCGAATTAAGTCGGGTGACGCTGAGGGAATTAGATTAGGAAATGAGACACTTAAAGTAGTAAAGGAGTTTTGCTATAGATTTAAGTGTCAGGAAGTCGTTTCTGAAAGTATTTGTATGGAGTGTAGCCATGTATGGAAGTGAAACATGGACGATAAATAGTTTGGACAAGAATAGAATAGAAGTTTTCGAAATGTGGTGCTACAGAAGAATGCTGAAGATTAGATGGATAGATCACATAACTAATGATGAAGTATTGAATAGAATTGGGGAGAAGAGGAGTATGTGGCACAACTTGACAAAAAGAATGGACCGGTTAGTAGGACATGTTCTGAGGCATCAAGGGATCACAAATTTAGCATTTGAGGGCAGCATGGAGGGCAAAAATCATAGAGGGAGACCAAGAGATGAATACAATAAGCAGATTCAGAAGGATGTGGGTTGCAGTAAGTACTGGGAGATGAAGAAGCTTGCACAGAATAGGGTAGCATGGAGAGCTGCATCAAACCAGTCTCAGGACTGAAGACCACAACAACAACACTGAAAAAAATATAAAAATTATAACAACTGTAAATGGAGTGTATTTGCAGCAGTCATTTACAGTCAGTATTACCATAGATGAAAAATTAATCATTATTGTTATTGATTAATAAAATTTGACCCATTTCAGTCGACATGAGTCTCTTTCTCATCTTAGTGCACATTTTCCTGCTTTTGAAAATATTCGTTCGTATGCCACTGATCTGCAATACAGTATACTTTTAGAATCAATTGATACACAGCTGGTCACAGCAATTTTCTTGTTGCCCACCAGTTTAAGGGATTGTTGTTTCTAGGTAAATACCTCTCCACTAAATATATGTCTAGTTCGACGATTGCCGCACTCTGTGGGTCATGACATGCTTGAAACTGACTAATAGTTTCATTGGACTCCCCCCCAGATTGAGAACGTCTCATATCTCATCATAGAAACTGGTAAAGAAAAGAGTGCTGCTTTTTGTTTTTGATCAATGAACACTTCCATTTACCCAACAGCTTTCATTTAGCAGTCCTGAAACGTTTTGTCGCCTGAAAATCATTGCCTATGAATCAGGGTCCAGTAACGTTGCCTGATTAATCAGTTTGTTACTGGAGATAACCTTAAAACACTCAAATAAACTTTTAAGCAAATTATTAACCAATGACTATTTCTTGAGGATATTCTTTATTTTTGCATTTAAAAGAATTTAGTTTCCATTCCATTAATATTGGCAAGTGTTTCATTTTTAAAAGTGAGGCTGCTTTCTCCGAGGACACTTCTTTGGTTACCTTATGGACAACTTTCAAAAATTGTAAAGCCTGCCCATTATCTCCCAGTCTGTGCCTCTTAAATTTAAAGTAATCGATTTTCTACCTAAAATAGCGAGGCACGAAATAACGGGATCTTTATTGAAAGTAAATGTTTGCAACATTTCCTAAGTAGAGTTTCACCTGCTTGGGACACGTTGTTTCAATTTCACTCGGTTTTCTTTTAAATTTTCTTGCATTTCAGCAAGTTTGCTTAAAGCAAAGGGTCCCTCCAATTCATTTGACCTCATCAATGGTTACTGTAGAACATACCTGCTCATCACTATCAACTTATTTCGACGAACTCCGCCATATATTTGAGAATATCGACATCCATGTCTTTTTTCTAACGAACGTGGGCACCTGGCTCAAACCAAGCATGCTCTCCAGTCCCCTAAATATAGACTCCTCTGCCCGAAGACAAAACAGAAGTAGCAGATGAGCAGTTGGAGTAGTGGCATACAAACGCTTTGGCTTTTTACCGACCATGCTACTCACATTCGTTAGAAATGAAGACAAACAAATCAAATATATTTTCGTAAATATATAATCCCTTAAGAAAATTTGCCTAATGGGCGTTGTCTACAGCCCTCAGGAAGTAGGTAGATAGCCTGTTTCAAAACAGACCTTTAAAGATTCGATTCGTTTTAGGAGTACCGGTATAAAAGTTATGCTAGGGCTACTAACATAAATATTCTTCGCCTTCACTGTGAAATTTATATGTGTAGTTTCTCCTTCAAATGTAACAGAAATTAGCTTGCACATACTCACAATGCAGCCTATTATAGTCTGTGTATCAGTGTACCTGAAATTGCAGTGCAGGCACCATAGATAATTTGGGAGACGACTTCCATACCATTCCTGGACATGAAAGACCAACTCCATGGATTTACTACCTAGGTAACTCTATTATGGAATAAATATGCTACCCCAAACAATGGAAACCTCAAGGGAAAACCTGCACCTTGGCTCGCGGAAGAACTAAAACACTTCACGAATCTTGGAGACGCTGCACATCAGACCTACAAGCGACCTCCTACCATTGAAAATAAAACTGATTAGAAGCAGAAAGCAAACATAGTCAATAGACATGCCAATACATCATCTAAAACAAAGGCCAGATGCTCTATGGAAGACCTTGTGTTATCTAGGGAAGAGCAGGCAAAGTAGAAGCTGCAGCTGATCCCATTATCTCAAGCAAGGAACTGAATGAGTACTTGACTTTAGCGATAACCCTGACTGGAATGCAAACAAAACATAGACTCATTGATTATTTCGTGGTGTTAAATCATGGAAATCGTGAAAATTTCTTTCTTGGGCTGAATGGTCAACGCAAGTGGATATGAAGTGAAGAACTTCAGGTTCCCTTCTCAGTTCGATCGAAGAATATTTTTGCCGCTCTGTGACTGAGTTTTGTGTTGTGCTTACTTTCATGTCGTTCTAACTAGTATTACTATTGAGGTAGCTGAAAGGGTACTGCCCAATAACCAATAAATTGAAAAAAAGGAACTGGAGCTTTCTTTATTGTCTGTTTTCATGGATGAGAAAAGCTTCTTGTACTAATAAGGTTTCCAAATCCACACTTGTACATGGTCTGTAACACTTTTTTTGTAGCTTGGGAAACATTCTCTCATTCAAGTGAGGTGGGTCATAGCTGCAGCAGCCCAGCGAGAAATTTTCATCCTGCTCGTTCCCTCCACCTGATATACATTTTGAAATCAGGTGAGCTACCATTCATTTTTTCTGAATCATCCATCATCCATTCTTCAGAATGATCTGGATCTTTTTATCAGTTCTGGAGTTCACTGCCCACCTATACATAAAACTATAAGAAAAATCGTTAACAAAATTAAAACACTGTCTGTACTGGTTTTGAGTGCATATTCGGTATGAAATGAAACAAAACATTAGTCATGTACATCAATATTTTACCTATCACACATATTTTAGTTTTTTTGCTTGCAATATGCACATCTCTTCCCTGTTTTGCTTGACACAATAAAGTGGTTTCCTGTGTCTAGTAGCACATCTGTGTTCACCTATTCTCCCATCAGCTTGCTTCTTTGTGGTACTCTTATGTCTCAATGTTGGTTTTGTTTCCTTCGATAGGTACAACATCACTATTCTCTTTCAGACATTCAAAACTACGACCTATTCATTTTGGTTAGCCATTTGGTACGCACACTAAGTGTTTATAGTGCAGATATCAATCATTTGGGTGAATAATGGGCACCACCACTTTGCTCTGATCGTGTCCTCGACCTGTAAAGCAACATGTGCCTGCCCAGTAGATAGTCAGCCAAATGTGTATTGTATTCTTCAACGAGATGTGGCATTCTAAAAGATATTTACTTTTTCTCTGCCAGCGAGTATCTTTTAGCACAGCT
The DNA here is from genome assembly GCF_021461385.2 of Schistocerca piceifrons. Lineage (NCBI taxonomy): Eukaryota > Metazoa > Arthropoda > Insecta > Orthoptera > Acrididae > Schistocerca > Schistocerca piceifrons. The sequence goes on along the minus strand of NC_060149.1, from coordinate 447,942,055 downwards.
GAAATGAGTAGTAGTATTGTAATTTGTGGCTACACATAACTTACTGTTTTGTTGTATCTCCATCTCACTATTAGAACATCATTCCCTTAGTTCAGCATCTAGTCATAGACTCCAGGTGCGGCATACATTTTCATCTCTCACTCCTGAGTTCACTCAATTCCCCACTGCAGTGAAGTGTTGGACATTTCTTTTGCCATTTATTGTATACAGTGCCTGATCAAATCAATGATCTCTGTTTTTTTGACATGCACGTCTGAATAATCAGACACCATCCATATAACATATATATGCCAGCTGGCGTTACAATATTTCAATGTGGATGCACAACAGTATTGAGCCTTTGCTTGAATACAGTTAGGCTATGAGCAAGTGGATTAATGGATAGTGTATGCTGCTGTGCAGTGTGAAGCATAGGGAGACTCAGGTTGGACGGGAGACGTGCTCAGCTAGCTGAGGAGGCCAATCTGCATTTGGCAGTTCGACTGTATGGACTGTGCTCAGCTGTCTCCACCACTGTCTGCGCATAGTGTTTGTTTACTTCCAGATTACCACACTTCTAAGTCGAACAAACTATCATGACCAGCATCTGACAGGAATAAAAACTTTAAGTTCACCTTTTGATATGAATACACATGACCAAGAGCACTGGACATTGAGCACATCTTACATGATGATGTCAAGATCCCCCACAATGATCTCATTGGCATTAACCTATTGATCATCAGCAGTGTCGTTTATGTTAAGATGACTTCTGACACTGCCTACAACGATATTATCCAGTGGACATGACATGGACTCAAATATCAATACTCTGATGGCAACAGCCACTCCATGAACGTGGACAACACTGGACTTGGCTTTTCGACTATCTGTGTTTTCAGTGGAGGCGTCGCAGCACCTTTCCACTTGCAGGGCCAACCACTAACCTGATTTCAACTATACACACCCATGTTCGAAGTTCACATGGCTAACCGCAAGTCTTATATACCAGAATAACGTGAGTCTTTTACTTCCTCAGACACTCAAACACATTGCCATAAGCAAAATTTGCCCAAGAGCTGTAAGAAATGCCACAAGACATCAGAATCAGCCACTAGGCTGTCTCTGCAGGACGAATATGTGGCACACAAGAATGACAGCATCCATGATATAACTTTTTCACTGCCACAGTTACACATTTTCCACATGACTGTGAGTCATCCACTGGAGATTGTGATCAAGACTCACCCCTGGAAACCATGGAAAATAGAAAACCCATCATCGCTGAAGTGACTGAACTAACTCAGTCTATGCTGCCATCTCTCACCAATGTTGCAACTGAGAGACTATTTATTTGGGAGGATGACAGGGATTTTCTACCAACACCCAGAGTGGAAATGAGATCTGATCCTCTGCTAGACCAACACTAAAAAAATAACTGAATGTAGTTGTTTTCAAACTATGATTGACTATCAACAATGAGTTCCCTATAAGAGTAAATGTACTGTCAGAATATTTTTAGTATGCTCTACTGTTTCAATATATCTACAAGTAACTTGAGAGTGGACACCATATATAATACTTACTACATACTTCTTTGTAACAACTATTTTTCTCCTCAGTGATGTATTACCCCAGAATATAAAGCTGTAAGACATTTATGAATAAGAAAATAGGCAAAGTTAGTCAACTTTTTTACCTTTACCTTTCCATTTCCATAATTTGATATCTGCAATGAGGAAGGTACAGAGTTAATATGTTTTCGAAGATCTGTAGCATGTGACTTCCAGTTCTGGTTCTTACCAGTATAAGAACCTATACATTTAGAATATTCTGTTTCATATATTGGTTTACCCTCACACATGATTTCTATTGGCGTGGTCAGGCCTCATGCCGTACCATTTCATGTAATAATTCAAGTAATATTTCAGCTTGTCCTGGTGTAATGAAAACTCTGTGGAATTTCTTATATAAAGCCATCTTTCAAGCTAAAGAAGAAAAAATGTTATTACAACTGTAATCTCAACACCCAACTTTGGCTCACTCAGTGAGACACTGCTATCATTTTAGAAATTAAAATTTGATTGATGTAAATAACCACAGGCAAATATGTTAAAATGCTGTAGTTTGTTACAAATCTTTTTATCAGTATCAATTAATTAACCATGGAAATGCCTTAGTTCCACAAGTTCCTTTATAGCTAAGTTCAAGAAATGTGAAATGGAGGTTTTTGGATTTCTGTAATATTTGTGACACTTGGCAACAATGCTACATTTAGAAATTTTTAACCATTCTGGGGAAAAGTTTAAACTTTGTATCTACCCAAAGAAAACAGAAAATACAACAGAAGAATTTCTGCAGTCATTCCCCCATGGGTTTGATTGTAGAAATTAGATGACAAGCTTGTCATGTATTTTCAAGAATATTCACAGAGAAAGGTAGTTTTTAGTGCAAAAGGGACCAGTGAATGTAATCGCTACACAACACTTTTTCCTGTAAATAAAAGTAATGTCATTGTTTTATTGCCACAATATGCACTGAATGATATCAGAAGCCTGAAAATGATCCTACAAGCTAAGTTTGACAAACATCTGCGTCATTGCTGAAATACGCAAAGAAGTACTAAAAACATTTAAGTGTAAACGATGTGGCCTCCCAAAAACTAATGGCAGATATATACATTCACAATATTACAAGGTACACAAGACGCATGTAGCCAGTCTAGAGCTTCTTTATGTAATTCTTACAATTTAATTCACATCTCAAACTGAATAGATCAGATCTTCTGGCGCCCCTCATTATCATACTCTTCATCAAGTATCATGTAAGCAGTTTTTTTTTTTCATTCAGTGACAGTGATTTTGACACAGTAAAGAATTGTTTCTCCATATCCTTACCTACATTGTGTCTTTAAATTATCTTAAGTAAACATATGAACAACCACAGACAGTTATCGTAGCAGGGGGGAGGGGGGGGGGGGAAGGAGATAGATATGTTGTAGATATGTCATGCCACAAGAACTAAATTTTACAGATGAAACAACAATAAAATTGCTACAGTTGGCTATGTGAGAGATTCAGTGGAAATATTGATATCTGTTGTATACTTAACTTGTGTCTGGACTGACATCTCAAGTCAATGTTGGGAGCAATGAGATGGTCAGCTACAGAGGAGCTGGTACACATCAGGGAAAGCAATAAAGGAAACAGCCTCCACAACTCCAGAAAGCAACAAAGCTATTTTGGGACTGGCCATCTAGTTCTACAGCATGTGTCTGGAAAACCAAAGACAATGTAAGATGTAATGGGTGATTTGCAATGTGTAATGGGATTGAATCCTAGTCGGACCACTGACTTTTCCATCTGCCATTTAACCTTGTATTTATGTTTTAGTAACATGGAAATTCACCATACATAACATCTTTTTCAGAGCCCATATTAAACAGTAGCTCCCCTTTCTCCAGTTGTATAATGGGAGTATCTTAGGGACATGCAAGTCATCAAATTGGTATCCATTGGAAGATTTGCACCAGGTCAAAATGCCACACATAACATTTATTACCAGATCTATACGCATAATAAATTAAAGTCCCCTGCCAGATTTTTCTATTTTTTGTTAGGGTTAATATCAGAATTTTGATAAAATTTCGTTAATAGAGAGACTGATTTCTAAGGAAGGTTTGTTAATATAATCTATTACCACTACACTTTGCAGGTTGTCAGGATACAGGTGCGTAGTACAACATGTGCTAAGATGGGACAAGAGGCCAAGATCTCACATACCAAAACAGTCTTAATTCTACAAGAAGGATGAAATGCAGATAACTGGTTTTTGGTGAGTAACACTAAACATCAGTAACAGACAGTGTGGATTCAATGAGACACATATCAATAGTTTCAAAAGTTAGGATAGTTTTTTGTACTTTTATATGAGTTTAGTGGCAATATTGAGAATTTCATTTCTTGAGGCAATATATTGTTTTTCAATAAACTTGGTTCCTTTTTCCACATGGAAAGTGTCTCAATGGTTATAATTATTATATCATATGTAATGTCCAGTTGTCAACCTTTTGATATATTTCTTCCATACTTCCCTAAAGGCACCAACAGCTGTGCATGCCACCATGCACCAAAAGCATTAGCTTACTCAGTTTTTATATAAATTTTCTTACTTGTAATGAAAACTCAGCATTTTCATGATGTAATTATTTTAATTGCTTATTCTTTCTGAAATTCTACAGTCATTAATAGGGTACACAGTTTTCTCTAGTAAATGGTATAATCTCTCACTAAGTAACAGATAATTTTTTCCTATAAATGGCATAATCTCTCACTATCTCAGGCCATTGGAAGTATACTAACAAGTTACTGTATTTCTGAACTGTGTTTATGTGGATATATTGTATCACCTCTGTATGCTCCTGGTGTATAGCGGTAGTACAATACACTGCCTTTCAGGGGCCATGGGAAATTTATGTACCACCAAAAAGATTGTTTTAAAGGTCGGCGGGAAGTATGCTTACGACAAAGATAATTTTTCCACAAAACATAGAAAATATGCTTACAACAAAATTATTGGTTTTTATGGACTGCAGGAAGCATACTTACCACCGGTCCACTGGTTTTACTACTTTCATGTCAATATATCATATCACTTCAGGATTTGTTTGACGTCTTGTTGTAGTATGCTGTACCAGCTGAATAAAAACTACTACAATAATCAGGTTCTATTTGTCATGACATCACTACTGTCATCACTTGTGAAGTCAGGTCACAGTGCTTAGTTTTTACAGTATATGCTGTTTTACCTTGTATCAGCTCATTTCTGTACTTCATGGTAAAGTTTCTAGGGTTGTTTTCACTCTGTGATAAGTAAAATTTAATATCTGTAAGTAATATACTTTGAAAACTAGAAGCACTGGTTATATGTTTGATATTGCGTCAGTCATTGGGGGTGAGCTGAAAATTAGATTTATTTTTGAAGAATCAAGTTTACCAAGTTGACTAGTAATTTTTTAATTACTACTACTGGTTTTGACAGATCTACACTGTCATCATTGGATCTTGTAACATTATTAGTCGTACAGGCTTTTTACAACACCTAAGTTAGAAAATGATGTTGCTTCAAAATTCTAATAAAAAGTGGCAGGGAACATCAGCATGTCACAAATAAAATACCACATGATTAAAACATACGACATGTTGTGCTAATGTCCCAGCAGCTGAGATATCACCACAACATGTTTTTTTGTGACATGTTGATGTTCCCTGCCACTTTTTATTACAATTTGATGCAGCATCACTATCTGCTTCCAGTGTTGTAAAAAGCATGCACATCTAATAATGATACAAGATCTGATGATGGCAGCATAGACCTGTGGAAACCAATAATAGTAATATAATGAATGACTAGCAATCTTGGCAAACTTGATTCTTTGAGAATAATAGAAGTGGAGGAGCTAATACTTTCACTGTCTAAGGGTCCTGAAGATTCTGAAACAGAAACTGATGAAGGAACGGGTGACTAATTGATTTCAGACATTGTGCAGGACCTGGATCCAAGTTAATTTCCACAACATGATAACAGTTGTAGTGCAAACAGGACTTGTGCTGTGAATATTAATATTTCTGGTGATGGAACCATAAGTGAAGGAGGACTGTCACCAGAAGAGGAATGGTTAAATGATTCTGCTGTTTTTGACTCACTTCACGTTCATACATAAGAGAAACCCATTTTCAGTAGCTCATTGACAAAACACAGTATAAGAGAAAGACTTTATTTTCCACTGAGATGTTAGAGTGTCTGGTTCTATAGATGAATCTGTATGAAACCAGTTGAAACAAAGCTAACCATCCTGTCACACCATGAGGTGACAATCAACGAAAAAAACTTGATAGGTACTGTTGTGTTATCAACAGTAGTGCACTACTATAGTTTAGAACCTACTCTAGATCAGCCTTGTCAAAGCTAAAGACATGTGAATTCCAATCATGATAATCTTCATAAGGTCAGACCTCATACAACACTTCCCAACAACACGTTCCCAGTAAGGTATCTGCTGTGGATGAAAGCATGATACCTTTTAAGTCATGGACATCACTATAGTAATATATGTCTTTGAAACTAGCCAAACAAGGGAGGAAGGTGTAATGTTCAGCAAACTCAAAGGCAGGCTTTGTTATAATTGACAGATGGTTCTCATCTTGCACAAAGAAATGTAGTCCAGTAACTATTATAACCAAGAAGAACACCATAGCAAATTATGGCAAAGGTGGGTGGTCAAGAGAAGCAAATACCTATGCAGCTCCTGCAGAGTCCTCCTGATACTGAAACTTGCTGCCACTAATTTCAAGGAAAAAACTGTGTATTTATTTGAACATTTGTTTGGGAAAGAAATATTACTTTCTTATGGCCACTAAACTATTGACATTGAATACCGATCTCTTGAAAACATAAAATGTGAAGTAAAATGAAAACACATAATACTGGTGTGAATCTTCAGGTTTTGGCGGCGCAAAGACTGTTCCATTAAGTTTCAGGCGTGCAGCTACAAGAAATCTCCTTCTTCTTCTAATATTTCGGCTGTATAACGTTCAGCCATCTTCAGAGTGAGCCGCAAGACTGCCGCTCCAGTGTTTTTTTCTTTTCTTTATTGTTATTTTTAAACCTGTTTACAGGCAGGCCTGCAGCAGCATACTACGCTGCTCTTTGGCCACAGAGAAACACAAAAGATACAAATGGAGACAATTAGAGAAAAAAATATGGTGGACATATAAACAGAGACAAACACTTTTTAAAATACATGGAGCTGTTCACGGGCGTAGAGTCCAAGATAAAATTTGTTCAGACACTTGGACACATACATAGACGAAAATTGTCACACGTGAACATAGGCGCACAAAACAAATAACAGTGAACCACTTAAGCACAAAACGATGGCACACACAGAAACACGAGGTGTTGATCTCCGGCGCGCGAATGTTCACTAACCGTGTACGAGTCTGGGGACCTGCCAAGAGAGGAGGAGGGGGGGGGGGGAGGTGGGAGAGGGAGAGGAGAGAGCAGATGCCAAGGGCTGGGGCGATAGGGGGAAGGGAGGAAGCGGGAGGGGAAGCCTGGGGGAAGAGGGGTGGAGGAAGGGGACAGGGAAAAAGGAAAGAGAAGGAAGGGCAGGTGCCTAAAGGAAAGGACACAGGAAGTGGGGGCAGGGAGGATCAAAGTTGATAGGAGGGGTAGATGGAGGGGAGGAGGACATCATCAGGGAGGGGGAGCTGGCAGAAGCCACCTTGGGAGAGGGTAAGGAGGGTGGAGAGATGGAGACCGGATGGGACGCGGGAATACAGGCGCGGCAGCGGGCGGGGGTGGGAGAGGATAGGTGAGACAAGCAGGTGAGGAGGATTGAGTTTGCGGGAGGTGTACAGGATCCGTATCCTTTCAAGGAAAAGGAGGAGGTGGGGGAACGGAATGAGATCGTACAGGATCCGCATGGGGGAGGGGAGACGGATGCGATAGGTGAGGCGGAGAGCATGGCGTTCAAGGATTTGAAGGGATTTATAAAATGTAGGGGGGGGGGGGCAGAGATCCAGGCCGGATGGGCGTAACAAAGGATAGGGCGGATGAGGGATTTATAGGTGTGGTGGATGGTGGAGGGCCCCAGACCCAATGTACGGCTGGAAAGGAGCTTGAGGAGATGGAGTTGGGAGCATGCCTTGGCTTGGATTGTCCTGAGATGGGGGGTCCAGGAGAGGCTACAGTCAAGGGTGACGCCAAGGTAGCTGAGGGTGGGGGTGAGGGCGATAGGACGGCCATAGATGGTGAGATAGAAATCAAGGAGGCAGAAGGAAGGGGTGGTTTTGCCTACAATGATCGCCTGGGTTTTGCACCAAGCGGTGAACTGGTCAAGATGGGATTGGAGAAGGTGTTGGGAGTGCTGCAGGGTGGACGCAAGGGAAAGGAAGGCGGTGTCATTGGCAAATTGGAGAAGGTGGATGGGGGTGATGGCAGCGGCATGTCCGCCGTATACAAAAGGTATAGAAGGGGGGAGAGGACAGAGCCGTGGGGCACACCGGTGGAGGGAAAAAGGTGTAGGAATCCATGTTATGGATGGTGACGTAGGAAGGATGGTGGGAGAGAGAGGAGCCAATCAGACAGACGTAGTTAATGGGAATGGCAAAGGTTTTTGAGCTTGAAGAGGAGACCGGAATGCCATATGTGGTCATAAGCACGTTCGAGGTCCAGGGAGAGGAAGATTGCGGAGCTATGGGAATTAAGCTGTTCGGAAAGGTGATGAGTGAGGTGAAGGAGTAGGTCGTCGGAAGAGAAGGACGGCCGAAAGCCACACTGGGTAACGGGAAGGAGGCGGTGCTGGCGGAGATGCTGGTGGGTGCGGCGGGTGAGGATAGATTCCAGGACCTTGGTGAATACTGAGGTAAGGCTGATGGGACGGTAGGAGGAGACGGCAGAAGGCGGTTTGCCAGGTTTAAGGAACATCAGGATACGGGAGGTTTTCCACAGGTCGGGGTAGTAACCGGTGGACAGGACTACATTGTAGAGCCTGGCCAGGGTGGAGAGGAAAGAGACAGGAGCTTCACGAAGGTGACGGTAGGTGACACGATTGTGACCAGGAGTGGTGTTGCGTTTTGTACGGAGTGTAGCGATGAGATCCTGTGTAGTGATAGGGGCATTGAGTTCTGTGTGTGCAATGTTGTCCAAGTACTGGAAACCAGGTGTGAGGGGTGGGACAGAGGTGTCAGTTCGATCACGGACATCTGGGAAGAGGGAGTAACCGAACTGGGGATCATCGGGGATGGAAAATACATCGAAGAGGTAGGAGGCAAAGTGATTGGCCTTACTAAGAGTGTCAGGGAAGGGGTGATCATCATGGAGAAGAGGATAGTAGGGGGAGGGTTTAGTTCCAGTAAGGCGACAGAAGGCTGACCAGAACTTGGATGAGTTGATAGGTAGGGTAGCATTTAAACGGGTGCATGTCTGTCGCCAGTCCCGGCGTTTCTTAGCTGCGAGCAAATTACGAATGTGTTGCTGTAGTTGCCGGTGGCGTCGTAGTGTGTGTGGAGAAAGGCATGGTAGAGACGACGGGATTCACGGAGGAGGAGGATGTCTGTGGGGGTAGGGTAGGACAGTGGGGATGGATGGCGACAGTAGGGACGTGGGCCTCAACAGCCTCAGACAAGGTCTGCTGGAGAAAGGAGGCGGCATGGGTTACATCGTCAGGGTGGTGGTAGATGAAGGGGTGGCTATCGACCTGGGTGGAGAGGGTATCCCGGTAGGCATTCCAGTTGGCACGGGAATAGTCATGGATGTACTTTGGCGGAGGGTCAGTACGAGGGTCGAGGTGGGGGCGACGATGGTCTGAAATGGTGAGGACAGGGAGATGGTCACTACCAATAGGCTCCAGGACATCCACCGTTATGCGGCCGAGGAGGTTAGGGGAGGAAAGGATGACATCGGGAGTGGAATTGGATTTGGGATGGGTGTGCTGGGGGATGGGGATGAGGTCGCCTTGAAGGGAGGAGAGGAACCGATGCCACCGCCGTAACTGGGCGGCGGAATGACTATGGATGTTGAGGTCGGCGGCGATCACGTAGGAGGAGAAGGTACAGTCAATGTGGGAGAGGAAGTCAACGGGAATAGGGGCGTTAGGGCAGACATAGATGGTGGCCAGATGACAGTAAGGCCGGGGAAGAAGAGACTAAGGATCAGGTGTTTGGTGGGGTCAGGAAGGAGAGGTTGGAGCGGAACGGGGATCTGGCGGTGGTGACCAATGGCAACTCCGCCACACGCAACCGGGAGGGGATTATCGGAGCAGTGAAGGAGGTAGGGCAAAGTGTGGACGGTGTGGTGTGGTTGGAGGAAGGTTTCATTGAGGAGGAAGGCATCCATGAGGTGGGTGGCAAGGGTGTGCAGGGAGAGGTTTTTGTTGGCGGGAAGGGAGCAGATGTTGTTGAAAAGGATACGGTGCTGTCGCACCATGACAGGGATTTAGACGAGGGTGTCAAGACGGGAGAAGGTGAAATGGGCCTGGTTGTTGGAGTAGGTGGCGTACATTTTTAGGTGGAAAACGGAACGGGCGGCGAGGGATATCTGTTGGAGGGTGTGGGGGCGCTGAAAAGGATGAACGTTCTGAAGGGCGATGGTGAGGAATCTGATGATGTCCTCAGCGGTAGAGGGAGGGCGAAGGGAATTGCCGGGAGGGGTGGGGGCGTCCAGAAGGTGGACAGGAACGGTGAGTTCAGGAGTGGTAGGAGGGGGTCGGGCCTTACATTTCTGGGAGGAAGTAGGGTGAGGTAGGTTACAGGTATTACAGGAGGGGGGGGGGGGGACTGGAGATTGGGTCACTGCCGTAAGAAGTGGGCTTGTCTACAGTGCGGGCAGGTGGGGGCCTCACGGCACTCAGATGTCGTGTGTGCATTATACCGCAAGCACCTCTGGCAGCGGAGGGATTGGGGAGGGGAACAGGAAGGGTCAACTGAGTAGCGTTGGTGAAAAAGAAGGGCACGCTCCTTCAGGAGACGGTCTATGGAGGGGGCGTGTTCGGAAAAGACCTGCATAAGGCGGGTAGGGCCGGCTGAGTTGCGGATGTGGTGAACCGCACGCACCTCCAGATGGGGCTGCGCCTTGAGCTCCGCCGTGATCGCCGGACTAAGCTGAGTGATCACGGCAGTGAGGGTCGGCGGGCGACGCGGGGGTTGGGGTTGGCAGGAGGGAGGCGGGGAAGGAGCAGGGGTGAGGGAGGCATTAGGGCCAAAGCGGGTGACAGGGATGCAGGAGAGGAGATCTGTGTGGAGGGTAGGGCTGGGGGAGGAGATGAGCATCGAATCACGGTGCGGAGTGAGGAGGGAGATGGGGGCACCAGGAAAATTCTGGCGAAGGAAGAGGGTGAGGTTCCGGGCCTCAAGAAGGGAGGGATCAGTACGGGAGAGGAGGTAGTGGTAGGAGGAGGGGGTGGAGGAGGAGGAGGAGGAGGAGGAGGGGGCAGGGACAGGTGGGGAGACATCCATGTCATCATGGGCTGGGGAAGGGGGATGAGGCGCAGCCTTTTTGGGAGTAGAAGAGGCAGGGGTGCCACAGGGGTGCTTGATGGCGGCGGAGGAGGTGTGGGGGATGGGAGCGACTGGCATGTGGTGGGGAGTGGCAGGTCCCGGTGCTGGGGTCGGCGCCGGAGATGGTGAGGGCGATGGCAAAGGCGACGGTGAAGACGATGATGATGAAGGCGAAGGGGAGAGTTGAGCGTGGGCCATAGCCCTCCGGGTGACCAGCCTAGTGGGGGCCGCAGTAACGGAAGGAGCAGAGGGAGGGAGTGGAGGGAAGGGATCAGAGGAGGCGCGGGAGGGTGGAGCCGAGGATGGGGCGACAAATAGTGAGGGAGATGGGAGAGTGAGAAGTGGGGGGATGGACTGAGGGGGAGTGATGCGGCACACCACGTGGGATGGACAAGGCGACGAGAAACACAGAGTAAAAGGGACGGAGAAACTATGAAGGAGACAGGGGCCGAAGCCCCACTCTGCTGCTGCTGACGAGGTAGGCGACCTGGCTGGCCGGCCGGTGGGGACGCTGCTGCTGCTGCTGCTGCTGCTGGACGCTGAACGCTGCTGGCTGCTGAATGCTGCTGGCTGCTGGACGCTGCTAGCTGCTGGACGCTGCTGGCAGCTGGACGCTGCTGGACGCTGGCTGGGACCGCTTCTGGACGCTGGCTGAGACCGCTGCTGGACGCTGGCTGGGACCGCTGCTGGAAGCTGGCTGCTGGCAGGAACCGCTGCTGGCTGCTGGACGCTGGCTGGGACCGCTGCTGGAAGCTGGCTGCAGGCTGCTGGCCGCGACCGCTGCAGGGTGACTGGCACCTGCAATATACCTAACACTTCGATTAGAACCGAAAGGCCAATCGAAGGGCGGTAGCCTTCCGGATTGCCGCCGGAGATGGCCGCTCCACTGCTCGCTTCGTCCCTTTATACTGTTTTACCGCGCGACTGCGCATGCGGCCACAGATGCAAATGCGCCAGAGACGTTGGTCGGCGGCGGAGACGTGCATAATGCGCGAGTTGTATCTATGACTCCGCAGTTGATCTTTGTTGGCATATCGATATATCATTGTGAGCTGCACTGTGACGACGTCTTTGCGAGTTTATTACAGCAAGTGCCGGATTCCAGGATTTATCAAGATTGAAACCACCATCTCTATTAATTAAGTTCGTCGTCAAGCGAATTTCAATTGCCCCCTTTACTGTCGACTCCCAAAAGGACGATGTAGTTGCCAAAATTTCAACGTTGTAATACAACATACTGTGACCATTATCAATACAGTGCTCTTCCACTGCCGACTTGTTAGGTTGTAAAAGTCGTGTGTACCTCTGGTGTTCTGTACATCTTTCTTGGACAGTACGAGTTGTTTGTCCGATGTAAGAAAGGCCACATTCACATGGAATTTTGTAAACTCCAGATTTTCGGAGCAGCAAATCATCTTTGACGGAGCCCACGAGTGCAGCTGCCTTAGGTGGAGGACGAAAAATCACTTTTACTTTGTGTCTGCCGAGAATGCGTCCTATTTTTGATGAGAGGCTACCCACATATGGCAGGAAGGCCATCGATTTAAAGGTTTCCTCATCTTCTTCTGCTTTCTTTGTGGCCTCTTTCGGTTTCATTTTCAGTGCCATCTGTATTTGTTGTGGAGAGTACCCATTGTCTTCAAACACTCTTTGTAAGTGGGAAAGTTCATCCTGCAGATTGCTTTTGTCAGAAACAATATGCACTCTGTGAGTCAAAGTTCGGAGAACACTCATTGTCTGGGCAGGATGGTGGCAGCTATTTGCACGTAAATACAGATCGGTGTGTGTCGGCTTCCTATACACTTCATGTCCCAAAGTGCCATCCTCTCTGTGCCGAACCAAAACATCCAAGAATGGAAGGCATCCCTCCTTTTCAATTTCCATTGTGAACTTTATTTGATCGTGGAGGGAGTTCAGATGTCTTAAGAAGTCTTGCAAGTTGTCTTCACCATGGGGCCAAACTACAAAGCTATCATCAACATATCTCCAGAATACCGTGGGTTCCAAGTCAGCAGATTCAAGCGCTTTCTCCTCGAAGTCCTCCATAAATAAATTGGCCACCAGAGGGGATATTGGACTACCCATGGCGACTCCGTCTGTCTGTTCAAAAAATTCGTTGTTAAACAAGAAATGTGTGTAGGTCAGAACATGTTTATATAAAGCTGAAATCTCTTTGTCAAAACTTCTTTCAATAAGTTGTAGAGATTCTGGAAGGGTAACCTTTGTAAATAAAGCCACCACATCAAAACTAGCTAATATATCAGACGGGTTCATTTTCAATGATTTCAGTTTACTAATGAAGTCAGCCGAGTTTCTTATGTGGTGAGTACATTTTCCCACAAGAGGCCTCAACAATGATGCCAGATGTTTGGCAACGTCATAGGTCGGAGAGCCTATGTTACTCACTATGGTGCATAGAGGAACATCTTTCTTGTGGACCTTTGGTAGACCACAAAGTCTAGGAGGCACCGGACCACTTGGTTTCAATCTCCAAACAACTTCTGGTGGAAAGGGAAAATCATTCAGAAGCGAAACAGTTTTCTTCGCCACTCGATTAGTGGGATCCCTGCTGATCTTCCGGTACATGCTGTCACTCAATAAATTGTACATTTTATCATGGTATTCATCCCGAGACAATAAAACAGTAGCATTATCTTTATATGCTGGGAGTACCACCGTCTGAGTATCCAGGCGAAGCTTGCGTAGAGCAGCCCTCTCTGCCACAGATATATTGCTCCTTTGTGGGCGAGCCTTCATAATTGCACGGCATGTTTCACATCTTATTTCCTCTGCTGAATCAGAGGGAAGTGGTCGAACAGCTTCTTCAATGGCGCTGATAAACGAAGGCAATGGCAGAACCTGTGGCGTGGGTGCAAAATTCAGTCCCTTACTCAAAACCATCATCGTAGCATCATCCAAATCTCTACCTGTCATATTAATAACAGGGCGTCGAATAACAGTTTCTCGCTGCGATGTCGTCTTCAGTCGACTAAATTTTGCAGTCTGTAGGGATGTGGCCACATCCCGAATCCAGTCTGATTTGGCCCAAGTTGTACCATCAATCCAATTCCAAGAATCGTAGGGTATCTCCACAGGCATCTTCAGGTGCAGGCGATACAGTTCTTCAGAAACCAGGTCTAATTTTCTGCGGGTAAAGTGGATCCTCTCCTTAACAATAGCAGAGCCAGCTTTTGTTAAAATCTTATTCATAGACGTCGTTTTTATAAAATGTACTAATCTGGCAAACTTCGGAATTATGCCCTGGTCACGGTACCTTAGTAAAAAACTTAAAGAGCTCAGTAATCTCGCTCTCGAATGCCGAAGCTTATCCAATCATCTCCCCCCTGCAGAGGTACTTGATGTGAATCTTCAGGTTTTGGCGGCGCAAAGACTGTTCCATTAAGTTTCGGGTGTGCAGCCGCAAGAAATCTCCTTCTTCCTCTAATATTTCGGCTGTATAACGTTCAGCCATCTTCAGAGTGACCCGAAAGACTGCCGCGGCAGTATTTTATCTTCACTGCAGATATTGCCTTTATCAACCCCATGATATCAGGTGGAGCACCTACATCAGTTACCTGATACTTTCATCATCATGACTTACTTCCAAGAGCACACACAAAGCCTAGAATGACTGTCAATCCATAGTACCCTCAAAAAACCTCTCTACTGAACCTTCATCCCACTTCACTCTCAAAGGTGCTACATTTTAGATGTGCTCAAAGAACCATAAGCCCACTCATCCAGAATATCACATTGCAACTTCACCATTGAAACAATCTCTGCCTTTGTGACCAACATGTTCAAATGATTGCCTGCAACCTACTACCAAAGACATAAACCATAATCTCTAACATTTCTCCTCAACAGTTTCTACATGACAGCATATCATCACACAGAATCTCTTCCAACACACAGCTGACTCAGAAGCATCAACTTTATATTTAGTAGCAATGACTAATTCCTCATCATTAGTTGCTTATGCTTTAAATTTATTATATACAAACAAAAAAGCCGCAGCATGGCCATCATCACTCAAACAGCGTGATTTTATGGACAGGGAAGGGTGCTATTTGAGTGAACAGGGTCATGCTATCCACTTTCTTATTTGTACATGATAACTTTAATATTTATGGGACATCATGAGAAATCATTCCTAGGAACCTAGAATCCCAAAGCCAACAGTTATTATTATTATTAATATTATCATGATTATTACTATTATAAGGCGTGGTCAAAATGTTGATGTTAAAAGACTGTACAGTCCACAACTGGTATACTTACGAGGCAAAATAGCTGTGAGCATTGAGGCAACCATCCCAATAATGCACCACGTTGCATATATCTTTAGACAGCCAATGAAAGAATACCAGCACATTTGTTCCACTTGAATCGCCATAGTTCATGTTTCCACATTTACTGCATGCACCTCAAAGAGTCACTAGTGCCACACTGATCCCTCATCTAGATGTCAGTGCTTATATACCCACATCACAGTAGTACTATGTTGCTTATAAACTGCAGAGACACACCACCATCATCCCGCTTCCCAGAAACTGCAGAAGTGATTACTGACGTGGTGAGAATTTTTTAAAAATACTTATTTTAAGTAAAGTTATGTAGAAGAGAAACGACTAGTGTATGTGATATCACGTTTTCTTTCTACATTTGTACATATGTGCTCCGCAAGGTACGACAAAGTAAGTGAGACACTGATACTAAAGTACCCCATCACCCCCTCCCCGTCGGTTCCATTCACGGAGATTACGCGAAAAAAAAAGACCAAAACGAATTGCAAAATGATTTAGATAAAATAAATGTATGGTGCAGAAATTAGCAATTGACCCTGAATAAAGAAAAGTAAGTTATTCACATGAGTGCTAAAAGAAATCCACTAAATTTCGATTACGCGATAAGTCACACAAATCTGAAGGCTGTAAATTCAACTAAATACGTAGGAATTACAACTACAAATACCCTAAATATGAACGATCACATTGGCAATGTTACGGGTAGAGCCAACCAAAGACTGTAATTCATTGGCAGATCACTTAGAAGATGCAACGGGTCTACTAAAGAGACTGTACTATTCTGGAGTATTGTGTTGAGTGGTGTGGGATCCGCATCAGATGGGACTGACGGATGACATCGAAAAAGTGCAAAGAAGGGCGGTCCGTTTTGTATTATCGCGAAGTAGGGGACATAGTGCCACAGACACGATACGTGAATTGGTGTGGCAATCATTGAAGCAAAGGCGTTTGTCGTTGCGACGGGATCTTCTCATGGAATTTCAATCACCAGCTTTCTTCTCCGATTGCGAAAACATTCTGTTGGCAACCACCTACAAAGAGAGAAATTATCATCACGATAAAGTAAGAGAAATAAGGGCTTGCAAGAAAAATTTAAGTGCTCGTTTTTCCCGCACGCCGTTCGAGGGTGGAACGGTAGAAAGACAGCTTGAAGGTGCTTCATTGAACCTTCTGCCAGACACTTCATTGTGAATAGCGGAGTAATCACGTAGCTGTAGATGCCACAAACATATAAATATTCGTAACAAGTCTCCCAGTGCTTGGCATTATAGTGCTCTCAGTGTTCCTCCTGGGTGCCCATGGTCATTGTGTGCGCCAGCTGCTTTTCTCTTTTGGCACTGATGATATGTTTCACGAAGTACTTCTGAGTATCATCAAGCTGAAATGTAAAGAATTTATTCATTGTCACTTCAGCCTCGCGACTATGAAGCAGTCGCGACCATGGAGCAGACAGAACAGTGTGAAACCTGTGGTGTCTTGCTACACTGTGTTGTATGTGACTGTCATGCTGGGCAGTATCATATTCCCATCTCTCTGTTCAACATCATCATACATCAACAGTATAATTGCCAACATCTTAGTAAAGCATTCTCTTAGGCAGTTATCATTACACTGTGTGTGATTTTTCAACATGAATTTGTCTTCTAGTTCCAACTGGGAAACTTTTCCGTGATCACAGACCACCATACTAGGTGCTCTGTGCTTCAGAATGACGATTTTTGCAACAAACTCCACAGTTTCTGGAGCTCCAGCAGTCAGCACAGTTTTGGTTACAGAACAGTGGATGAAGTAGCCAGTGCAGACTATTATCTATCGATTACAGTTTGTTGACTGTGCAAATCTCCTGAAGAGGTCGATGCCAATCAAGTGAAATGGCAGCATCACTGCAGATGGGAGTGATACCACATGCTTTGGAGGTAATTGTGGCATGTGCTTCTATGGTTAGCATTCCTTACTGTAGTGTTCTTGTACTGAGGAGTGATAGAAGACACTTTGAAAAGAACGTTATTAATGAAACAAAACTCAAGTATAACATCCTTACATGAATATCCACACAATCGCATACAACAGAAATATCTCTCATGTGACATTATCTGTGATGTGTCTACACAACAAATCCTACAGTCATGACAGGTGGCAGCATGAGGATCTGGGACATTACTAGATCAGCACTGCTGGTATGTGACAGCTGCCATGCTGATAGTGCAGACATGGATGAACTGAGCTGAGTCTGCTAACGTGGAGGGCTGACACAAAACCGCAGGTACTCCCATCGGGTTGGGGACTGAACTAGTGATGTGGCTGGACAGAACTACTGTTACTGCTGACTTGTGGTACAGGGTGTAACTCAGTTTGCAGGATCCAGGGGTGACCTAAATAGTCAGAAATGGATGGATATTAACATGCCACTGTCAGGGCACATGACACAGAGTAGAAAAACAGTGTCCTGCCAACAGCATTCCCTGCTGTGACTGGCATACTACCAGTCAGTGAGGTTCAAGCCCCCAGGGGCCATGAATACAATGAGTAATGCTGTGGTAAATAGTCCAGGCCATACAAGGAAATTATTGATTTCGATGAGAGTCTTTTACACACATACTCCTGGCTGGGCGGCTGTCCATGTGGTGTGCCTGTTGTGGGGAGGAACTGGCTACTAGATGGCTCACTTGGTGTCTAATGGATTGGTAGGGGTACCCATGTCAGGTTTGGTCTAGAGTATTCATGAATCCTAGAGCCCAGATGTTGAACACTTCAGGATCACAGGTTGCAAATGATGTGGGATGACAAGCAACCATTATGAACCCACTGGATCATATTCCCTCTTACAAAATGTTCTATTTATGAACTAGAATTCTTGATTCGTTGGTTTCTCTTTCTTCAAGGCTTCTACGATTTTCAGCCATATTGGATCTTCCCTTCATTCAGTAGCAATACCATTTAATGCTGTGATGACTGAGATTTCATCCATGGTGCTGCGTTTCACCAAAGGACACCTTAAAAGGCACTCAAAATTCTTTTGTTTAAATCCATTTTTGCATACCATTGTGATGTTGTGTTCCTTCAGCCTCAGTGTCCATCTTGCCAGTTGACCTGACAGATACTTCAGGCAAGTCATCCAGCCTGGTAAACGATGATCTGTCACAACAGTGAATGGCTTGCCAAATCAATATAGGCAGAACTTCTTGAAGGTCCAAACAACTACAAGGCACTCCAACATTATTGTTAGCTCATCTCGAACTTGGCGAGTGCTTTGTAGGCAAATGCTACCATATTTTCAGCACCTCCCTGAATTTGCATTAGAGCTGCCTCCATCCCAAAACCACTAGCCCCAGTGTGGTGTTCTGCCTCAGCATTCTCGTCAAACAATGCTGGAACTGGAGAAGATGTTAGCCCCTCCTTAAGAAATAAGGAAAGATTTTTCTTGTGCCTTGTCCCAGGTGAGTTTGGTATTTTCCAGCATAAGTTCTTGCAAGATATTTGTCTTGGTACAGAAGCCCTTTTATGAATCACCACTAGCACAAGCAAATTCTGAGAAAACTTCTCCCATCCCAAATGTGCCAAGGAGTCAGAAAATCTGTGGATGCTCTTATTGTCTCTTGACTGGGGGGGGGGGGGGGCGGGGTTATCCACAACCATTCACTAAGTGCACCAAGATTTTTTTTTATTTCATGGGCGGCAATGAAACACTTTTCTCAGATTTTGCAGTGACCTGCTGAACACACTTCAGTATGGTTATCTGTAGGCTTAATTGTTATTGAGATGTCTTCAAAAACATGGTAATGTTATCCACATACCAAATACACTTTGTCTGTTTAAGCTTTCGAAGCAGGTTGTCATCATGTGTTAAAAGGTTGTTGGAGTGTTACATAGTTCAATAGGCATAAATTGGAACTCATAGAGACTGTCAGAAGTTATGAAGACCTCTCTGCATGTCCATAGTTGGGAAATACTTCACTCCTTTCAAGCAATCTATGGCATTTTCAGTTGGTGGCAATGGATAGCTATCTTTCTTCATGATTCTGTTCAGTCATCTACAATCAAGGCAGAAATATCATGTGCTCTCCTTCTTCTTCACAAGGACAACATGGGAGGACAAAGGACACTCGCAAGGTTTAATGATGTCTTGCAGCAACTTGTCCAATTTGTCTCAGATTATCCACTGTTCAGCAGTTCTATACGAGTGATGGCTAATTGGTGAACTTCTGGACAGTGAAAGAGAAAATATTGTAATAATAATTAATTTCTATGACATTAGCATAACTTTGACATAAAAGTTTTCTATACCTACATAGCTAGAAACCTCAGAATAGTATTATACACAACACCAATACTCAAAAATACCAAAGAATATTAATATTTTTCACGAAAATGCCTTAATTGGTCCCAATTATCTCTCATTTTCGATAAAGGGAGTAACACATAGTTGCTATGATTATGCTTTATGTTCCTTTCAACAAATGTGGTGCCCAATCTTTCTGTCAATCAACAATCCCCCATTTCTTAAATTATATTTAGTACTTCATATTAGCTATTTCATACCAAGACAAAGTTTTTAAGTGAAATTCAGATACTACCAATATGTCAGACCCATTCATAAACTCTGTTAACAGCAGTAATATAGTTACAGACCAATGTTGAACATTTATGTGTTACAGAAATTCAACATAGTCATTCATCAGAATCTCATATAACATACAATCATAAACAAAAGGACAAAAAATTACAGAATAGAGCACAAACAATTCTGCAGTTCATAAAAACCTCTAAATAATGATCATAACCACCATAGTTATTGATCATCATTATACTGCACAATACTTTATGAACTTCATCTCTACTCAAACCTCACAAACATAGCAGAATCTCCATAAACTTTACTTAAATATACCTCACATGGAAAAAACTGCTCTGGATATAATCCTTACATTTCATTCATAATAATACAACTAGTGTTTGAATCCAGAAATATATTTTGCATCACAACTGCTCTTTTATGTATCTTACTGTAAGCTTTGGTTTACTTTGATCTGAAAAATATACTTCTCCATTACACCTTCCTCTCACAACAACAGCACAATGGTAACAAATTTGACATGTCTTTGAAAAATCTTATATTTTCATTCCTCTTAAACATTTTTCTTTTACCTAAATACTGGATGTTTTTGCATTGCTGACATCAGCTAACTTTAATCAAAATGAACCACAAACTAATTTCTGTCTTGGTTCCCCTTATGGAGATACCCAAACCATTATTCCTTTCATTACCATTTGCCTTCAACACATAACAAACAGCATTAACATGACATCACATAGCTTAGTTTGCATAATGTAGATCAACAATAAATTATGTTTAGAAAGAAGCATAAAAATTTTCTTATTTTCAATATATCACATAAACACCATAAAGCTTAGACACAGCAATTTTTATAACAATATGTAAATTATGTTGTTTTTCCCTTTAAAGGTTCTTCTACCATAAATAGAAGTAAATCTTCTATTTCCTTTCACTTTCTCAATCATATTTTCACTTCAGTATATGCAATGTTTGCTGTGGGATTATTTGACCTCAAACTAGATCATGATTATTAGATTAATAAAAAGAAGAAGATACATTGAGAGTGAGAGGCAGTTGCTAAAATATAAAAAGATACGCAGTACAGAAATTCGAAAATTTTGAAAAGTACTGTAAGAGCTTGTGGCCCTGGATTAGCGAAGCCCATATCACATTCAGCACATGTGAACACTACTGTTATGGTTGATCTATAATATTTCAGTTTCCTCTGATAGCTATTTTTAACATCTGTTGTCTATAACACCATCCCAAGTTTTCTTCCATGATTACTGTTTGTGATTCTGCATTATAACATACTACCAGTAATTCTGCAACACATGTTTCTCCACATTTCAATTCACAAAATAGTTTGCACACTCCTAGCATCACAGTTCACACAGGTCCAAGTTTGTTATTGTTGGTGGTCGACAACATAAAGTTACAGCTGTTGCTTTCCACGTGCGTTTTTTCAATGAAAGTTTCTGTCTTTAGTTCTACTTGACTTGTAGTAACATTTCTTTGAAATTATCTGTAAATATATTCTGAAGTTACACTATTTTATACCACAGGTAAGTTCATATGGCTAAGATAAATCCACCCATATTCCCTGTACCACAAAAATTTTAGGTCCATTTCAATTAAAGGGTCTTCATTAAGAACAGGTCTGACTTTAGAAGTGATTTTTTTTTCTACTATATCATCCAACGGATTCCACGAGCAACTAGGCATGCTGGTCCCCAGCATGAATCCACCCTGTGGATTAGTGTCAAGGTCTGGTGGTTTTCCATCTACATGGGCGAATGAAGGCTGGTTCCCCTTATTCCAACTCAATTACACTATGTCAGCAATTGCTGCGGAAATGCTGTCTCTACATATGCGTACACCATAATTAATATACCACGCCAACATTTGGAGTTACACTCATCTGGTATGAGACATTCCTGGGGGGATGGGGGGGGGGGGGGGGGGTGGGGAGTTGTCCACTGGTGGTTGAACTGCACAATAGCCCTGGGTTCAGTGTGGGGCAGTGATGCAGTGGGTGGACTGCTGTGACCTGTCGTAGGATTGTGAAACACTGAGGGCTATGGTGGGACGAAGCCTCTCCATTGTTTCTATGTCCCTGGTTTAATACACAATTCATAAGCCAAAGAAAGTTTTCTTTCTATGAATTTGTTGCTAACCTGTTCATTATGAGCCTTATTGTGGATTCAGTTCCTTCCATTCTAAATTCTACTTTTCCCAATTTTGAAACTAAATGTTTCCTGCTCATCTTCTTTGGAGATTATATGTTTCCCAACATTGAGTCCGATTCTCTCAGTTGTCCCAACATGGATTTCTACAATTTGTTCATGTCTGTTTTTTCATTTAAATGTACTTCAGTTGAACTGTCAAAACTATCAGAATCAGAATATATCTTGGCTTGCATCTGCAGCCCCCACCTATAGCTTCACATCCTCCACCTTTTCCACTCATTTTCATGAGATTATAAAGTACTTCCTGAATATAAAGTGACTCCCGAATATTTAGTTTGTTTCTACCATAATCTCCTGTAAAGACTGTCAGATATTTTCTCATTGTCCATGTATCCATGAAGTTCCTTTGGAGCTCCTAAATCCACATGAGAGTTCCTTCAGCGTCCAGATTCCATGTTCTTTGCAGCATATTGTACAACATTCTGAAATTTCTTGGAAGCTAATCAAGGGTTTTGAGGGTGGTGTGTCATATATATGACACACCACCCTCAAACCCTTGATTAGCTTCCAAGATTCAGTTGTTGTACATATTGCACAAAAACTGTATATGAAAGTTCAGTTAACTTTCAGGTAACTATAGTGCCCAACTACAAAGTAATATTGTGCAATATCATGTATGATGTTTGAGTAATGAAATGACACAGCTTGGAGTCAATAGTTCTCATGATGAAAGTCACTGTTTATGTCTCCTACCACATTAGTTCACACTTGCTTTCACAAACTTCATAATACAACATAAAAACATAAGAATTTAGTTCTTATTATTGAACATCTCCATTAAACATTTCTAAAGGGCTCTTCTGGATGTCGATTTATGTCACGTTATGAACAGTATATATGAGCCCGAAAACAGTCAGAATGAGTCTGACTCAATTGGTGCCATGCAAATGTAACATAAGACACATACTTTGTTCAACAATATTCCAGAATAATCCATACGTCAAAATAACAGTAAGATAATTTCCGTTTTTTTAAATCATATGACAAATTCATAGTATAGGATGTCTCTTGAAGATATGTAAATCTGTGAACATTTTTAGACATAATACCTGTTAAAGGAGGTTACAAAAATTGCAAACATAAAAACAGAAACTTTCTGTTATGTTGCAATATCAATTGCATGTCAATAGTAAAATAAATAAAAACAGAAATAGAAACATATATTTTATCTGCATTTAAAAATGAAAGGTATAAAAAGTAAAAATAATGTAAATTTTGTTGCCAGAATATTTGCTGTCAGTTACTTATTAAGTAATTTTCATAGTGTAAGGTTAAAGTATGAGAATATATAAAACAAAACAGTAAATTATATTTGTGGAAAAATTGTACCCAACAACTGAAATACTTTATGAATATTCACAGCTATGGAACATACAATTTATTTATGAAAACCAATTTAAATCTGACCAGAATTCAGGTGATATCATATAGTTCGTTAACTGAGTGAAAGTTCTGTCAGATACTGGTTCATTATTGCAATACTCCCTCACCTCCCCCCCCCCCCCCCCTCCCCATGCCACCACTACAATACACTCACACCACACAAACACATACATATACAAAGCTGAACACAGAATTTGGATCAGAGTGTGCTTCTTTAGGTTGAAAACTCCCTGTCTTAATAAAAGTTTTCATTAATGTTGAATGTCCTGCAAGTCTTTGAGAATGATGTGTCCTTTTGTAATGATAATTTTATAATAGCTTAGTATTAATAAAGTGAAATTATGAAAACCTTTTGTATGAGACATAGACTGTATAGAAAATCTTTAAATCTATCATTACTACATTTTGGTTAAATCAGTTCTAGAATAACAAGGAAATAGTAAGAAAATTTACAATTGTTTTCAAAGTATTTAATAGTTTGTCTACTTGGAGGAAGTTTGGTATAGCTTCTCATGTTTCACATTCAATATGTTTTTCTGTAATATCATTTGGTATGGATAATCCAATTTACAAAAAGTACAGAAAGTTAAGGATGTATAAAATACACAACACATGGGTATATAGAAAATGAGTTAATTCTTCACAAAAGATTTTTGTATCTTGTACTTACATCAGTAGATTCTTTGCCACTTGTGCCCTGACAAAAGACACAAGTGAGGTATAGAAATATAAATAAATAAATACACAAAGAAAATAAATAACATTCCCAATTGAATACCAGAATATCTGAATAATTGTAATTATTAAGTTCATACCCCACTTTATATTAGGTACAAATGCAGTGCACCCTTGATTATTCGGCGGAGGAGAAGGTACACAAATAATTGAAAAACAAAACAAATAAAGATGTTTTAAAACGTGTATTCTATGTTCAAAATTTTATCCAAGTTCTGTGCATAGGAAATATAAAAATTAGGAACTTCCTATTATGTTGCCGTATAGGTTATATATTGATAATAAAATAAATAAAAATAAAAAATAGGAACATTTGTTTTTATCTAATTTAAAACTAGTGGTAAAATAGTAAGAATAACGTAAATATGTTTTTAGGTTATTTGCTGTTAATTATTTGCTAAATAATTTTCATAATTTGTGATTAATTGACTGGGCAAACAACCAGGTCCTACATCTCCTGTTTGAACTCAAGTATTAGGCAACCTTCAAATCAAAGGGGTAGGGTGTCAAGTTGACACCTGATCTTACCTTCATCACACATGAAGCAACAGGCACACCTGGCCAGGCTACAAAAAGAGTTGTAGAGGCATTCCCACATAACCAGCTCTTACCGATAACTGTAGAAATTGGGCTATCAATTGGCATTACAAAAAGACTCCAATCTCATGATGAGGCCTGATGAAAGTTGGTTGAATTAAATAACAGTGCTACACCAAGAAAACAGTAAATCAGATGCTATTAAATCCTAAGAACTACAAAAAATTCACGGACCTGGTACCCCAAGTGGCCCTAAGTGCTATTCTTTGTGGAATTAGGAAGGAATACACCCCCTGCTGGATGAAAGAATGTGGAGCACTAATGGAGAAATTTCAGAAGAGCTTGGACTATGAAACCACAGAACAAGTGGTCAGTAATTTGAATAAAGAGTGCAGGTGCAAATGGAAGGAAGCAATGGAAAGTCTGGATTTCCTATTCCAGCAGAAAGAGCTGGGAACTGCAAAAGAAACTAGGTGTTGCAACTTCCCCTCACAAGCCATGTCTTGGCTCTAGCCCATCTGAGATTACAATAGCCCTGAAATAGACCTCCAACATTCAACTGAAGGTAGCTGAAAAGAAACAGATTTTCAAAAATTTGAAATGTATATTACTTAATAATGCAATGACAGTGCACACTGGCAAACAAGCGGAAACAGATGAGATTACCAAGGCCTTGAAGCTAATGAAGACAGGAAAACTAACTTGACCTGATGAGATGCTACCAGAATTTTTGAAGGCACTAGGAATTTTAGAAAGAAGATGGTTGAAAAAACTCTGCACACAATGCATCGGGATAGGAACTCTCCCCAAGATCTGGAAGGAAGTAAAAGTCATTGCAGTGCTGAAGCCTGGAAAGTCTGTAGATAACCCAAAGAATTTCAGACCGACATCCCTGCTACGTACCTCCTATTAACTACGAGGGCAGTTCAATAAGTAATGCAACACATTTTTTTTCTCGGCCAATTTTGGTTGAAAAAACCGGAAATTTCTTGTGGAATATTTTCAAACATTCCCGCTTCGTGTCGTATAGTTTCATTGACTCCCGACAGGTGACAGCGCTGTACGGAGCTGTTAAAATGGCGTCTGTAACGGATGTGCGTTGCAAACAACGGGCAGTGGTCGAGTTTCTTTTGGCGGAAAACCAGGGCATCTCAGATATTCATAGGCGCTTGCAGAATGTCTACGGTGATCTGGCAGTGGACAAAAGCACGGTGAGTCGTTGGGCAAAGCGTGTGTCATCATCGCCGCAAGGTCAAGCAAGACTGTCTGATCTCCCGCGTGCGGGCCGGCCGTGCACAGCTGTGACTCCTGCAATGGCGGAGCGTGCGAACACACTCGTTCGAGATGATCGACGGATCACCATCAAACAACTCAGTGCTCAACTTGACATCTCTGTCGATAGTGCTGTCACAATTGTTCACCAGTTGGGATATTCAAAGGTTTGTTCCCGCTGGGTCCCTCGTTGTCTAACCGAACACCATAAAGAGCAAAGGAGAACCATCTGTGCGGAATTGCTTGCTCGTCATGTGGCTGAGGGTGACAATTTCTTGTCAAAGATTGTTACAGGCGATGAAACATGGGTTCATCACTTCGAACCTGAAACAAAACGGCAATCAATGGAGTGGCGCCACACCCACTCCCCTACCAAGAAAAAGTTTAAAGCCATACCCTCAGCCGGTAAAGTCATGGTTACAGTCTTCTGGGACGCTGAAGGGGTTATTCTGTTCGATGTCCTTCCCCATGGTCAAACGATCAACTCTGAAGTGTATTGCGCTACTCTTCAGAAATTGAAGAAACGACTTCAGCGTGTTCGTAGGCACAAAAATCTGAACGAACTTCTCCTTCTTTATGACAACGCAAGACCTCACACAAGTCTTCGCACCCGAGAGGAGCTCACAAAACTTCAGCGGACTGTTCTTCCTCATGCACCCTACAGCCCCGATCTCGCACCGTCGGATTTCCATATGTTTGGTCCAATGAAGGACGCAATCCGTGGGAGGCACTACGCGGATGATGAAGAAGTTATTGATGCAGTAAGACGTTGGCTCCGACATCGACCAGTGGAATGGTACCGTGCAGGCATATAGGCCCTCATTTCAAGGTGGCGTAAGGCCGTAGCATTGAATGGAGATTACGTTGAAAAATAGTGTTGTGTAGCTAAAAGATTGGGGAATAACCTGGTGTATTTCAATGCTGAATGAAACAACCCCTGTTTCAGAAAAAAATGTGTTGCATTACTTATTGAACTGCCCTCGTATTACAGAGAATATTACTGACCGCATTACCTCCATACATGAAAGCCAACATTCCTAAATGACAAGAAATTTTTTGAGCAGTTAGAAATTGTTGCAGTCAAGTGCTCTGCCTTGCAACCTATACTGACAAAGGCTTCCAAAACAACATGTAAACCAGCCTGTTTCTCATAGATGTTACATCTGCTTACAACACAGTATGGATTGAGGACTACTGCTTAATATAGCTACAATCATTAATTGCAAACAGACTTATGCCTTACTCAAAAACATGACAGAAAAAACCAAGGTTTCACTTCATGGCATGAACAGCAAGAGCATGATTTTGAATAATGGCCTGTCACAGAGTTTGGAACTAGCACCCATTTTTTTTTTCAGTCTATGTAGTGCTGATAGGCCAGACACAAAATTATGTAAATCTGCATAGGTGGACAACCTGGCTAACACATATCAAAGTAAACATTTTAATGACCTCAAGAAAATACTGTATGCAGACCTGGAAGTACTGAACATCTACTACTCCAAGTGGCATTTACATTGAAACCCTAATGAAACAATCAGCACTAAATTAGAAAGCTAAAACTTCCTATGAATGAAAAAAGCATCAGGCATGAGGACAAGCCTAAATACTTGGGAGTGTTATTAGATCACACTTTAATGTATAGGTCATATCTGAAAGTTACAAAACAAATTAAGATCCCATAATGCTATCCAGGTGAACTATCTGGAACAACATGTGGTTGTGGAGCAAGCACATTCAGGACTTCAACAGTATCCTCTGTATACAGCTTGGGTGAATGCTGTTCATCAGTATGGATCAGAAGTGCACACATATTTAAAGTGAATGTCCAACTAAACGAGACAGTGTGGATAATCTCCAGAACACTCTAGGCAAAACCGACGTGTCTCACTCCCCGTCCTCGCAAACACAGAGCTTCCACAGATTAGGGGATCGTACTTAGCCACAAGACCATAAAGAAAAATCCTAAACAACCCAGAACTCCCCATACACCAAGATCTAGCACGTCCAAACAGACTTAAATCTAGATCACCTTTACGGAAAATCGGCAAGCTACATCAAGGCTTTGACTTCAAGACAGCTTGAGCTGTAAGGTGACATAGGAACTGAATCTTGGTGGATAACTCCAACAAGAAAACTGACAGGAAAACTCTATGAATATTCACTGTTATGGAATATATAATTTACTTATGAAAACCAAATCAAATCTGGTCAAAATTTAGGTGGCATTGTATAATTCACGTAACAGACACAGGGGCAGGGAATGTACACTGCCCATCTAAAAAAAATCCTTGGCTGATTTTATTCCCAGCATATAAGTGGCATCAGAGCAGTAAGTACAATGGCAGCTCAGACTGCGGGCACGTGACGTGGTAGCAAAAGTATGTAAGCGGAGCAGTCGCGGACAAGGGGTCACCCTAGAGAAAATGTGGGCATCAGTGGGGTAAACCATTGAGCTAAGTGACTTTGACAAGACTCTGTGAACAAGTATCTCGAAAACGGCGAAACTGGTCGAATGTTCACGAGCTACTGTCGTGAGCATCTACCGAAAGAGATAGAAGGACAGTGAAACTACCACTAGGCGCTAAATGTTTGGACGTCCACGACACTTTACAGAACGTGGGGTTCGGAGGCCTGTCTGCTCTGTAAAGTAGGATAAATGGTGAAATGTGGCATCTCTGCCAAAATAGCACAATGCTGGAGCACTCTCGAGTGTTTCGGAGCACACTGTTGATCGTACATCTTTAAAAACTGAGCTCCGCAGCAGACCACCCCTACATGTTCACATCGTCAATTACGATTTCAGTGAGCACGGACCATCGGGATTCGACCGTCGATCAATGGGAACATGTCGCTCTCCGTGTGAGTCACATTTTTGTTATACTAAGTCGATGGCTCGCTACACTAACGCCATCATCGATGTGAACGACGGCTCGGAAGGTGCAGCGCGCCACGGATGTAGTCTGGGCGGAGCAGTATTATGCTCTGAGAGATTGACCTGCTCTTGCACGGGACCTGTGGTGGTAATGAAGACACGCTGACAGCTGCGAACCATCTGCATACCTTCATGCTGATGTCTTCCCCGACGGCGATGTCATCTTTCAGCAGTATAACTGTCCGTGTCTGGGAGCCACAATCGTCCTACAGTGGTTTGAGGAGCATTATAGTGAACGCACGTTGATGTCTCGGCGACCAAATTCGACTGATGTAAATGTTATGGAACTCATCTGGGTCAATATCGGGTGCCATCACCGCGTACGCAAATCAGCGGCCCGTTATTTACGTGACCTGTGCGTAGACATCTAATGCCACACACCTGCACAAACCTATCAACAAACTGTTGAGTGCCTCATACCCAGAATTAGTGATCTATTTCTTTCCAAAGACGGAGAAACAGGCTATTAAGCAGGTTGTCTTTATGTTTTGGTTCATCACTGTATAGTAATTGAAATACATAAACTTAGGAACGATTTTGTTTTGCACTATTATGTACCAGATCTCATGCGCAGAGTGAATCAAATGAAAACACTGATTTGACCGGAAATATCCACAGATGTGGGTAATAATAGTCAGAGAAATTATTATGGAATTAAGTTTAAGGAATAAATGTTACATGATCACAAACACGAAAAAACTCTAATATAACAGTATAATAAAGAAAACCAACTCTCAAATGAAGACAAATGCATGCAAAACCACATATAAACTCCATATTATGGGGTATATGGTGCATGAAATTCACAAAATTAATAGCTTGGCAGAATTTGAATAGGCAAATGTTTCCTATTCAGTTTTCAGTTGTGGTTACACAAAAATCACACTTACAATAGCCTGGTTCATCCAACCCTGAACGATACGAATGTGCCCCTGGCATAGACCCTACACCTGTACCATATTTCGCCACCATTTCCACAGTCGGCATAAACTAAAAAATTTTCCCCGCGTATTTCAATGTCGTCGTCCGAATTACCATTGCATAGGTTTCAGTATTACTTTCCGAAGTAGATCATCAAATGCAGCAGCTATATTCCTCCCAGGACCTGCAATTTTCTTCTGAAGGATTGGTTTCCTCTTCTGCAAAACTTTGATTTCTCTTTGTTCTCCTTCGTACCTTCTTTGATCTTTTTGCTTCGGTAATTTTCTTTATGGACGACTCAGTTAGGATTAGTGATTGCTGGGGTCTCTCTCATTGTCTGTCTATTAGGGCGTTGCTACCACCTGGAGTTGGTGAAATTTCTGCAAATGACTTCCTGTTGTTGGAAGACACTTCATCCTGAGTTTCGTTTGCGTTACTGGACTTTGTAGCCAGAGGGTCATAGAATGTGGACACTTCTTGCTTATAAAACTTGAGTGCCCGGCTCACGCTGATTGGTTCTGACTTGCTTACATAAATGGCGGAATTGCTCTCCGGAATACTCTCTAACCAATCGCTACCAGGCATACGTCCAACTGGGTTGAAACTGTTAACTAGTTCGTTTCTTTCTGCAAATTCATGTACAGCTCCTCTAAGATCCAGCAGATCGAAACCATAACACGTGTTTGCTAACTTCTTGAAATATACTTCAATTTCTTTCTCCTGCTGAACAGTGAACACCGATTTGCAATCCATTCTATGGGCCTCTCCATTCCCTTCTTTATTTTCTCCTGCAGGGTGCTGAAACGAATTTCTTTTTATTTTGCCACTGAACTTATACACTGATCAGCCAGAACATTTTGACCACCGACCTACAATCGATATTAACCCATTCAGGCGATAGCAGCATCACCCGGAGAGAAATGACTGCTAGTCAGACACACGCAAGGTGCATGTATTATCAGTGAGCATGCTCTCCGTGTGTAGAACGGGAAAGCCGACCAGATTATGATGGCCGGGAGGCTCGGCACAAGCATTTTGCAAACTGCACGACTGGTCGGGTGTTCGAGGAGTGCTGTAGTGAGTGTCTTCAACATATGGCGAAACCAAGTTGAAAACACCTCCAGACGTCGTGGGGTCGGGTGGTCACCCCTCATTACAGATGTCGGACGAAGTAGGCTGGACAGACTGGTGAAACGGGACAGGCATTGAACTGTGGTAGAACTAACGTCAGACTTTAATGCTGGGGTGTGTAGAAGTGTGTCTGAACACACTGTGCACCGAACAATCCTAACGATGGGCCTCCGCATCTGACGACCCATGCATGTGCTTAACAGTATGACATCGGAAACTACGACTGAAATGGGCACATGATCACCGGCACTGGACATGGGCGCAGTGACATAGCGTTGCTTGGTCTGATGAATCCCGATACCGTCTTTATCTTGCCGACGGGAGGGCGTGAATCTGTCGTTTTCCAGGGGACAGCTCCTTGATACCTGTACTGCAGGATGTAGAAAAATTGGCCGCGGCTCCATTATGCTCTAGGGAACATTAACGTCAGCATCCATGGGCCCAGTGGAGGTCTTGGAGGTCTTGCAAGGCACCATAGAGGCCAATGAGTATCGTACACTGGTTGCAGACTACGTACATCCCTTTATGATGATCGTGTTTGCGGACGGCAGTGGCATTTTTCAAGGAGATACTGCGCCGTGTCACAAGTCCAGGAGTCTGATGGAGTGGTTCGAGGACCACAGTGGCGAGTTCCAGCTGATGTGCTGGCCCCCCAACTCACCAGATCTGAGCCCGATTGAACACATCTGGGATGTCATTCTACGTGGTGTCAGAACTTATCGTCCCCCTCCTCGGAATTTACGTCAATTAAATTACTTGAGTGTGCAGATGTGGCGCGAACTCTCTCCAGCAACCTACCAAGGCCTCATTGCTTCCATGCTGCGACGCATTGCCGCTGTTATCCACGCCAAAGTTGGATGTACGGGCTATTAGGTAGGTGGTCATGATGTTCTGGCTGATCAGTGTAGATTTTCCATATTTGCAAGCTTTAATAAGACATTGCAGCTGCCCGTGTGTCCATGTGGCCTTATTCGAAATTCTTTTACCGTTCCTCGACATCTCAGTGAGAGTAAAATGAAAACCATTATTGCGTGAGGGAATGCCAGTCGTGGAGGCAATGCCGGTCATGTTGACCGCCATAACCTCCACTTTCAAGTCATATCTTACAAATTAGTCGAAACATTACAGTTCATATTACACATCAAACTGTCACATTGATTTCCTACATGTAACCAAGCTATAAATCAGAAGTATTCTACAAAACTAATAAGAATACTCACACTTACCTCGTTTAAATTACAAAGCTAAGCTAAAAGAATAAGAAAATTGATGAAACCAGTCTTGCCTCTATTTGGCACCAGCAGATAATGGCTGACAATATTGGTTTGGTTCCTGTTGTTTTTCCATAGGTGGCAGCACCAACCAGAGGGCTTCAGAACTAATTTTTTACTACATCAAGTAACTGCCATTGCCTGCATGGCTGCGATTCTCCCATCTTCTCTGCTGAATGTTTAGCAGTTTCACCAGTCTAAATGAAATTTGAGCATAATATAGTGTAAATAATAATTAAGCATAATATAGTGTAAATAAAAATTAAACATAATCCAGTGTAAACGTAAATTAATAAAGTCACAAATGAAAGGGTTACAACAGAAATTACTGTTTTATTACCTACCTTTTTCTGTGGCGACTGGCTTAATCATCTCTGTTTCCTCTCTTCTAAATGGAGACAACAGGGATGTCACCTAGTGTTTTGCTTCAGTCGTATTACATCCTATTTCGCCTGCAGCGTATTGCTGAGCATAAAAATTCCTATTTTTTGTGTGTTCATCATCATGTTCCGGTTCTTTCGGTACAGATCCATCAACTTTTCTGTACGACAGCGCACAGAGTGGCACAGTTTGCCGTCCACACTAGACGCGCCATGCTGCACCAAATGTGTTTCTTTGGTCTTGCGTGGCGCGGCCGGTGAGACGTGGATTCAGCGTCTCAACATAATATGCCGTCCTCCGGAGAAAATTTATGTATCGATCCCACTTGACACAAAAGTGGCAGTTAACTAACGTGTGCTTCACCAGTATTCTTGCTGGACCCATACGGGTAGCACTTATTCATTAGCGGGACAGACATGAGAGCTTTTGCCTAGCCTAAGTGCAGAAAGAATGCCGATTGGCAGAGAACATACTCACCGCGTTGTCCAGCGCAATTGTGATGGCCTACAGGTGCACATACAGGATGCTGGTAACTCGCTTGTCACTTGTGACTGATAATGATGAACTTATCCCTGGTCCGAGATGTGCTTAGTCTGAGCACTAGAGTGACATTCCTCCTATTCCTGGCGGGTTGTTGGTGATATGTACCTCCCGTGATGACTTGACTTGGCGACACTGAAAAATGAAGGAACCTAGGGACTAGTCAGACTGGCGTTAGTGATGATTCGGAGGAAGGCGTTAGCCAGGTGGTTTAGCACTCTCCCCTAGCACCCTTTCCCCTCTTCTTCTTCTTCTTTGGCGGTTTTAGTACGTAAAACTCGCGGATGGTTTAGTCCGGTGGCGTGTGCTTTTGTACATACTTGACTGCTTCTTCAGTCACGTATACCCAGTCGTGGTTCGTGAAGATGAGATAGGAGTCGAGGAGTTATAAATCTTTCTTTTCGATAAACTCCTGATTCCTAAGTTCTCAATTCAAGGTTTCGCACCCAAGCGGAAGTTATAAGGTTTGTGTGGGAGATCGGTAATGTCGAAAGAGGTGAAGGGATAGGGGTGGTCGTGGTGGAGATTGGAGCCATCACGGAGAGACTCAGCGATCTTTATGAGCTCCGCTTGCAAACTGTTCCCATACGGGAGGGACAGGCACACGAAAGACGGCTCTTCTTCTTCATCTGGTTCCGCCACCCCCACTTTGAAAGACTGCTTCTTCAGTCACGTATACCCAGTCGTGGTTCGTGAAGATGAGATAGGAGTCGAGGAGCTTGTGAGGCCAGCGTCTCCGTTTCCACGTCCACCTCCTCAGCCTCCTGCTTCTCTGCAGGGGGCCGGTGAGGCAGCTGCATCCATGGTGACCGTCTGCGTGGCTGCGGCAGTTGTTGCCAGTACCATGGCTACCATCTCAATTGCCTGCGTTTCCTCAACCGGCCAAGGTGGCCCCCGTCTGGTTTCCGCGTCTATTCCCGTCTTGGTGGGGGTCACGGCAGTCAAAGCTTCACTAAATGCCGCATCTGGCTGCGAGCCTCGTCCAGCTCTGCCATCAGGGCCGCCCTCTCCTCCACCATGGCGTATTTGAGACCAGCAACTGCGACGTCGGTGGCATTTCGCAACATTGCGTGGAAGTCGCCGTTCCGTCTTCGTGGTAGCGCGGCCCGCTTGCCTCTCTTCGGCCCTCGGCAACCTGATTGCGTGTCGAGGGGGGCGGGGGGGAGATGGCGACCGCCGGCGCCTCTTGTTCGATGTTGGCAGGACACCGCGATCTCTCCATTTGCGGCCTTGGGAAGCGTCTCTTTCTCTCCTTCTTCTTCTTGTCGCGGCTCCAGTTCTCGATAAAACTGCAGCCGCTATGGTTTGCCGCATGTGCGCCGCCGCAGTTGATACACTACGCAGCTTAGTCGCATGTCCGGTGTGGTTGCGTGTGTCATGTGTTTTCGCATGCTTCAAGCACACAGTACATGGTGATGTGGCCAAGTTGTTGGCAGCGGTAACACTACTCTGCCTTCGTCTTCTTCTTGCCGTCGCGGTCGTTCCCGGCCAATTTGAGCAGGAACTCAACCCCAGAAGAGACTTTGCCTCCCTTTCCAAGTCAAGAAATGTCAGGGATGTGCAGGCGAAAGACACGAGCGATAGTAGTGCCGACGTGACCCGCAGCGAGTCGAGCAGCAGGACTGGTAACTCACTAGTCAGGGCGCTGCTGTGCTATTTAGAGTAGAAAGTCTCGCGAGCTCCATAGTTCTGTAGTCTTTCCCACACGATTTTACAGGTACTATTCGATGAAAAGAAAAAACGATAATTTTCATTACCTATAGATTTATATGTTAGTTTCATGGTAAATTCCCGATCATTTAGTTACTTATTGTGATATTTCACGTGTAAGTAAGATCCTGGGTGAAATTAGAAAAGTTCATAATAAAAATAGGGGTCACTATGACTTTGTATTTGGTGGATATTACTTGATACGTTACTGTGTATGAAATTTGGCTAACATGTTGGATTTTTTCTGTAAACTGGGAGCTGATCAATATCTGCTTCCAGCTTCCAGAAAATGGATTGTACAGGATATAGCGCGTTCACTTACGATCGCGTGTACGTGTGTAAGAAATATTCTTAACATTCCTCATATCTCATAAACCGTTAGACGTGAAGAGGAGAGTAGCTTGTCGTATGGTTAACATGCGGAACTCTTATTTGCGGCAATATTTATTTTATTTTCCTTTCAATGCACTACTGAAAAAGTTTAAGTATCGAATGGAATTTTAAGCTCTGTTCTGCACTTATAAAAATATAATTTTGAATTAAGGAGGTCCACCATTTTGCAAGTATACAATTATTGTTTTGCTTGATTACGCAAACATATTCCACTACAGTTGTGGTACCCTCAGTGAGGTTTTTTTTTCCTTTTATTGCTCTTGAGGTACATAGATACAAACAGATTTTATGTAAGTTAGGAAATACGCTACAGCAGACTTCGTTGTGATTTAAATTATGTACGGATTTTACGTGTTCTTTTCTTTTGGCAGCCAAAGGGCTGAGCTGTGACTGGTTTTTACGCTGCCTCCCAAACGTGTTTTTGTTGTTGTTTTCATATTTATAATGCACTATTCTGTAGTTAAGACAACCATAGCTTAGATTACACATTGTTAATGTAAATAAATTTCCAAAAAACTTCTCCAAAATAATCTTAAAAACTCTTTAAAATTTTTTTCTGAATATCGATGAAAATTGAGATATTTCTTCTGGCTTTACTAGCCAGAGCAGTAGACGATGCAGTATTACGTATATGACGTAATCATTTGTGTGCGATACCAGTAGCAAATGGTATCTTTCTCGTGGGAGAGACGGCTGGAGTTGCAGTCTGTCAATGTGATTGGCTAATGCGCTCGGAGGCTGCGCGCCAAAACCCTTACTTTCTTTGATTAATATTATAAAAACGTTGCTCAAACTTGCTTAACATTCTGGAATAAGTATCTCTAAACAGCAAGTTATCGCCCATTACTTTCGAAAGTCAGAATTACATTCATAACTAAAACTATTAATAGTTCTGCACCTTTGATTCAGTTGTTTCTTTATTCTTCTGTTCGTATTGTTTATGTTTATTCTGTGAGACCACAAATGTACTCTATAGGTTTGCTACTTTCATATAAAGAAGGCGAAATCGATCTGCCAATAAAACTTTGCTATAAACTTCGAATATTCCTTTTACATGTCAGGAACATGTTGTGCCGAACAACAGTTTCACAGGTACTACTGTACAAAAACCAGCATGGCCAGGGGTCGAACCCAGGACTCTCGACACTATCAAATAACGCTCTACCGTCTCCCCACTGGAACTCTACCCGGCAGACAGTCTCAATTAATGCTTTTCCTGTGCTTCGTAAGCCAGAGGTTACCTATTACTCACCGTTTACACACGTTGTCGTCGACGGAAGCACAGAGCACAAACTATAGCGGAGTTTTGGTTGATACTCTGTCGATATGTAGCGTTGGGTACCGATCTGACTGTCTGACATCTGGAGCTTCGGGTGTCAGTGACCTCTTCTACCGTACGACTGTCACAAAAGCTCACTCCAGTGGGTTCCATATAAGATGGACTCTCAATAGCAAGGTACAACCCTAAACTACCAAAGTTTCTTCATCACTGCCTTAGCACAATTTTATCGTTGATCTGTATGAACTGTGGTTTTATCCACCTGATGGGGATGCTGCATGAGCTAATTGTACTCCTCTGTTAATGGGGACAGCATTTTAGGACTACGTTTACTAAGGAGTCAACTTTTTAGACCCTGGGTCCGTCATAACACAGCTTTGGTTTCTTACTGGAGCATGAGTTTTGACGCTTTCGACGTTCAACTTACGGTGTATAATTCCGAGTTTAGCCATTCAATGATCAACATTTTAAGAGGCAACGAAACGAATCTGTTTACAACTTGAATATTGGGGCATCGTACATTCTTTGTAGCCTCATGAAGTGAAAAATTATTATCACCTGAAGATGCCGTCTAATAAAGGAAACACTATACAGCTAATGCGGCCTTGAAGAGTTTTCATTTTTTCAGAAAAATTTTTAAAAGGCTTTTTAAGACTTTTTGTAGGATTTTTGGAAATTTCTTTACAAGAACGGTATTTGAAATGACAAACGGACATCAATAAAACTTTGTGAGGCTTTGATATGGAGAACTATTTGGTCTCATTTGTTATTTATAGATCACGTGTCGTATTTCTCTTGCTCATTGCTGCACCCTGGATCTTATTACGTCCCTGCAATTTGGTCACACGCTTCACAGCACAATTTACGCTTCCGATGCTCTCTTGACAGTCGTTTGTTTCAGTGTTTAGTTTACGATTGACAGCTGCGAAATTTAAGTTCGTTCCGATATGTTTTTATTTTGTTTGTTTGTGTGTGTGTGTGTGTGTGTGTGTGTGTGTGTGTGGTATGCACAGTACAAAGCAATATATTGGTATTGCTATGCTGATGACATAATTTGCTTGGCAGATAGAACCCGTGACCAGGTACTACAATTCACAGAGACATCAATACTGCCCACCAAAAAATCCACTTCACCTTTGAATTTGAAACAGACAGAAAATGCATTCCTTATAAATCACAATAAAAAACAAAAGCCACAAATATTGGAGCTCAATACAGAGAAAGATGACATCGGCTAGTACAATAGGCAGCCTCAGATACCATCTACACAAACTGCTTAGAATTTCAACGAACAAAGATAAATATACACAATGTAATCACGCTAGTTGCCACAGAGAATGATTACAAAACAAACTCAGCAGACAAGATGAACCAAAAATTAGAGACTCAGCTGACACAGAACACACACAATACACCAGTAACAACAACACAACAGTGAACACACGGAGGATACTGGATGAAGAAACCACAACCAACAAGAAACAATGGTGCACAGAGACATTTGACAGCAAAGTTACACAGAATAGGAAACATTATGAGAAAACAATGAATTCAATTTGAGTATACACTGATGAGCCAAAACATTATGACCTCTGCTCAAAGCGAGGTAGAATGTCTCTGGTGGCGTTGCGGCATGTGACGCAGTAAGGAAGGAATGTAAGCAGGAGAGAGGAGAATGGACAGTCATTATAATGGTGATACGGACCGTAAATGCAGAAATCCACTGATATCAGCGGTTTTGGCAAAGGGTACATTGTTGTGACAGTGCGGCTGGAAACGAGATTCTCTGAAACGGCGAAGCCGGTCGCTTGTTGGCGTAATACTGTCGTGAGCACCTGTGGAAAGTGTCTGAAGGATGGTGAAATAACGAGTAGGCCGTGTACGTTGTTTATCAAATTCGTATGCATTTGGCCCATAAAGCAATTACGTCACATGCGCACAAGCTCCTTGAAAAGTGCATAACTGGAGGTGTGCTCGTGACCCTGATGACAAGTTTCACAGAGTCTACAGGAAGAATAGCGCGGTAGATCTAACTGCTGGATTTTTCAGATTGCAGCCTCTATGTTACGTTTAAACGCATTCAAAGAAATTGCTTTTACACAGCAGCCGCCACTGTCTTTAGACGACCTTATGATAAGAGCCGAAGCCCAATTGCTCTACGATCGCTTGGCCCAGTAATGGAAGAGAGACAGGAGGTGACCACAAGCGTATCTAAGAAGAATGAGAAGTATCGTTGAAAGGTAAGTGATCCGCTCTGATCCGCCGCCATGCTGTGTGGATTCAGCATGACATTACTGGACCCAACAGCGTTGCCAACCTGGTATGGAATGCACAGGCTATATATGATAATACGCTTCATACCGAGCAAGGTGGCGCAGTGGTTAGCACATTGGACACGCATTCGGGAGGAAGACGGTCCAAACCCGCGTCCGGCCATCCTGATTTAGGTTTTCCGTGATTCCCCTAACTCGCTTCAGGCAAATGCCGGGATGGTTCCTTTGAAAGGGCACGGCCAGCTTCCTTCCCTAATCCGATGGAACTGAAGACCTCGCTGTTTGGTCACCTCCCCAAATCAACCATCCAATCTATACTTCCTAACTCTTCTTACAGGGTCAATGGCCCTAATGTTATCTAAAGTAATCGTAACGGAAGTATTAGTAATAGCGTTAGTAACGGAAGTTTCAGTAGCAGTAGCAGTAGTTGAGGTGATGGTTGTACTACTAGGGCCTTTTTACACTTGTTACTGTAGGAGGAGTACATGCAGTTGTAATAGTACTGCAGCAGTAGGTAAGAAAGACTAGTGTCAAATTAGTCAAAATAGATTGAAATAACGAAACCCTATGCCTCTTTTTTACGTCATAGTTAAGGAACACCAACTGAGAGTTGAAAAAGATGCCATAGGAAAACTAAGTGTAGGATACTCCTTCTGTTGCGGATAAACCCAAGCGCGTTTCATGGCTATACGACCATGCACTGCCAAGCAAACAATATTTCCGTCCTGTGAGCTAGTCGCTTACGGTCGTTGAGATGCTGCGTGGTGTTTAATACGGCACTCCTGAGCTCATCGATTCCATATTCACATGACAACCTTGGGATCCCGTGAGACACGGCAACAATGTTGCGATACTGTACACGGCAGTTTCGATAGGGAACGAACCTGCCACTGTGGAATTCTGTAGCGCGATCTTCTCACACGCAACCAGAATTCAAGGCCTATTTATGAATGAGCAACCCGCTGCGTAATATCGCCTTATACACATACAGTAATACACAAGGCGTTGCTTCTACCTACTTTGTGCAGTTTTACTGAAATGCTGATCATATGCATACACTACATGCCAATTCTGGGACCTCGTCATGGATAATCAAACCGTTTATTATTACCTCAGGTATTTTACCCTCTTATGCATCTGTGCCGACATTAACTATAATTTGCAGTTAGTTGCAACCAGTTCGTTTGGTACACGGTGGCAGAACCTCCAAGACGTCTCAAGCGATACGTCGCAGTAGACATACGGAGTGCGTACTGACCTCTTATGAGGGTAAAATACCTGATTTTTCTCCGATTACAGCAAGTAATTCATCTTCCTCTGATCTAAAAAGGAATGTTCACGCCACACGTACTCGGCTACGCGAGAATTCCGCCTTCATAGTTTTGCAGTTTTATGGCAAGCACTGTAACTGCTTGTATTATTTTTCAGAAAAAATGTTCAGAACAATCGCACACGTAGCCCTTTCTGGCACCAGTTTTAATCGCACGACTCTCTCAATCCACAGCTGAGAAATTGAAGTCTCAGTCGGCATTTGTAATAACCTCACTACACACTACCATGTTTTTTACGGCAATAAATACATCGTCACCATTAGCGTGTAGCTCAATCTTGCGCTATATATTCGAGTCCGAATCTGAGATTTCGGTGCTGTTCACTTCCAGTTTCAACCAGCTCTCTGTTGCTAATAGTATTTAGGCGTTATTGCCTTTAATACGTGAGACAAATTCTGGGACCTCATCGTGGATGATCCCGCCGTTTGCTCGTACCTCATTAACATTTCTGTTACTGATCTGCAAACGTCAACGTTCTCTTCTGACAGTAAAAGACCTGATTTTTCTCCGATTACAGCCAGTAATTCATTTTCCTCTGACCTAAAACGGAATGTGCACACCGCACGTACTCTGTTACCAGAGTAGCCGCTTAATTTGTGTAGTGCATGCGTGACATGTTGAGGGACGTTCTACAGTTCTCCACCCGTCGCGAAGATCGAAAGATCTGCGTACGAAATCTTCGCAGAAACATCTGATCCTCAGGTTTACACCTTCTACTAGGCTCCAAACCAGAGGACCGCAGATCGAACCTACGTACGATGTTGCAAATAGTGAGACTGTTTCCTCCCTGCATGCGAGTGTAGTTGTCCTCGCCAGTACAACAAGCTCAAAAGAAATCGAGGACGGCCGCAGTACCCAGCTGGAAAGTATCATCTGTGCCGACAAAGTTGCAGTTAGTTGCAACCAGTTCGTTTGGTACACGCTGGCAGAACTTCCAAGACGTCTCAAGCGAAACGTCGCAGTAGACATACGGAGTGCGTACTGACCTCTTTCGCCGACCTGCCTAGTGTTTCCCTCCGGGGGTTTCGTTATGCAACTAACGTTGGAGCTTTCAACGCTCCAGGTACTCACTGATTTCAGCACTGGACGTTTTCTAGTTACTGTTGCTGAGGCACAACGGGACAGCCATGTGGCCACTCCCACATTCGCCCTCAGCCCACCACCATCCGCCACTCACCCCTTAGTGGGGAAAAACTGGTCAGATGTCAGCCATCGGAAGAAGCAGAGTCATCAGGGTTTCCCATAGAGTAGAAATATCTCTGGAGTGAACTAGGATTGTCTCGAGATATCAGGACGACGCTATTTTTTTTGTTTTCAAAGAATGCTTTGTCAATAACGAATTAAAAGCAAATTCCATCTTGGTGTTCATACACATTAAAGACAATTGGAATCCACAGCTTGAAAAATGTCCTGCGTAGGAGTTAGATGTTTTTCTTGCGGATAGATTTTTGGTGGCTCACATATGCGTGGTGTACGGCCAGTTTAATTGTTTGAAATTGGAATACACGTATCGAATGACATTCTGTCATATGAAGAAACAGTTTTGTGTTTTATGCAGCAGTGAAACATTTTTGAAACATTCCATTGTTACCTGAAAGCATGTTTAGCACAGCACACAAGTGAACGAAAGCTACAAAGTATGAAATGTAGTACTGAGCAAAATTTCAGGATGTATAGTACCACAAATACATTTTCGGCACTATACTGATTGAGATCACTTCATTTGTCTACTTTTGTTACAACACTGGCATCCACAGATCTAGGTGGTATATTGTGTATTGCAGACAAGTTTGTAGGAAATCAACAGATTCAGTGTGTTGAAGTGGTGCTGTTAGTATGCTCCATTTAAACCATTTGCATGCGAGTGATTTTAGAGTGCCACGAGATTGATTTTCGTGGTACTCTGTGGCATATTATTTTTTTTAATTTATTATACTCATAAGACATGGATTCTAGATATGAGACTGAACCCGTCTCTTTTATTTTAATGTGTCACAGTTCCCAGTTCGTATCTATGCACATCCATGAGTGTGTGAGTGAATGAAGTTTTAACGCAATGGGATATAGAAAGGTGAGGGATTAGCCAAAGAGAGAGTGTAGTGAGCTTTGTCGAAGTATTACCTGTGAGACGGCTAACCAAAGAGCTTGTTTATAGGCTTCGGGAAAGATCAGCTGAGTCGAGAGGTATCAAGTGGCTCCAGACAATAGGAGAACTTCTCCACCACGCAATTTGAACAAGGAGACGTTGTCTCTGGAAGTCCGTCATGCTTGGGCCCTGCTACACGAGCTGGCGTGAGGTGCGGACGCTGCAGTGGATTTCTTGCTGATATAGTCGATAAAAGGCATAAAAATGAGTTAGATCATCGTGTATAACGCTCGTAATGTGTCGTTTAGAAACAATTTAGTCAGGGAAGTCTTAGAGGACCGTTTTATTATTATAATTTTGTTGGTATAAAGTAAATGGTATTTCATCGTCATGGCCACTGAGCATGAGTGTTGACCGTCCATCGGCTATACACTCTATTTGGGGAATAATTGTGAGTGAAATTTATTCATTTGAGAGAATGTGTCAAGCTATTGCTTCATTTGTAAAATTTTGTGGGATAAAGTTGAATTTTATGTGTTTCTTCGTAACGTGGTCATGAACACACGTTCGCACCAGTTCTGCGAGCGCAGATTAACAATTAGAAATTCAAAGTTTTGCGTATGATTAATCATCTTAAAGGCTTGCTAAAGAGTCTAGAAATCGGGTCACAGTAACTTCACTCAGTTATTGTATAAATGTTGGGCAGTTTGTTTATGACTTGTACTGGGACTACAGTGCTCACCACGTGGACGTATGCAGTCTGGTTTGAGCCTCCTTGAGGTACTAGTGTATGTTTAAGCGTGTTAATGTTTTCCAAAAGTAATTCTATGAAATCTGATACCCCCTTTTGTGCGAATTTTCGTTCTAATTTAACTTGTTTCTTTGTAAGCGAGATTTGGCCATGTGTGTAATAGTAATTCACACAGTACATAAATTTGAGTGATTCAGATGTTGTTTAATTTCCTGCAGTATGCTATAATGATTTTAATGGCCATCAGCCATGTCTCACGTAATAATTCAGTGATTTTCGGTGAGTTTGTTTTGTGAATGCTAACGAGCCCCATGTGTTCCCACCATTGTGAGTTCGTTGACCTCTAGTCATTCCAAGCAGTTTTTGTCAATCTCTTAGCGTGGAATGATAGCCTGTAAAACCTAAATTCATTAATTTATCTCAAATTTTAAACTTTGCGGTGGACTTGATTTGTTGAGTTAACCCCCACCAACTCGCTTTGTTAAACGATAACAGATACGGTGACTATTCTGACAATGTGTAACGTAATTTATTAATTCGTCAATGTGGAGTTGTACAAAGCCCCTCAGAAATCTTAGCATTGCTGCACTTTCCTAAGTGTGACTGAAGCTTCCGTTGTATGTAAAGACCAAATAATGTAAAATTCATAACTGTTACCATTAATTGAGATGTGATTACTATTCTAAAATAAATGTTGTACGACTTCATGTTGAAGCCAGCGTTTTAGACCAATAAATTCAGATCATTAGAGAGAACCACATTTCGGGAATAATATAACTGGATCACCACTCCCTTTCCTTACTAAATGCAGATTGTGTAGAACCTCATTGCAAAGAATGATTTGAAATATGGAAAAGAGATTGCAGGAAGAATTATTAAAGCTTTGATGAAACAACATCGAGAAGTGAATAATGTTTCCACTTTGGTCATCATAAAGCAAACAGTTACCAGCCTCTGTTCTGAATGTTTTGGTTTGAGATGCAGCTAACGTTGTCAATTGTATTGTTAAACTGTTTAAAGTTCAATGTAGAACCAGTAAATACAACTGAAACCAGGCTATTATTGATAATCAGAATTGCTGTACCAAGAACCCCTGCATACAGTAAGAGATTAAGATGTGTATAGGGCGCTACCGTCTGGAACCGCGCGACTGCTACGGTCGCAGGTTCGATTGGTTGGTTGTTTGTGGGAAGAGACCAACCAGCGAGGTCATCGGTCTCATCGGATTAGGGAAGGATGGGGAAGGAAGACGGCCGTGCCCTTTCAAAGGAACCATCCCAGCATTTACCTGGAGCGATTTAGGGAAATCACGGAAAACCTAAATCGGGATGGCCGGACGCGGGATTGAACCGTCGTCCTCCCGAATGCGAGTCCAGTGTGCTACCACTGTGCCACCTCGCTCGGTTCGCAGGTTCGAATCTTGCCTTGGGCATGGATGTGTGTGATGTCCTTAGGTTAGTTAGGTTAAAGTAGTTCTAAGTTCTAGGGGACTGATGACCTCAGAAGTTAAGTCCCACAGTGCTCAGAGCCATTTGAACCATTTTGTGTATAGGGATTACTAAAGAATAAATACGGGTATAAGTCCAGGTTACATAGACTTGAATACAAAGTAAAAAAGTAGCGCAGAATATGAGAGTACGAGTATTTGGATTCATGTGTAGTAATTT
The DNA here is from genome assembly GCF_021461385.2 of Schistocerca piceifrons. Classification (NCBI taxonomy): domain Eukaryota; kingdom Metazoa; phylum Arthropoda; class Insecta; order Orthoptera; family Acrididae; genus Schistocerca; species Schistocerca piceifrons. Next base: position 447,897,309 of record NC_060149.1, on the reverse strand, counting down.
CATCTTACCCACACCGACAGTAACCGTGCAGTGTAACATAATATTGGGGAACAGAAAGAAGACAGAAAATACACACGTTGGGTAGTCATTTTAGTACACATTCAGCTACTGTGTTGGATTTTTCTTCCTGCTAACTGTGTCGACCATTTGAATAACAAGCATAAAGTATTAGTACGCAACATGACAGCTAACGTTTTCGTAAGCGTCAGATCGCCCACTTACCTTCATATTGTTACTTTGATCTAGTTCAAAAAATGACATTGGAAGGCTAAAATAAGTTTTGTAATGAACAGTTTCTAACACTGTCATCAATGTTACCCATAGTTATCTTATCTAACTTTTGTGTCTGTTTTTACTTAATGTGACAGCTGTATAACCATGCACTTCGAAGTAACATCTACGTAAACATTTTATTCCTTACTTATGTCCATTTATGTCAACGTAATTAATCTATGGATGCAATTTTAAAAGTCATGTTCTGTAAAAGAATGTATATGTTAAAACTCTAAGTCTAACGCTGGTACATGGATAGCGTACTGAGGTTTGTAATCATGTAAAACATGGAGAGATGTCCCTCTGCAACAAAAAGATGGATTTAGCGGTCGAACGACAAGGCTCCTTCGTGGCAAGAATTAGTCGGCGGCTAGCATGCAAAGTGTTCACATCTTGTGCGCTGAACGGGGCAAGAAGAGCAGCGAGATTATTTAATACAGCCTCGGATGTGGAAGAAATTTGTCTCATTATTCATGGCATATATTGGTTAGCTCTGTACTACGAAAAACCGACGCTAAAAAGAGAATTTTAAGAGCTTGTTATTCAGTGAGAGCCATAGATAGTGTGCAGCCTCTTTTTGAGTAGCCATAGTAAATCCCCACAGGAACCACCTCAGCCTCAAACAATCAGTTGAGTACTGCATAATAGCATAGACCAGTTACGCGTTTTATTATCCAGTGATGTTTGTTTATTGTAAACTCTGTGTTGAGCACTCATATTATATCCTTAGTCATTTACCTAGACAGGGTCCAAGTGCTGCGTTATTTCGAGTATCCTATTTTATTAAAATTAAAGTAACAGATTTCTGTAATAACATTAACACCATTTGTGGGCTAGTAGATTTCCTTACCATTCAGTGAATATTGTTTCTGAATTACTCCACCTGTTTTTCATAGGATAGTTAAAGTTTCACTAAAGTATAATTGTCAAGAAAAGATTTAAAGTATTTAGCTTAAAGATTGTTCTTACTGAAATTCAGGTACAGTATCAAAGTTGCACGAATAAAACTGGAATCGTTCAGAATAGTTTAGTAGCTAATTGACCTGTAGCTAAGGATTTCTCATATTGTGTCTTAACTAAAACGTTAAGTTTTAATCTGAGTCAGTTTCTAATATGGTTTCTGGGCTCACATGCCAGTTGTTGAGCCAGTTTTGCAGTACATATCGCAATAACAGTACTAATGAAGTGCAATTTCCATTCTTACAACTTGTGTGTGCTATAATAAGTTTCTGGTTACCGATGTTCAAACTGTAACAGACGTAGGGATCACATGTTCCATTTAAGATCTATAGTATAAAGAAGTGAATGCTCTGTGACAGTACAAATGGTAGTCAGAATAGAGAATATAATAACCTGAAAACAGTTTCAGTGACAGTATTTTTCAGTAATTAAACTGTTAAGGATCTACTGTTCAGTTTAGTGTTGCTCTACCATTAGTAGTCATTTACCTTCAATGATCCTTAGCTTCCTGCTTTAATATACGGGCAGTGTGTGTCACTGAGAGTCAGTTTATGTCAAACTACAGGTACATTTCTTGCAAAATTGTACTACTGTCTCGTGTCCCATAAGCAACAATAGAATTTCAGTATCAAATAAAGTAAATACCAAAAGTTAACTTACTTTGTGAACAGCGCTAGTACTCGACGCAACTTTGCCTAATTAGACTGGTAACAGTTTTCTTTTACGTAACTGCAGTTTACTTGTAACCAATAAAACCGTTGTTCGAATTCCGTTTGTTCTGTTACTGCTTCGTATCAGTTGGAATCGCGAGGAAAACGAAAACTAGTGTGATACCTTAACCATTGGTACACGATCACAGTCAGATCTTATTACTTTCGCATGAGAAACATTTTCTGTTTACTGCTAATTTAGTAGGAGTCGGTAGTGTTATAAAATGTATTGCAAGATCATGAAAAGTGTCCCCCCCCCCCCCTTCCTCTCTTTCTTTATATTGTGTGGGTGTGTGTGTGTGTGTGTGCGTGTGTGTGTTTGTGTGTGTGTGCGTGGGCGCGCTCTCTGGAGATTGAAATATGTCATGTATATTTTTCAAGCAAACATGGAAAATACAGGATGGAACGTAGACTTACTCTGTTAAGTAGTGAGAGCTTGTACGTAGAATGCTCTAAATATAAATGATGATTCAGCTGCCCCTATTTATGGGTTCCGTGCAACTCACAACACCTTCAGATACCACGTGCTAGATTTTCATATTCTCTTGCTCCTTACGCACATATTCCAACTGAAAAAATGAAGTGGACCTTTCTGTAGGAAATTTAATATAGTTAAATTTCGTGCTGGGATACGTTTTCGCTAGAGGCTGTAGTTTTCGAATTATTCAAGAAAAACGCACAGAAGTAACATTCAAACGAGTTTTTTTAATAACTCGTAAACCGTGACCACCAGTGAAACCGTATTCCAGTATAAAATGTAACTAAATCAAATTTCCTACAAAAATAGCCTGTTCATCTTCTCTGTAGGACTAAGAGTTCGCATATAGCGAGCAACAGAATATGAAAATTTGCGCGTGGTATTTGAAACCTTGCGGGTTGCATAAATCCAATAAGTAAGGTCAGCTGAATCATCCTGTGTATTTCAGAATATTAGCAGCAGGCAACATTATGTACTAGCCTGTAAAACAGGTGAAAATACGCAGAAATGGAGAAAAAGCAATGAAGAAGCGCGATATCTCATCGCCACTGTCCAGCGAATTCACTGTTTTTTGAAACACTTTTAAAAGCATTGGCTCACTGTCAGTTCATTTTGCAATGTCACCACGCAAAAATATGCTAGAACAGACTAGGAAATACGAGAAGGTTCGTATGAAACCAAAAAATAGTGGCAGCTGTTCCAGAAACCAAAAGGTAGGGCCATTTGAGCCGTGGTATTTGTCGCAAAGAAGTGAAATATCCTTTCATTTTGCTCCACAAAGCTATGAGCACTGTTTATTTCGGGTATCAAAGTGAAATAGCTATGATGTCCACAAAATACCTATACCAGCTCCACAGCACTTTCGAAGAGAATCTGTCTGTACATGCCATGTAATGACACTCAAAATTTTCAGGGAGCGTTACAGACAAATCTACGGCGACCCGAGATCGCGTGACCACGGCGACAATGTATGTTGACAACAGAACATCTATTCTGCGCATTTGAGTATTCACTTCAGAGATATCTCCTCTCTATTTGGTTTCGAGGGAATTACAGCGGCACCAGAGATGTCACATGCATCGCCAGATGTGCCCCAACGTCGCTGCAGCTTAGCGCAGCAGACTAAAAACTGTGAACCGTGGCCAACGCTGCTTCGAGCTGTTCCGGAGAGCAGCGTTAATTTCATGTTGTGTCCTCACACAACAAAGTCCCTAACCATTGCCTACTATGCAAAACTATATAAAATCACCAAAAAATCTGTTAATCAAAGATGCCACACACATGCAATAAATGTAAAAAAGAAAACTGCAATAAGTCTGGTGTCCTGTAGGTGGGCTGAAGTCGAGAATACTGAACTAAGTCACAGAAATGAAAAGAAAAAGATGGCATATGTCCACTAACTCACTGAACCTATATGCAAAGCACAGAAGCAGGCAACGAAGGCCATATGTGGTAGTGATTCAGGTATCTCCGACGCCACGGCAATACATCACAAACATGCAGCATCTTCATGTAATACCTTTCACTATGTAGTATCTTAGTACCATCTTTTAAGAGCACAATGTCTCCCACACACGGCACTTAACTGTATGCACGTCAGCTTGATGCTGAGATACTCTCTTGGCTAGACATATCTTCAGATCTGTCCACAGTACAATACGTGTGGGACCAACTTCATCGCCATCTCCATCCCAATACCAATATCGAGGGAATATTACAACGATCGTGAGGCAACGTACTTAAGTGGTGTATTCAACATCTATATGACACACTTCCCTACAGAATCATTGCATTTACCCAGGCCATAATGGGTTTAGTATCCTACTGACACACCAACAGTGTACTCGTACTGCTAATTTCGTTGTTTATCTAACTAGATTTTTATCGCTGAAATAAAACCACATAAAGTCTCAATACATGATGTTTCATTCAACTTCCTGCACCTTTTCTTCTACGTATTTAATAATTTTCAGTCAGTGATTGGATGTTCTGAAAACTGTAACGCTAACACGCAGAGTGGCTAATGTAATGAAACGCAAACTATTTTGTGAGGAAATGGTTTTGCGCTACGTAGGAAGTTGTTCCTTTTATTTTCTCATTGGCTTTCAGATACTTAGCCATTGAACTACCTACATTTGTTCTGATATATGCGCAAGTTTTCCCATCATTCATTCTGTAATTGGTGAGGGCACGTATACAATAACGACATATTTAGAATTAAAGTCCAGCCCAAGGCGTGACTCGATCACAGTTAACGAGACTGGGGGAGAATACGGCTTGTATATGTGATTTACATCAGACGTGCATGTCTCCAACCCTGGAACTTCATACAGTCTCTGATGCCAGAACTATGAAGCTGAAATGAAAGAGCTGTTTTGTTCGAATCACTGTTCAAGGGACAGATCGAGGAGGTTCAGTGGTAAGGCACTGAAATCGCGTGCAGGAGGATGTGGGCTCAAATTCCTGTCCGACGATCCAGATTGAAGCTGCCCATGGTTTCCCAAAAGTTCGTACGGCAAATGACGGGGTGATTCCTTTAAGAAAGACACTGCCGATTTCCTTCTCTAGCGTATCTCAGAGATTCTGTTCTGTCTCTAATGAGCTCGTTGTAGATGGAACGTTAAACCCCAATCTTCCTTCCTTTCGCTTCAACAGGAAGAATGAACAGTGTTACCAATTCTGCGAGCTTCACAAACTATCTTGAAATCACAGAATACAAAAAAAATGTTCTGAACAAACCTTTTGCTCCTGTTTAATAATTCACTTACGAAGTTCCTCAGCCGCTCGGGATTAGCAGAGAGGTCTCAGGCGCTGCAGTCATGGACTGTGCGGCTGGTCCCGGCGGAGGTTCGAGTCCTCCCTCGGGCATGGGTGTGTGTGTTTATCCGTAGGATAGCTTAGGTTAAGTAGTGTGTAAGCTTAGGGACTGATGACCTTAGCAGTTAAGTCCCATAAGATTTCACACACATCTGAAGTTCCTCAAAAGGGTCGATAGGATTGGGAGCTAACTACGTTGACATACCTCTAACTTAGTTAAGCTGAGAGCGGAGAGTTATACAAAACACTTACTACTTTCGAAACATTATCACATCACATGCATGATATTTGCGAAGAATGCAATACCTACCGCTGTGACGTAAGAGACTCAAGTTTTCCCACCACTGCATATTTGAATGTGTTCCGAAGATAATATGACACGAATGTGTTCCAAACATCCGAGTCCTAAGTAGAACACACACCAAAAGCACAAAAACCATAATCATCTGTTATCGTCTGAAATGGTTAGGACATATCTGTCATATAACAATGACCTTAAGCGAACTGCACTCTTGCTCAAGACCTCGTGGAGCACCACAGTTTCGTAATTAATATTCGTTTAAATTCGTCATTAAGATGACAAGCATCATTACTTAAACCTGTTAGGATCTTGCGCAACGTAATCTATATTAGCGCCAATATGCGTCGATTGTTGTCAATTTGTTTGAAGAGGAGCATTACATGCACCATTTCCAACACTTCAGTTCATTGTCTGTGGTGAATTTCTGCATGCCAAAACTTTACCTTATTTAAGATGTGTTCATAAAATATGTGGAATACAAAATTATGCAAATCGCGTATCCTCGGACCACAACAACGAAAAGAGGAACTATGGCATGACTGTGTTTTGAATAGCGAAAGAACATATGTGTAGAAACTGATTTTAAGTCAGTAATTATTTCGACAGTTTTGGGGACACTACTAACCCTGAATATTACTTTAATACAAAACTTTTCTATTATTCCTGGCAGAAAGGTAAAATTGTTTGAGAAGTATTTCCTGATCGTTTAAAAATGGTGTTTGAATTAGAAACGTGAAGACTAGGAAGTTGTTTATTCTGTTCATTAGGGGCAGTTCCGTAAATTTGCCACTGATGTAGAAAATTAAAAGACTGCTCTTTCACTAACTGTATTTTTTTGCATATAGGAAATAAAGTTAAGTTTTTGCTCGGATATACCTGTAGACAAACGGTCTTTGTGCTTGTGTTACTAAGAAAAATTCTTGTTGTTTGATAATCTGAGTTGAGTGCAGAAAAAACGTCAAATTATAAAACTCTTCACTCAAACTATATGCATCTCACTTGTTCTGTGACATTATTTCAGATTGTGCAAAGCTGAATCTCCTAAATTCTCTTCAGCTACATTATTAAGTCTGTCACGGTGGTCCCCATTATAACCTGTCATAGTTCTTTACCGATGTGTGGAATGATCACATACATCTACGATTAGACTCTGAACCCTCCAGTAAAAGTTTGAGTTATGATAAAAACATTATTTATTTAAGAAAGTAACACTTTTCAACATATGTAGAGATATCTGTAACTACAAAAATTAAAAAAACTTTTCCTTTAAACTGTGTTCTTCTAATGCAACAACTCCTCCATTACCATCTGCAGCAACTAGATCAGCAGCAAATATATTCATCACACTGCTGATACATAAATAATTATAGTAACAGTGTAACCCTTTCTCCTAAACTTGTATGACAAATACAGTTCAGTAGTTTTTTCTGTATGACTAGATGTGATACTGAAATAACTATACAGTATAGTATATAGTTAACACAGAGTCACATACAATATTTATTCCTGCTGTGGCATTCAGTTCAGTTACTAAACGGTTGGTTTGAAATGAATAACAGTTATTTTGGTTTCAAGTAATTTTATTTCAACTTCTGGATAATCAGTAGATTTGTTAGAAAATTTTAATAGTCTATTTTGGACAAAGGATAAATGAAATTAGTCAAACAGGAAATATTCTGACAGAGAAAGAAATGTGTGTTCTTATATTTATTCTGTGAGATGGTCAGCAGATTATGTTGTGTATTTAGAGCGCAAATATTAAGTAATTCCACAGAGTTTATAACCTGCCTATCAAGTAAAACCGATTCTTTGAAACTTCACCTTTTTATCATCATTTAATGATGAAATAATGCCACATCAGCTCAAAGATAAACAAGGTAAGAGAAGACACCATATTTTGTCACAATTGTTCATATATCTGCTGTCCAGTCACACCTGTTTTGTAATCCACAGAAAATGAAAAACATAATACAAAAAGATTATTTTAATACTTATTACCTTAGTAATTAATAAAATTATTAAAAAAGAAATAAATAACATATTACTCTATGAAATAGCATTATCGAAAAGCTAACTAAAGACAATTTTTAATGAGACTGTTAATGATGATATGGAATATTTCCATGGCATAAATATATTTACATCAATTTGTGAACACTGCATCTGTCAATATTACGAAATTGGCCACACATGTCCATCTAGGGGTGTAAAATAATTCTTGCTAACTCAGTGACTAAGACTTTGCTTCATGATAAAAGAAATCGAAATATTTTACTTTAGCTGGCAGTTCTTTAGTTTTTAAGTTATTACATAAATTTGTTTTGTAGCATGGAACATCATTTCTTGAATAACAGCATCACATTTTATGACAATAAAATCTGCAGTTGACAAGTAAATGGAATAAATCAATATACAATGCCTTGAGAATAGTTGAATTCATGTTATTAGCACTGATTAACGAATATAACTACAGAGAAACTAACATAGTTGTAGGCTATAGCATGACCTCTGAAAGTAAATGTTAACGATTCTAAAAGTATATAATCAACATATAAAATAATATGGCACAGAAAAAATATCAAATACTGCGAGGAGTGATGGCATGGATATGTTCTATGTATTAAATGTTGTAAGTCTGAAGCTGAATACCATTGACATTCCATCACATTATAAAAGTTTTGATAAACACGTGATTCATGTTCTGACATGGCCAGAAAAAAAATTACTGAGTTCATATTGATCCACCTCCATATTTAGGCTTCTTACTGTGACTGGCTGGACAAGGAGGAGGACATTATGGAAGCCCTTCTAATTATTATCAACAAAAGTTTCACATTTTGATAACACTGGTTAACTATTCTTAGTTATTTAATATGTTCTTTTATTTGAGTCTTGAACAATCCCTAGAAATCTTCTCATCAAAATACATGTTTTCCTCCCATACTGAAATCGTTTGTCAATGAGAATCACTCTGTATTATTATCAACTATAACTGCCATAAGGTTTCTCACATTGGTACCAATACTCTCTGGAAAGAAGTAAAATTCTTCTGATCACTTTGCTTCATGAAATGTATAATAATTCAGCGCCAACATCAACTTCTGTTGTGCAGCATTCAAAGTTTATAAGGTATGGCCACCTGAGTCATTATTTTCAATAGCTGAATAGGAAGCAGAGAATCCTTTACTTACTATGCTATCATCTGATCGAAATCTGACTAATAAACTTTCCGTCATGGAAACTATATCAGTTGGGTTCTGAAAAACAAATCAAACAAATGAGTTGAAAATGTTTGTATTACGGATGGAACATTTAGAAAATGTTCATTTCATATAAATATAATATGATTTTAACTTTTTAAATGCAGAAAACATCAAGAAAATAGTTAATGTTGTGAATAACGTAATTAAAACAAAGTTGTTGATAAATAAGTAAGCGATTATGTGACATTATTTCGCCAATATCTAAAAATTAAAATAGGAGCACTGATTTTATTGATAACTGATGAAACACAGACTTTGACTGAGAGAGAGTAGGGAGGGAGTTCCTGAAGCTGGTGTTGTCTCCACTGTAAATATTTTCCTCACAAATATGTTACATTAAAGAAACATGACGAGTTATATATTTGTGCTATCGCAACTGTACACTCACTTCGAGCTCTGTGCTCGCCTAGTGATAAAGAATAAGAAAAATGGAGTACATGAATTCTGAATGAGATCTCCACAAGGATGCATTTTCCCTTAATGTGCACGTTAGCCTTAACAAGTGTAATGGTATACGAGATATTTGGAATTAATTCAGTTTATGAGATGACATTTGTAGTCTCTGTCACAGAGTTATTATTTCTCAGACCTTAATGAGTTGGTCTTCAGCGTTTTTACTTACAATAATGAAGTAATATGCTATTTAACTCCTCACAATGGTTTAAACATCACATGTTCATTCTAAAGCAGACCTATGTCATGGAAACTATTGTATATTTAAAGTGATAATAAAATGCAGAATCTATATACATAAGGAAAATCGACAAGTGTGCTAATGGTTGTCTTACAATGGCTGATCACTTAAAATTAGTCGAGTCAGTTCATTAAGTTGCATAGAAACACCCTTCCTCTTGGATAGGAAAGAGTTGAGACACAACAAAAAATTCTGACGTTTGTATCACTCTAGCCTCGTTATTATCTAAAAGTATGATAAATCTTAACTCAGACAAAGAGATATGCCACTGTCAATCCATGAAGTCCTGAAGTGCTGCAATGCCACTTTGCTGTCATCTGGAAGTTGTAATGGGCATTTTGAGGCTGTTTCCATACTGGGAGTCACCGTGACGTCACAGACGTACTGATACGGTTCCCACACCAGATCCAAGATGGTGGTGGCGGGAAATTGAAAAAGTGTCACACCCACTCCCAGGTGGGAAATTACAATTTTGTCAGGTTTTCGCGAGTGCCACGCCCAACTGAACTTGGAAGGAAATAGTTAAAGACTCCACGACGATCCTCAACCGACCGCCACGTCCTCTTATCAAACCATATTGGCAGGCAAACGTGTACAAACGTGTACTAACTGTACTAATGTGCACTAACGTGTACTAACGCACACTAACATGTACTAAAGAGTACTAATGTGAACTAACATATACGAACCACAGTTCATTAAGAGTAGTGACTGGCGTGTTGTGACGAGCTAGTTGCTCGGGCACCATTGACCAGACGTTTTCAGTTGGTGAGAGGTCTGGAGAATGTGCTGACCAGGGCAGCAGTCGAACATTTCCTGTATCCAGAAAGGCCCGTACAGGCCCTGCAACATGCGGCCGTGCATTATCCTGCTGAAATGTAGGGTTTCGCAGGCAGCGAATGATGGGTAGAGCCACGGGTCGTAACACATCTGAAATGTAACGTCCACTGTTCAGAGTGCCGTCAGTGCGAACAAGAGGTGACCGAGACGTGTAATCAATGGCACCCCATACCATCACGCCGGGTGATAACGCCAGTACGGCGATGACGAATACACGCTTCCAATGTGCGTTCAAAGCGATGTCGCCAAACACGGATGCGACCATCATGATGCTGTAAACAGAACCTGGATTCATCCGAAAAAATCACGTTTTCCCATTCGTGCACCCAGGTTCGTCACTGAGTACACCATCGCAGGCGTTCTTTTCTGTGATGCAGCGTCAAGGGTAACCGCAGCCATGGTCTCCGAGCTGACAGTTCGTGCTGTTGCAAACGTCGTCGAACTGTTCGTGCAGATGGTTGTTGTCTTGCAAACGTCCCCATCTGTTGACTCAGGGATCGAGCCGTGGCTGCACGATCCGTTACAGCCATGAGGATAAGATGCCTGTCATCTCGACTGTTTGTGATACGAGGCCGTTGGGATCCAGCACGGCGTTCCGTATTACCCTCCTGAACCCACCGATTCCATATTCTGCTAACAGTCATTGGATCTCGACGAACGCGAGCAGCAGTGTCGCGATACGATAAACCGCAATCGCCATAGGGTAAAATCTGACCTTTATCAAAGTCGGAAACGTGAAGGGACGTATTTCTCCTCCTTACACGAGGCATCACAACAACGTTTCACCAGGCAACGCCGGTCAACTGCTGTTTGTGTATGAGAAATCGGTTGGAAACTTTCCTCATGTCAGCACGTTGTAGGTGTCGCCACCGGCGCCAACCTTGTGTGAATGCTCTGAAAAGGTAATCATTTGCATATCACAGCATCTTCTTCCTGTCGGTTAAATTTCGCGTCTGTAGAACGTTTTCTTCGTGGTGTAGCAATTTTAATGGCCAGTAGTGTAATTACTTCCGACAGTGATGAGTTTTATGCAAACGACAGCAATATCACATAATAAAATTTATGAATTGAAACGTGCATTATTTTCACATGAGGCAAAACTAACATTTAGTCGATATTGCGTAAGGTATCCGACATTTCAATGAGTGGTAATCCAACCACTCTCTCGTGATCCAGACTCTTAAGTATTAATATCGCAGCTGTTAGAAACTAGACGGCTGGTGTGACCGAGTGGTTCTAGGCGTTTCAGTCTGGAACAGCGCGACCGCTACGGTCGCAGGTTCGAATCCTGCCTCGGATACGGATGTGTGTGGTATCCTTAGGTTAGTTAGGTTTCAGTAGTTCTAAGTTCTAGGGGACTGATGACCTCAGATGTTAAATCCCGTAGTGCTGAGGGCCGTTTGAACCATTTGTTAGAAACTATGGCTCTGTTAATGGTACAGTAACTGCGTCACAAACTGATAGATCTTCTCACCAAAACTGGTTCAGCGCATCAATGTTAGAGTGATTCATTCCGTTCGAATACATGGAGAATAGTTGACAGTACAGAGTAGTTGGTTTAGCGACCAGTAGCCGGCCGCAGTGGCCGTGCGGTTCTAGGCGCTACAGTCTGGAACCGAGCGACCACTACGGTCGCAGGTTCGAATCCTGCCTCGGGTATGGATGTGTGTGATGTCCTTAGGTTAGTTAGGTTTAATTAGTTCTAAGTTCTAGGCGACTGATGACCTCAGAAGTTAAGTCGCATAGTGCTCAGAGCCATTTAGCGACCAGTAAATTGTTGCTCTACATCTATACGGTTACTCTGCAAATCACACTTATGTGCCTGGCAGAGGGTTCATCGAATCATTTTCATACTACTTCACTACCATTCCACTCTCGAATGGCGCGTGGGAAAAAGGAACACCTATATCTTTTCGTTCGAGCTCTGATTTCTCAGTGTCCTGACGTGTTTTGTGTACCATTGTGGATCAGTCCCGTCTCTTATTAACTTATGCTGTCGATGCTGTATCTTTGACTTTGAGCCATATCTGGTCTACACTTACATAATTAGCTTGGAAGGAATGGACACTCTCTCTCAGGAAGGCACCAAGCGAATTTTTATCTGCTGTTTTAAATCGATATATTTTGCTTTTATTTATAGTGGTTTTGGTTGATATGGTTTTGAGCCTCGCTACAATGACTTTGTGTTCACTAATCCCTGTATCTGTCATGATGCTCTCTATTAGATCCCATCTGCTCTCCTTATTTACATATTCTGCATTTCTAGGCAGATTATTTGTTTCGGTAGCTAATTCTTTAAATAGTTTAGCTGGTACCCGACGTTTTTAAAATGTTTACCATGTTTTTTGTATTTATTGGTCAAGTGAGCATTAATTTTCCCGTTGAGTTCTTCATATTTTTATAAGTCCACCTCGTTAATAACTATGATGTGTGTGTCAATTGTAGACACAAATTAGAGAAGCCGCACAACAAACTTTTCGCTGTCCTTAGTTCATAACGTATACTGAACACATTACCGAAGGCTATAAACCTCCCGCCCATGTAAAACCTGCTACTCTGTAACGAATACTACCACCATGAATGTTCTGGCCTCGTAAAATCCGAAGTTACTATCACTTCAGTGATAAAATAAGATTTAAACTGTACGCTATACGTCAAGTACAGATGGGACTCTTCCTTTCGTCCGAACAGTTCCTTCGTTTACGATATTGCAGTGCTTGTGTTGTGCAGAAGAACAATAAGTGTTCCTTCGGACATGGATGGACACACGCATGTAGGCACACGGTCGGCGACAGATCGAAATTTGGATATAGTCGTGAAGTGTGCTCGGATAGTCTGTCTCGCGACAGGCGGGAGATCCGGGATCGAGTCCTGGTCTGGCACAAATTTTCATTGTCGTCATACCAATACACTGGTGATGGTTGTTCATATTCGCACCTGCGAATACATTTCATGTAGTTCCTTCACTTCCCCCGAATGGCTAAACATCAGTTGCTTCACTGTTCCACACTTGGGAATCATCCATCCATTCTGACGCTTCATTTAAACGTGAAAGATGCTTACTCACACAACTAAGCAAGCTTCGCCTTTAGCTGATGTTCACTCCAATTTAGGCTGTTGCTAAGACAAGTCCATTGTTCCAACCATATAAATTTCTCTTAAACTCATTAGAGTACTCTTTTTACAACTTCAATGTTCTGTTTCTATCATTTTCCTTTCAGTCCTGTATATCTCATATACCTGTAAGTTCAACTTATCCCACTTTCCTCCTTAACATCAGCTGCAATCAGACACTACGCTTTCAACTCTTTCAGAGCTTCCAGCCTTATTACCTGACGATGTATCGCTGCAGCTTAAGATGTTAGACTCTTATTCGAGAGAACCAGGTTTCAAATCGCTGACGAGTAATTTTGATTTAGCTTCCTTGTGATTTCCACAAATCACTTTAAGAGGATACTGGGATGGTCCCTCCAAAACCGCGATGATCCGACTGAAAATATTGGAGAAGTTCCACCAGAGAGCATATGGTCCAAAACCAGTCAGGCCATGCAAAGCATTTCTCTCCATAGCCTCAGTTGAAACTCCTCTGGAGGAGGAGAGACCAATGTGGCTGTTGGCAATGGATACTCTCTCAATCTTCCCTACTTAGTATATATGTCAAAGACCTATACAAACACAGAAATCCGCGTCTTGTCCACCGTATTCACTACTGAAAGAGCACACCCCATTGTTACCTGAGACAACAGTCCTCAGTTCATCCCCTCTGTGTTCAAAGATTTTTGTCAACATAACAGCCGCTCCTGGCCACCACTCCCATCCGCCTTGTATCTAAGTAAGAGGTAGACTGGTAGTCAAGACCTAAAAGACAGGGATCATGACGTCAGCGTCATCTGAGGAAGCACTGACTAGCCACCTCACCACATATCAGTTCAAAACTTCTGTGCTGCTGTAGACGTTGCACAATATTCTACTTATTGAAATTGACAAAGCAATCACTGAGTTTGGCACATAACCATGATAACAGAGGGATTTTCACATCTGTGCTAACACTTTCTGTTAGACATGGGGAGTTGGCCACAGGAATGTCAACTTTTTCACGTCACAGCCGATACTGATCATCTCTTTGCCACAGAAACCTTCCACGGCTGCTGCTACCATCACAAACAGTGCCCCCACGTTACATAACTTGGGGCCGTAATAACCACTCGTTACATAACATGGGACCATAATAACCACAATCATAGACCTGCCCCTCACCTTGTCACTAGACGTATTCTGACACACCTACCCATGTTCAAATGTGTGTGAATTTCTAAGGGACCAAACTGCTGAGGTCATTGGTCCCTAGATTTACACAGTACTTGTTGTTGTTGTTGTGGTCTTCAGTCCTGGGATTGGTTTGATGCAGCTCTCCATGCTACTCTATCCTGTGCAAGCTTCTTCATCTCCCAGTACTTACTGCAACCTACATCCTTCTGAATCTGCTTAGTGTATTCATCTCTTGGTCTCCTTCTACGATTTTTACCCTCCACGCTGCCCTCCAATGCTAAATTTGTGATCCCTTGATGCCTCAGAACATGCCCTACCAACCGGTCTCTTCTTCTTGTCAAGTTGTGCCACAAACTTCTCTTCTCCCCTATTCTATTCAATACCTCCTCATTAGTTACGTGATCTACCCATCTAATCTTCAGCATTCTTCTGTAGCACCACACTTCGAAAGCTTCTATTCTCTTCTTGTCCAAACTATTTATCGTCCATGTTTCACTTCCATACATGGCTACATCCTATACAAATACTTTCAGAAGCGACTTCCTGACAGTTCAATCTATACTCGATGTTAACCAATCCCTCTTCTTCAGAAACGCTTTCCTTGCCATTGCCAGTCTACATTTATATCCTCTCTACACACTACTTAAACTAACTTAAATTAACTTACACTAAGGACAACACACACACCCATGCCCGAGAGAGGACACGAACCTCCGGCGGGAGGGGCCGCGCAATCCGTGACATGACGCCTCAAACCGAGCGGTCACTACGTGCGGCACCTACCCATACTTATGCCCCAAAGTTTCTGCGATGTTCTTCGTTGCTGCAAGCTGCAGTGGGTCATGAAGGACTCCAATGAAGAAAGGCAGTTCATGGAAGTTGTGCCCCTCTTTCACCCAGACCACTTATGCCATCCTTAGCAAGAGGCCGAATGTTGTCATGTGACAGGTTCCATTAGCACCGTCCCCAGCACTGCTCTCCCCCTACCTCATACAAACCCTGTCAACACGCTGAGGTGACAAGAGTCATGGGATGGCGATATGCGCATATCCACATGGTCGCAATATCGTATACACTGCATATAAAAGAGCAGTGCACTGACGGAGCTGTCATTTATATTCAAATGATTCACTTATAAGGATTTCAGGCGTGATTATGGCCACATGAAGGGGAGATAGCAGACTCTGAATGCGGAGTAGCTGTTGAAGCTACGCACATGGGACATTCTGTTTGGGAAATCATTCAGGAATTCAGTATTCTGAGATCCGCAGGGTTAGGAGTGCGCCGAGATTAACAAATTCCAGGCATTAGCTCTCACTGCGACAACTCAGTGGCTGACGGCCTTCACTTAACGACCGAGAGTAGTGGCGTTTGGGTAGACTTGTAAAGCCGAGCGGTCTAGGGCGCTGCAGTCATGGACTGTGCGGCTGGTCCCAGCGGAGGTTCGAGTCCTCCCTCGGGCATGGGTGTGTGTGTTTGTCCTTAGGGTAATTTAGATTAAGTAGTGTGTAAGTTTAGGGACTGATGACCTTAGCAATTAAGTCCCATAAGATTTCACACACATTTGAACATTTGAGACGTGTAAGTGCTAACAGAAATCAATGTTGGCCTCACAACGAACATATTCGTTACGTCAGTGAAAATGTGACGTTAATGGGCTGTGGCAGCAGTCAATCGACGTTGAGTGCCTTTGCTAACAGCACAGCATCACCCGCAGCGCCTCTCCTGGGCTCATGACTATTTCGGTTGGACCCTTGATGACTGGAAAACCGTGGCCTTGAAATGAGTCCCGATTTCAGTTGGTGAGAGTTAATGGTAGGGGTCGAGTGTGGCGCAGAACCCACGAAGCCAAAGACCAAAGTTGTCAACAAGCACTTTACAAGACGGCGGTGGCTCCATAATTATGTTGGCTGTGTTAACATGGAATGGATTGGGTCCTCTGGTCCAACTGAGAAGATCATTGACTGGGAATTGTTCTATTCGGCTACTTGGAGACCATTTGCAGCCATTCATGGACTTCATGTTCTCAAACACTGTTGGATTTTTTGGATGACAATGCGCAATGTCACCGGGCCACAACTACTGAGGTAGGTTTGAAGAACATTCTAGACAATCGGAGAACATGATTTGGCCACCCAGACTGCACTGCATGAATCGAATCGAAGATTTATGGGACATAATCCAGAGGTCAGTTCATGCACAAAATTCTGCACCGGCAACGCTTTCACAATTATGGACGGCTATAGAGGCAGTATGGCTCAATATTTCTGCATGGGACTTCCTACGACTTGTTGGATCCATGCAACTTCCAGCTGCTGCACTACGCCAGGCAAGAGAAGGTCCGACACATTAGGAGATATCCCATGGCTTTAGTCACATCAGTGTATTAGCCCCATGTGACGATTAAAAGTAGACAGGGATTTGTCTCCGTCCAGTGAGGTATTGATTTAGAGATCAAGTTAAAGATGCCTCCACTATCCGAACGACCTGTCGGCGAATGGCCCGCCGCCATGTGACCGGCAGTCAGTTCACAAAGCATTATCAAGCGTCGCCCTTAAATAGCGTAGTTCTACTGTAAGATGACCATGCTATTTGTTTCGTTCCTCTCGGCTTACGCTTGTTGATGAATTCACCACAACTTGGATTTCGTTTCAGTTCTAGAGCCCATCTCTGATTTTGTTCTGATACCGTGACCTGATACGGACTGGTTCCTTCTGTGAACACAACTCAGTTCACTCAAATGACTGCTATTTTTTCATTTCTTTCCAAGGTACTCAACAGCAGAATCTCCTTGCCTGAAATTTACAGTCCGTATAGATCTCATTCTGCATTCTGTTCCAAAACATACAGTATGTGAGATATTTTCGGGTGTGGAAAGTGCCCCTGTTGATGTCCGGAATATTTAGAGACAGTTGTAACAGCTGTAGTTTAGAGAATGTAGCTGGACTTCAACTCTCTTCCCAGTCGTATAGGTGCTGGTACTCAACAATGCACCACCAAAAGTGGATTTTTTCCGTCAGCTCTTTCACCTATCTGGTGTAATTCGTAATTATAACAAAATCGTTTAATCTCTCAATGTCAGCAGTTTCCACTTAATTTCTTATGAGTGTTGCAATTTTGTGTTAATGGAATCATTTTCTTCACATCAAGATTTATCATCATGGGCTCATTAGAGCTTTGTGTACTCTTTAATCAGTGGTAGTCTGACTTCATTATCATAAAAATAGGTATCATGACAGTTTGTATATAAGATATAGGTAATTACAGAGCATTGTATAGAAAAATCCTTTTACTCACCGAATTACCACAAAACCGGCCGTAGGATGGACCACTGGAATCTAATCCAGAGAATACTTCTACGGAGTCATAGCCACAGTCTTGCTCATCTTCCAGTTCAAATGTGAGGAAAGTTAGGTGAATGATTAATCCAGGTTGTGCTTCTATCGCCCAGTCACAGTCCGCTCCATTTTCGTAACTATGATCTCCATATTTCGCATGAGAATAGAGATGTTTAACCTTCTTTGTAGCTCTGAGGTGTCCTCCACAAGCTGAATAACAACGCAAGAAAAAGAAAGTTACTATTTATATCGCTGGAGTATTATGCGTCTGAAAAGAGAACAGTGATACAGCTAGAAATAATAACAGCTGATATCGTATATACGTATATCTATAACTTTTACTTGTTTGCCTGGTTACAATGGAATTACTACAACAATGTTAATGTATACATTTTTCTGTAAACTGAGGAAGGACTAAAGGTGTAAGAAGGCATGACGAGCTCAGTCAGAGACAAAGGAAAACATTCCGTTGACATAACTTCAGCAACTAGTAATTGTTCAGGCCGGTCTAAGAAAACTGAAAAATCTGAATACATTCGTCTGCCTGAATGGCGCAAAGAACCAACTTAAGACTACAAGCGTGAGAAAAAAAATTAATGAGCAGAAAAATGGTAACGTCAGGCAAATATGTTACACAGATGGTAACCGTTGGAGTGGATTAACGAATGGAAGGGCAAAATACTTTATTTATAAAATTAAATGCAATTTTACAAAGTTAGATACTGAAAAATATGACAATTTTTGAGATGATATCCGAAATTTATCACTGGTATCTTCTTAGCGGGTTGAACTGCTCTTTATATTAACGTAACTTAATTTTGTTTGTTAGGGGTAACTTGCCATCGACTGTGTGGCCATTAGAGATGGGACACCAACCACATTTAGAAGCGCGCAGGTTTTCGTTACAAATGTCACTTTGAGTAAAATACTTGTGAACATGAGGCCACATCATTCCTTAAAGCCGCGTGTGGTAGCCTCGCGGGCTAGGGCGCCTTGTCACGGCTCGCGCGGATTCTCCCGTCGGAGGTTCGAGTCCTCCCTCGGGCATGGGTGTGTGTGTTGTCCTTGGTGTAAGTTAGTTTATGTTAGATTAAGTAGTGTGTAAGCTTAGGGACCGATGACCTCAGCAGTTTGATCCCATAAGATCTTACCACAAATTTCCATTCCGTAAAACTAAACCAGAACTATAACAAAAAGTCGACCAATCTTCCAAAGTGCTAAAGTTCTCTTGCTTTAAGTCGTTGGTCTAGAAAGTCATCAGACTGCCTAAAGTCACGAAGTTCGTGGGAGACAGTTTATACTGGAGACTATTATTTCTATAGCTCAAAATAATGGTTGATGTGGAACATGAGATCGGCAACTTTTAATCAGGGGCAATGTTTTGTTGCAGGAAGACATCGATGCTGGATGGGAGTACTTTTGTGGTCTATAGTTTCAGTTGTACCAAGGTGATATGGAGCTGCTGCCTGGCGAACAGTCACAAACTTTGTAAGTAATTTTGGGTAATTATTTAGATCCTGCTTCAAGGTCAGGAACATTCTGACTAATGCTCTGATGGACATGTTCTGATTTGGTGAGAATCTGTATCCACTATCGTTCATCAAACGCACACGAAGTGGAATCAGTGGGGTGGTGTATCTCTAGTTGGATCCAATGAAACCCACGAAAATAACAGTATAAAAATGCGTAAATGTTTTTGACAGAAGAGCCCGAGTTACAGTGGAGATGTTGTGTGCTCTCAAGAATCATAAACACAAATAAACATTTATGTGTGTGTTCCTAATCTCCTCCTAAACCACTGTATCCATTTCAACCAAATTTGGTTCAAAATGGTTCAAATGGCTCTGAGTACTATGGGACTTAACATCTGAGGTCATCAGTCCCGTAGAACTTAGAACTACTTAAACCTAACTAACCTAAGGGCATCACGCATGTCCATGCCCGGGGCAGGATTCGAACCTGCGACCGTAGCAGTCGCGTGGTTCCGGACTGAAGCGCATAGAACCGTTCGGCTACCGCGGCCGGCAACCAAATTTGGTACACATTCTACTTATTGTCTGTAAAGAAGCACTATGAGGATAGAAACCACCTAGCACCCATAAGGGTGGGCCTGAAAGCGACAAAGGCTTGGTAACTCCTTAGATCTAGGCTGCCCTGAATGATAGATGTGTTATGTGCGTACTATCTGAATGCATTCCAGATCGTATACATGTGGATAAGGACGGCTGAGCAGAGAGAGAGGGGATTAGGGGACGGATAGTGGGAGGGGGAGGATGAGGTGGACAGAGAAAGGGGTAGGAGGAAATAGAGAGACGAAGTGGAAGCGATGTGAGCAATACATAAGCCATACAAATGAAATACCCAACTTCAGAGACTTTACTGGTCTCATACACATATGAATTTACATTTATAGACTGAAGCAGTGAGTGAAAATTTGTACCAAGGTGGGGAATCTAGGCAGGTGTGTTAGCCACTAAGCACCTTGGCGCAGCTGCTCACACAGCTGCACGCATTACCTTGGCATGCCTCCCTCCTCGATCCAAATTCTCACTGCCGCCCCTTCTACCGTAAATTCCCCCTTACACACGAACAGAATTATCAAGATTCTCCATGTTCTAGAATAGCACCTCAACCGTGAACATAATGGGGGATCCAGCCTCAAACCCAGATGTAGGTACTTACACAAATGAAACGACCTAACTTAAGAGACTTTACTGGTCTCATACAGATATGATTTTATGCATACATTCTGAAGAGGCAGGTGAAAATTTGTACCAAGGCCACGAATTGAACCCAGGTCTCCTGCTTACTAAGCAGGTGTGTTGGCCACTAAGCCACCTGTGTACAGCAGTTCACACAACTACACGGATTACCTTGGTGTGGTTTGGATCAAGGAGGGAGGTGTGCCAAAGTAATCGGTGCAGTTGTGTGAACCGCTGTGCCAAGGTGGCTAGTGGCTAACACATCTGCTCAGGAAGCAGGAAACGCTGCATCGATTCCCGGCCTTGGTACAAATCTTCACTCGTCGCATCAGTCTATACACATAAAAACATATACCGTACACGTACATGGGCGAAGCCGCAGGTAAGAGGCTAGTATAATATAAAATGGACAAGGTAAACACTGAATAATATTTCAAAATTATTTTGGTAGGCGTAACATAATGCTGTAAAGTTGCGCTAAAATCCAACGAGTAACAGTCAGGTGGGAAGGTCACGGAACACTACTGCATAAAGGAACAAATGCAGTTTTTGTAGTAGCTAAGGGACATAATTGTGTGAGCACGTGAGAAAAATTGGAAAAAAAGCGTAAATATGGATAATAAAAGAAGAACTGATAATACATGAGCAGATGCAGGGAGAAAATCAGTATTTTACTGAAATAAGCTACTCAGTTTGGTATTCAACATCTATGAGAAAGTGAAACTTCCCGTACAGGGTAAGAAAAGGACTTAATGCAGTTATTGTAGAGAATCTGAAAATTGTCGAAGTAGAAATATTTCCCATGCGAAGTTCTTTTGGTCAAAGCGAGGTAAAAATTGCGGGTAAGTCCTTTTATCGTTAATCAGACACGTCCGCTGAAATAAGTGAAAACTTCATAGATATTGTCAGTTCACCACTACATATGCTCCCTAGTTACGCTGCAGTAATTATAAATTGTGTGTCCTTTGACATTATTTTATGGATTCTCTGTAGATTAAATATAACTTTATAGCTAGAAGAGTTCATGTGAGAGAGCAAAGTAAGTGGTATCTGTCGATGATCAGGTCTGACATACGATTTTTACACTGAGACTGCAACCGCTCACCATACTCTGAGTGTTATAGCAAGTCATCAGATTTCAAAGGGCTACTAGACAAGCTACATAAATTTAAATGGCCGATGAAATGAACAAGTATTTACTGTAGATTGAGCACCTGATATGAGCAGTATTTGTCACAAAAGTTCAGGAAAACTGTTGACAAAGATCTAGTATATTATATCCAAAATCACCAACGCGTTCTCCAGTATACAAGCTAAACCACGGACTTTCTAAAAAAAAAAAATAGCAGATGCATTACAGGCTCACAGGAAAGGCAAAACTGCAAATGTGTGTCTGTTAATTGTAACACTGGCATAGTAGAGTTTTATCACAAGGACAGTTACAGAACCTTCGAAAAAGTATGACAGAAATCTAAATCTGCCACACCAAAACAAAAGCCGGAGTGCTAACCGCTGTTTTCGAATGTTCCTCTACAACAGAGACACAGGGTATATAGACTCCTTTTAACTACCGTTTCACAGTAGGTATGGATACCAGTAGCCTTTTGCTATCAAATGCAAACTGGGCACAGATTCATTTACTATTTTCTTGCTTTTTTAAATTGAGAACTGAAATATTCAGAAAATTAATACGTGGCAGACGGTCGATTCCTGACAACCAGTGAGTTTCTGTTGAGGCTGTATGACGCATCTGCTGGTGGAAGATTATTCCCACCCATTATGTCGAAGTTTCGGCTCCTTACTGACTGCTCAGTATAGCGTCACACAATTTCTTACTGTATTCACCAGTTCAAGCACAATTAAGTCCAATTAATGTGGGAAGGTTCTAAGCAGTGGTACAGTTGGATAGCAGGTAATTCCAGATTACACTCAAGATTTCGACATTTACTGATACACAGTTTATAGGGTTCTTAGAAAGGATCAACAAAGGTTCGATGCTTGTCATACTTTTGACATAGGCAGACCCTATCTCACTCGTCCGTCTCAGCCATCTTGTCGATTTTATACTTACAACAAACTATTCTAAAACATGCAGTAGAGTCTAAAAAATGGTCATTCATCTGACTGAGAACAGATGAAAAAATCAGATTGGGCTGGTCGGACCAAATGCTGTCTCGTCGTCATGATCTCTACGTCTACATCTATGTCTACATCCATACTCCGCAAGCCACCTGACGGTGTGTGGCGGAGGGTACCTTGAGTACCTCTATCGGTTCTCCCTTCTATTCCAGTCTCGTATTGTTCGTGGAAAAAAGGATTGTCGGAATGCTTCTGTGTGGGCTCTAATCTCTCTGATTTTATCCTCATAGTCTCTTCGCGAGATATACGTAGAAGGGAGCAATATATTGCTTGACTCTTCGGTGAAGGTAAGTTCTCGAAACTTTAACAAAAGCCCGTACCGAGCTACTGAACGTCTCTCCTGCAGAGTCGTCCACTGGAGTTTATCTATCATCTCCGTAACGCTTTCGCGATTACTAAATGATCCTATAACGAAGCGCGCTGCTCTCCGTTGGATCTTCTCTATCTCTTCTATCAACCCGATTTGGTACGGATCCCACACTGCTGAGCAGTATTCAAGCAGTGGGAGAACAAGCGTACTGTAACCTACTTCCTTTGTTTTCGGATTGCATTTCCTCAGGATTCTTTCAATGAATCTCAGTCTGGCATCTGCTTTACTGACGATCAACTTTATATGATCATTCCATTTTAAATCACTCCTAAGGCGTACTCCCAGATAATTTATGGAATTAACTGCTTCCAGTTGCTGACCTGCTATTTTGTAGCTAAATGATAAGGGATATATATTTCTATGTATTCGCAGCACATTACACTTGTCTACACTGAGATTCAATTGCCATTCCCTGCACCATGCGTCAATTCGCTGCAGATCCTCCTGCATTTCAGTACAATTTTCCATTGTTACAACCTCTTGATATACCACAGCATCATCCGCAATAAGCCTCAGTGAATTTCCGATGTCATCCACAAGTTCATTTATGTATATTGTGAATAGCAACGGTCCTTCGACACTCCCCAGCGGCACACCTGAAATCACTGTAACTTCGGAAGACTTCTCTCCATTGAGAATGACATGCTGCGTTCTGTTATCTAGGAACTCTTCAATCCAATCACACAACTGGTCTGATAGTCGATATGCTCTTACTTTGTTCATTAAATGACTGTGGGGAACTGTATCGAACGCCTTGCGGAAGTCAAGAAACACGGCATCTACCTGTGAACCCGTGTATATGGCCCTCTGAGTCTCGTGGACGAATAGCGCGAGCTGGGTTTCACACGATCATCTTTTTCGAAACCCATGCTGATTCCTACAGAGTAGATTTCTAGTCTACAGGAAAGTCATTATACTCGAACATAAGATGTGTTTCAAAATTCTACAACTGATCGACGTTAGAGATATAGGTCTATAGTTCTGCACATCTGTTCGACGTCCCTTCTTGGAAACGGGGATGACCTGTGCCCTTTTACAATCCTTTGTAACGCTACGCTCTTCTAGAGACCTACGGTACACCGCTGCAAGAAGGGGGGCAAGTTCCTTCGCGTACTTGTGTAAAATCGAACTGTTATCCCATCGGGTCCAGCGGCCTTTCCTCTTTTGAGCGATTTTAATTGTTTCTCTATCCCTCTGTCGTCTATTTCGATATCTACCATTTTGTCATCTGTGCGACAATCTAGAGAAGGAACTACAGTGCAGGCTTCCTCTGTGAAACAGCTTTGGAAAAAGACATTTAGTATTTCGGCCTTTAGTCTGCCATCCTCTGTTTCAGTACCATTTTGGTCACTGGGTGTCTGGACATTTTGTTTTGATCCACCTACCGCTTTGACATAAGACCAAAATTTCTTAGGATTTTCTGCCAAGTCAGTACATACAACTTTACTTTCGAATTCATTGAACGCCTCTCGCATAGCCCTCCTCACACTACATTTCGCTTCACGTAATTTTTGTTTGTCTGCAAGGCTTTAGCTATGTTTATGTTTGCTGTGAAGTTCCCTTTGCTTCCGCACCAGTTTTCTAACTCGGTTGTTGTACCACGGTGGCTCTTTTCCATCTCTTACGATCTTGCTTGGCACATACTCATCTAACGCATATTGTACGATGGTTTTGAACTTTGTCTACTGATCCTCAACACTATCTGTACTTCAGACAAAACTTTTGTGTTGAGCCGTCAGGTGCTCTGTAATCTGCTTTTTGTCACTTTTACTAAACAGAAAAATCTTCCTACCTTTTTAATATTTCTATTTACGGCTGAAATCATCGATGCAGTAACCGCTTTATGACCGCTGATTGCCTGTTCTGCGTTAACTGTTTCAAATAGTTCGGGTCTGTTTGTCACCAGAAGGTCTAATATGTTTTCGCCACGAGTCGGTTCTCTGTTTAACTGCTCAAGGTAGTTTTCAGATAAAGCACTTAAAAAAATTTCACTGGATTCTTTGTCCCTGCCACCCGTTATGAACGTTTGAGTCTCCCAGTCTATATCCGGCAAATTAAAATCTCCGCCCAGAACTATAACATGGTGGGGAAATCTACTCGAAATATTTTCCAAATTATCCTTCAGGTGCTCAGCCACAACAGCTGCTGAGCCAGGGGGCCTATAGAGACATCCAATTACCATGTCTGAGCCTGCTTTAACCCAAATTATTTCACAATTCGGATCTCCGTCAATTTCCTTCGATACTATTGCACTTGTTATCGCTTTAAACACGCCTCCCCCTCCACTGTCCAACCTGTCTCTGCGGTATACATTCCAATCTGAGTTTAGGATTTCATTACTGTTTACGTCTGGTTTCAGCCAACTTTCTGTCCCTAGTACTATATGGGCATTGTGACCGTTAATTAATGAGAGCAGTTCTGGGACCTTTCTATAGACGCTCCTGCAGTTTACTATTAGCACATTAATATTGTTATTCCCTGTTGCATTTTGCCTACTCCTACCTTGCCGCGTCTCAGGAGGCGTCTTGTCGGGCCTAGGGAGGGAATTCTCTAACCTAAAAAACCCACATGTGCACTCCACACGTACTCCATTACCCTTGTAGCCGCTTCCGGCGTGTAGTGCACGCCTTACCTATTCAGGGGGACCCTGCATTTCTCCACCCGATAGCGGAGGTCGAGAAATTTGCACCCCAGATCTACGCAGAATCGTCTGAGCCTTTGGTTTAAGCCTTCTACTCGGCTCCAAACCAGAGGACCGCGATCGGTTCTGGGAACGATACTACAAATAGTTAGCTGATCGTTCGAGGTAAAACATGTGCTCAATTCAATAAGAGTAGGATAAGGAAGTAACGGTGACCTATTCAAGGAATCAACCCACTATTCACCTACAGTGATTTAGAGAAACCACGGATAACCTATCTTAGGAAGACTGGGCACGATTATAAATCCAGCCCTCTCAAATAAAAGTCCAGTACATTGCCTTAATCACTGTGCCATCACGCTTAGTAAGAATTTCAGCATGGTTTCCTTGGTGAAACTGGTACATTGAGGTTTTTTATATTCTCGAGATTTCCCGTTTATCGCGAGCGTTTGCCTTAACCAGACACGCTACCCGACCACTCCTCCAGGACCAACCAAAAAATCCATATGTCACTGTGTGTCTACGCCATGTAATTTCACAATTCCTGTGATCCCCACACAGGTAGAGACTTCCATTATTATTGTTGTGGCCTTGTCTAGGCACTAAATAGGATTTGCACCGTCTTTTTTATGCGATGTCCTTCAGATATGGTTGCATGTCTGAAGGAACAGACACTGGGGCGGATGACAGCCGTATGAAATGAATTAAATGTATTCACAATTGCGTATACGATTAGACGACGGCTGCTCAACGGCTTAGTGACAATGAGAATTTGTACTGCACCAGGACTCAAACCTGAATTTCGCTTATTGCGAATGGTCGTCTTAAAAACTTACGCGGCCTGAGCACTCCTCCAGAACGAACCAAAACTTCCATATGTCACTGTATGTCTACGTCCTGTACTTACAGAACTGCTGTGATTACCACACAGGAGAGACTTTCATTATTATTCTCGCGGCCTTGTCTAGGCAAGGCGTGCATGTCGGAAAGACATTGCATAGTACATCATATAACACAGACACTACAAATATTATTTCATGACTAGACAAGGGCGCAAAAATGTTCATGAAAGTCTCTCCCTGTGCAGGGATCACAGCAATTATGCAAGTACAGTATGTAGACACACCGTGACATTTGGTATTCTGGGTCAGCGTCGGAAGTGTGCTCTGGTGGTCTAAGTGGTTCATAGTTTGCTTGTGGCAGACGAGCTGTGCGGACATAACGCTGATCACGTTCCCGCCGCCGCGACCGAGCACCATGGCGAGTGGTGAGTAAACTTGGTGGGAAGAGCGGTTGCTAGAACAATTCAGACAGAATATTAATATAAGGACGGTATCACAGCTCCGTAAGGACACTCTGAAATTAATCTGACGAAGAGTGCACACGACCTAGGCCTCTCGTATTAGAGATTTTTTTTGCGAGATGTGGTAAAACCAAGCTTTCATGATACGATTGAGATTCTCTTGTCAATAGTTAGCTGCATGGTCTATGTGAAGGTGGTAAACGCAGAGAACTGTGAAGTCGTATCCGTAACGGGAAGACGATTTAAGTCCAACCTCTGTGATAGAAATGTGAGGGAGGCACTAGCAGAAATGGCGGGATTTGGGGTCAGGACCATAAGGTTCTTTGACCTTCCATTAGAAGTGACTCGATCGCAATTCGTTTCAGTTCTAAGCATGTACGGCACAGTACTGAGCAACATGGCGGAGAAATGAACAAGTTTCCAAACCTGCCCTGTCCTTCGGTGTCAGACAGGTTAAGGCTGATATCCATCATCATATCGCATCACATATTAATGTCTGTAGATGTAGAGTGCTCGTAATGTATGGAGGACAGTTCCAAAGGGTTTAGGTTGTAGCAAAGAAGGATGTGTACAGTCTGAATGTGTGCAGAGGTGGGTGGCCCAATCATCAGTGGGGAAATCAGTTGACCCTGCGCAAATGTTGACACTTCCAGTGGTTTATGATACTGCAGTCAGTTAAACGCGAACAGAACGATTACAAGCTGCGGAGAAAGGTCTAGGAATGACGGCTACTGGAGAACATGTCGCACCAATGGACACACGCCAGACAGAGGTGACAGAATCACCCCCTGAATCAACAGTTCAACGAGCAACCAAAAATGGAGTAGAACAAATGAGAGAGGTGACAGCTGCAAATGAGAGGCAACAGGATGTGGATGATTCGATGCCGACGGAGCCGAGCAAGCACTCAGATAATGCCGTGTGCAGACCGCGGCACTCATCACGAAAATACAAAAACAACGGATAGCTCCCCCAAACGTGGATTAAGAAGCGTTAGAAATGCGTGAAAGAGTGCAGAGGATCACCCGCACCCTGGGAGGACCATTGGACGGCCACCGAGACGGAATACGCCAGATACTTCAACCGGCAGCTATCTCTGAAACGGCTGAGAAAAGGAACCCATCCAACAGAAAGATGTGGACGGGACGCAAGAAACGACAATGATGCAGCGCGGCACAACGGCTGGATGGCGTCAAGATGCCCCAGGAAATCTGACAGCTGGCAGATGATGTGAAATGTGATCTATAGGGTGAAGGCATGAATGAATAAATGACTGTAGGTGTCAGAGCAGGGGAAGTGCACGGAGTCAAGGGTCATAAGGATATGGCAACGACCAGCCATGTGGGGAAACTTAAACAGAACTCACAGGCAAGGGCAGGGACACCTTCCCTCCCCTCAAAGAATGATTGCAGCACAAGCATACGAAACAGGGACGGTCAACATCAACAGTATAAGCGGCAACCTGAAGCTTCAGACTTTACGTGATATACCGTAAACCGCCCAGTTAGATGTAGTCTACTGCAAGAGATGACGAACATAGGTCTCCAGAAGATTACTGGATGTACAGCTTTCACTCATCCAGGAACTTAAAAATACCTTGGAACAGCAATACTTACAAGGAAGGAATAATGGTGAAAGAAGTTGAATACCTAGCAACGGCCTGAGATATTACCCTCACCAAACAGAATACACGCTCGGTCAACGTCTACGCACCCTCAAGCTCTGGCGATCGACGAAATTCTCGAAGATATAGCCCGTTTATTCGCCGGCAATTACGACCTCATTATCTTCAGGGGTGACTACAGATGGCTCCTGTCCCCGAAGTCCAGACGTCGCATTTCCGCATTTCAACAGTTGCCCGTACCTAGCAACTATAATAAGGCACCTAGACTTGAGTGACAGTTGGGAGCACGTTAACGGCGATCAGACAGGTTTCACACATGCCACGACCCACTCAGCCAGGCGACTTGACCACATTTACGTGACGCCAGCATTAAGTCACAAAATTTCACACACATGTGTGTGAAATCTTATGGGACTTAACTGCTAAGGTCATCAGTCCCTAAGCTTACACACTACTTAACCTAAATTACCCTAAGGACAAACACACACACCCGTGCCCGAGGGAGGACTCGAACTTCCGCCGGGACCAGCCGCATAGTCCACGACTGCAGCGCCCTAGAGCGCTCGGCTAATCCCACGCGGCTCACAAAATTTATAGACAGAGCTATGCCGACCGTGTTTTCTAACCACTCAGCGTACATATTTACAGTCAGTCTCCAAAGACAGAGGACGTACCGTGTGAGCAGATACTGGAAGCCGAACGTCTCGCACTTCAACGAAGGTGAATGGCATGCAGTATTTGATACGACATGGGTAACCTATGAAAGACAGCTTCCTCAATATGCCTTGGCGCTAGGTTGGTGGTTAAATTGTGCAAAACGGGCGATCAGGAAGGCCGTCAAGAGCTGAAGATGAAATGGCGCATCCGCACAGTGAAATTCTTTTTCCAGGTCCTCCGTGACTTATTCCGACCAGACTCGTCGGTTGCCGCCAATCACCGGGAAATACAACGGGCAAAGGCCACGTTTACGGCGCTAACACACAAAAAATTAGAAAGTTTCCGGATAAGAGCGCGACTTCGAGACGGTGTCCAACGCGAACAGCCTCCTATATATCAGTTGAGTAAGACGCGAATAGGTAGCCGCAGCTTGACCGACACATCGCCATCTAGAACATTCTCAATGTTATTCTTTCATCACATGGCTTTATAAAAAAATAAGAGCCAAGTCGACCTCTCGGGAATTGTATAGTGTCCAGAAATAGTTAACACTTGCTTTCTTGATGCCTCAGCTTGTATGCACGGAAATTCTTAGCCTAACAGAACCTGTTTACCAAAATATCGCCGAATCCAGTCTTCCTCCCGGACATAACGTGACAGCCTTCCTGCTATCAACATATGCAAATGTTCTCACCGCTCCTATATCCCACCACAATCAAACGAGCATTCTCATTGGCTCTTATCGAATTTACCAGTCGAATTACTAACGCCGTCGGTATCGAAGAATCATCCACCTTCTCTTTCTTTCTGGGGCTTTCTGTCGTTATTTTGCAAAGATTGCTAAATTGCACAGATAGTTCCCTCAATCTGTACACCCCCAACCTGTTCTTTCTTTCTACAGACGCTACACTCAGTGGTAATGAACTATTTTACACTGATCACCATTTTGCACCGACAACTAAACATGGGAAATTTGTCTACAAGTCATCAAACACATACAATACTAGCATACTAGCAAGAATATTGGAGCATCAAACCGATCTCCAACCAGGGAATATATCACCGAGTACCACCTCGATCTAGTAAACATGCAATTCATATCCCCCACCATACTAAATCATCCCCTTTACATCAGCGAACCCAAGTCACTCTCAGAACTGATGTTCAAAGACAGGCTCGTTTCCCCTTGGCACAAACGTGTTACTCTTTCCGTTTTCTTGCTCGCATTTCTACAGACAACTCCAGACTCGTCGATTACAAGAACACCCGTATTTTCGCCATAATATTATACAATTTTTGCCGTACTTCTCGATATCAAGCACACAGCAGTAGCCTCCCGATCGCTAACGCTTCATAATGCGCAAGATATAGACTGTAAATTATTTCTCCACAAACACCAAACTTTAGCAAGGTGCAGTGTGCTGTAAACCATTGACTAACTAGAAACAAGTAAAGTAAACTGATATTTACACTCTGAAATACCGAAGTCGGTGATCTAACAGATTCCAGATGATCAATATTGTTTATAAACCAACTAGGATCTTTCCCACGTCTAGAGAACAGCCAAACGTGTGTCCAACACACCACGACCGATATTCCCTCAACTAAATAAAGGCACCAAATGTGCAGAAGCAGTCGACCGAACAATTTACATGGGAGGGAATAACGCTCCAACGCAAACGCACCATCTTCTCAAAGTTACACTTGATCACGAAAGCGGCCCACCACATACTTAGTTCGCTATTCGGTCGCCTAGAAGATGGTAAAGTTAACTGTCATACAGGCCTGTGCATTCGGAAGATCGCTACCATTAACATGGGAACGCGAATCAGTACCAATACAGACTTTGCATACACGAACAAATTCTAGAAAACCGCTCACGTATGTCTTCTATCATTATACTTACAATTAAATCTAACGATCTAGGTCTCAACTGAACGGTATTCGGCAATGAGCGAAGCATCGGAAACACACTCTGTTGACTGCTGTGGCATTGGAAATACCTGTACCTTTCTTACCACTAGACATACTCTTCCGTTCGCTATCACAGTACTCCAAGTCAAATCCATACCCTCCCTACAACAGCACATAGACATTTCCTTTACACAAACAGATATACTTTATAAACCTGATGCTCAAATGCGAACATATCACACACGCAGTGCTAATACTAACTATAATATTACCTCCTCAATAACTGGATGCATAGGACACCAAATAATACTGACAAAAATCAACAATGTGCGTGCATGTCTCTTACATTCTTCCTGCGAGTCATACCACCGTGTCATAGACGTAATCGAGCACATGTTAAAGAATCCCGATCCCAACAACTACTGCTTGTTACTCTCACAAGCGGTCATCGTTCTGCAGGTGCACCCAAGTATCGATGTTAAAACCTATAACCGCTTTACGAATCGAGGTACGACATTACCTCTGAATGAGGTGGTGTTTTCCGGACAAATACCGTGACGGTAATCGTAGAAATGTGTGTATTAAGAGCCAATGATGCAACCCCGCGATTAACTCAATGAACTTTGAAAGTCATTCGCCTAAGGAACGTCGTATGTAAGCGCTATTTGCAACTCCATCACACCGTACGTAAGTGCATAATTCATTAGTTTTTGCAACGCATTCTGTCTCGAGACCATATCAGACGTTCCGCGATATATCCGCTGAGTTATAGGCGATGACAGACAATAGAAGTAGATGACGTGCTGATTGAGGTCCTAAGAAGAAAAATATACACTAACTTCTCAGATCTCTAGCCTTACGCTATATGTTAGAAATTAGGTCCATTCAAACACATACTTGCATAGGCTCACACACACAAGTCAATCATATTTCACGCACTCTCATATCTCTAAACGAGTCACCTTCCTCGAATCTGTCTGCAACAGTAAAATTACAACCTCCTTTTAATCACACCCTACACATCCTCCAGTCGCACCCATTTCTACAGCTTTCCACGAGTGCTAGTTCCAATTTAGGTCGGAGAAAGACGTATCCAACACATTCTGAAACCCGCGTAGAAACAGTTCGAGTTGAGGTACTGCAACTGGACCGTGTTTTGAGCATTTGGTGGAAATGCGCGCAGTGTGGTGCGTACCCAAACTAGATACAAGTACTACAGATCCCCAACATGCTGTCTTCGTTATTATATAGCCACCTTAGCTACGGTGAGCCTCCAATGCGAAGAAGACATTTCACAGTACTTCCCCAGAATAGCGCAGCGGCAGCCACCCCAGCATTCCTAACGGTTCAACAAGTCCGACACATCAAACCGCAGCTGCCTATGTTGAGATGATCATATTAAATATACAAACACCACATATACCACTTTAAACTTTCATCACCTATACCCTAAGAGAATTATCGTATGAGACGATCCCTCTGCTCCTGTTTCTAACACTGTTTTCTAACACGCTTTTGTACATTGCCAAAGATTTCGTTTTCTGCCATGACTTCGAGGTCTGTGTCAGATTCTAAACTGACATTAAGATGCTCTGATCCACGACCTCTCACAGAAAACTAGACATCACACGATGTATATCATATTCTTATGGCAGATAGCATAACACTGAATGACTTTTAAATAAAACACACTTACAGCATAAGGAAACTAGAAGAGTTTGGCAGCGTTGTGGAGAGTTTCCAAACTACCGTCCGAAAGTGATTCATGACCTCTACATTTAAATTCATATGTCACAGTGATGGAATAGATGATAGCTCGGCGTTCCATTTCGAGTTATTCGTAATTTTGCGCTCATGTACGCGATCGCTGTTGAGCTGCTAGCAACCCATTGGAGTTGTCACCCATCGACAAAACTTCTTCCCCGACTCAAACAAGCTATATCACTCAATCTTTATGTGGCAACCAATGCGCGGATGTGATGGAAAAGACACCGTCGATTTACTGTAATATTAAGCAACAGACTTGACAGTGCGAAGAATTTTACACTAAGTTCAGCACCGGCCAATGATGTGACAGCATGTTTCCCCAATTTCAGTATCACATCTAAACCATGCCCTCTCCATGTTGCGAATATCATTGCGAACATTGATAGATGACTGAGCATTATGTCCATTAACTATTAATTCTCGAACACATAAATCATCAAAGTATACGAGACAGCACTCCACATGTTTCTATCATCTCGAGCACAGTGTTTAATTTACGATCTATCTCTCAGCGTATAGGAGTCACAGAGTACTCTCCCCGTCTTAGGGTGAAAGACCAACCTCACACAATCATTGACCAACCCACCCTGCAGCACCGTTAGTGCACTAAATTTCTCGAGATGTGCATGTTGAGGAGCTTAGCACTCCTTATCGATTTATAGTAACAGATTTCAAAGTGCCGTAATGTGATAGCATACAGTTAAGAAGAACAAGAAAAAACTTATTTTTATACGCGAAGGAGTTCGAGACGAATAGAGTTGGACACATTTTTACCTAAATCAACGAAGCTATCAGCTCTAAATTATTGTTCTACACTCTTCGATCTGTACCTGGAGGGTACTGGTAATATAGAGAACATAAACACACACACTCCTAAGACTACAACGTTCTGCACTTAAAAACGGGGTAGTTAGATCGAATATCTTTCCGGCCTATCAGACATATACATCCTTCTTCACAGTTTCTCAATGCTGAACTATCTTATCGAATGGTAAAATATTTGCTTTGCATGATACGAACGCAATATAGCTTTGCGGAGACATATAGTGTCCACTGTTCACATCCGATCACAGTTCAGAAATTATACTATGCCTGTGTAAGGCCTACATAAAATGATAGTAGCGGGGGATACATCCTACAAGGAAACAGATAAACGCACAGCAGCAGCGTCCGACATGTGAAAATTACAAGTCATTCCGTCACTAACTCTGTAAACAGCACATCAGTCGGGCAAATATGTACACAGGGATTGCAGCGCATCACAAGCTCTTATCGCTAAGTTAGTTATGACCCTGAAGTCTCGATTTTACACCCAAGATTTGACAGGGGCGATCACATAAATGAAAGCTCATTTAGAGGAGTGTGTCAAGTTTCTTCACACATGAGATGGAAGCCCTCTGATGACCGAAAGGTTTCCCGTTAACGATCGCAAGTAGACACCACTTTAAAACACATACGGAACATGTAGCTGTATACTAATAGAACGCAGGCTATGTCACCTGACCGAAGCATCCAGAATCACTGGTACCTCAATAGACATACAGTATAGTGCAGCCCCAATGGGAAAATATTGACTGCCTCCATTATTCCCTTCGTTTCGATGTCCACGTTTTCCAGGATTCCTCCTGTTGCTGCATACTTTGTCCCACATACATATTGTTCGGCGCGAATCAGAAGATAGCAAAGTACTTCCTCAATTTCACCGCATTAGGCTCTATATTCGGTCAATATGTACCTATTCCATCGCCACTTTTCGCAATTCTATCGATTTGAGGTCAGATCTATATATGTGATCATGGCACAACATGTCGTTCTGTGTTCTAAAATTGATTGTAAATGTAGCACAGCTGCCACCAACTAGCCCAAATGCATTGATCGGGACGTGTAATATAGCACAGCACTCGACTGTATCCAGTCACCTCCACATTCAGAGAGCGTTTGCTCTGCTTTCTGTATGTCTGTGTATATGCAACCCTCGTGAACACTTTCTAGGGCCCGCAGTAGACCAGAGTTAGCGTTCGACTGTGGATCCACCGCATGTTATATCCGGATCGGTGTTGAGATGCAGATCCACAATACGTGGCGCCCCAGAAATAAAGAAAAGGTGGATGGTGCTTCGATACCGACGGCGTTAGTAATTCGACTGGTAAATTCGATAAGAGCCAATGAGAATGCTCGATGGATTGTGGTGGGATATAGGAGAGGTGAGAACATTTGCATATGCTGAGAGCAGGAAGGCTATCACGTTATGTCTGGGAGGAAGACTGGATTCAGCGATAGTTTGGCAAACAGGTTCTGTTAGGGTAAGAATTTCTGTGCATACAAGCTGAGGCATCAGGAAAGCAAGCGTTGACTAATTCTGGGACACTATACAATTCCCAAGGGGACGACTTGGCTCTTATTTTTTTATAAAGCCATGTGATGTAAGAATAACATTGAGAATGTTTTAGATGGCGATGTGTCAGTCAGGCTGGGGCAGGTACATGCGGTTGAACGTATGTGTCAACATGCTCTGTGCTATTCTGCCTTCAATGGTAAAGACAAGTGGCACCTGGAGATGCCTCAAATATGAGACTGGCATGAACGCACTTTGGAATGCTATGACAGTATAACGGTGACTGTATAGAGGCATGCAACTTTCATCAGTGTTCGTTGGTGGTGGCTGGTGGGTGCGACGGAGCGTGCGGGACCCGAGCTGCGGCTGCTTCACTTCACGGGTGTTGTGGCATGTGCTGACCAGCTTCGCTCGCATCATCATTGGCGTCTAGGTGAACACGTATTTGGATAGGAGTTTCACGGGTGTGGAGTATGAATGCGGCTGTCGCCACCTCATGTTTGTGGAAGCCGAGCAGGGACCTGTGCAGGATTTGACAGCTGACGGTCATGTGACTTCGCAGGGGACAGGATGTGGTGGAGGGTGCTTGCGTGCTTTTATTGTGTTATTTTGTGAGCGGTCCTGTAGGCTGTGCCATGCGTTATTTGGACAGTTTACGAGTACTGAGTGTGTTTGCATATATGTGTACTGCATTATTTAGGAGCAGTTTGCTATTGTGTACTGAAATTAGGAGTTGTTTGCACGTCTGTGCAACTTGACCCCAGGCATGTCTGGGTGGGTGTTTTGTGATAGTGTGATGAATATACTACATGCCTAAATAAAATATTCGAAAATAAATAGAGTTCAGTCAGTCGTTACTCTCCCCAGCAGCCCAGAGCAGGCTGAGTCGCTTTGCCACCATTTTCCCTAACCATCTTGGTTTACATCATGATAAGGACGACAGCGTTCTCTGCTGGTGGTACTGAGTACTAGACTTCGTGGAGGACACACTGTTTGCCGCCATCAGGGAGAACTGTACTTGCGTCATCAGCTGGTCTCACAGAGGCGTCCTCTGGTGGCGAAGAACTGTACTAAGACAGTTGGGGTTTGCAGTTACTGGTGAACCCACTACGTGGCGCCATCTTAGATGAGAGTACTTGCGTCATCGCCTGACGTCACTACAGCGTCTTCTAGTGGAATTGATGTGAACTAAGTCAGTTGGGCTATGGACTCAGTGGAAATTACACTTGGTGGTGGTGCTGCCTCTAATTCTTTAAATAAAGAGTGGTGTCTGATTTACACTACTGGCCATTAAAATTGCTTCGCCAAGAAAAAATGCAGACGATAAACGGGTATTCATTGGACAAATATGATATACTAGAACTGACATGTGATTACATTTTCACGCAATTTGGATGCATTGAGCCTGAGAAATTAGTACCCAGAACAACCACCTCTGGCTGCAATAACGGTATTGATACCTCTGGGAGCCGCGCGGGATTAGCCGAGCGGTCCAAGACGCTGCAGTCATGGGCTGTACGGCTGGTCCTGGCGGAGGTTCGAGTCCTCCCTTGGGCATGGGTGTGTGTATTTGTCCTTAGGATAATTTAGGTTAAGTAGTGCGTAAGCTTAGGGACTGATGACCTTAGCAGTTAAGTCTCATAAGATTTCACAAACATTTGAACCCCTGGGCATTGAGTCAAACAGAGCTTGGATGGCATGTACAGATACAGCTGCCCATGCAGCTTCAACACGGTACCATAGTTCATTAAGAGTAGTGACTGGTGTATTGTGACGAGCCAGTTGCTCGGCCACCATTGACCAGACGTTTTCAGTTGGTGAGAGATCTGGAGAATGTGTTGGCCAGGGCAGCAGTCGATCATTTTCTGTATTCAGAAAGGCCCGTACAGGACCTGCAACATGCGGTCGTGCATTATCCTGCTGAAATGTAGGGTTTCACAGGGATCAAATGAAGGGTAGAGCCACGGGTCGTAACACATCTGAAATGTAATATCCACTGTTCAAAGTGGCGTCAATGAAAACAAGAGGTGACCGAGACATGCAACGAATGGCACCCTATACATTCACGCTGGGTGATACGTCATTATGGTGATGACGAATACACGCTTCCAATATGCGTTCACCGCGATGACGCCATACACGGATGCGACCATCTTGATACTGTAAACAGAACCTGGATTCATCCGAAAAAATGACGTTTCGCCATTCGTGCACCCAGGTTCGTCGTTGAGTACACCATCTCAGGTGTTCCTGTCTGTGATGCAGCGTTAAGGGTAACCGCAGCCATGGTCTCCGAGCTGATAGTCCATGCTGCTGCAAACGTCGTCGAACTGTTCGTGCAGATGGTTGTTGTCTTGCAAACGTCCCCATCTGTTGACACAGGGATCGAGCTGTGGCTGCACGATCCGTTACAGCTATGAGGATAAGATGCCTGTCATCTCGACTGCTAGTGATACGAGGTCATTGGGATCCAGCTAGGCGTTCCGTATTACCCTCTTGAACCCACCGATTCCATGTTATGCTAACAGTCATTGGATCTCGACCAATGCGAGCAGCAATGTCGCGATACGGTAAACCGCAATCGCGATAGGGTACAATCTGACCTTTATCAAAGTCGGAAACGTGAAGGTACGGATTTCTCCTCCTTATACGAGGCATCACAACAACGTTTCACCAGGCAACGCCGGTCATCTGCTGTTTGTGTATGAGAAATCAGTTGGAAACTTTACTCATGTCAGCACGTTGTAGGTGTCGCCTCCGGCGCCAACCTTGTGTGAATGCTCTGAAAAGTTAATCATTTGCATATCACAGCATCTTCTTCCTGTCGGTTAAAGTTCGCGTCTGTAACACGTCATCTTCGTGGTGCAGCCATTTTAATGGCCAGTAGTGTAATAAGTATACTATGAGGAAAACACTGACAAAGATAAACACTTAACCTGCCACTCTGTAATTGTGTGTAATCCGAGAGCTAGAGCCTGAGAGTCGCTGGTGCTGCACACTTTGTTTCACTAACGCGTGGATGCGTGTTTTACTGAAAACAAATACAGCTCCTGATTGAAGGTACGAGACATGGCTGTACTATAGAACAACATTTCTGCCCTCTAGCGCTCTAGTTGCTTGAGATCTTGCATAGCGTTGAGTAAGGCGCTCTGGAAAAAAAAAATTCTATATTTGTTGATAGTTGTAGGACCAACGTGAGCAGTAATATCGTGACAATATAGATCGCAGTATTTATAGGCTACGAGCCTGCGGCTGTCGAATTTGACACGTGGTGATAGACGTTCCACCTTCTTGCACGAGACGTACTACGATCTTCTTACAAATAACACTCAGATGCAATTTCTTAATGAGAAATCTGCTGCGTAATCTTCTTTATGCACAGAATGTAGATGACGTTACTACTACCTACTTTTTGCGGTTGTGCCGAAAATGTAATCGCGTGTATCCAGACATCTACACTGTCCAGTCACATTAATTTGGCCACCTGTCAAAACCCTGAATAATCACCTTTCGTAGCGGGAGATGATCCGGAAGACAGTCACTGAGGTTCTGGAAGGTACCGACAGGGATGAGGAGCCATCCCCACTCCAGTGCTGTGGCCAGCTACGCTAGGTTTCTCGGTTGAGGATCCATGGCTCGAATGGCAGGACCGGGGTGGTCCCACAGATTCTAGATTCGGTCTAAATCAGGGGAGTTAGGTGGTCAGTTGAGTACGGCAAACGCATCCTGTTCCTCTTCAAACCACGCACGTAGGCTGTGAGCTGTGTGATACGTTGCATTGTCCTGCTGGTTGATGCCACTATGCCGAGGAAAAACAAACACATGGTCCTCAAGGATAGATGCATATTTGGTGTGATCCAGTGTGCCTTCCAGAATGACGAGATAACTCAGGGAATGCCACGAAAATGCACCCCATACTATAATACATGCAGGGTGTTTGCTTGCACACGTTTCAATTTGTACACGCAAACGGTCATCTGTCTGATGGAGCATAAAACGTGGTTCATCTGAAAAGACAACCTATCGCCTCTCAATGTGCGTCCGGTTGAGGCAAATTCCAGCCTTCATCGCCAGTGAACAGCAGTCAGCATTGGTGCATGAACGAGGCGCCTGCTGAGAAGGCCCATATGCAGCAAGGTTCGCTGAATGTTCAAAATGGTTCAAATGACTCTAAGCAC
This sequence comes from Schistocerca piceifrons, assembly GCF_021461385.2. Lineage (NCBI taxonomy): Eukaryota > Metazoa > Arthropoda > Insecta > Orthoptera > Acrididae > Schistocerca > Schistocerca piceifrons. The sequence goes on along the minus strand of NC_060149.1, from coordinate 447,857,736 downwards.
TATGGGGCTTAACATCTGAGGTCATCAGTCCCCTAGACATATAACTACTTAAACCTAACTAACCTAAGGGCGTCTACACATCCATGCCCGAGGCAGGATTCGAACCTGCGACCATAGCAGCAGCGCGGTTCTAGACTGAAGCGCCTAGAACCGGTCGGCTACAGCAGCCGGCGCTGAGAGTTGGTTGAGGATACAACGTTGGTAGCCCCTTTGTTCATCAGGGCGGTCAGTTGCACAGCAACTGCATGTCTATTCGCCCGTACATATCTCCACAACCGTCGTTCACCCCTGACATCTATTGCCAGTGTTTGCACTGCAGTTGCCTTGGCGCTGATTTTGGATGGTGCCATTTTGCCACGCACCACGGCAGCAGGCAAAAAATTTACAAACTTAGCCGTTTCAGTAATGCTTCCAACCTTGGCCCGAATGCCAATGATCATGCTCTTTTGGACTTCGGATAAATCGCATCGTTTCCGCATTGCGACGACGACTGCTGTTTTTTCCGTGCCCCCCCCCCCCCACTCCCCCCCGCTACCGACATGTTTCACATATCCTCCACTGCTAATGCTGCCATCTACAGTCTGTGAGTGGTTGACGTCGTACATAAGCGGTGGTCACATTAATGTGACTGACCGCGCGACTGCTACGGTCGCAGGTTCGAATCCTGCCTCGGGCATGGATGTGTGTGATGTCCTTAGGTTAGTTAGGTTTATGTAGTTCTAAGTTCTAGGGGACTGATGACCACAGCTGTTAAGTCCCATAGTGCTCAGAGCCATTTGAACCATTAATGTGACTGAACTGTGTGGTACACTTTGTCAGTTTGATGTTTGGTAGCACGCTACCTTCATGATGTTGAATTTTTAATGCCTAAAAGTGTAGGTGCCAGAGCCAAGGCTATTGTATTAATAATAAAATGCTACATCATTGTTAATGAACAAGGTACGTTCAGTTTAACGCCCTAACTCATAGCCCTGAAGGGGTTGCTTCTGTTTGAAAAGGCACAGGACTTCTCTGTTTAATACACTGCTCTGCAAATCTCAAAACTAGATAGATAAAGTAATATAACATAACATATTAACAAATATGTGGAAATGAATGAAAGTGCTGGAGAATATTGCCTGAGGGCCCCCAGCTGTGCATGTGATGTTAAGTCAGCGTGACTATAGCGCCAAATGGAGCTGACCCCGCAACACGAGGCAGTTCAGTAGACGGGAAAAGACAGTGAGCGTCAATCAGCGAGTGTTTTGCGGTGCATTGTGGTGGTGTTTTTCGTTACAGCGTGCCCAAGGGTAACATTTGGATGACTTCACACGGGGAAGAATAATCGAGGAACTGGAAGTAGGACAAAGTGTGACGGGCGTAGCCCAGTAGTTTGGCACTGCTCACAGTATTATTTCACGTGCATGGATAGCGTTCCAAACCACAAGTACTGCTGCCCCAAGAGAAGGTCTGGTCGACCACGGTGAACTACAGCAGCAGATGACCTCTGCATTTTGCAACAGGGAAGAAGGAACCAGCGTCAAACAGCGGGCCCAATTACAATCACATTTAACAGGACTGCAGGGCACGCAATCTCAGGCTCCAGAGTGGTACGGCGACTGGATGTGGGTGGTCTCTCTGGACGACAACCAATACATTGTTTCGTTGACTCCCGCACCGTCCGCGATTGGATCAAGGAAGAGTGGGGTCTCGTGCTTGTTCTGGGATGAGAATAGATTCAGTCTGAGAAGTGATTCTGGCGTACCACCATATGGCGACAGGTGGGAACAGGTAATGCACGCATAAACATTGTCGAATATGATCGTTTTGGTGGTCCAGGTATTATGGTGTGGGGAGGCATAATGTATCACAGGCGTACTGGCCTCCAAATCTTAGGATACAGTACAGTCACCAGCCAACATTATTGTGACTCTTTGCTCCTTGCCCATGAGCGTGCGTCTTTCGTGGGATGCATTCGTCCCTGACTTAATTTTCATGGGTGACAATCCGCGACTGCTCCGAACAACGCAGGTGGAGGAGATCTTGGAAAGCGAGGATATTCGACGAATGGACTGGCCTGCCCATTTCTCCTATTAAAATCCCATCGAGCCTGTATAGAAAGCGTTGGGGAACACTTATTGCAGCACGTCCACATGCACCAATGACCATTCAGTAGTTGTCAACCACGCTGGTGGAGGAATGTAAGGCTCTACTACAAATTTGTACCAACCTTGTGGCTAACAAGGAAACACTTTGCAGAGAATGTTTGCCTTCCGTGGTTATCACATACTCTATAAAGAATTATGTCCCGTTTTTGGTAACGTCCGGGGGACCATCACAAATCGCGGTGACTTCAGTGTTATGATCGTCTTTGAATAAATCACATACCCTATTAAGAACCATGTCCCGATTTTGGTAATATCCCAGGGACCGTCATAAACAGCAGTGACCTCAGTGTTATTATCGTCTTTGAATGAAAGCGTTATTTCTGTTCATCTGATTGTGTATTTTTCTGTTATCTTCTTACTATACTGCAGGAGTTCTTTCTATGTATGGTCCAAGTTCCTTCGAGTCATGTTAGGTGGTAGTGATACATCACGCGAAAGTTACTGTCGTCCTTAACTTTTGCATACATTTGTATTAGGATTTCGATTCGGTCAGTGTATTTTTTTTCAATCTGTAAATTGGTTTCTGCATCAAAATGCATTTAAATTACTTTGTTACCACACATGGTCATACATCGCACGCTAGTAAAAGTCATTGATGATCATGTATCTGTTATGTCAGCAGTTTTGTAAGTGTAATACTCCTTTCTATTAACTCATTGTGAAAGACGTGGGCGAAAGCAAGCAGCATTTATTGAAACATTCTGGAATAAACGGAGGGATCACAGGTAGAGAAGATCATAGAATTATCTGACAGGCTCTGAATGGGCTGTCATTATGACTTTCAGACATTCAGATAGCATTGGGATATGAGAACAACCCATCACAACCACGTGCAATATTGGCATACGTCTCCATGACGAGGGACTATGTTCGCGTTGACTTGTCTGCGAAAAAATCCCACCAAAAGTGGAAAAGACAGGTGCTGGCGCGTAATATTCAACGGTGAATTCCACTGATATCTAGACTCGGGATTACTAATGATCCATCTGTCGAGGCACCTTCAGCGGCAATTGACGGTGGTCATGGTCGAGTGCCATATTGCTGAAGATCTGGTGGTGTCGTGCTGAGTGGGACTACTTCTGTCACTCAAGGCAAAGTTCCAGAGAGACTTTGCAAGACTTTATACAGCGATGCTATCAAATGACCATCTGTATGTCACCGACATTAACTCATTACTCGCGCCATCCCTCGATCTTTACGTATGGGAAATGTACTGACTGAATTTGGACGCGCACTACCGGACATCCCCCACCGACTAACCTTGAGGAATTCTTTCTGGGAAATAAACTGCGTAGGATGCATTGTCGTTATCATAGGATGTCACCAGACTCACATAGGAAAATTTGATACATCAAATTCGTATAAAATCCCAAGCTTTCGATGACTCCCTCCATCATCTTCATCCTTCGTGAAACTGTGGGCATTCCACTCGTATCCCGAAAAAACAGCTTCTGATTCGCTGGTTTTCGTCACAGAGATGGTGTACACTGAGGTGACGCACTCTGTGTCCATAGATTATGTTTGCGCTGTCCTGTATCGCTTGCGGCGCCACCGCTTACATCAGGCAGTAAACTATGAGAGGTCTTCCTCTGTGCTCTTTCTTTATCAAGTATACGCTTCCATGCAGTGGTGAGTGCATAGCCAGTGTCTCTATTAATGTTGTTCTCAAATAGTGTAATATCAGCTGTTTCCCTGATCACAGAGTCCCAATAGTTCGCAAATAGTTCGATGCCTGCTCAAGCATTGTTGCTTGTTCACACAAAATATAACGTGCAGAATGAAATTTTCACTCTTCAGCTGAGTGTCGGCTGATATGAATCTTCCTCGTAGATTAAAACGCGGTGCTAGACCGACACTCGAACTCGGGACCTTTGCCTTTTGTGTGTAAGTGCTCTACCAACTGAGCGATCCAAGCACGACCGACGACCTCTCCTCACAGTCGTACGTCCGCCGGTACCTCGTCTACTATCTTCCGAACTTCACATAAGCTCAGGAGAGCACGCAGGAAGATCTCTGTAGTTTTCCGCCTGATGTAAGCAGTAGCGCTGCAAGCGACACTGGACAGCAAGCGCAAAGAACGGAGGGTGCCAACTCAGCATGCGCCATCCCCATGCCTTAATATAGGCAATCAGATCCCGTTCTCTGGGCATAAAAGTGGGAGCGTCGTCGGTTTCACGTCATTCCGGTTGGAGCTTAGACACTTCTGTGGTGAAAGCTTGCGTAACGATTTCGACGTTCAACAGCGTTTCTCAGCGTGAACTTGTGTTTGATGCTGAAATGAATCAATTTTGCCGTGTCACTTGTAGGCTGTTGTAGGGACATGAGATATCCTTGAATAGCTAGGATTGTTAGTCGTGAGGAGTAGAGCAAGTACTGGCCAGGTCCCCAGCTCCGGCTGCACAAGCCTGTGTCAGTCAGGCCAGGTAAGAAATTGACAGAGCGGAGGACGAAGCGTTGCTGCTATTAATAACACCAATAATGAATTGATCGTATGACACTGTTGGCCGGGAGGTTCCATTCGGGTTCGGCCGCCAAGCGCACTTCAGTGGACACCACGTTGTGTGACTTGCGTGCCGATGATGAGGATGAAAAGATGATGAGAACACGACACCCAGTCCATGAGCGGAGAAAATCTCCAACCCCGCCAGGAATCGACGCCCAAGTTCGCTGTGTAGGAGGCAAGCACGTTACCACTCAGCTAAGCAGGTGGACATAGCATCAATAAAGGTCATTATCGTGTTCAACGCTGATCTGCCAGTCGCTGGTAAACCGGCACAGCAGAAGTCGACTTCCACGTCGGAACACAACTTCACAGACGCTACAGAAGGTCAACCAGAGTCCAACTTGTGGCAACATCGTCGGAGTCCGACGCATCGTCTTAGGAGGACAGCGATCAGAGGGCGAGCAATCTGACGTCTACTCGCTGGCTATGTCAGCACAAGAGGTTTTGGCAGGGGAACACCACCTGGAAGAAACCACGACCACCTGCTCGATTGTTCCGGTGAGCCAGCATACTTCAACACCCAGAAGCTCTATACAACGAATATGTCCAACTCGGCATCCAAAAGGAAGCCGGCTAGGTACCGACAAAGCAGTGTCGCATCAAGTGTGGAAGAACGTCACCATAAGGGAGGTCAGTCCAACCAGGCAATCCCAGCAAAGAAAGACAAGGTACAGCCAATAGTTATATATCACACCACCAACTAAACTGGTGTCAAAAATCAAAGCAACTAACTGCTACTTCACCAACTCGTGTCTAATTCACGATATTATCATACAAACTGTCAACAGATGTCCAAACTATCTGTTCTCCTTGGAAGAGGACAGTGCGGTCAACGGACAACTACGCCAGTGATTACGTGAGGGCTTTTATCAAACGGGGTAGTGTTTGCTGGGTAGCCCCACATCCACAATCGAAGTGTACACAGTCACAGACGATGCAATATGGCGCAGAGAAGACGCCTGCCAGGCTCTGCAGTGGAGGGCCATAGGAAGAATGGAAGCAGAATAGTCGCAAACCGATGTGGTCTGATTGCTTAATGTGAATCGTTCTGTTGTTTCTCGGATGTGGTGACAGCTTATAGAGACCGAAACTGTATCCCAAAGACAAGGAGAGGGCCAGCCACGTGTAACATCAGAAAAACAGGACCATTATTTGGCTGTAAAGGCACAACGGTACCACATTAGTACTGCATGACAACTGGCATCCGACCATTCAGCATCTACTGGACGTGTTGTTTCGAGGCAAACAGTGCACAGAAGGCTTCAGCAGAGTGGTCTTCATTGATAGAGATCTGCTGTATGTGTACCTCTGATGTGTATTCACAGAAGAGAACGTCTAGAGTGGAGTCGTCAACATGCCATCTCGACGGTCGAACAGTGCGCCAGTGTCCTTGTCACAGATGAGCCCTGATATTGTATGGAGAGTGATTCTCGACGGATTCGCATCTAGAAGAAACGTGGAACACGATTTCGAGACCCGAACATTGTGCAAGGAGACCAATATCGAGGAAGATCCCTAATGGTGTGGGCAGGGATTATGTTGAACACTCGAACACCTCTTCATGAAATTGTATGCGTGATTCGGTAAGGTTTAACTGCTGTCAGTTATCGTGATGTGTTGTTGTTGCGAGGTACTGTGGGCCCAGACTGCTGGATGATAATGCTCGACTTCATAGAGCACAGGTAGTTGACATTTTCTTGGAAACCTACCTGCCAGCCTGCTCGCTCACCCAGTTTGAATCCTAAGAGCATGTCTGCGATGCACTATGGAGACTAGATACATCAAGTCACCATCCACCAGCACTCTCCAAGACTTCCGAACAGCTCTACAAGAAGGATGGCCGTTATTGCTTCAACATAACATTGATAACATCATTCACAGCATGCCCCGTCGTTGTCAGCCTTGTATTGCTGCCACAGGTGGTCACACCCCACAATGAGCAAATTAATCAGTTGTCAGAATGTGTGTGTGGAAATCCATCAAGTTGGAAAACACAAAGAACATTTTTGTTTACCGTTACGCATGTTGCAGTTGTTTACGTTCTATACTATTTACTATCACCTGTTTATACTGTTTTGTGGCAAAACAAAAGCAACCGTGCTAAATTTCCATTTTTTGCTTTAATTTTGGACACCAGTATATATAAAGCTCAATACTGAGCTCGAAAAACTCAATGAAGGTCTGCTATAGGCGACGTTCCAACAGGACCATGTAAGCTGGACACAAAAGCTGATTATAAAACAGATCTTCGTTTTGTTAAATCCAAGGCTATGAACTATTACGGTCACCAGCTGTCAGAGGCGCAGAAGACGAAAGTTGACATCAGAGACCTTTCGCTGGCAGTCTGAGGGATGGAGGTAAAAGAAGAATATGGTGTGGAACTCCCAGTTCACAAATCCGGTGGGTAGAAAGCTGCTCGATCTCGAGGACGCGTTGACCATTTCGATCTTTGGACCTCAAACGCCCACACATCCCAAATTGCTAAGTAAAAGTTCTGTACAACGCCATTTTCAGAATAGGTCGGTGAAGTTTACACTGAATGGCATCCACGGACATCTTCTGATCTGTTGCATCTGAACGACATATAAATATTGGTCCACGACACATTTACGCCGTATGTCACCGACTTGACCAAGTACACCAGGATATTAAGCAACACGAGAAGGCCTAGATTAGATTAGATTAGATTAATACTAGTTCCATGGATCATGAATACGATATTTCGTAATGATGTGGAACGATTCGAATTGTTACAAGGTTTCTTACAAGTATATTTAACTATTCTTGATTTCTCGTCGTCTAACAACCCCATCAGTATGGTGGACTAACTTATGACCACGATTCAAAACGCAGTGAAACAATCCACCACAAGAATTCAGGGAAACTTCTCCTCGCATGAGGAACTGCCACCGCTACTACAGGAACTTAAGCACCTGAAAAACAGCTACTGGAAGAAATGGCAGTAATATTATGACCCTCAAGACATGTGGCCAATGTGTCGCCTTCAACGGGAACTCCAACAACGCATTGCTGAGTGAGAAATGGAACAATGGGAGGATAGCATGGACCAATTCCTTTTCTATGACTAGTCAGACTGGGCTGTTGTAAAAATACTTAGGGGCATAACATCCAAGACAAGATTCCATCTAAATGCATGCTGGCCTAACAGAATCCACTCCACATAGTCGAAACCCTGGCAGAAACAGCCCATCAAAATAGATCTCACACATGAACGACATGCTTAACGCCAAATCACGGCAACAGTCGATGGCTTTTGGAGCAGACCACACCTCATCTAGGTGAGGATGACAGCTCCAGCGACCACATAACTCATCTCCTGCACATTCCCTGGCTCTACTGACATGTACGTTAAACCGCTGCGTCATCACCAGCACATTTGCACCACAATAGAAACAAGTTAACATGATCAACATTCCAAAACCTTTCAAGGATGCAACGTTCACAGGAATAACCATCCCATCAGCTTACTCAACACCATGTCCAGGGTACTGGAGCCACTCATTTTATACCATATGGCACCAACTCTGGCAGCAGGTGGAACCACAAGAGCGGAACAAATTGGTTTGAGATCACATATATCAGCCGAACCTCAGGTCCTCTGAATTACGGTACAAATCACCAAGGGATTCTGTGTCGCTTTGTCCATGGCAGCACCGTTCCTGGACGTCCAGGACGCTTATGATAAATATGGCAACAGAACTTAATTTACAAGCTGGCTATCCAGGCACCCATACTGGACACATACATCAACGTATAAAAGACTTCGCCGCGCCGAGTGGCCACCCGGATTGGGACTCCATGTCATGGATTGCGCGGCCTCTCCCGCCGGAGGTTCGAGGCCTCCCTCGGGCATGGGTGTGTAGGTTGTCCTTAGAATAAGTTAGTTTAATTAGTGTATAAGTCTTAGTAGTTTGGTCCCTTAGGAATTCACACACATTTGAACACTTTATAAAAGACTTCCTCCATAACGGAATCCCTTTAGTCACCCAGCAAGGGAAGCTATCCAGCCTGAAACTTATTACAATGGGTAACCACAGAGATCGATGGTATAATCTATTCTGTTTCACAATTATGTAAACAATATGCCGTTGGAGCCTCACTGCCATATTGCCCAGTATGTAGATGACACAGCAATATTTACAAATGTATGAAACAACGACCAAAACGTCAGCAGTCTGCAACGACAGGTCAACAGAACAATTTAATGGTGCAAGGCTACAAAAACTGCGCTAAACGTCGACAAATCGACCGCAGTTTATTCCACGAAGAAAAAGCCAGTTCTATGACACAACAACATTATCTATCGTACCTGGAGGCCTTGGTCATCAAAAACGAGATACCTTGGAATACAAAAGGACCATAAACTTCCCTTTCACCATCATGCCGAATACGATCAATGGAAAGGTCTCAGACTGACAAAAGCCTTTTATCACTTCTTTTTCAGCAGGGAACTACGACCAAAGAAAAAACTACGCTAGTACAAGGCAGTGATTCTACCAACACTGACATAGTGGTGCACTGATTGGGGAACAGTCAGCAAAACATGAATGATAGCCCTTCAACACCTCCGAAAAAAAGGTTCTTCGCTATAACCTGCACGCACCTCCACTTACCAGAATCTCGAAGTCCCACATTTGAAAACGACTATTAAGGACCTAGCAACGTTGCTCTGTAAGAAAGTGGATTCCCTAAATTGCACGTTCAATGGCCTAAAGAACATAGGCACAACCCACGTCCTTAAATGATACCGTTATCAGGTTCCCCTTATGCGTTTGGAGGACCTGGATACGGATCATGACTGAGACATACAAGTGGCTCTCAGTTACGATAAAGGCCAATACAGCACTTCACTCGCAGGGAAAAATACAAATACCGTTTGAGGGCGGTAAAAAACTTAAAGTTCCACAGAACGTAGCTTCAAAGTGCAAATAAAGTAATAAAACATACCTAACTATAAAGCAATCTCGACAAACCAGCCAAGCTGGTGGTACATAGTTTCACGATAGTCGGACTTAGCCTTTCATGAGTATTATGGAGGAAACTGTTGACACATTCAGCAAAGTGATGTCGCAGTAAGAGGAAGTGTGCGCAGTGGATGGGGCTTCGGCTTCACACAACAGTGAAGTTCATGCTGCGACTACGGAGGCGAACGAGTGGCCGATCGGACGTCGCAGCTGGTCGCCCAACTACGACAGCCCTTGCAACGAATAAGGACAACGAAATAGACATCAGTACTGATTGGGCATATGCCAGCATTCATGACGGACTTGCTAAGATAATGGGACTGACTTCTGCCTGCTCTACCACTCATGTGAAAGCAGAAGAAATGGAACATGAGATTATCAGACCGAAAAGGCCAGCTACTGAAGAGTACCAGCACAGCGCCAGGGAGAAATCAGCTGTCACCTACGCCACAAGCAAGAATGTCTCCAAGAAAGGCATCAAGTCACTTCGTCCATCAACTGAGGATGAAGAAGCTATTAAGCAACCTCACAGGTCATGCAGCACTACCAAGCTCATGACAGCAGATCCTGCAACAACCAATAATACCTTCGCACCATCAGTTCACTGCGTAAAATGTGGGTAAGACCACATCAGCAACGACTGCACTCTACGCAAAGAGGATAATAACATCTTCCGCGTCAACTGCAATGAAACTGGATATGTCGCCAACTATAAAGGATGCGAGGCATTCAATGAATCATTATGACGCTCAAGAGCTCCTTATCCCGCACAGCTACAGGAAGACAGACCATGGCCTTGAATCCTTGAATCGGAAACTTCAACCCACAGCCGGCCGCTGAACTACCAGTTTTCTCTCAACATAGATTGGCTAGTGGTTCTCAACAGCTCAGGAATGTATCAGGTTGTTATGCACACAGTCACGAAACCACTGATGGAATCCGACCTATTGGCGACAAAACTATCACTTCCAGCCATCAAGATCTGTCGGAATTGCAGAGTATGGTGCACCAAACTATGGGTACAATGCTCAACATCGCAAATAAACTGCAACAGATAATCGCATCTGCAGTACTGAAATGGCTCCAAACCCTACGCTGACAACGCAGTCAACTGCAACACGAAGATTGAAACACGAGATCTCAGGGTATGGTTATGGAACGCAAAACACAGAAGGGAGAGTTCAGACAATTCCTTCATGAAGAAGTTATCGGCGTATGCCCCGTGGGAGAAACACTTTGAAGCCAGGCATCAATGTGAATGTCACCAACTACTGGTACTACTGATATGAGCGCCTCACGTCTAGTAATGGTACTGATTGTTACATACGCCGCACCTTACGATATTGTCGGCTGAAATTACCAGCCCTCACTACACTTGAAGCAACAGCTATCGCCATCGACACATCCCTGCGACTAATAACTTCCATAGTGGGATACAGGCCACCACGGACCATGTTCGAGACCAATGATTTCGCAACTTAGTTATCCCTTCAAGGCATGTTTTTAATCGGGGAAGGGGGGGGGGGGGAGGGGATTCAACGCAAAACATACTACATGGAATTCAAGACTCACGAAATCTAATGACAGGAGATTAATAAGGGTCATGGAGCGACAACAAGCAACTGTTATTCGCCTCTGGAACCATCTAACTCGCCAAGTACTGCACTTAATGGGTGATGCAATGGAGTTCTTTGGAGTCCTGTTGCTCGATGTTACCAGAGCTTTCGACTCCGTGAGCCATGAGGGGCTGCTATACAAGTTGCTAGTAGACGGAATCCCAACACTACAGTTGAGACTAAGACACAGTAACTTAGATGAACGTACGTTCCAAGCGAGTGCTGCCAAGGCAGTTTCCTCATGTCGTTCTACCGCTGCCGGTATGCTGAAAGGGACGGTGCTTGGTCCATTCCTATATGCATTGTATACAGCGGACATCCCACAACGGCATAGGTGGATCTGCACTTGTAAGCTGATGACACAGCCTCGTGCAACAAGAGCCTTAATGCGCGGATACTGCAACGGAGACTTCAGACGGCGATAGGTCAACTCAGCGACTGGGTGACAAAATGGTGGCTAGCTTTCAACACAAACAAGACGCAGCACAGCATCACTCCGAAGACGGTGGTGCCAGCAGCCCTGCCAATCGTCATCGTTAGAGGAACAGCAGTAAACTGGGTTTCATCTACACTATCCTTCGCATCACGCTGGACAGACGTCTACAATGGCACCAACAAAATAGAAGGAGAACGTGGCAGGTCCCATGGACGACTCTGGATCTCTATTCAATCCTCTAGCCAACTCTATGCTGCCCACACACGCCAGTCGTGCTATCTACAAGTGCCTCATACGATCTCTCCTCGAGTATGCAGCAGCTGTTTGCGGCAGTGCTGCAGACATCCACATCTGACAGCTGTAACATATTCAGACTGGCTCTCCACATTCCTTGGGGACTATCCATCGCGAGAACTGCATGTACTGGCTGATGTACCACGGCTGAAAGAATGATATCGAGAAACTGCAAGGAAGTTCTATTAACAGTATGTTAGCTCTGCAAATATGCACATTAGAAACGTGAGCAACAAGGAGGAGGGCCACACTCAACGAGGGCCACACCACCATCGGGACTAAAATGACGCAGTGACTAAAAAAGTGATAATAAAAGTCAATAAATAAAATAAAATATAGCAAAACCGCTACTTAGGTAGCAGCAATAGATTCCACTACATTTGTTACAAGTAATGGGAGCCATACGTAAGAACAGAAGATTGAAAGTAAAACACAAGGTGTTAGAACATTATCTTAAACTGGAAGTTGTTTCCAGTACTGAAGCTCTCATCGTCGTCATATGGAGGCAACAAGGTTGGACAATCATCGAAAGCTTAGGATCTTATAGGAATTTGATACGGCAAGTTTACTGAGAACATTATATGTAGGATTTTGTTAACACGACAACACAAACGGCTGCATTTGGAGTGATGCCGTGACTAAGAAGCATGGAATTCTGATAAATGATGTATTGTGTTCAGTTATGAATCAGGTATTTTCACTACTCAAAATGATCATTGTCGATGATTATGGGGCCACCTGGTGAGAGCTCCCATTCTTGCAGTATTTAGGAAAGGCGCAGCGGTGTTACTCTTGGATTCATGGTGAGGGGAGCCGTTGGGTATGACATCAGGTCATGACTGATAGTGACTGAGGGCACTCTGATGACACATCAGTGCATCATATACATCCTGCATTATTATGTGTTACTTGCCACGAAACGGTATCGTATTGCCATTTTTCAACAGGACAATGCACATCCACGCACGGCACATTTCTCTATGAACTGTCAGCGTGATGCTGGGGTACTACCATGAATAACAAGATTCCCTGACCTGTTCCCAATAGAACATGTGTGGGACCAGCTCGCACGTTGACTCCGTCTCACAGTTAGACAAATTCCAGAGTGTGTAAACAGAGCTGTGCTTTTCTATATTCTGTAAACAATTAGCTTCCCACTTTTTCAGTCTTATTGTTGTACACTTGGGACTAATATTTCTGTTGTATTTAAGCAACTTTTTTAAATGCCTATGCTAATAATTAAATATTTTTATGCGTTTGTAGCCTATTTGAGTGTCTGAATGAATGTGTTTCGTGGTTTGACAAAGTGAGCTACACTATCCGATCAAAAGTATATATGAGATGTGTTCACCCTTCGACTTTATGACGGCTTGAACTCTACTGGGGACACTTTCAGTGAGATGTCTGAATGACTGTGAAGGAATGACAGTTTATTCTTCCTCAAGACATGAAACCAGACGAGGTAGTGATGTACGACGCTGGGGTCCGATGGGAAGTCGACGTTCTAACTCATCCCAAAGGTGTTCTATTGGTTTTAGGTCGACACACTGTGCGGGTAAGGCCATTTCAAGAATATTATTGTCTACAAATTATTACCTCACAGATGCTGCTTTATGGCAGTGTGAATTGTTATGCTGACACAAACAATCATCATCTCCGAACTGTCCTTTACTGTACGCAGTACACATTGCTGTAAAATGTGCCCAGTCATTCTATTATATCCTAGCCAGTAATGCCACCCGAGCCCGCTGCCAAAAGGTTGGCAGCATCAAAGTCCGGACGCCATCCGCATAAGCAGCGCCAGCGAGACAGGAAATCGCCGCAAGTCTGCGCGCGCCACCCTGGCTTCTGGTTTCTTAAGCGCTGGAGTCGCGAGCGCTAGGACAGTTCTGTATTCGCCGCTCAGTTGTATACTCGCCACCGAATTGTGTACTTGCTAGTCAGTTGTGTGTTCATCGCAGCAGAGTTGTTGTTTGTCGTCAGCCGACGCTGGCCTAGCCGCTCCGACTCGAACTAGACAGATTTCTGTAGACACGGAGTTCACTACTGTGTTTCTGTATCTTCGTTAATAAAGATAAGTACCGACTTTTATTTAATCAGAGTGTTTGGGTTTTCATCTTCTGTTCACTGTTCCAGCGGACCGGTCGGCCCGCTATTAAAAGTGTGGCGGTGACTTCGTAAGCCGTTTCTACAGCGAATTGTTTGTCGCTACGAACGCCGCCACAAAACATTCCACATTTAGCATTTTCTTAAGCGTGATAAAGGAACTACATTCTGGCCTATCCATTTTACTGTTAGTGCTTCTCTACTGACAACGCATTACTTCCTGTCTCCTTTTATACTGTCTTGTCCGCCTCTCGCAACATTTAGTAATCAATTATGCGTTACACAGGGTGTCTGCATTCTTTTAATCAGTTAGTGTATATTTTTCCCAAAACTTTTGACTCATTGCATGACATTTTTTATCTCTAACCTTTTAGTAGATTCCAGATGTTGAGGGCATTAATCACCATTATTATTATTCATTGTTGAAACTGAGCTAGTTCTCCCATGTCTAATGCTCTCTTTGTCGATGGGGCAATAGAACCTAACAAACAAAAAGACAACGAACCTTCCTTGTATTTATTTGGCCATATGTCTTTTGCAGAAATTGCAACAAGAAGCCCATCAGATTCACATTACCGTGAACTACAGCAATGCAGGAGAAAACGCTGGTAGTGGCAACCAGTATAAGGGCAGCAAGGGCTGCGACGGCAGCAGGCAACGGCAACGGACCGGCAGCAGCCAAAGCGGCGGCGATGTGAGAAACTCGCCACAGGGTGAGGCAGCGCTGGCGGGGCATCTGGTACCGTGTCACAGTCAACGTACAATCATGTTACTGCTGCACTGAAATTGCTGGGGAAAGCTAGGGAAGCATATTACACATCCACTGCCGGGAAGTCCGGCAATTACGTAAGGTGTGCGAAGAGAAGTAAAGAGGACACAACACGACAGACACGAGTGGAAACTACTAAGTGACCACAGTAGAAAGAATCACTGCAGAGTATCATGCACTACAATGGCTAAAAAGAAGCATCAGAATAAGAATGTCAAGCATGATTATATCACAGATGGAATATGATGACTAGCTGAAGAACTTTTGGCATTACTGTCTGACACATTAGGTGCACATAGAAACATCAGTTCTAGACACAGCAAGATAAATAGAAAGTTTTGGCATTAGAAAGAGTGTTCAACCAAAGCAGCCGATATCAAAGGTGAGTTCAGCACACGTACAGGGCAAGCAATTACAATCACTTTCAAGAAACCGTCTAGGCCGGATAGGGCTTTCTATACATTGGACATTATGTGGTTTTCACCTGTAAGAAAAAGAAAAAAAAGGTAAGTGAAAAAGGTGGTATCTTGTTACTTAGTCTTCGATTCGATAAAAAAAAGTTGGGTTGAAAGGAAGTAAGATTAGGATTTAACGTCTCATGAACGTCTAGGTTATTAGCGATGGAGCACATGCACAGATTGTGGAAAGATAGAGAAGAAAATCAGATGTGTCTTTTGAAGAGGAACAAATCCAATATTTGTCTTAAGCGATTTAGGGAAACCATAGAAAACAAAAATCTGGAAGGCCAGACGGTGATCTGAGCCACCATCCTCCTGAACTAAACACTGCATAAGCGGCTTCAGAACGTACAGCTGCACTACCAAATGCATTTGATTGTAGAATTATATGTTCTGAAACTGACTGTTAGTATCGTTGTATGGTACCAGTATTAATATCTTCATAGGTATGAAATATTAACACAGCATCTACGGTTATCTTACTATGTAGGTCTTCATTCTTTATGTGTTTATGCTGAATATGCAAGACAACATGCAGTCCTATGTTATTACCAGTTAATAAATTTTAAATGAATTAAATATGATGTATGAATATTGCTTTTTAAAGACAGAAGTCTTCCAGCTTTTAGTTTAACACAGTAATTTATTGTTGCAGATTGCTATACCTGTATGAGAGTGTACAGAATCATGCTGAGACCATGCTGTTATTATAGGGACTGATTTCATAGTACTCATTTTCAAATATCTGACTGACAACTGTGCACTTTATCACAAAGAAATAGATGCAGAGCTTGTCAAAAGTAAATGTACTAAGTATGATTGGCTGTGCAACATTTGCATGAGCTGTCCAGCACTTGCGGTAAATCATTGTCCAGCATGTTAGAATGAGGCAATGGGCTTACTCAATCATCAGCCACTGAACTTGCAATAAATAGTGATAGTGAGATGAAAGAATTTTAGGGCACACGTAAAAGACATTCCAGCAGAATGCAGCTGAATTATGTTCATCTTATAGAGATTTATGGGAAAAAAGAGCCTGAAATAATGTGCATGGCCACTGCAAGGCTCATAACCTTTCTCAGACAGTGATTGTACATTATGAAATGTCAGTCCATTCACCCACTATCCATGTCTTGAGCAAGAATAGTTTGAAGAACCTAGTATGGGCTTCCATCATTTTGAGAGTGACCCAAATCTATCATAATGCCTTATGATTAAATACTTGTGGGAATTCATAGAGTCGCACATTCAGTATCTGAAATACTCCCTACCTGCATATTAAAACCCAAATGGGGCATGGTTGGTTGTATCACATGTCCAGTATTGACATCTTGCCACATTACTACCATACCAGATCTCTTATAACAACAATTGTGGATGAACCACAAGGTATTGGATAACTGGCCAGAAATCAGTGATCAGACAGCTTGCATCATGCTTTAAGACACTAACATAGAAACAATCCAGGTACTGATACAGGCTATTGCTAACAATTAGTATGAACACAATATGAGGGCAAGTGCCTAATGCATGTGCTTATAAAGAGGATGACTCTGGTAGATAGTACATTGGATGCTGTAACGTGTACACAAGTCATGTGGCCCACAGCAGGTGGCCTCTGTATTACCATTAGGGAAAGGGAACTCTGCCAATGTGGGCATCAGGTTGGCTGTTGAAACATCCATGCCCTTCTTGGCAGATGCCGCAGGCAGTGATGGTAGCTATATATGGAGATTCCAGGCTGGAACCAGTGAGTAGGGGCAGAAGTGGTAGGACCATGGGTGCAAGCAGTGGCTGTCCCCAATGAAGTACCATAGGAGGACCAGTGACAAGGGTGCTAGTAGCATCTTGATGTGGTGAAACAGCACCAACAGAGAAGGCGCCAGCCACTTGGTCAGGGGTTTCAGTAATGACAAAGTTTAAGGGCCTGAAGGCACCAGCCCAGCCGGCTGTCGAATTGCCATTCGCAGGAGGGTCCAGCAGCAGCTGCAAGGGGTTTGTAACCCAAACAAAAGGCAGAAGATGGTGACATCCACAAGGAGGGCAGACCCACCCTCACAGCAGGGATGCCCTGTGAGGCCACGATAGGCAGTGAGGGAGGAGGCGGAAGCAGAGACGGGGCAGTGAACCCACAGACTTTGCCATGACACAAGGATGCAGGTGGTTATAGTGGCTCACCACCACTCCTTGACTGGTGATCACAATACAGAGGTGCTGGCCTCAGCAGCTAGAGGACCATAGTCAGAACCCACTTCAGTCAGTGACCGAATCACCAAGCTCAGACCATGGACCCAGGAGCAAACCACAACAAGGGCCACAGAGACGGGTGTTGGTAGAGCAGCATGAGAAGATGTGGGAGGATGCTTTACTATGGCCATGGAGCATCTCGGTCAGACTCCTATCCCCCACTGCCATAAACATGTAGGAACTCAAGAAGACGGTCAAGGAATAGTCCATGAAAGAGTCTGTGAAGTACTTCTCCATTCGAACCTTGAAAGTGCAGCTGAGATGTTCAACCTCACCATTAGATTGGGAGTGAAAAGGAGGAACAGTCACGTGGCAAATGCCTTGATGGGTGCAAAAATTGTGGAAGGCCTAAGACATAAGCTGTGGTCCTTTATCTGTCACAGCTTATAAAGCTATCCTTCAATAGAAACAAATTTTGGAGACGCCCTGAATTATAGCCACAATTGATGTTGGAGAAGATAACATATGGACATTTAGAGAAAGCATCAACAACCAGCAACAAAGAAGAATTTAAGAAGGTCCATGAAATCAACATGGACATGGAGGATGTGTTGCCTGTGGTGCCACCTGTTCGACAGCACACTGGGAGAAAATATACAATGTCACCATTAATGCTGGCCTGAAATGTGTATGACTGGCCAATAACTTCGTGCATCAGATATCCTGATGTCCCTGATGTAGAAGCTGAAGCAATCCCACCATAGGGCAACCACGATCACAACCTTAGGCAGCAGACCATCTGTAGCTATCAGAACAACGCCACCAAATGTGGGAAGGTGGTGACAGAGGGCAAAATAGTTATGCAAAGGATCAGAAGCTCTGCCCAGAGGCCTGTCTTGCAAACCATGCAAAAAAAAACATGAACAACTTGATTTAAAACCTGGTCAGCAGCTATGATCCAGCCTGTAATAGGAAACCCTACCAGCGTACATTGTGGTTCAACAAATAAATGAAAACAAAGGAATTTATCATGACCAAAGGTAGGATCTGGCCACAGTGGAAGCCAGAACAGTGCATTGGTGTTGGGATGTTGTGCAGCAGACCAAAAATTGGAGATGATATTCTGCTTTGTCAGACAATGAAGCATAAGAATTAAACAATGAAACCAAGAGCTTGTGGTCAGTAATGTGGTGGAACTGAGACCCATACAAGGGCACATGAAACTTATTTAGGGAGTAGAAAATAGAAAGCACTTCTTTTTTAACTTGGGAATAGTGCTGGGAGTGGAGTTGAGCATTTTTTATGTGTAAGCTATCGGACATTTGGAACCATCATACTGATGTGCGAAAGCCCAAGTCCATGCTGAGAGGCATCCGTAGCCAAGAACAAATGGTGGCCAAATAAATGAAAACAAAGGAGTTCATGATGACCAAAGTCATGGAAAGTATAAAAACAAGGAGCAGAATATAATTTACATTTCAAAAGCATTAATGGGCACTCACAGACTGGTATTCACTGCAAGGAAACAGTCTTGTGGAACAACAGATGGAGGGGATGGACCAACATGGCTACACCTGGAATAAATTTGTGATAACAGGGAATTTTACATAAATTCTTGGAGTTCTCTGACATTTGTAGGGTGAGACAGAGCTGGGACCATGGCAACATGATGATATAATGGCTTAACACCATCCCAAGGAAGCCCAAACACCAATACAAAATGTATGACTTGTCAAGGCTACATTCTAATTATATATAAGACATAATTATATATAAGACATAAACCAGGTGCATAATTTATGTAAATGCTCCTCCCTGATGATGATAATGATGATGCCACTGAGATAGTTGATGTACCCCAGAATGGACATTGTCAGTTGTTCCAAAAAATGCTGAAAAATCATTTGGGCACCAGCCACTCTGAATGGGAACAACCTGATTTGGAACAACCTGAAGGATGTGTTAATCACAAGAAGCCATTTAGAAACATCGTCCAATGGAACAAGTAAATAGTCTTCAGATGAATCAGTTTTGGAGGAAACCTGTACCCCAATGAGTTAGACCAAAACTTGTCCAGACAGGGCGAAGGGTAGGTGTCAGTGGTAGACCATGCATTAACTGCAACTTTAAAGTTGTTGCAGACGTGAAGCTGTATGACCTCCAATGATGTCAGCATGTCCAATTCTCATTTCATTTGATCACACAAAGCCATTGCAATAGGATGCACATGGGAAAAGTGTGACTGTGCCATAGGTTCCAGGGTTATGTGGAACACAAAATTAGTGGCACAATCTAACCCACCCAAGAAATGGGACAAGAACACAGAACACAGGGACTCTAACTGCTGGTAAACGACCTGATCAGAAACAAGGTGCACATTATCCAGAACAGAAAAACCAGAAATGTTGAAAGCATGTAGACTAAAAAGGTTTGTGGTGCTAGCATAATCCACTACCAAAACCATCAAGGAAGAAACCACAGATTTATACACAGTGGGGGGTCATAAATTGCCCCAAAATTGTAGTATGCTGCTTGTTCCAGTTCATCAAATTGTGTCACTGGAGACAATTCTGAAGAACCCAAATCCACATACAAAGTGTGCTCCATAAGTAATGCGACCAATTTTTTTATGATGCAACGGTACACCACAGTGTGTTGTAACTGGCTGGGCTAAGTGGAAGGGAGTGTTAGCTTCAAAGTGCTCTTTGTCTCATTCAGCTGCAAACTGCCAGAGAATCAGGACTTGTGTTTCTGTCAACCCCATTTTGAGTTTATGTAACATAGCACAATGGATCATTCTATAGATCAACGGTTTGCTATCAAATTTTGCATTAAACTTGGGAAGTCTGCCACCGAAACGTTTCCATTAATTCAGCATGCCTTTGGGAATGATTGCTTGTCCAAATAACAAGTTTTCCAATGGCACAAGTCGTTCATGAGGTGCCAAAAGGAGATCACCGATGAACCTCGCAGTGGACAGCCACCAACCGCACGAGTCGACAAAAATGTGACGCGTGTGCATGATTGTTTGACTCTGAGAGATGCCTGAGCCTTCAAATGATAGCACAAACTCTAAACATGTCAGAAACAACCGTTTTCCACATTGTGACTGAAGATACGAACATGAGAAAGGTGTCTGCCAAACTTGTCCCAAAAGTGTTGACCGACGAACACAAGCACATACGAGTGCTTCGGTGCCGAGAAATGTTGGAAATGTGTGAAAATGATCCTCATTTTTTAAACTCAGTTATCACTGGTGATGAGCCATGGATTTTTGAGTATGACCCTGAGACAAAAAGGCAGAGTTCAGAGTGGCACATCCCATCGTCGCCCCGTCCCAAGAACGCACGCATGAGCAAGTCCAGGATCAAACCTATGCTCATTGTCTTCTTTGACGTCAGAGGCATTGTCCACCACAAATCTGTACCTACCTGGACTACAGTGAACTCAGCTTTCTACTTGGAAGTGCTCAAAAGACTGTAAAGGAGGGTCTGGCGCTGCTGAAGCGACATCAAGGACACGTGGGAAGTTCACCATGACAACGTGCTGAGTCACAGCGCCTTCATTGTCAACAACTTCCTGGCCAGGACCAAGACCCTATTGGTTCCCTAGCCTCCATACAGTTCTGACCTGGCTCCCGTTGACGTTTTTTTGTTTCCCAGGTTAAAAGGAGTCATGAAAGGAAAACCTTGGGACACGATTGAAAGCATCCAGGTGCATGTTACATCAGCTCTAAAGGACATTCCAGAAAAGGCATTCCAGGATGCCTTCCAGGCATGGAAACACCACTTCCAGAGTTGTATTGATGCAAGAGGGTGCTATTTTGAAAATTTTTGATTATTTGTATGACTATAGTCAATAAATGATTTTTTTATGAATTTGGGCGCATTACTTATGGAACGCACCTTGTAAGTTTTGGAGTTCAGTCAAGTCAAGGCTGCATCCATGTCCACTTGTAAACTGAGTACTTTGACCATTACTTGCTCTTTGATAAACAGTTTGTTAAGGTTCCAAGCAGTGGAGACACACAAAGAATATCAATGTCCATGTCCACTGTAGGGGGCTGGGAACAGCACACAGATGCTGTATCTCCTTTTCTCCTACAGTTGTTGCAATTCACTCAGTGCTTAAGGCATGTGGCCTTGTCATATTGCATGAAATAGTGTGGGCAAGATAAGAGTGTGGAGCACTGTTGTTGCTGTGATTGTTGTTTTGCATGTCACTGTCCAGTATGGTGTGCAGTCCGCATTTGTTTGGCTGCCACGTCATCCTCCCTCCTACAACTGACCAATGTCTGATGGCCAGGAAAACGAGTCACCATGGCAATGTCACACCAAACATCAATCTGATCACCAGCAGCACAAGTTACCATGAAAGACTGAGAAATATCAAACACTTCACCCAAAGATGAATTCTTGCACTGTAGTGTGTGTTGACGTCATCTCCTTGTCAGGAGCCAACCGAATGATGGCATCATGGACAATAGAATCAGTATAGGAACCATGATAAGCATCAGTAACAAACTGAAATTTTGAGGGTGTGGAGTTTGGCTGTCCAAACTGAGAAGGACCGGTGGGGCTGTTTATGACCATGATAAAACTCTACACATGCTGCAATGACATGCATGCATTTACAGTGATAATTTGACAACAACTTCCACATTTCATCCAGTGAAAATTGCACTGGTTCCTAGATTAGGGATAACTGGCACAACAACTGGTAGATACCAGGAGAAATCCAAGAAAGGACCAAAGCCTTGCACATGTTTCCATCAGCAGCACCGAAAGTGAGGAAGAGTTGCTGAAGCTGCATCTCTTAAGCCTCCAGGTTTTTGACCACACCATCATAAGGAGGGAAGGATGGCATGTACGCAGACAGCATTGAAGACTGGATTGTCAATGTGACTGACAAGTTCATGATAGCAGCCATAAGAGCCTGCTGCTACTCGAGGAAAGATTGAAGCACTGCCTCCACAGCCAGAAGAACCAAAGGAGCAACCAAATAGACTGGGAAGTGAACACCGCACTTGTCACCAATTTTATTATACTCTAAGACACAGACATAGAAACAATTAAGGGACTGATACAAGCAGTTGCTGACAGTAAGTATGAACACAATATGAGGGCAAAAGCCTGCTGCACCATGCTTATAAAGAAGAGGGCTCTGGTAGATGGCACAACGGATGCCACACCAAGCGCACAAGTCATGTGGCCAGAACAAGGAGCCACTGGTGGCTGGCCTGCATGTATTCATGGAATATTCTAAGTGTAGTGTACTCATGGCCTGGTGTCATGACACATATCCACGTATTGTATACAGGGTTATAGCACAGCTTACAACTACAAATGCATAAATCACAATATATGAGTGTCTGTCATTTACAGATTAGAGGCTATATACAATATTTATATCTTTTGGCAATTTACTTTGTATTTGTAAAAAAGTTATATGTAAATTGCCAAAAACACAATTTCAATTCTGTGAAAGGAACATCAAGCATGAATAGTCATTAATATCCTTGAATACTCTTAGTGTGCACTACTTATTAAATGTTTTCTCAACTTTAAGGATAGCTTGAACATCACAGTGCTTCAATAAGTGTGGTCCTATTGGAGGTGATATGCCCTAGCCTTCTACATCCTTTTGAACTATCTCACCCAACCAGTTAGAAGTAGATCTGAAGTTAAAGTAGACTCCAAATCATGGTGAAACTTAGCACTTTTACCTATACAAATCTTTGACACTAATGAAAGAAGCAATAAATGATATATGAAAAGCTCCTAAGACTGCATGGTAATTGAGCTTTCAACCATTGGATTTGTATTCTGACCTTTACCCACTTAGCAACCAAACTGTGCCTTATACATAACACAGTAAGTAAGATGAAGGTACTATTACTTGCCTCACAGCATTCATTGCATAAATAGTACTGGATCAAAGCAATAAAAAATCATCCTCTTTGGGAATTCAGTTGCTACTGCTGGATTACTGTGACATCCCCTCCTAACATTGGTTGTATTTTGTATCAGCACTAAGGTATACACAAAATTTTGGTTATTTATTGACAGTTCATTCATACCAAGTTCATTCTGCTAAGTCTGAAGATGCTGACTATATTATTCAACAGCTCCTCAGTAATCACTGGGTTTGGTGAAGGTTAATAGCTCAGGATGCTTCACAGGAAACTATGAATTTACACAATTCTTAATAGTTTCTTAGAAAATAACTTGTGCTTGTTGACTATTGTGAGTAAAGGGAGTTCACTAATACCATACATTCCATAGAATAAACCTGCCCCTGGGAGCAAATAAGAAGAAAAAGACTATGTCAGTATGAAGCACATATTTGCTTACTGTTTCAGAGACATGGAAATTATAGTGAAACCACTTTAAAAAAGCAAGCACACCTAACATACAAACATGACCTCCATCAGCAGCAGCTCAGACATGTGTGTTTCCTTTTCGGAAGAAGGTTTTGGCTGAAAGATAATTTGTAAGTGTCTTCTCATTGTGCCTGTCTGCAACTCAAGGTGTCATCTATATGGTGAGTAGCAGTCTATATTTCTCTTATATTGTTGAAAAAAAGCTAAATTAGACTATACAGGCTACAATCTTTGCACACACATCTCAAACATTAGTGCACAAATAGTAATCAGTGTTTGTAAATAGTATACATGACAGAATTTGTGAAATAGGCTTATAGAATACTCTCTAGAAAAGGATGAATTAATAATACTAACAAAAAAGTAGTGTGTGTAAAATGTCATAGACCCAGTCATCATTAATGAATATTGGATACTTAGTGTATGTGAAAAGAAGGTTGAAATCTGTGAGACAAAGAGATACCAGAAACTTGGAGAGAATCCATGAAAATAAGTCTCAATTGAAAATATCAGATTAAATTTGAAGTGTCCTTGAAAAAGGAGAATGGTGTCTGCAGTAAGTTATTGCATTTTTCTGTGACACATAGGCACCTTGTGAGTGACAGATTACGAGCATGTTTATATAAAAGTGAAGCTTTTTCACCAATGACACATAAATGACAATTGTGCCTGATTAAAACAATATAAAACTTAACGATATCAATAATAAAGTCATAACAGTTATCTTGCTAAGGTTACGTTGACATCTGCTCAACACTGCATTAAATTACATAGGCAATTTTTTTCCAACCCATTATCAGATGCAAATGGAAACCACAATAGAAATAAAAAATGTTTTATTTGCAACATTTACCTACAACTTATACCTACTTCTCTATATAGTCATCATTATGACTTACACATCTGTCATAGCATGGTACCAACTTTCCTATACCCTCATCGTAAAAGGTGGTCATCTATTATTTTCACCCATTCCCTATGCTGCTCCACAGCTCACAGTTCATGGCAAAATAGTGTCATCATAACCAATTGCTCAAGTGAGCAAAGATATGAAAATCAGAGGGAGTCAAATTACAGCTCTATAGAAACCACTTCCTAGTGAAAAGCTGCAGGAGTGTCATGGTTGCATCTGCAGTGTGTGACAAATCATTGTGTTCAAGAAGGAAATGCATGACAGTTACATTATACAGACTGCATGGAATCAGAGGAAACCTCTCAGCAGGCATTTCACACATGGCATTAGACACTATTGTTCTAAGCATCTCTAACTGCTCACTGTGCACTCAGAACTGAAAAGTGTGATATTACACAACAGACAGGCCTACTGGAGACACTATGCAACATGTTTGTGGAAAGCTTCATTGTCTTGTCCCTGTGGTTTTAACTTCATGACCAATCAGATCCTTGAAAAAAAAAAAAATAGCTCTCATATCATATGATGCAGGGAGTTCTTGATCTCCTCAGTAATTTTTGATACTGTGTCATCCAAGCCATCAACAAATACTTTATAAGATAACGTACTTTGGTTTGATCTACATACTAACAGTTGTTAATTTTTCTGTTGATCTGTTATCATTTAACTTACATTGGCTAGGATATGTAATGTTGTATTACTGCTCTTTTCATTTTTTCAATTTTGCCACATAGAAGACAAGTAGATCAAGTATTTTTTTCAAGCACTACACCCTGTCAGGAGACAATTATGCCAACAATAGTAGAATAAATAACAACATATATTAACAGCATGGAATAAACAGAGGTGTTAATAAGTATGTTACTAAGAATCGACCAACATGTCAACAATAATGTAGCCAGGCAAACAGTAACAGAAGAATATTTAAATGTGTAAAGATAAAAATGAACATCTGATAGATCATGAAGACTCAACTGACATTTTAGAGAAAAATGTAAAAAACAAAAATGTTAAATACTTAAGCAGGCTAACAGTGTATGAGGATAAGGCAGGCATTAATACGTTACAAAAATTAGGGTGTAGAAGTGTAAGATGTTATTTCAAAACTGTATCAGGACAAACAGTTACATAGCAGCCACACATAGAAAATACCCACAAAAACTGTATTATGATATACTCATCATTTAACTTTTATGTTATGTTAATCAATCTGTAACAGACAAAATTGTTGTGGTACACACATCGCTGATCCATGAGAGTGAAATAAAAGACTCTGCCAGAGAGCTCTGTAAACCGAAAAAATAATGAATGCACTCAGTTAAACAGATGCTTGTGTAGAAATATCGAAAATTATCAGTTTGATGTGATTTTTGTTCCCATTCTTAGTCTTATTTTTTAGATATCTAAGTGGAATTCTTTGGCAATGACATTGTATCCCATGAAATCCTAATCTCAACACTGGTAATCAATTGTCTGTATTCCCTTACTATATTAAACTACATGGCCAGAAAGTGATATAATGTTTCACTACAACAAAGGTTTTGTAGCTGTTTAAAAATTGTAAGCAGTGTGCAATACATTAGCAACTAGCAGAAAAAGTGTGAAGTAAACACAAGCATTGAGATTCACTAGTCAGCTTAACAGTGAGCTCTTAAATGCAGATGTCATCAGGAAACTATAAGAAATTTATCAAAACTTTTCATTTTAAATGTACCTTTAACTGTATCTTTTCTTTTTTGCACTGAACTATAAATAATTCTGTATGGAAACAGCACCAAATACAAACCTGTTTGTGTTATGATTTAGTGTACTTCTGGTTCTGTTTCAGTTTATCTGTCTGACCCTTAAGCACTGTATTTTTTTAATTTTCTCATGACCATTCTCATTTTTTCTTGTAAGAAGTATAGCTAACAGACAGTTTCTTTTCACTTAAATCAACTGTAACAGTTTCTGACTGTTCACATTTCTTGGAGAACTTATTTTTATTACAGATTTCTGGGTACTTGAAAAAAGTCATGATTATCATCTCAGCAGATGAAGCAGTATTCATGACATTTTTCAAATACTTAAAAGCTGTGGGGAATCACCTTCTGAAAATATATTGGGCCTTCTAAATAATTCCTATGGCCACTAAAATTAGCTCTATGTCATGCCCATAGGACTAGATTCAAATATTGGGAATTAAC
Source organism: Schistocerca piceifrons (assembly GCF_021461385.2). Taxonomy (NCBI): domain Eukaryota; kingdom Metazoa; phylum Arthropoda; class Insecta; order Orthoptera; family Acrididae; genus Schistocerca; species Schistocerca piceifrons. The sequence goes on along the minus strand of NC_060149.1, from coordinate 447,830,754 downwards.
GTAAGATGTAATTTCAAAAATTTTGTTACAAGAAGTTCATCATTATTTGCAACTTGAGAACAGTTGTAAATCTAAATTTATTTCACATTATGTGTCAGAAGACAGGCAGTAAAAGAAATAGTAAGTAAACAGTTTAAATATTGTAGGCAAGTTCTTACAGAATATAAATACTTTAGGATTAAAGGAGACCACTCACAGAAAAGCAGAAGCATTGTGTTGTCAATAGGTGCACAAAAAGACTGAAAATCTGCTAGCTTTGAGAGGTATCCTTTGATGAGCTAGAGTAAAATATCACTGCTTCATAACCCAAGACATTTAGATTCTTTCCTCCACCACCATCTTCTCTGAACTATGAAAATGGAAGTTACCCTTATAACACATCCTCCACTCCAGTAATGGGTCTGGTCTCAATCTCAGGCAACCCACTGTCCCCACTCCCTCTACACAGAGAGTGTGTGTGTGTGTGTGTGTGTGTGTGTGTGTGTGTGTGTGTGTGTGTGTGTGTGTGTATGTGTGTGTGTCTTTCTTTTACTGTCACTCATCAAGGGAAAAATCCGAAAGCTAGCTGTATGCCTATAGACTACTCAATGCTTCTGCTTTTTAATGAGTGGTCTCTTTAAATAGTTTACAACAAATGACATAGAATGCAGCTGTAGTCTGGTTATTGGTATTGCTGATCAATACTTCCAGAGCTCATTAATTTGATTTCTAGCGATTACTCTATTTTTTTCTTGTAGAAAGACCTGGAGTCGTCTTAATTCACCCTCATGATGCCAGCTGCAAAGCTGTAGCAATTAGTTACTGATAACATTATACATAATATGTTTAAGTGCCATCAAGTGAAAAGGCCTTAGCAAGACTGTGAAGCACACAATATCATTGCTCTTAGCACATGATTAATAACTACAATATACAATATCTGCTAAACATGTCAATACCATCTAAAGAGCATCATGATATAATTTTATGTGCTGTTGCACATTTATGAAGTAGCATTCTTTGGTCACTGAATATCATTAAGAAACTCATTTTTCAACAAAGTTATCATTTCAAAAATATATTAAAATTCCACCACAAATTATTTCACCCACTTCATTAAATTGTTAATGTCACCCAGCAGCAATTATGATTCTAGGAGATTTCAAGTTGTATTTTGTATTTAATATACTTTATAATTTTTTGAGTATCATTTCTCTACACAGGAACGATAAGGATAATGCATAGATGTCCTATACTGGTACAGTCAAAAGCTTACAACTTTCAACAGCTAGTGAAACCAACTTGTCTTAGTTATTTGATTATGTATGGTGAATATTGCTCAAGAAGCTTATAGCTTTAATACATAAAATTAATGGATTTTGTAAGACACAGTAGAATAGTCACTTCCAAAGTTGTGTAGCTATACATTTTGCCATATTTATGGCAGTTGTATGATACAGGAACCTGTAGCTTATAGATTTTGCAGTGGTTGATCATGTATTCTTCATGACCATAACCAGCAATGACTAAGAAAAATATGTGATCAATCAGCATGCCAAATTGGATATTATGACAGAGCAGTTTAGTTTAGAAGTTTAGAGGTTTCCATCCAAAGTAACAATAAGTTATGTTTGGTGTGGCAGCAGAAGATTCAGTAGATCATCTACACTTATGAAGCTGCTTAGGATGTGGCATCAGTTATTAGATGGCAAAAATTTGGTCAGTTCAAAATGTTCACCAAAAAATTGTTTCAAGACGTGATGAGACCTATGCTGGCACAGACTTTTTCTTAATGATGCTGAGAGGATTTGTGGTGGACCCATTGTCTCTGATGTATGTTTTGTGGTGTGCTATGGTTGAACTGATCTTCTCATATTGGTCTTTCATTAGAAACCTCTACAGAGCTGTCTTAGAGGCTATTTTATCACTTCAAGCAGTTTGAGGTTATTTAAAATGATACAGAATTCTGTATGACAACCTACCAAAAAATGGCAAAAATGACTATTATTTATCAAGTAGTTGTTTTTAAAATAAATGGCATGATTACTTGTCCAGAAGCTATAGTTTGGTATACAAGTATATAATCTGTTTCAAGGAGAGCATAGTCAACAATATGGTTTCCACTGGTATCAAACCTGTGGGTTATAATACAATTAAAAGCTTGTAAAGAGATATAATTTTGAAGAATGAAACAAACCTTCAAGCCTTACAAAATTTGAACTCCTTGCCCTGTACAATTCTGCTGATATTACTGAAAACTCATAAAAGTTCTAAGGGAGCACTAAATACATGCAAAAAATGTTAGGGCAACATAGGCTAAGGTGGGACTTGATCTCATATGGCAAAATGTGTGTACTCGCTTGTTGATTAATTCATCAGTTTTATAAACTCATAATAAACTCACTTTTGATCCCTTCAATTCTCGTAGAAAGTGTGTACTATAGGTGAAGATGTGATGATACATTCACTGGATTTATAAGAAAGCGAACAATAGGTATCAGCCATAACATGGAAAACAGTTTGGGGGGGGGGGGGGGGCGCCTTATACCATTTTAGAGCCTATGTGGTTGGAACTTTCTTTACAGAAAACATTTCTTCAAAAAAGAAAAATTTTGTCCCTCTAACTTCCATGGTCACAAAAGCCAACTGGCTGTACACACTGTATCATACACTATCACACCTACTGGTGTGTCACTCACCTGAAAATGTAACAAATTCCAAATCTTTGCATGACAGAGTTCATTTTTTAAATCGTTCTGATGTAGAAGTCTTCCAGTAACAAATGTCTCCACACACACAAAAGTTTTTTTTATTTTATTTTATTTTTTTTAAAGCAAAACTGGGTTGCATAAGTGGTCTGTATGGTTCCTATACTATACTTACACCAAGGAGCCAAAACTTGAAGACCAACTGCTTAATAGTTTGTTAGTCCACCTTTACAGTGCAATACAGCATGATGACAGGTGGTATGTATTTCATAGTTCTTTGGTAGGTTTCTGGGGGTACATGACACCATGTGTCTATAAGGTTCATCTGAAAAGTTCTGAGCCTGAGAGTGACTATGACAGTTTATGCTTTCAAAGAAGATTTATTTTTCTCTCCTACAAAGTTCCCATCTACAGCCGTGATGGCTTCTTGATTAGATGAAAAGTGCTGACCAGCAAGGAATTTCTTCAGTTTTGAGAATAGGTGGAAGTTTGAGGAAGGCAAATCTGGGGAATAGGGCAGATGTTCCTGTACTTCATAATGCAAATCCCTCAATTTCCCTACTGCCAAGACACTTTTGTGGGCACGTGCTTTTTCTTGATAGAATGCATTTTTTTCTGCTTTGAGCAGGGTTTGTCTTCACAAATACTTGTGTTCAGTTTTGTAAGAAGTTGGGAGTAGTATTCTGTAGTTATGGTTTTATCTTTTTCAAGATAGTAAATCAACAAAATTTCTTTCACACCCCAAAACACTGATGACATTATATTTTCAGCCAATGGCACCATCCTCACCTTCTTTGGAGCTGAAGAAGTGGCTTCTGTCCACTGTGTAGACTGATAGTGGATTCAGGTGTGTAATGGCAAATCCAAGTTTCATCCACTGTCATGTATTGATGAAAAAATTCACCAATCTCTGTTCAGAAACTGTTGTGTGATTGTGTTTGTGATCCACAGTAAGCACACATGGCATTCATCTTGCTCAAAGCTTTCTTATGCTCAGTTCCACATGCAAGATGTGACCAATGTATTTGTTCGATATCCCTAGAGCATTAGCAATTCCCCTCATCTTTATATGCCAATCTTCCAAAATCATATCATACACTTTATGTTGCACTTTTTGGACATCCTATGTGTTGATCATCTTGGATGCTTTCATGGCCATGTTGAAACCTGACCATCTATTGCTTCACAGTGGAAACTAAAGGTATAGAGCTGCCATACACATTTACAAGCAACAAATTAATATCAGTCAGTGTTAAACCTTCTTTTAAGAGGAATATAATCACTGCATGACACTCAATCTTTTTCCATTTTCAACACCTCATTCACCACAACTGCTTCAAACAACTGCCTACAGTCAACTGCTACCTGGAATAACTTCAAGTTTTATGTGGTATCTGCTAACATGTGTACCAATATAAGGGGGAAAAGATCACATGAGTAGTGCTGCAATCTCTGTGTGAAGGCAAGAACTTTTCAGAAATCATCATATGTACAGGTCATGCAATGCTCATAAATTATGGGCCGGTGTTTTGTGGATGCTGAGGTGACACCCACTAGCATCACGTAAGTGTTCCATTGGGTTAAGATCAGACAAATTTGGTGGCCAAGACATGAATGTGAATTCCCTATCATGCTCCTCAAATCACTGTAATATGATTCTAGCCTTGTGACATACACAATTATCTTGCTGGAAATGCCATTGCCATCAGAGAATACATCAAGCACGGGGAGATGCAGGTGATCTGCAATGATGTTTGCACAGTCCACAGCTGTCATGATGCTTCCAGTTACTATCACAGGTTTTATGGAAGTTGTTGGTTGTTTTTTTGGGGAAGGAGACCAGACAGTGAGGTCATCAGTCTCATCAGATTAGGAAAGGACGGGGAAGGAAGTCGGCCGTGCCCTTTGAAAGGAACCATCCCGGAATTTGCCTGGAGCGATTTAGGGAAATCACGGAAATCCTAAATCAGGATGGCCGCACGCGGGATTGAACCGTCGTCCTCCCGAATGCAAGTCCAGTGTCTAACCACTGCGCCACCTTGCTCGGTTTTTATGGAAGCCTACATGTATGTCCCAAATAGCATAATTTTGCCCCCACCGGCCTGCATCCCTGGCACAGGACATGTTTCAAGCAGTCATTATGTTGGATGATGATGTATCCTGATATGACCAGTGACCTATTGTAATGAGAAACATGATTCATCCAAACAGTGAGTACATATCCACTGATTCACAGTCCAATCTTGATAATTCCATCCCAACTGCAATTGTAATTGATGATCTCATTGGGTTAACATGCTCCATGTTTAACAGTGTGTGCAAAACAGTGAGCTCTGAAACATTTGCACCTGCATCAACACTGTGCTCTGTCATCAGGTCTGCTTTACAACATAGACAAGTTTCCAACCTCTTCATTCTGTAATGAGGCATGTACATTTATCACTTTGACATTTATTCATTGTTTCAACTTTCACAAATCATTTTCCATTGATGCTCACAACAGTAACATGTGAATAGTTTTCTCATTTTCAAGATTCTTATTTTCAGGTGCTGGGCCATAACAATCTGTGCTTTGTCAAAGCCCCTTATGTTAGTGGACTTCCTCATTTGTGGCCCATATCACTGCTACAATGACTCTCCACTCATCTTTGCTCTGTGTTACTTTCCTTACTGTGTCACATGTCCACAACACATTCAGTCTTACGGTAGCCAGAGGTCACACTCAATTTCAACAATGAGTATAATCACTAGACAACCTTTTTGCTCCACCAGCTGGCCATTTCATGATCAATAGTTATTGCCTAAATCACAAGGTAATGGTAATATGAAAATATTAGTTTGGCTGAGAAGTAAGAGCAAATATATTTAGTAGCTGTACTAATATTTCAGTGTTATGCTAACAGTCCATCAGTGTCTTGATACCCACTTCATCAATGGGACCATCAAATATTGGGATCTAGAACCAGATCATGGAATCATTGAGTTCCCTTCAAGATGACTTTGTGGAGCAAGTGAACAGCAAAGTCATGCCATGAATATCATGCTCCACACTTGTCAGTTATACAGCCACATCTCATTTTTGTAACTTGCAGATATTTAAAATGAAAAGCATAGTGGCACATACTAGACAGTTAATAGGTCAAAATAGTAGGGTACTACACTATTTGTCTGATGGAGTTCTGATATGCATATTCAGTATGAATTTCTCAATATTTTTCTCTTTGAGATATGGATACTTGTTTAAAATAGGGAAAGGGATGCATTTGATTGTAAATATGAGAAAACTCATTGCACTAGCATTCCATCATCAGTGTCAATAAAAATTTTGATGTCCTTGTGAGGTACAGTACTTCAGATAAATATTATTCTGAGCATTAATTGGTCTGCAGTCAGTTGTGTGGTAGTTTCAGTTGGGTCAGTGCATTTTATTGTATAACAAATTATTCACAAGCCTGAGTATGTAAGGGCACCACAAAAAAATATTAGCCACACCTTAAAAGAGCACCCTGATCTCTTTGCAGCAATTTAGGTGGTGTATATCAGATACCAGGCAGTCATGTGGCATTCCACCACTGATGTAAGTCATCACAGTAAAGCTGCATGCACCTGCCAGTTATTTGTATGGAATCAGCACAGAAAATGGCTCAATGTGCTGATGTGACAGAATGGCACAAATGAGCCATCATATTTAGACATGCCCCTGGCCACATCATAAATGAAGAGACCGAGTGAGGTGGTGCAGTGGTTAGCACACTGGACTCACATTTGGGAGGATGACGGTTCAGTCCTGCATCCAGCCATCCTGATTTAGGTTTTCCGTGACTTCCCTAATCGGTCCAGGCAAATGCCGGGATGGTTCCTTTGAAAGGGCATGCCCAACTTCCTTCCCTAATCCGATGAGACCAATGACCTTGCAGTTTGGTCTCTTCCCCAAATCAACCCCATAAATGAAGATGCTCAATTTTTTAGTGAATCAATATGAACTGTCCATCATGTCAATGAGGAAGGGTGTACCAGTTGTGACCACGCAACATAAAGTAAAAATAGTGGTTGTAAAAGATCCCTACTGACAGGGGCCATAGATGAATGTCACACTTTGTCAATAAAAGACAGTTTCAGACCCAACAGGAATTGCTGTTGTAGATGAGTGCAGGTCCATCTCAAGCAGTTTTTTAAGCAAAAATTGTGAAGAGTAGTGCATATAATGGAGATTTGGAGTCAGGTGCATCTGGAAAATGCTGTGTCATCAGAACAAGACACAGCCAGAGCAAAAGTACAACACGCACAAAGCTGCAAGTGCCATAGATACTCCTCACTTATATGAGTTCCACCAGTGCCATGGGCGGTGCTGAGCATGAAGATATCAACTTCGCCTCTGCCAATTGCCAGCCAAGTACAATCTGCCAGTGACCAGATGACAACAAACAGAAGCCTACTCAAAAGATAGAAGAACAGTTCTCATCCGCTTGGTTATAGATTATCGTCCAGGACTGACTTAGACAGGGGACATCGTTCAGTGAACTTTTAGAAGTGAACTGATAGTTGTTGTAAATTGCATTTGCTATGTGCTGTGAAGTTTACCTATGATTTTTTGCACATGGCGATTATTGTGTTATATTAAATGCAGTGTTACAGACTTAATCATTCAACTAGCCACAAAGATAAGTAAACCTTTTTAACTCATTTGTGTAACTTTGTTACTAATTTGTTGGAGTGCTGTAGAACCTTTGTTCTCCTATCCTGTTACCTCACCCTGGGGCATAGCTGTATAATAGTGGCAGGGAGAAATTGTTTTAGCAGTGTACTGCACCAGAAGCCATTTCACAAACTCAGCCTACCTTAACAACAGTCAGAAACTTGGCCTCCACAGTAGTAACGATGAGGCCTTTATGACATTGGTGATGAGGGTTTACAAAACAAAACATCTTTGTTGACAATGGCACATAAAGCTGCACATCTTCAGTGAACCAAACAACACAGAAACAGGTCAGCTGCTGACTGTAGGTGTGCAGTGCAATTTTGTCTCTTTTGAAATGACGCAATCTGTTGAGTTCACCAACAGCCCAATGAGGTGTTTGGCCTGCAGGGTGTGGAGCATGGTGGTGGTTACATGGAGAGGGTGATGGCTTGAACCCATTCATTCAAGTACCATGAACATGACATCAATTTTTTTTCAGCATTCTTGTGACCAAGTGTTGGCCTTACTTCTATATTTCCATTATGAGTGTGGTGTAGATGTTTCTGTCTTCCAGGATGACAAGAGCCCCGTTCACAGTGCTGCATGCTCATGTTCCTGGTTTGTCAAATACTCAGGCACTCTATCACACCTAGGCTGGTCCACAAAACCACCCAAGTTTAATCACATAGAAAATGTCAAGAACTATATAGAACATCAGTTTAAACCTAACAATCAACATCCTCACAATCTGGTAGCTGTAAGGGATCTAATCATTGATGAGTGTCTTCAGCTAGATACAGCATACTTGAAAAAATTTGTGGACCTTCATGCTTGCTGAATTGAGGTAATTATCAAGGCTAAAGGTCGCTGTGTGACTAGGGCCTTCCATCAGGTAGACCATTTGCCGTGTGCAAGCCTTTTGATTTGATGCCAGTTCGGAGACTTGCACATCGATGGGTGTGAAATGATGATGATGATTATGATGATGATGATGATGATGATGATGAAATGATGATGAGCGGTGAAACTCTCTGACATAGCCGGGAATTGAACCCGAGCCCTTAGGATTGACATTCTGTCACGCTGACCACTCAGATACCGGTGGTGGACAAGGCTAAGGGTGATATTACATGATATTAGCATGATGTCTCCTGGGAGTGACAAATTTTTTTTTGTAGAGTGTGCTTATTGTGGTGTCGTACCTACTTACACAAATAGCTTTACTTCTGTTTTTACTGTTAACATGCTGTTTGCATGTTTGCATGGTTTAGTACATTTCACTTTCTGTTTTTGTCCATTTGTTACCAATGAAAAGTAACTGCTCCACATATGGTATGGTGGATATGATTGTCTACTGCTATTTAGCAAATGAAAGTAAAATAAGGAAGGAAGATTGGAGTTTAATGTCCTCTCAACAGCAAGGCCTTAGAGAAGGAGCCCCAGCTGGGATTATGAAAGGATGGGGAAGGAAATCAACCACAATCTTTTCATAGCAATCCCCCAGAATAATTCAGGACAGTCATGGAAAACCTAAATCTAGATAGCTGGAAGGAGATATGAACTATTTTACTAAGGAATCTGACTCATGTGTTAACCCCTGCATCGCCTCGCTTGGTCTAATGCAATTAGTCTTGCCTCGCTTGGTCTAATGAAAGTAGTCAATGAGACCATGTCCTCTACACTGAAAGTGCAGAGAACCACCTGATAAACTGTTTGGGTGACTTTTCCAGTGTCTCAAGAATACAGTTTATCTAGCATACCAAGAGGTAAATATTGGAAAGCATCTCTCCATCCACACACCTCGGATAGAGGATGGTTTGCTACATTCAGTGAATGGAAATCCTGGAAGCAGAATCCAATGATTAGCAGCAGCAGAAGGTCAGAGTCATCATTCCTTCTGGGTAGAACTTAATGAAGAATTACTGTATCCATACCATCATGGCAAATTGAAGTTCCATTAATGGCTGCTGAAAAAGTGTGGTGCAGGTGCACTCTCAAACTTAATATTTTATTTACTGACAAGGTGTGATTCACAAGAGATAATATTATGTATTTTCATACTCCCAATTTAGTTGCAGAAAGAGGGTATCAACAACACCATTTCTCAAGCAACAGATGCGCATGTGTTGTTGCTGGTATATCAATAGGATCATGGATACTACTGAAGATATTAAATGAAACTCATTACTAAGAGTTTTCCATTACCTTATTTCCTACCTTACTAGAGGCTACGACATGTCACAAAAGACTATACATATGGTTCACACATAATGGCGCACCAGAACATATCCAAGAACATCTGAGGACCACGTTACAGGAGCACTGGGTCGTTCAAGGAGGCCCCTTACCTTGGACCCCACATTCTGCACACCTCAATCATCTAGACTGTTGCTTATGGAGACTTGAAGAAATTGTTCCATGCCTCTTCAGTCAATAATGTGCAGATATTACAGAACTTTCCCTTCTTTGCATTCAGCAGATACAACAACAACTACAACAGAGTCAACCTCAATGGTTGCATGATCTGTAATTCCATAGCGGAGGAAAATGCATTGCCTTGTGTAGAAGTAACATTGAGCAACTCCTATGAACAAGCACCATGAATAGACATCATATTATACCTTACCTATGAACAAGTTTCAGATCTAAGAATGCAATCATTTCTGGACCCAGGTGTACTGATTGTTTTGTTTTGATAAGTATTAATGGATCTGAAAATATCTGAAATTTTTTTAACGTCCACATACATGATTCTGTTCTGACATATGCTTCATCATTTTTTCACTGTGTAGGAATATGAACATACTATCTGAATAGATCTTAAAATATAGTTCTGTGAATGTGTACATGTATCACATTAAATTGTCATTTCACTCTCAGTTTATTAAAGTATATCACACTAAATATATCTAGAGGAAAGTGAAATGTCTAGTACCTGTAGTGTGCCTTGCAAGAAAACCTCTACGCTGAACTGAAGCATCTGACTTGAAAACCATTAGCATCTCATTGCCTGTTGCCAGCAATGGGTGAGGAGCTTTGGAGCCACAGAAACGTCCTAATGTGTGAGCATCAGGAGAATCACCATCGTACAGGACTACATGATCATATGCACATTCTTGATGTGGTTCCATCTCAAATTCAACAAAAGTCTGAAACAGAATGAATTCACTGTAAAGAACACATACAAGACAACAACAACATGTTGAAATATTTGCATGTTCAGTACATATGTGTAGTATACAAGGTGAAGAAATGACTGTAAAGAATACACACAAGAAGATAACAACAACACATTGAAATACTTCAATGTTTAGTACACAAGGTGAAGAAACAGTATTGATCTATCTCAAAAGGAATCAGAAACATTTAGCTCATGGCAGAATAATGAATAGGAACTGTACTGAAGATTACGAAAATAATGGACCAAGCACTGGATAGATTTGTACTCAGCAGAACAATTCATGATAAGAAGAACCATTCTTCTTACACATCTCTGTAAAGAAACTTTTAAACGAGCAATGTCTATTGCACAATACATGTAAAATAAAGCTTTGGGTAATAGATAGAAAGATGTTAATTGAAACACATTTGACTGTCAAAAGGGCAATTCCTGAAACTCTCAATGACTACTGCAGCAGAATCTGACAGAATAATATCTTACAAAATCCAAATAAGTTCTCATCATATGTACATATTATCAATTGCACCAATGTTTGTACCCGACAGTCACTGATGACTCAGGAACTCAAATAGAGTATAGCAAAGTAAGAGCAGAAATATTCCTTTACAAAGGAAAATCCAGGATTTCTGCTCCAATGTGAGACATGAAACAGTGCAAATGTGAGTGATACAGATATCAGTGGCAATGAAGTTGAGAAATAGTTGAAGTCATGGAATGTAAACAAAGCTCCAGGCTTGATGGAACCCCATAACAGATTCTATATAGACATTTCTGTTGAGGTAACTCCTCTTTTACATACATCCTTTGAACAAAAAACTGTGCCCAATAGTCAGAAGAAAGCACAGGTCACATCAGTCTGAAAGATGGATAGCTGAGTTGATCCACAATTTTACTGTCCAATGTCTTTGATATTCATCTGGTGTAGCAGATGCTTTTGGTAATTGCATAATGAATTTAAATAAAGTTAATTTCTCCACCACATGACAGAATGACATTAATGTTAAATTTATAGAACAATCAATGTCATAAATATGAGGACAAAATCCAATATAGCACCTAATAACATGTTGTTAATTTTCTGGCTGCATTAGATGTGTTTCTGAATAAGCCTGTTAATCTCCTTTGAGTAGTAGAAGGTATGCACTGAAATATTGTCTCAGAAGATATGTTGAAATCCGTTCAACACATGTCATTTTCAATGGGTTTAATTACTACAAATCCTGTTCACAATTAGTCTAATGATATGTGAAATGTCGTTTGAAGAGAAGATACACCCAATTTTCTTTAAAAATATATGTAAATATATAACTACACACAGATTATTTACAGGTGTTTAATTCATTACACATATGTAGAATTGCTCTATGGCACACAAGGAGAAATCAAGGATAAGCATTTTTAATCAGGATTTGAGAACAAATCTGTTTGCTAGACATCCGATTTCTATGAGGAGATTATAAGAATATTCTATAGCTATGTATTTCAATTCTCTTTTTGCTGAATTTAGCTTCAGTAGAGGCCTGTGGAGATTACTTTATTTCTAGTATTTCACTTGCTAAATAGTTATACTACTCACTAACCTAAACTGATTATGTACTACAAAAATTCTGTAGCTAATGTTATTAGCTGCTGAAACAGATAACAACAAGGTGTACATGAGAGAACCCTACAAATATTTCTAGTTACCTTCTACAGCACAGTCAATATTTTGTGCCTAAGATGAGTTACACAAAATTATGTGGAGGGCATCAATGAATGAAGCTGTTTAAAATACTCATATTTTTAATTGCATAACATAGAAGTAAATAAGTCTATACTATCTGCATGTACCACTGGCAGATTGTGCAATTACAACTTTATGTGAGAGACAACATGGAAAAATGTTTTTTATAATGTCACTGAAGATCACAGGGAAGTCCACTTACTTAAAAATGTAAAGAAGAGAAAAAATCTAAATTAGTACATCAATTCTGCAAGCTGCACAAATGAGAACACAAAGAAAATTAATAAACAGATCAAAATCAAGGGGAGGAAAAAAAAGTACAAGAGCTGACAAAAAATAAAACCCAAGAAAGCTCTCAGACTTACGGGGACAAGAAGGGAGTGTATGAAAAGCTAATACGGGGAACCAAATCCAGTGACTACCAAAATGATATTCCAACTTCAAATAATCTCTTTAAGACTGTTGGTCACAAATAAATATAAATACAAAAACTTTTGAAAGAAATAGAGAGGAAGGATCTGAGGGATTCATCTAAAGTAGGCACTGTACATTTCCAAATAGGGTTATTGTGAAATGATGGTCAGACTGCTAAAAGAGGGCTCACCAAAAGTATACAAATATGTATAGCATCTTCAGTATGACAGACTACTTATTCTCCCCTCTTCCTCACAACATTTAGGTCCCTCTCACTTCTGTTTCTTAATGACCTATACTTCCTATTTAACCTTACCCAACCCATCTCCCCCTCCCCCCCCCCCCCCCCACCATGCCCCCTCAATGAAGAAATTATTAGTTCGAAAAACTAGGATAGCGCATATACTTTTATATATGACTACTGGCAGTACTAACATTTGGACCAATGGGAAATACTGGCCAGCAATTCTGTCTCATAGTTTTATAGAGTACCTATTTTATAATATCTTATTGAGTAAATAAGGGTTTTTAAAAGAGATACCCAAATCCCCATACATACTAAGGTTCCAAATAAGATAACTGTAAGACTAGTTAAAAGCTTTTTCTCATTTTCTGATGAGCTATCTAACTGTTTCGTAAAGCTCACACAAAAAATGACTGAGCGACAAGCAACATATTATTCAAATTGTAGTCTAGTTAGTACTATACCTGTTGTACACAAACTAGTTGAGGTAGTGATAAGACATTTCTAACATGTGAAATGACAGCTATTATACTGTTTACTGTACGAAATACTGACATGTATTGTTTGATATACAAAAATTTTATACATGGGGAGAAACATTCAGAACAATTGACTTGTATGTTATGTTTACAAGATGTGACATGACCATTTTTGTGATACTAACCAATTTTATACGATGACCTGGTGTTGTTGTAAAATGCCAGACACATTCCTTTCTACTAGGATAGTAGTCTGGATAATTGGGACTGGAAATTGTTCCTGATGGTACAGTAATTTCAAATTTACAGCCACCTTCTTTACAGTCATGACCATTGTCATGCAGTGTGAATCCATTATGACAAGAACAGGTGTATGAGCCAATAGTGTTTCTGCATTCATGTTGACATCCACCATTGTTTGTGGCACACTCATCAATATCTGAGAAACATATTTGTAGAAGAAAGTATAGTTTCACAGCAATACATTATCATGGTAAATGGTGACATAAAACTTAAGACAGAGAATTACTGTGGTTAAATGGCCTATTCAACTTTTACATAATCAAAGAAATGATCTCAAATGAAAAGACAGTTACATGATAAAGATGATTTTCATGTTAATATGTTAGTATTCAAAGAAAAACACACACTGTTCAACTTCTGTTATTTATTTGTCATTCACCTTTTATAATACCAGAACAGTGGAAGGTGTCAAAAGACACTTTTCCACATTATTTCTGTAATTACAAATTCAGTTTTTACTATCTTTTCATCAAACTTCTTGAATTTTTCTCATTTCTTCTATTTTTGACAATAGTGTACTGTAATTTTCAAATATGATTTCATGGACATTTCATGAAGTACATCTAGAACAGTGAAAGGGTCAGTTGATCCCCATCATAAATAATCTTTAGAATACTGATGTACTGGTGTTCTTGGAATTACAAAGATATGCTCTAAAACAATAAAATTAAAAACACAAAATAAAATAAATTTAAAAAAATAAAAAATAAATAAACAAAACATGAAGGAATTATCTGAGTAGGACAGAAATTGGTAGGTGTCATGTACATGCAGAGACAAACAAATGACTATAATTTTAAAAAGATGATGATTTATTCCAGAGAAAAATCTACACAAACTGAGCAAGTAAGTAATGCACTGGAACATCTCTGGTCATTATGCAAGCAATTATTCAACTTAGTTGTCCTCCTGCAGGATATCATGCCACATTTGATGCAAATGGTGTGTCAGATCATCAGAATCCCAATCTTGTTACAGGACCTTGCCTATAATACTCCAAATGATCTCAAGTGGAGAGATATATCCAGCAACCTTGCTGGTCAAGGTAGTGTTTGGCAAATGTGAAGATAAGCAATAGAAACTCTCACTATTTGTGGGTAGCCATTATCTTGCTGAGCTGTAACCACAGAGTGGCTTGCCATAAAGGATAACAAAACAGGGCATAGAATATTGTTGACATACCACTGCGGTGTAAGGGTACTGGAGATGACAACCAAAGCAGTCCTGCTACTCTTTGTTGTCAGGTCATATGGCAAGTGACAGTCAGGTTCATATCCCATTGTTGTTCAGGTTGTCTCCAGACACATCTTTGCTGGTTATCAGAGCTAATTTCAAAGTGGGACTCAGCACTGAAAACAATTCTACTCCAGCCAATGTTATTCCAGGCCAAAGGTGCCCAACACCACTGCAGATGGGCTTGTTAGTCTACAGAGGTGAATGGCAGTTGGTGCAAGAGGCTGTATGAGCTCAGTCCCCTTTCTATGAGCTACCTTTTTATGGCCCTCGTGGTCACTGAAGGAGCAGTTGCACACTGGGTAATGATGAATATGGTTTCTCTGGGTGCATCTCTGATGACTGCTCATTCCTCTCATTCTGTCACCTCTCAGGGTTAAATGTTTCCTTCTTGGTGCTATGTTTGGCCATGGTTCACCCATTCCTGCCAATATCATCAAGTAGTGGCATCACTCCTATTCAAAAGTTGAGTAATTTGCTGATTACTCCAACCAGCTTCTTTGAGCCCAACTACACACCCTCTTTCAAATGCTGACATCAGCATATATTTATCACTTGCCCAGCTGTGAGCCATAGTTACTGTTCAGTTGAATAGATGGAATGAAATTTGTAAAGAACTTAGGCCCTGGTATCAATGTGTCCCCTGTTTACTACCCTTGCCAGGTGCATGGTGAAATTGCACTGCAGCATTACACATTCATCCACTGGCTACCAAAGCTTACAGTTACACATCTTTTATCAATATCTGTATGAATAACAATTTGTGACCAATATGTACAACTCCTTCATGGTGCATTTTTTCTTTCTTTTTTTGGCTTAGAGTGTATTTGCATTATATTTGTTTTCAGTCAACAGTGAGTGCCTTCACTGATGATGTACACATTGTTTGAAAGTTTTCCATGGTGAATACTTTAATGTAACTTTTCAGTCATAGTTTTGGTTTCTATGTTGTTGCTTACCTGATCAGTGAGTGTTTATTTATTTATTTATAGCCTGTTACTGGCATTTTCAGTTATTTTGCTTTAGTGTGTTCTTACTAGAGAAGTAGTATCATATATTCTGGAGAACTCAAATACTGAATCAGAAAGTGGCTTATCAAATTCAGATGGAGATTTTCTACCAAAGACAACTGATGATGAAGATAGGTGTGTTACCATCAACAGATAACTACCCATCTCAATTTTTTCCACAACAGTCTCTGGAGTCATCCAGCACAACACTGAAAATGGAAACTACAACTGGAAGGAAATGGGAAGTTGTTAACATGCTGTTGCCTGGAAGATGGGTTGTTTTAAATATCCTGAAGGAGTAAGGGTGATCCACTGCATTTGCTTGTGACTTTGTTGATGAGTCTGTCATCAGTGCCTTCCAGCTTCTTCATAATTAATTGATGCTCTGTATCATATAAAACACACAGAACCAAATTCTTGAAATGAAATAAAAAACACCACTTGGGTGATATCACTGAGGAATCGGAGGAAATGATTGCTATCATGTACTCCAAAGGCCCTTTTTTTTTTCCTAAAAGTGTTTCCTTGGGTGATGTTTGGTTGTCTTCTTGGGGGCCTAATTTTATCATGGATAAAATAATAACTGATAGTTCCACAAACTTATGAGATTCCTCCACTTTGATGAGAATTCATCTCAAACTCAATGCATTTCTGTTGACAAGTTTACTCTGTTTCTCAAATATGGAACAAGTTTGTACAAAACTGCCTCTACTGTTATTGTCCTGGTGAAAATATGAGGGCATGCTGAAAAACCAATGCCTCTGAATTCTGTATGTGAAAAATCTTAAAACTTTTGAAATGGAACAAATATTATTAACATTCTACACCTGTATTCTTCATGCCTACGTATTTCTATCTCGACATAGTCACCCCAGTGATGAACCCATTTCTCCATATGAGAGATCAGTTTGTTGATATCAGATGAAAATCAGATGGGGCCAAGTTGGGATTGTACAGGAGATGACTGATGACAGTGAGCCCAAGGTGTCAAATTGTTGGAGACATTGGTGGTTCATTTGTGGTCTCACATTGTCATGCTGGAGCAACGGTTGCTCCATGTGTGGATTGACTATTCAAATTCAAAACTCAATTACAGCATGCTGTTTCTCATACACTGAAATAATTAGGTTACATACCACCATGTTACATGCTGCAGTTCAGAGTTCTCTAGTAGAAGAGGGCTGCAATTAAATAGATGTGAACAATAAATGGGTAGAATGTTAATAATGTTTGTTTTCTTTAAAAGCTTTAAGAATAATTCACATAAAAAATTTGGAGGCATTGCTTTTCAGCAAGCCCTTGTATTACAATTGATGACCAGTTACTTTCAAGCAAACCAAAGTGTAAATGTACCCACTTTATGCCAAACATACCTGGCAATTACAGACTCAGATTTTCAGCAGCTGCAGACATGACATCCAAGTAGATTTCCAATGTCCTCCCATATCTTGATAAGGAAAAAGTAACCAGACAACAAGCTGTTGGGAAAGTACATTGCTCCTTACCTCAGGAGCCATTTCTAAACCCAAAAAGAAATGTGACAACAGACAACTCCTTGACCTACCTTCAGCTTCATAAGAAACTTCAGTAGACCAAAATTCATTGAAAACTTCCCATACCTGTGGAGAAGAACAACTTATGTTCCTCCATCATCTTGAAGAAGACTGATAAGACAGAGTACACACTGACAGTGTACCAAGGGAAGGTTATTTTTCTCAATGTACTACACCCTGAAGTAGTACTCAGTGAAGAAGAAATAAGAAACAGTTA
Source organism: Schistocerca piceifrons (assembly GCF_021461385.2). Lineage (NCBI taxonomy): Eukaryota > Metazoa > Arthropoda > Insecta > Orthoptera > Acrididae > Schistocerca > Schistocerca piceifrons. The sequence goes on along the minus strand of NC_060149.1, from coordinate 447,813,032 downwards.
TTTTTATAAGTTAGAAAATGTGGGGTGGATATTGTTGACAAAATGATTCATAAACATTCAACTAAGCTTGCTTTTAGGAGATGGCAGATGCATCTATTTTATAATATCCCAGACAGAGCAGTTGTAAATGCATGGAGCTGTAGAAATAGGTCACTTTTCTGGGTAGATGAATGGAAAATAGAGTATGTTAATTGAAAGTGGAAGGGAGAAGTGAGAAAAGGAAAGGAAAGAAAAGGAAAGAAATTCATGATGTCAGATGTGATGGTACATTAGACAGTCAGCAATGATGAGTGAAAATGTGTACTGGATTCAAACCTGGGATCTCTCACTTACTAGGCAGATGCATTAACCATTGTGCCACTTGGACACAGTGTCTATTGCAGTTGTGTGGACTATCTTGATACACAACTGAGCTGACCCATATACCCTCCTAGCACCACCTATTCACAGTCCCCATCTATGTCCCCCTTAGTTGCTACTTTGAGATTCCAGCAGGAGGTAGAACATGACTGTGCATTCACACTTAAGGTGGTGGATTTATAGCCCATCAAGTTGAATCAAATATATAACTGTGTGGTGTCTGCTCTTTTAGACATGTCATAAAGAACAGACACCATACAGAATCCACAGCTGTGATAAATATATAAATTAAGTAAATTAGCCTTGATGAGCTATGAATCCACCACCTTCGGTGTGAATGCACAATCATGTTTTGGAGACTCAAAGTATTGAGCAAGGGGGATGTGCACAGAGTGTGTGGGTAGATGGGAGTGTCATTTGGCTGGGGTGCACAGTGGTTAATGCAAGTGGCTAGTAAGTGGGAGATCCTGGTTTTGAATCCCACTCCAACACACATTTACACTTGTCGCTGTTGACTCCACATGCAGTCCCAATGCTGCTGAAATCATGAATTCCTTTCTTACCTTTCTTTTCTCATCCCCCTCCTCCTCTCAACCTCCAATTTACATAATATATATCGCAGCTGCTGATTCCAACTCAGTCTTGTTCTTTCAGACCTCATGAATTCATACAATGGAAAATATGCAGGATACAGGTGTAGCTTTAATCATGTGGATTTTTAATGCATATCATATTAGGGGTCAAAGGGCACCTTCCCACTGTTCTAGGTGCAACACATTTTTTGCTGTTCTAGTGTTAAAAGTTATTACAATGAAAAATGACTGCTGCCAAGGAACAAGGATAAATCATTTTATTGAATCTGATTAATTCCTTTCCTTCTAGGCCATTTCCATTATTATTGCTATTATTATTATTACTATTAAAAAATATTGCATATTTTTTTGACATACCATACTCATGACAGCAACAAAACCTTAAATGGATTTGGAAACAATATGTAATGTCACAGCTACTGGAATTCACTTATAAAAGTTACACTTTTATCTTGACATTATTTTTCTCTTTTTAGACAACCTACATCACCAAATAATTTCTGTGTGTAAATATGAATTAAATTAATTGACTGACCTGTGAAAAATATTGCAGAGAAGCCACTCTTCTGTATGGAATTATCTGAAGAGAACTCTATGCGTAAGCTATTACCTTCAGAGGTAACAAGAGGTGGAGGTTTTGAACCACAAAACACGCCATGTCGCCGTAGAATATCATCTCCCATTCGACTAAAAACTTGTACACTATCATACTCACATTCTTGCTGTGAATGAACAATAAATTGGAAGCATTAACATTTTTTAAACAACTGTAATTCATTTACATATAAGTGATTTTACATCAAATAAGTCAATGAAAGTTAGAATTTTTATCCTGGAGACTATGATCACAAAGTATAATCTGTTCTAGCAATATAAGCCAGCTTAGAAGCATAATTATTCAGACTTCCTCTCTTAATTCTCATTCATTCACAGAAGAAAACAAGTTTTGCAAGTTAACTTCCTCTTGCATCATCCATAGGAAGATCATGGCAGTTATTAAGTATTTAATAATCCCATTTCATCACCAAGGTAAATTTCGCTAAGCAGCAGTCCAGGTAGAAAATTGACATGATTATGATGAACATAAGGAAGAGTAATAAGAACATTAATCAATAACAAGGACTTGGCTGTGAACAGAAAAGTTGATAAATGTAGGAAAGCTTTATCAAAACAAAAAAATTAGGATGATTGTTGACTACAAATAGCATAATTCACTTCTACAGGATAAACAAGTTTTATATTTGAGTAGGAGTTACCATATGACAGCCAAAAACTAACAGTTTTATATACTTTCTGACAACTGGGTAACAAACAGTTGCCAATAAAACATACCACAATTGTATCAGAGTTGCTATTGTTAGTGGTAAGAATCACCAAAAACTTGTGAGCACCTGTGACTGTTAACCCTTGTTAACAAACTTGACAGTCAGTAAGTGGGTATTGGGTACTTTCCAGAATGTCACCAAAAGCTATTAAAACTCACTATCCTTTGCTAATGATCACCACTGAATCCAGTGACATTAGGTATTGGAAGTATGGAAGGTTTGAAGAGGAACTGTGGGATAGGTTACAGTTTTCAGTCCTTCCATGAGGCATCCTCACGTAGTGAAATTGATAGTGCACTGCCCATAAAAGACAAATGTTTGGGAAGCCCAGACTAGTACACACTTATTTACAGCACACACTTCTTACATATATTAACACACATCTGCTGAAAAATCATAAAAGCTAAAAAAGATAAAAATATATTCTGTGTACTTTCTGTACGAAATGAACATTAATTTTTCTCATTTTTCATCATAAGCTAATGAGGGCTCTCAACCAAGCAATCTCACACACATTAAGATAATTTATGAGTAAATTCACAGGTGGCTTACTGCTTGTCAGTCCTCCTAAAACTAACTTATTCTGACTTCAGTTAAATGATTATCATTCCAGACTTCATAAATAGAAAGTGCTGGACAAATTTTGTACAAATTGGTGTGTTTAAAATTCCTTAGTCTCTCAGGCTGTTGACATGCAAGTAATAATGTTAGTGTGCCAACAACCTTGATACAGTGTTAACACTGGTTCTCATGAGGCCACTAAAGTTAAGTGCTTTTGGGTTTGTCTGACACTTGGATGGGTTACTGTCTGGATCAGATGAGTGCTTTTGGCATGCAGGGTGCACTCAGCTCTTTTGAGTGGCTTGACTAAGTAGTAGCAGCTCTGGTCACAAACACTGACAACAGGAGAGTGGTGAGCTGACCACATGCCCCTCAACATCTGCATCCAGTGATGCTTGTCGTCTGAGGATGACACTGCAGTCTTGTTGGCAGAGGCTGACATGGCAGGCAGTCAGTACCTTTGGGCCATCCAAGGCCTGTTCAGATAGAGTTCAGTTCAGTTTCAAAAATGTAAGTGTAGTCTAAATGCTTTGTATTTATTTTATTAAAATGCTATTTTTGGGATAATACAGATGAAGATGGCAAAGTATCTGTTCTCAAGACATCATATTTTCAAAAATCTATGATCCAAATAATCAAACATCTAGTAGTGGTCTCCTCAGGAGTCTCTGTAGACTTAGACTTATTTGAAAACAGTTGTAGGCTCTGGTTTGATCAGTGAGCAACATTTGTTAACATTACACAGGATAAACAGCAACCATTTTCACAATGACTTTGTAGCTCTGTTCTAGACTGTAAAAGGGGTCCAACAGTCTAATGAAAAAGAGGTTATAACAACCAGTAAACATATTTATGAAATTATGTTGGGAAGCTGAATATGTCTAAGGTAAAACAACAATAATGGAAATCCCAGGCTGCAACAATATGGTGTGTGTATGGGCATGCTGCTATTTAAGAAATAGAGGACATACAGAGAATCAGTCAGGCACATAAATAAAGCAGAATATCACTTAGCTTTAAATAAAGTCATTCATTGAAGCTAACAGTCTCTCTGTGTCTCTCTCTCTCTCTCTCTCTCACACACACACACACACACAAACACACACACACACACACACACACACACACACACACACACACACACACACACAGCCATAGTTGTGTTGCAGTGATGCTGCCTGATAAATTGAGTAGAAATCTTAGATTGAGTGGGTCATGGTTAAGCAGGAGGGAATGTATTGTGGAGAGAGGCCTGGAGGGCATTACAAATGAACGTGGTGGAGTGGAACAGAGTAGTTGGGGTGGGCACACTGAGAAAAGGAAAAAAGGATAGTGTTATAAGGGGAAGAATATAGTTTATGAGATATAGGAAATATCTTCAACTGAACTGCCTATTGTGATATTCATTATTGGAACATCTGTAGCCTTAGAGAACTTGCGCCTCACCATTCCTCAGTACTTCAGTGCTTACTTCTTTCCATGTACATCCTTCTAGAAGATTCTCTTCCACTTCAGTCTACTCTTCATCATTATACATTGTGATTTGGGTCTATATCTGCTCCGGGATATGCCTCACAATCCAGTATTTGATTTTGGAATCTTTGTCTGACAATGTGTAAGCTTACTGGGATCTTTGTGTATTTCAAGTCCTTTTTCAAGTATACTTCCTTTGACTGTGGTTTTTGAACAGTGTATTTGCTATTACTACCTGAAAGTTATTGTCGCACTCAATTAGTCTTGCCACTCTCTCATTCCTACCACTGAGCCCATATTCTTCTATAATTCTGTGTTCTATTGTACAGAAATACACATTCAATATCCTCAAATACTTTCTCCACCTCTTCATCTTCTGCTTGTAATATCGACATGTATTACTGAAATACTGTTATTTGCAGTGGTTTCCTGTTGATTTTGATGAGAAAAATCATACCACTTAACTGCTCACAGTATCTCGAGCTCTGTACTAGATTTCTGTTCATCATGAATCATACTCCTGTTGCACCATTTTCTGCTACTCTTGATACTGCCCTATATTCTGGAATGAATTTTCACTCTGCAGCAGAGTGTGCACTACTATGAAACATCCTGGCAGATTAAAACTGCATGGAAGACTGAAACTGAAACCTGGGACCTTTGCATTCTATGAGCAAGTGCTCTCTCAACTGAGCTATCCAAGTGCAACTCATGAGCCACCTGCACACTCTGGTCATCTCCTCTCCCACCTTAAAAACTTCACAGAAGTTCTCTTGCATACTTTGTGGGATTAGCACTCCTGCAAGAAAGCACACTGCTGGTATATGGCCTTACCACAGAATGGGGATGGTTTCCAGAATGAACTTTCTTTCTGCACTGGAATGTGGGCTGATTTGAAATATCCTTACTGCTTAAAACTGTGTGCTAAACGGGAACTCAAAGCTGTGTACTTTTCCTTTCACAGCCAAGACTCTACTTAATGAGGTATCCAAGCGTGACTCACTATCTGCCTGCAAATCTTTATTTCTGACAGCACCTCATCTCCTACCTTCCAAACTTCACAGAAGTTCTCCTGCATACGTTTCAGGTCTGGTACTCCAGGAAAAAAGGATAATGCAGATATGTGGCTTAGCCACAGTCTAAGGAATTGATTACACAATGAATTTTCTCTCTGCAGTGGAATGTGCACTGATCTGAAATATCCTACCAGCTTAAAACTGTGTGCCACACTGGGAGTCAAACTTGGGACCTTTCATGGGGAAATACTCTACAGACTGAGCTTTGCAAGCAATGCTCATGACCAAACCTCTCAGCATCGCTTCCAGCAGTAACTCATATCCTACCTTGCAAACTTCAAAGAAGTTCTCCTGCATACATTGTGGGACTAGCACTCGTGGAAGAAAGTATACTGTGGAGACATGGTTTAGCCACAGCATAGGGGATTGTTTCCAGAATGAATTTGCTTTCAGCATCAGAGTGTGCACTGATCTGAAATATCTTGTAGATTAAAACTGCCTCCTATTAGGGGCATTTTCCAACACAAAGGGCAATAGGTTGCCCCAAACCTCTATCTACACCTCTTTCCTCTTTGATAAAGAGATTGGCAGAAAAGTGGCGACTCCTTATCTCAGAGGTCTTCAATGCCAATTGCTGAAAATTTTTATTCAAAATTTAAATAGTGGTAGGGATTCAACATTTGACCCAAGAAGTTTGGATTGCTAGCCAAAACTGCTACACCTAGACCATGGTGACTTAACAGTGTTCATATGTGTTGTGTTTATTTGGAAAACTTTAGATATAGAGAGGGTTCATAATTTCTTAAAGGCATGAAACAAATCAGTCTTGATGAAAATATCTCCCATAATTAAATCATTCTAAAAGAACCAGATTGTCAGTTAAAGAGTAGGTCAATGATTTTCCTTAGTTTTAAAGTAAAGATTTATGTTAGACACGTCTGTATATTATTAACGTTACTTTTCAATGTATACCTGGAAATAACAGTCAAACAAGCTTCAAATAATATACACTGATCAGCCAGAATATTATGACTCATGACCTGCTATTGACATAAACCCATCCAGGCAATAGCAGTGTCACCTGACAAGGAATAACTGCTAGTCGGACACACAATGGTGCATGTAGTATCAGTGAGTGGGCTGTCCATGTGCAGAACAGGCAAGGCACGTGATCTATTTGAGTTCTACTGAGGGCAGATTGTGATGTTCCAGAGGCTAAGGAAGAGCTTTTTGGAAACTGCACAACTTGTTGGGTGTTTGAGGAGTGCTGTGGTGAGTGTCTTCAACACAAGCTGAAACCACATCCAGACATCATAGGGTTGGGTGGCACTCCTCATTACAGATGTTGGATGCCATAGGCTTGGCAGACTGGCAAAACAGAACAGGCAGTGACCTGTGGTGGAACTAACATCATGCTTCAATGCTGGGTAGAGTACAAGTATCTCTGAACACACAGTGCATTGAACACTCCTAACAATGGGCCTCAGCAGCCGACCAATTAATATCATGACATCAGCAACTACGACTGAAATGGGCACTTGACCATCAGCGCTGGACGTTGGCACAGTGGCAGGGCATTGTATGGTGTGACGAATCCTGATACCTTCTTCATCATGCTGATGGGAGGTGTGAATCAGTTGTCTTCCAGGAGAACAGCTCCTTGACACATGTACTGCAGGATGGAGACAAGCTGGCGACAACTCCATTATGCTCTGGGGAACATTCATGTGAGCATCCATGGGTCCAGTGGAGCTCATGCAAGACACCATGATGGCCAAGGACTATCGTATACTGATTGCAAACCATGTACACCCCTTCATGAAGACCATGTTTCCTGATAGCAGTGGCATTTTTCAGCAAGATACTGCATCATGTCACAAGGCCAGGAGAGTGAAGGAGTGGTTCGAGGAGAACAGTGGCAAGTTCCAGTTAATGTGCTAGCCCCCCAACTGACCAGATCTGAACCCAATTGAACATATCTGGGATGTGATTGAATGTGGCGTCAGAGCTCAGTGCCACTCACCCCAGAATTTATGCGAATCAGGTGACTTGTGTGTGCAAATGTGGTGCCAACTTCTTCCAGCAACCTACCAAGGCCTCATTGCTTCCATGCATTGATGCATCACTGCTATAATACAAGTCTAAGGTTGGCATACTAGCTATTAGGTAGGTGGTCATAATATTCTGGTAGATTGTGTATAAATAAGCATTAAATTGTGTGATTCATAATAAACTGAGAAATGGCTATGACATAATTGTGATGCTCATTATGAAGATCACTATGGCTGACATTGAGACCCAAACGTAAATTGCTTAAAAACAAAGTCATGGCAATCTGTAAAGAACCTCTTAAAATGGAACACTTTAAAGTAAGTGAAATACAGCTTGAAGAATAGACAAAATGGTACACTTTGGTTGTAGCCTTCTGGTAGTGTAGATCAAAACATGAGTCAAGGTTGCAAAAACCTCCTATTTCTTTCTTAAAAATGAAATAAAACCTCCATTTAAGTTAAGGTCTTATGATGTTGGTGTACAAGAAACCATCGGTTCACCAATGACATGTTAAATCTAAAAACTGTAAGAAATTACCAATTGGTGTCTTATGTTAGCTCTCACAGGCATTTAACTGTGTAGATCACAAGACATTCTTAGAGAAGACATGGTTAAAACTTACCTTGATAACAGGAGATTATATTATGCTATTATCCTAATAGCATGTTGGTATCTGATGACCCCTGAGTGTGGCATATTACCACTTAGAGTTCCTGAGAATTCTGTGCTTGGGCCTTAGCTGTTCATGATATGTGTCAACAATCTGCCTCAGTCCATTAGAAAAATATGTAATTTCACAATGTCTGCTGATCATATTAGTTTTGTGATGGATAATACATCATCTATAAGTCAGCACACTTTGGCTTTTTGCATTCAGTAACAATATAAAAGAAGCCCCACACTACATAAAAGAGCAGCTAGAATCAAGTGTGGAGTACTGCCACATACCTCAAACTGTAATCTTTCAAAAAACAGTTGGTATAGTGACTACCGTATCTCAGCAGATATTCTCTGCAACACATTTTGTTGTAGAAGAATTTTATCAGGAAATAAATAAATCTTTTATGTGAAGCTCTCATGTGCATATGGAATAAAAATAAAAATTTAAATGTTGTATGGAAGTTCCTATTAGTAATTTCTTTATTTTATATATTTTCTTAGCTAACATTGCATCACTTGCACTGATAACCTTCTGTATCAATATATATTTTAATTTATTTAAAGAAAAACACAAAATACAACACATCTTGTATGTCTTTTTGCTAGGTACTACTGTATTGTTACAATTGTTGAACGTGTTATTATTGGTATGCTATGAATTGATGTTCATATTCTGTGTATTTTCTTATACCCTGTCCAAATGATGTGCTTGTATGCATGGACTTACAGAACAAATTTACCATAAATAAGAAGATGAACAAAATTAATAATAAAACAAATAATGAGAAAACAGACAAAGTATAAAAGGGAAACCCATTTAGCTTTCACTGATTTTATTAGGGCATTCAGTGTTTGATAGAAAGAAAGTGTGGAGTATCATGAGGAAAAGCGGATATCCACAACACATAATAAATGTTTTACAAAATCTGTTCAAAGAAACAACTGTAATTTTTCATATAAATGACACTCTAACATATCCTATAAGCCATAAGCAAAGGAGTAAGACAATGGCTGCAGCATTTCACCCACACATTTTAACATTTATTCACATGACACAGTTCAGATATGGAAAGAGGTTTATAACGGAGGGGTTCAGATTAACAGTAATTCCAAGTTAAAAGTGTATTTTATATGGAGATGATGCCACACTGCTGGCAGATAATGAAATTTACCTTCAAAGGGGAAGACAGTTATTAGGTAAGATATATGAAGATAGTTTCAGAAAAAAAGCCAAAATCAGTGACTTTCAAAGGGAAATAGCTTGCATGTACAAGAACTGTGATTAACGATAGAACAATAGAACATGTCAAAGATTTCAATTATTTATGTTGTGATATCACAAATGAATATTATGAAGACATAGAGAAGAAATCAGCAACGTTGGGGAACATATGAGGAACAAAAACAGAATTTAAAAAAATAAATAAATAAAAATAAAAATAAAAAAAAGAAAGAGAAATAAAATGAGAAAATAAATACGATTGAAATTTTATAAGACAATGGCAGTTCCAAACCTCATGTACTGAAGTGAATCATGGTTTATAAGTAAATGTCAAGAAAATTGCATACAAGCAATTGACATGAGTTTTCTAAGAACAGTAAATGTGTGCACAAGAGCTGACAGATTTCAAAATTCATAAATTAGGGAAGAAATGAATACATTTAACATCCTCAATAAAATACAAAAGAAAATATGACAAACTGGAATGAACATCTCAAAAGAATGGGTGGAGAAAGATTACCTTTCCAGTTGGGAGAGGCAGTCAAGGAAGATTGAGGAAGCAGTCGGTGCCATAACAGGCAAAGCAGAAAAAAAGGGCCTAATCCTTGAAGTAGAGTGAAGGTGATGACCATAAAATGAATAAATATTTTTCTTAAAATACCTAAGAACTTGTAATTATATCTAGCCACATTCTGACTTTTTCTCTGCTCTTACTGTATATACATGTTTACATTTATAAGTTATGTATGTTATCTAAAATGAGTGTTGTAATTCAGTCAGATTATTTATAAATAATGTTTAGAACTAACAGCTGAAATTATTATGCAAATGTCATTACACAAAAGGACTATTTACACTTGAAAATCTTCTGGGTCTTTATGTGGCATTCAAAATGAAACTAAAACATTTGTCATTTACCTTCCCTTATATAAACTATTAAGTAGAGTAGTTGTGGCATTGTGGGAAGTAAGGGAAGTGCATGTACAGCATGTGCTCATGACTATAAAAGAGAAACACAAACTGTGAAATGAGTGAGCGCCATTTTTGACAGTGGTGCCATCTAACAGCAGCAATGGTGAGTTGTAATTGTGTAAAGCGGACAATGTTTTCACATTTAAATCCCCATTGTGAGAAATCTCATTTTTGTAAACACAAAAATTTTATTGTATATTTAATAGTTTCACTAAGTTCAGTTTTTACCCCATCAAAGAATATAAAAACAGAAAATTTAAAGAACCTCAACATGCATTAGAGGTGTTAAAATTTAAAAGGAAGCTCTCTGAAGAGGATGAAGGAATATCAAGTGTGTTAGCCATTTGGATGAGTTACAAAATTGCACTACCCTTAGCAAAGTTCTTGATTCCTTTTACAGATGGTGATTAAATAAGTGAATACTTTGTGGTTGCAGCTAAAACATTTATATCAATTTCAGGTAGAATAGTTTTCTGTGGTGTCAGTATCAAACATGACAATCATATGTCCCACATGTGTCATGGTAGATGATGTTTAGTGGTTGCTTGCAAAATCTTTGTAAAGAGTTTGTTACATATTCTTTAGTGCTCTATGGAAGAGCAGATACCATTGGCTTACAGCTGAATGTGACATTCTTAGTAACACTGAATAAAGTGTAGGAAATGTAGGTTTGTCATGGAAATTACTCATTTATGTGTCTACAAACAGAGCACCCATCATATTGTAGGATAAATCAGGATTTGTAGTACAAAGAAATGAGAAATTGAAGAAACTTCCAGTACATAATTTGTACTGATCTGCAGCTTGAAGAAACTGGCCTGCAGTAAACCAGAGAATATAAAGATACTACAGATTTTTAGAAGCATTTCCCTCAGGACTGTTTTCCTCATTTACCTAAGTTTCCACATGACTTCCCACCCTATTCCCTGCATTGATAGAAGAGGTGCAGTGCTCATTACTCACAAGGCCTGTACTCAATGTCTGCTCATGGAGCACATATACTGTGAAGCCCTGCATTAGAGCAAAAGATTTGTTTTCAATAGTGATTGCTATGAGTGAAGTCCTTCAATTTACCCATGAGAATTAACACCCATTACAATAAATTAATGAATTATCAAGTATGAAATGTAATATTTTAGATCGAAATAGATATGTACTCATCAAACAGAAGAAATCCTGTGTAGCTGGTTACCACAAAAAGAGGACTGCTAAGTTTTTTTGACACAATCCTACCATAAAATTAACAAACCCAAAGACACACACACATACACACACACACACACACACACACACACACACACACACACACACACATACACAGAGAGTAGTCATGAGTACCCTTGTACCATTGTCCTTAATGCAATGAGGGACTGTAGTCGTAGGATACACTCTTGGATCTAGACTCACTGTAAAGTGTCTGTGCAATTCTTGCTCCCAAAGGAAAATATCCAAATAAAGCACTTATAACTTGTCTGACGGGCGCCTTTCAAGGTGAGAGTTAATGAAACTGAAGTAATGAACACCAACAAAGTGTGTTAGTTCACTAGTAGACCTGATACTAGCAACCTGGTTTTTATTCAAACATTTTGTTATTAGGACAGTGCTGTTCAGATATATGTCTGGGAAAACTTTTGTGATTAGTTTATTTGTTGATCTGTGAAAACTGAATTTTGAGACATGAAGCTTCATTAAGGGGCATCAGATCTGACAAGGACAAATAATAAATTCATAAAATCCTTCAAGCTAAATGGTGTTCTCTTATTTATTGTAAGGGTGTTATAGTGTTACCTTCCAACTTTCCTAACATTCACTAAAGCATTGGAGAGTCAGCTTACCTGGAAGACCTGTAACAAATAACAATAACAATTAGTCCCCAAGAACTTCCAGACATAAAACATTGTTCAAAGAAATCTAAATGTTCCATTGTGAAGATACTGAAAAATTAGATAAAGAGTGAGGAGAAATTATGCCTTCTATCATGTTAATACTCTGTGTACACTGATTAATGTTTCCTTATTTTGATGTCAAAAGAAGGTGAATATATTTAATTAGTTTTGTTAGCTTTCATCTGACAACTAGTATGTAGTTTCACAGTTCTGCCACTAGGGCTTTATCGATCTTCTGCCATGTCAACATGTACAGGGTTTGACAAAAATATGGAAACACTGCAATAAATGCAGGTCTGGAAGTAAATGCAGATGATAGCCAAGCCTGAAGGTTGTGCTGCTGTATTTGGCAATTAGTGGTGTCAGTGCAATACCCTGTACATGTTGCAAGTGTCAGTCATAGTCAGAACAGTGTTCTGTGTAGCTGTGAGTGCATTGTGTGAGAGCTCATTGAATTGGAACATGAGCAACTGTTGGTTCTTGTGTGGTGGATGCTTCCATAACCAAGGGAGCCAAAGTGTTATGTTTTTCAAGAGGCACCGTAACAAAGGCTTATACTGCATGCAGAGCAAGCCGGGAAACTTCATCAGTCAAGTACAAGGTTGAAGAAAGTTTATACTGTGTCATCATGACAGATGGTCACTGGAGAGTTTTGTTATAAAAAACAAAGAGGAGGACAGCTCAAAAAGTCACCTTGGAACTGAATGTCACGTTTTTGAATCCAGTCAGTACCAAAACAACATGAATGGAATTTCAGAAGCAGTGAACTGAAGGGCAAACTGGATTTCCAAAACTATTCATCAATGATGCAAACACCCTTAACACAAAATCATGGTGCTGAAGTCATAAAATCCAGATTGTGGAGCAATGGTAGAATGTCATATGGTTGACTGAGCCTTCTTTCTCCCTGTTTTCAGCTTCTGGCTCAGTTTACATCCCAATAGTGAAACATGGTGGAGATTTGATGACGATTTGAACAGTCATATTATGGTATTCCATGGGCCTCATAGTTTCTCTGCAAGCTCACATTACTGCCAAGGATTATATGACTATTTTGGCTGCTCAGGTCCATCACATGGTCCAATGCTTTTCCTAAATAGTGATGCTGTGTTCTAATACAAGAGATCTCCTACTCACACAGCTCACACTATCCACAACTCATTTTGTGAGCATGATGATTACTTGTTACATCTCCCCTGGCCTCCACAATCACCAGATCTCAATATAACTCAGCCCCTGTGGTTGGCTTTGGGGAGAATGGTACATGATCACTATCCACCCTCATCATCATTATCTGAACTTGCCAGTATTTTGCAGCACAAATGGTAAAGGATGCTCTTGAAAACCATACAGGACCTGTCGTTATCCATTGTGAGCAAAATGGAAGGTGTTTTGTATGCCAACAGTCTTTTTACACCCTATTAGGCATAGTAATTTGCTGTTTTGTGTGAATCCATAATTTTGTCCAACATCTGTATGCAAAGTCTATAAATCTGGTTGGTGTCTTGTGCACTTTGTCAGAGTCTAACCATTTTTATTTTCTCTCTTTTTTCTGCTTCACTTGCGATAATCTGATAGTTTTCTGGAAAGGTGAGGGTTGTGGTTAATCAGGAATGCATTGGTCAAGTTACCTTCCATTAGGAATGTGAATGCATTCAATGATTGTGATATGACTTTCAAAATGATGGAGCACACCAATCAGTCATCCTTTTCTTACGTGTGTTATTAAGCAAGTCTAGATTTTGGCTAGTGCCTAGCCATTAACAATGCATTATATCACAGTATCAATGCATGTCCTAGTACATCAGTACATACTAGGACATGCACTGATACTATGGTACAGTGCAATGATAATGGCTAGGCTCTAGCAGAAATCTACATTTGCTTATGATTTTGAAAGAACTGCATTGGATTGATTTATATGTCAAGAGATTGAGCTAATTTCCATTTTGAAACAAGTTGAAATAATATAGTCAAAACAGTGCCAAATTAAAACTGATGAGGGAAGAATCAACTATAAAAATTTGTTAATTAATTTTTTGTCACTCATACAATCAACAGAACTGAAAACACTATATCTCTCACAATTGTTACTTATCTTTAATATTATTTGTTGAGGTTATCAGTATTTCCTCAGTACAGCCATCAATGTTGATACACTTGTTATTTTGTTATCATCTATGAATATACACTGAAGTGCCAAAGCAATTGGTATAGGTATATGTATTCAAGTTCAGAGATATGTAAACAGGTAGAATATGGCGCTCAGGTCATCAATGCCTATATAAGACAAAAAGTGTCTGGTGCAGTTATTAGATTGGTTACTGCTGCTAGAAAGGCAGGTTAACAAGATTTAAGTGAGCTGGAACATGATGTTGTAGTCAGTGCACGAACGATGGGACACAGCATCTCTGAGATAGGGATGAAGTGAGGATTTTCTCATACAACCATTTCACGAGTGTACCATGAATATCAGAAATAATGTAAAACATCAGATCTCTGATATGGCTTTGCCCGGAAAAAAAGACCATGCAAGAAAAGGACTAATGATGACTGAAGAGAATGTTCAATGTGGCATAAGTGTAACCTTTCCGCAAATTTCTGCAGATTTCAATGTTGGACCATTAACAAGTGTCAGCGCATGAACCATTCAATGAATCAACATCAATATGGGCTCTTGGAGCTGAAGATCTACTTGTACCTTGAACTGTTGCCTGGTCAAGCTAGTCTCACTTCAAATTGTATCGAGTGGATGGACATGTGCAGTTATGGAGACAACTTCATGTATCCAAGGACCCTGCATGTCAGCTGGGGACTGTTCAAGCTGGTGGAGGCTCTGTAATGGTGTGGGGTGTTTGCAGTTGGAGTGAGATGGGACCCCTTGATATGTCTAAATACAACTCTGACAGGTGACGTATGCATAAGCATCCTGCCTGATCACCTGCATCCATTCATGTCCATTGTGCATTCCAATGGACTTGGGCAATTCCAGCAGAACAATGAGACATCCTGCATGTCCAGAGTTGCCACAGGGTGGCTCCAGAAACACTCTTCTGAGTTCCAACACTTCCACTGGCTGCCAAAGTCCCCAGACATGAGCTTACTGAGCGTATCTGGGATGCCTTCCAATGTGTATTCAGAAGAGATCTCCACCCCCTTGTATTCTTACAGGTTTATGGACAGCACTCCAGCCCTCCAGGATTCCCTCAAGCACTACTTCAGGTATTAGTTGAGTCCATTGCATGTTGGGTTGCAGCACTTCTGCATGCTCACAGGGGCCTTACACAATATTAGGCAAGTGTACCAGTTTCTTTGACTCTTCACTGTATGTTGTATTCACCTTGCACACATGTAAGTTATTTGAAAGGACACTAGTCAAAAATTATTGGGATGAAAAAGTTGAAAAGCACCCAAAAGCCGTTCTGCTTATGAATTTTTTGTAGTAACTTTATGAAAATTAAAACAGCATGTGGGAGCATAAGAGATGCAATTCAGGATGATATAGCTGTACTATTTGAACATGAAATTCATATTACAGCACAAATACATCTCACAGCAGGTGGTACATGTGGTATCAACATTCGATACCACATTTGTTAGGGGTTGCAGTTATTGACTGCGGTCCATATTAGTATATTAGTATCGTTGCCCCCCTCCCCCCCCCTCACCCGAGTTGTGACCAGTGCTGAAGACGTGCTGTTTGACTCTTCCAAACAGTGTTGTATGTTCATTGATGTGCAAAATGATGATGTTGTAGAAAGTTTTCCTGTTGACTTTCGTCATATAGCCACAGTAACAGCTAAAGACCCAGTATTAAGTGTTGTTTTGCATTATGTCACTATGCAATGGCCTTTGTCTAAAAATCGGATTGAAGATCCATTGGTTCGTCATTTTTTTTTGTGCACAGACAATGACAGTTTGTCCAACGTGGTGTCATCTTGCTCCATATGGAGAACAATCAGTCTCATGTTATTGTTCCACATTCTCTGCAGTCAGTTGTGCTACGACTTCTTCACCAAGGTTAGTGGGGTATTGTACGGACAAAACAGTTAGTTCACGGTCACTGTACCTGATTTGGAATTGATGCTGACATAACCAAGATTTGTTCTTCTTGTTCTGTGTGTGCAGAAAACCAATCCACACCACCGTAGAAGTTTTTCTCTTGATCTAAGGCAACTTTGCCATGGAATCACTTACATTTAGATTTTGCTGGTCCTATTTGGGATGCACGATAGTTAATTGTTGATTCTCTTAGCGGTTTTCCATTTGTTGTTTGCATGTCATCAACAACATTGTCTGCTACCATCAAAGCGTTGTCTTCTATATTTTGCATTGAAGGATTGCCACAAGTCATTGTCACCAAAAATGGACCTCAATTTGTGTCTGCAGAGTTTGAAACCTTTTGTGAAGCTAATGGTATTCAGCATTTAACTTCATCAGTGTTCTCCCCTCAAACGAATGGAGCTGCTGAAAGATTTGTTCATACATTTTAAGTCGCAAATTTCTAAACTGCATGACTCTCATTCTCGTGAGGATGCTCTTTTGTTGTATTTATCTTCGTACCAATCACATCCACATGACATTTCTTTGCCGGCTGAACTGTTGCATGGTTGCCCTCACAGAACTCTGATGAATTTGTTGCATCCTCCGCACCTCATTTCTTGGCCACAGCAGACCCACAAATTCTTGCCAGATTGTATTGCCTATTTTCGTCATTTCTGTGGCAATTGCCAATGGTTGAAATGGCACATTCTTCACCATCTGGGCCACGCTATGTTTGTCTTATCAGGTCCATCTGGTGATGTGTGCAGGCATCAGAATCAGATGCGCCTCTTTAGTCATGGGGTCTCTGCCACTTGCCTTACGTTTCCAGTGTCGGTGCCAATGGGGCTGCCCCATGGGGGCCTCTTCCTGGCTCTCTTCATTCCTGGGTGCCAGTACCCATAGCTTCACCTTTCCCACATAATGACACACCAGTGTGGATGCCACGTCTCTCGCCGGAGTCACCTGCAGAGCCATCATCGCTGCAGCGACCAGATGACCATATGGACCAGGTGCCTTCAACTGTGATAACGCACAGTGAAATTCCAGTTACAACACTGTCCACCACCGTAGAACAGTCTGAACTTCCAGGTTTCCATTCTTTGTTGCTGGTTGGGTGCTCCAACTCGATGGAGGTCAACCCTTCGGTTCCTCCCATAGTCGTAGAAGCACAGACACCTCATGTTGACGTGCACCCAGGAGAAGGTTTCCAGGCATTTCCTATCTCCCCTCGGTCTCAATGGCAGGGTGCAGCTTGGCATGCTTCGCCTACAGTCAGGCTCCCCACCCCCTCACCTAAATGAGCATAGGGTCCTCCACCCAGTGGTCATCAGCCATATTCAACGATCGTTTGCAGATTTGCTGGGGAGGAATGTGGTATCAACGTTTCATACGACACTTGTTGGGGGTTGCAGTTATCAACCGCGGTCTGTATTAGTGTCCACGAGTTATGACCAGCACCGCTAGTGTCGCTCCGTGGCTTGTGTCAAATTTCTAGCGAGCTTTTGTCCACTCTTGCTCGGGACGTCAAGTAGTAAAGCAGCATAGCCTTCAGCTGATAGGAAGCAACCTCTAACAAGGCACTTAGTAACATATGGCCTAAGTGAGGCCTCAATAGCTGTCTGTTTATAATTATATGTATGCAATCAAGAAGAATCCTGTACAACCAGGTAAGTACAATATATATTATTTTTTACCAACGACTTATAATTATTTTAGTCACTGCAGATCCAGACCATGCAGCCAGAAGTTTATTGACATTACTGACAAACCTTCTGTGATTTATATGTTTCTATTTAGCATTGGCCACAAGTCAACATTGGTTATGACTTGTTCATCATCATCATAACAGTACAGCCTTTTATATGAAAATATTCAAGAATGCACTGTAAGTATTTGATTCACTGTTTAAGTATGTTAGTGTTGATGACTGTTTATGACCATGCTTATCACATATATAAGTGCAGCTTGGTTGCTTGTTATGAGTGAGAATTCTTAAAATATTAAGTACAAGCGAAATCACCAGAAAAATTGTCATAATCAGCAGAAAAACTTGCAGGTGAACATTAATATATATGAAATCACTGCTCATGTAAATCATAATCTGACATGTCACTATAATGATAGCATTTCGTTAAAGAAAACAGTATATAAACATCTTGAAGTGGATGATGAATTGTGACAAAAGCATGAATAGGCAGATATATTAACAAAAAGTGATCAAAGAAGAATGTGATATATTGTCATGTTTTGGCATATAAAAGCAAAACCACCTATATTACATTGTTAGGAGATGGCAGGAGTTGTCAGAACAGCGTCAAGGAAGTGTAATTCACTTATGAAGAAGGTCAGTTACAAAACCTTCATTCAACAAGTTCTTGAGAACTCTTTATCACTGTGTGACTTTTACCAAGTTTATTTAATGAAAACTGTAGAGAAAATTAAGAGAAAACTGTCCAGATCAACATATTTTTGTCTATTGTGTGCAACAGCATCACAGAAGTGTTGAAAAAACTCCAGTGAGAGATATTACAAAAAGGGAAATAAGCATTGTGGAGAATTCTGAGAGCTTTAAGTTCCAGTACAAGTAAAGGAAGGTATTTCTTTCACTAATTGTTTTTCCTTGCATAATGACTGAAATGGTAAACTAGAGAAATTCAGGTGTTCTCTGACATCTACAGACAAACTGTATTCCTGTCCACCAAGAATGGAACAGCAAGAGGGGATGGGGCAGGGAGTGATCCTGGCATGCAATGTACCTTCTCCATATACTGACTAGTAGATGTAGATAATAGTGAATGCATACTCATAAATGATACTCTATTGTGTATCATATCCTAATATAGATTCTACAGATCTTGAATCCAACAAACTGTGAGCCAGATCAGTTCAAGATTTTTCCCAATCGGTGCACATTTTACTTTGTACATTGGCAATATTTGCTAAAATATTTCTCAAAAGGTGCAAGCCTACTTTGTAGCACAATGTTTCTTTTGAGACCTCACCTGGCCAGAAAGTGATAAAAGAGCAAATAAATCTCGTTCGACTCTGATTGCTGCCAATAGTTGGTATCAGTGAACTGTAGTTAGAATTTGAAGTAGTCTGATGGGCATTGCATCATGGTCACATTCAGTAAGCTTTTGATTAAATGCCATAGCATGCAGTAAGACTTCTGCAGTTTTTGATTGACTTTATGAAAGTAATTTCTCTTATTTGAGCCTCTGTTGTTCATGCCTGACACAGATGTAACTCTTTTTTGAGAATCCCTTTGTTGTAACATCACACCATGACTAATGAAAGTAATACAGTGGAACACATTTTGTAAACCACAGAAACAACTGCCAAAAATATGAGGGTTGAAACTTAAATAGTGGCAAATATTTATTTACAACTTACACAAAGCAGACAAGTGTTTCAGAGTTTTCCTGTCCTTGAGAGTAGTCACCAGCATTGTGTATAACCCCTTGCCAGCAATGTGGAAGTCGTAGGACACATTTAGCAGCATCTGATGTGTTGATACATCAAGTGGAGTGGTCTACTGCCAGACAAATCTCTGTAACAGTTCTGAAGTGAATTCCATAAAGTGGCTCCTTCATCTCGGGAATCAAGTGCCATCGATCGACCAAATCAGTCACAAGTTGGTGCCACACGAGACCGGACAAGAGGGGCGCATCCTGCAGAAAGTGTCACTGCTTTTTTCTCTAAGCTGTTCAATTTTGGAACACAGCCTGCAGTGCACCACAGTCTCAGGACTTAAGCCCTTGTGATTTCAACTTGATTCCTAAGATGAAGAAAGCACTTCTTGGCATTCATTTCAGAACTGTTACAGAGATTCAGGAAACAGACAGCTCCTCTCAAACTATCAACAGAACTGGCTCTGCTAAAGCTGTCCTATGAGTTCCACATCACTGACAACTGGTTATACACAATTCTGGTGACTACTCTGAAGGACAGTAAAACTTTGAAATATTTATCTATTTTGTATAAGTTGTAAATAAATATTTGCCAATATTAAAGATGCAATCCTCATATATAAAAGCAATGGGTACATTTTAATCTACTTTAATTGTTGAAAAGTAGTAATAACAACTGCAAGGTTTAATTTGGAACTCATAATGTTCATAGAATGGTGTGGTTACTCTGTGGAATTCATCAAAGCTATTATTTCAAAGATATGCAGTTAACTTCACTTTTAGTCCTATGACGTTTTCTTGCTTACAGTGTTAATTTCACCCCTCATAATGTTTTGAGAGGTAATAACTAAAAGTCACATTGAATGTCAGTACTTTGAATATCTCTTTCAGTGAACAGAAAGACAATGAGAAGTAGGTGGGCACATAGACAAGAACAATTATCAGCTGAGGTTTAGAGTAAGTCCTTTTTCAGAAAGGTTGACAGACCACACACAGATTGCACATTCACACACTGTCACTCATTCTCCTCATGACCCAGTCATGCTTTTTTATGTGCTTTACTGTTGCTCATTGTCTGTTCTGTCCAGCAAGTTATAGTATATCAAAATACAAACATTTTTGTTCAGTTCTTGATTTTGAATTGCCTCATTCATGTTTTACATCCATTCAGATTTCATATTGGTATTAAAGTGTCTGAGGATCACATTTTACAGTTCAGAGGAAGGCAAGGGTACATCATCTCAAAACAGACCACGACTATCGTTGTAGATACTGGTGCTGTAATGATAAACCATCCTCCAGGTTTCTTTTTGTTATGCACACAAACTGACAGTTGAAAAGAGTAATATATTGAGAAATGGAGAAGAAAGATGTTGGATAGTAAGTGGACTATCTAATATGCTCATAGGTAGGGCAATTTAAGAATAAGCTCAGAAAAAATCCACCAAAATAAATGTAAATTTTTGAAATAGCAGTTTCTACTTCTGTAAAACATTCAGCAGTTAATGTATCATTAGTTTTATACAAAATTTATTGAATCAATGAACGAAAATGTAATTATTGTTTTATGTGGCTGTGAAATTGGCTGTAGTTGTTTACTTACATTGTTCCCTTCAAGATCAAAGTGTGTGAAGTTCAAAGTAATACGGTATTGTGGAGGGGCAATAATTTCCCATATGCAGTTCTTGTTACTTGGATATAATTCTGGGAATGATGGACTAGATATTGTGCCATTTGATGACTCAAACAAGCCTCCACAAGCATCTGAAATGAATTTTGATAATAAAATCACTGCATTTAACTATTACTTGATAATAAATAAACAATTTCAATGATTAATTACAGAAAGTAGGTAAATTGTGTGAAGAAAAGCAAATATATAAAGATTCTAGGAAATTGGTATGAAACATACAATATTTAATATGAAAGTGGGACATACATCTTTAAAAAAATCAGATTTACTTCATAATCTAAGTCATCTTCATTCTCCCTTTATCCAGCATTAGGCTGGGTTGAGACATTTAAGGTACTTTTCCACTTTCCCTTGTTTTTCACAGTTCTTCTTCTACAGCTGTTTTCTTCCCATCCATATACCTTCTTCTTAAACTGGTGTTAACTTAATCAATTCATCTTGCTTTGAATCTTCCTCTTGCCCTCAAACTTGGCTCCCAGCATTCATTTTGATAGCCTCCGTTTTCCACTCACTTTACACGTCCAAACCATTTTAATATATTTTTCTCAATTCCTGCATTCAACTTTTTAACTCCAGTTTCCATCCCAACATCCTCATTTCTCACTTTGTATCTCCTTGTTTTCCCTAACATACTTCTTAAGAATTTCATTTCACTGACTTCGATTCTACTCTTCTCTCTTCTTGTTATTGTCCAGGTCTCTGAATGCATATGTCTTCATTGGCACATCCCTTCCCCAGACTGAGCCCTCACGCACAGGTAGAATGCATTGTTATGTTGTACCATTTGGATAATTTTTACCCACATCCTTGCATTCTGCATTAACAAAGTACAAAAAGATTTAAGGTTGCCTACAGCTCTGATTTCCTGTCCTTTACTATTAATTTGTTCTCTCCCTTCTGTCTCTCCTGCTTCTCCACACAGCACTACACACCACACTTTGTGACATTGCATTAAGTATTTATAGTTTAAAGATTAATTATCTAGAAACAGCATATCTTGCTAATGATGTGGATGAACTGTGCATACTGAGGGGAGGGGGGATGGGGGGATCCATTTTGGAAAAAGAAGGAAAAGATTTATAACTTAATAAAGGAATTATTAATGGAAGCATGGTTAATTGGATGATCAGTTCAATCTTATGGACCAGAAATGTGATGAACAGAACAAAAAGACTCACAGTCAAGTCACTACTAGAGAGTATACTGCTGTATGGATTAGAGACCAGGACACTTAATCAGAGGCAAGCTGAAAACATTATACATGTATTTCTGCAGTAGGTCACCAAGAATTTCAGGGAAAGAACATGTAAGGAATGCTGAACTGATAAAGGTAATAGAAGTGGAAGAAGGTGTAAGTGATGCAGTGGATCAAAGACAATTACGTTGATACAGAACTGTATGAAGAATAGAGAAAACAAGAATACCAAAACCAAAACTGGGGTGGGAAATTGAAGAAGGAAGAATAAGAAGATGACCAATGACTATCTGGCTTTAAAATTTACAGATGACAATGAGAATACTTGTTGCACAAGAAGAGGATAGACAAAACAAACAACCTGGAGGAACACACTGAAGAGATAG
Source organism: Schistocerca piceifrons (assembly GCF_021461385.2). Classification (NCBI taxonomy): domain Eukaryota; kingdom Metazoa; phylum Arthropoda; class Insecta; order Orthoptera; family Acrididae; genus Schistocerca; species Schistocerca piceifrons. The sequence continues at coordinate 447,790,184 of NC_060149.1, read as the reverse complement.
TTTGAGTATGAGATGCATTCAATAAGTAATGGAACACTTTTTTTTTCTTGGCCAATTTCAGTTGAAAAATGTGGAATCTGTTTGGGACATTGTGGAATAGCACTGCTTCAACCCCTATAGTTTCATTAATTTCTCATTGGTGGCAACACTGCACGTAGCACTCAAAATGGTATATGTAATGGAGGTGCATTACAAGCAGAGAACTGTCGCTGAATTTCTTTTGGCAGAAAACTACAGCATCACAGATATTCATAGCTGTTTGCAGAATGTCTACAGAAACCTGGAAAAAAAGAAAAAGAATTTAGTGAGTCATTGGGTGAGGCATCTGTCACCATTGCAACAAGAACCTGTTCGATCTCCAATGTACTGGCGAGCTGCACACAGCTGTGACTCCTGCAAATTTGGAATGTGCAGACACTCTCATTTAAGGTGATTGCTAGAACACAATCAAATATCTCAGTGCTCAACTGGATGTCTCTGCTGGTAGTGCTGACAATCATTCACAAGATAGGGTGCTCAGTGGTATATAAGCCTGCTGGGTTCCTCAGTGCATAACAGAAGACCATAAAGAGCAGTGAAGGACTATCTGTGCAGAATTTCTTGTGTGTTACGAGGCTGAACATGACAGTTTTTTTGTCATACACCATCAAAGGTGATGAAACATGGCTTCATCACTTCAACCCTGAAACCAAATACACTCCTGGAAATTGAAATAAGAACACCGTGAATTCATTGTCCCAGGAAGGGGAAACTTTATTGACACATTCCTAGGGTCAGATACATCACATGATCACACTGACAGAACCACAGGCACATAGACACAGGCAACAGAGCATGCACAATGTCGGCACTAGTACAGTGTATATCCACCTTTCGCAGCAATGCAGGTTGCTATTCTCCCATGGAGACGATCGTAGAGATGCTGGATGTAGTCATGTGGAACGGCTTGCCATGCCATTTCCACCTGGTGCCTCAGTTGGACCAGCGTTCGTGCTGGACGTGCAGACCGCGTGAGACGACGCTTCATCCAGTCCCAAACATGCTCAATGGGGGACAGATCTGGAGATCTTGCTGGCCAGGGTAGTTGACTTACACCTTCTAGAGCACGTTGGGTGGCACGGGATACATGAGGACGTGCATTGTCCTGTTGGAACAGCAAGTTCCCTTGCCGGTCTAGGAATGGTAGAACGATGGGTTCGATGACGGTTTGGATGTACCGTGCACTATTCAGTGTCCCCTCGACGATCACCAGTGGTGTACGGCCAGTGTAGGAGATCGCTCCCCACACCATGGTGCCGGGTGTTGGCCCTGTGTGCCTCGGTCGTATGCAGTCCTGATTGTGGCGCTCACCTGCACGGCGCCAAACACGCATACGACCATCATTGGCGCCAAGGCAGAAACGACTCTCATCGCTGAAGACGACACGTCTCCATTCGTCCCTCCATTCACGCCTGTCGCGACACCACTGGATGCGGGCTGCACAATGTTGGGGCGTGAGCGGAAGACGGCCTAACGGTGTGCGGGACCGTAGCCCAGCTTCATGGAGACGGTTGCGAATGGTCGTCGCCGATACCCCAGGAGCAACAGTGTCCCTAATTTGCTGGGAAGTGGCGGTGCGGTCCCCTACGGCACTGCGTAGGATCCTACGGTCTTGGCGTGCATCCGTGCGTCGCTGCGGTCCGGTCCCACGTCGACGGGCACGTGCACCTTCCGCCGACCACTGGCGACAACATCGATGTACTGTGGAGACCTCACGCCCCACGTGTTGAGCAATTCGGTGGTACGTCCACCCGGCCTCCCGCATGCCCACTATACGCCCTCGCTCAAAGTCCGTCAACTGCACATACGGTTCACGTCCACGCTGTCGCGACATGCTACCAGTGTTAAAGACTGCGATGGAGCTCCGTATGCCACGGCAAACTGGCTGACACTGACGGAGGCGGTGCACAAATGCTGCGCAGCTAGCGCCATTCGACGGGCAACACCGCGGTTCCTGGTGTGTCCGCTGTGCCGTGCGTGTGATCATTGCTTGTACAGCCCTCTCGCAGTGTCCGGAGCAAGTATGGTGAGTCTGACACACCGGTGTCAATGTGTTCTTTTTTCCATTTCCAGGAGTGTAGTAATTCATGGAGTAGTGACACACAGCCTCTTTCGAAGAAAAGGTTCAAAACTGCATCTTCAGCCAGTAAAGCCATGGTGACAGTCTTCTGGGAATCTGATGGGGTTATTCTGTTTAATGTCCTCCCTCATGATGCAACAATTATCTCTGAAGTGCACTGTGCTACCTTCAGGAAAGTGATGAAATGACTTCAGTGTGTTTGTCATCACAAAAAAGCAAACCAACTTCTACAAATCCATGACAGTGCAAGGTCTCACACAAATCCATACAAAGCTTCATTGGTCTGTTCTTCCTCAGTAACCCTATAGCCTGGATCTTGCACCTTCCAAATTTCATCTATTTTGTCCAATGAAGGAAGCTGTACATGGATGATGGAGAGGTTATTCATGCAACAAGATACTGGCTCTGATAATGGTTAGTAATGTGATATCAGGAGGCATACAGGCCACCTTAGTAAGGTGGTGTTAGGCCATCACACTGAATGGAGATTATATTGAAAAACAGGTTTTTGCGGCCAAGAGAGTGGGAAATAATATGGTGTACTGGTATTCTGAATAAAACCAACCTGTTTTCAGAAAAAAAGTGTTGCATTACCCATTGAATGCCCCTAATACTTATGTAATATGCATTGTAATAAGTTGCATGTGTATTGTTATATTGGAAAGCTCTGTATTGAGGAAGATCTCAATAAAAAATAATGCCCATTTGTTCTTGTACTTCCATACTGCAGGTTCCCCACAATACAGTATCATTGGCCAATAGGAATTTCTTACTCTCCCTTCCTCAGTGGGATTCTTTTCTCTCTTCAACAATTTCATCCATAACCATTATAAATAAAACCGGTGACAGCACATTTCCTTATCTCAACTCAACAACATTCCCTAAACCAACCAAATCTTCCAACTTGGGTGTGGACACAACTGAAGCTTTTGTCATACATTGCTTGACAGTTCCTAATTGTTTATTTATCAATTCCTTATCTCTCCATGGTTTCCTGTACCTTTTCTCTGTGTACAATATAGTATGCCTTCACTAAATCAAGAAATGTCATTAATAGATCCTTCTCATATTCCTGATGCTTTCCATCATCTTCCTCTTACTAAAGATTGACTGTTGATCTGTCATGTTAAATTCCATACTGCTCTTCTTCTACCTGATGTTCCACTTTTTCCCTCTTTCTTCTTTCTATTATCCTCTCGATTATCTTTGCTACTTTTGATCCTTTGATAGTTATCACATAATTTTCTGTCTCCCTCATTGAACACCAGAATGGTTATTCCTTTTCCTCATTCTTCAAGCACACATTTCTGAGTCCATACACATCTTAGCAATTTATATAACCAGCTGCCTTTAGCATCTCCACACTTCATTTCACTGATCCCAGCTGTCTTTCCTGTTTTCAGTCTTCTAACTGCTAGTTCCACTTCTAGTACTGTAATATCATTCTCTTCTTCCTTGTCCAGGTCTCTCTGCCATATTTCTACTCCCCCTTTATTGCTATTTCTCACATTTAGTAGTTTGACAAAGTGCTCTTTCTTATCTATTATTATTATTATTATTATTATCATTATTATCTCACACAGTTGTGTTGTTAGCTCTCCACTTCTCCGTTTACTAGTGTTGTGTAAATGCCTTCCTTGCTCTCTCTCCCTACTTGCTATTCTATACAGCATCCTTTTACCATCATTAATCACTTTTCCCAACTCTCATGTGAATTCCTCCAAGTGTTCCTCATTTCTTCTGTAACAACTTCCTTATATTTATTTTTGCTTTCCTAATGTTTCCTTTTATTTTCTTCAGTTTTGTTTCTGTTCTATTCATGTCAACCTTTCTACTTTTGTTTCACTGCCTCCTTTACCTATTCATTCCACCATGGTGTTCCTTTATCCATGGTGTTTCTTTATCCTCTACACTTGGAGCCGTTCTGCCACATGTGTTCTCTAGAGAACTTGCAAATGCCTCCTTGAATTTACCACATTCCTCTCCAGACTTTCACATTCAGTGCTTGGAATTTTAAGTTTAAGTAACTCCCTGGAATTTTCTTGTACCTTCCTATCTTTTAGTTTCCCCACTTATCTTCTACCCTCTTTCTGCTTTTATTCCTTCAATTTTATCCATCCTCATTTTTGCCACCACTATTCAATGGTCACCAATGAAAACTTCACTTGGGAATGCATTTACATCCACTAACAGTCTATGATTCAGGTTCTTGTCAGAAAGTAGTCAGTAACCATCATTGCCCTTCTCTCTCCCCAACCAAATCTTATTATCTTTTGGTTAGTTTTTTGTTTCTTAACCAGCTATTGCCCACAATCAAAGAAAATTTCTTTCATAAAACTCAGCCAATTTCTTTCCTTTCTATTTCTTTTTCCCATATCCATGTGGACCCTAGTGTCTTATTTCCCTACCGTGCATTTAAGCTGCCCATCACTATCACTTCCAGAACCATAATTTCTATCTCTCATTTCTCTAGGAAATCTTTGATGTTCTCCTCTTTATTTCCAGTTTGTGGTGCAAATACTTCAGTGAGTAGAATGAGATTTTCACTCTGCAGTGGAGTGTGCCGATATGAAACTTCCTGACAGATAAAAACTGTGTGCCAGACCAAGACTCGAACTCAGGACCTTTGCCTTTCATGGGCAAGTGCTCTACCAACTGAGCTACCCAAGCATGACTCACACCATGTCCTCACAGCTTTACTTCTGCCAGTACCTCACCTCCAATCTTGATCCAGCACACAGTTTTAATCTGGCAGGAAGTTTCATATCAGCACACACTCCACTGCAGAGTGAAAATCTTATTCTGGAAACATCCCCCAGGCTGTGGCTAAGCCATGTCTCCACAATATCCTTTCTTTCAGGAGTGCTAGTTCTGCAAGTTTCGCAGAAGAGCTTCTGTAAAATTTGGAAGGCTGGAGGTGAGGTACTGGCAAAAGTAAAGCTGTGAGGATGGGGTATGAGTCGTGCTTGGGTAGCTCAGTTGGTAGAGCACTTGCCCGTGAAAGGCAAAGGTCCCAAGTTCGAGTCTCGGTCCAGCATGAAGTTTTAATCTGCCAGGAAGTTTCATATCAGTGCACACTCTGCTGCAGAGTGAAAATCTCATTCTGGAAACACACTAAGCCATTTGTCTGCAATATCCTTTCTTTCAGGAGTGCTAGTTCTGCAAGTTTCGCAGTAGAGCTTCTGAAAAGTTTGGAAGGTTGGAGGCAAGGTACTGGCAGAATTAAAGGTGTGGGGACGGGGCATGAGTCGTGCTTGAGTAGCTCAGTTGGTAGAGCACTTGCCAGCAAAAAGCAAAGGTCCCAAGTTCGAGTCTCGGTCCGGCACACCGTTTTAATCTGCCAGGAAGTTTCATATCAGTGCACACTCTGCTGCAGAGTGAAAATCTCATTCTGGAAACATCCCATAGGCTGTGGCTAAGCCATGTCTTTGCAATATCCTTTCTTTCAGAAGTGCTAGTTCTCCAAGTTTTGCAGAAGAGCTTCTGAGAAGTTTGGAAGGTTGGAGGCGAGGTACTGGCAGAAGTAAAGGAGTGAGGATGGGGCATGTTAGTTTGATAGTGATATTCATCACTGCACTGTACCCTTTTTTTATGTTACACCAAGATATAGTAATTACTGTAACCTGATGCAAGTGCTATACAAAATCAATAAAACTTTAAGAAAGTATGGTAATGGAAAGTCCTGGTAGAAATTAAAAAATTGGGTAACAGCTCAATGCATAGTAGAGGCACTGACAAACAAGACTCTAAACTTCACTATATTTGAAGGAAATTCTCTCTCTCTCTCTCCCCCCCCCCCCCCCCCTCTCTCTCCTCCTCTCTCTCTTTCTTCCCCTCTCTTCCTCTTCTTCCTCTCTCCCTCTCTCTTGTTCAGTTACATTATGCTGGCTGAACACACTGTGCCAGGACTGCATGTCTGCAGCTTCACTGGGGAAAGTGGTCTTATCGGTTGACGTGGGTAAGTGGAGAAAGGGTGGGGTGCGGGGGAGAGGAGTGTGAAGGAGGGTAGGAGAAGGGTGACTGACAGCTGAGGGGGAGGCAGCAGTGGGTGGTATACAAATGTGGTAAGGAGGGGTGAGAAGTGCACAGTACAGGAATGTGACACAGGCACTGGCACTAGTGACTTCATGCACTGCATGATGATGATGATGTGGATGTGTGAATTAGAAGGGGCTGAACTTACTCACTAGTTTGTGTTGCGATCTTATCTTGTGCACCTGTTGCCTCTTCCTCTCACATTCCTGTTCTGTACAAATGCTGTCTGCCACCCAACACCAACCCTTCCTACTGCTCCCCACGTCCTTTCTCATTTTGCCCAATGCAACTAACACAATTCATCACCCCAGCCAACAGCCAAGCAGCAGAACTGCAAACTTAGCACTATTTATTCAGAGCTGGCAAAACATAGTCCTACCAGTGTGTGTGTGTGTGTGTGTGTGTGTGTGTGTGTGTGTGTGTGTGTGTGTGTGTGTGTGTACTCTAGCTCAGGATTCACCTAAATGCCAGCAAAGATGACAGTCTTTTTTATGCTTCTCTGCATGACTCAATGCTATTCAATGAGTTTATTCAAAAAATTTTCACAAACTTTAAGAAAACTTAGACTTCATAGTGGAATAGAATTTTGTCAGTTTTTCACTGGCATTGTGTGAAACAAATAACATCTCAATACAAATAATAAAAAAAATACATGATAGTATTTATGTCATGGGGATTAAATTAAACATGGTGAAATGCAATGAAAAATGCTACAAGGAAAGGACAATAGCCTTGACCAATGTAAGACAAACAAATCAAGACACACACACACACACACACACACACACACACACACACACACACACACACACACACAAAAAAAAAACCAAAAATTGCTGATACTGTATTTAAGTGGACAAAATCCAAGATTCAAGGGTTGAACTCTGGATCTCCTTAGTGCAGCCACCAGTAACATTGATATACCTACAATCCCTAACACAACTTTAATTAATAACAATATTTATACACATCACTCTGTGCAAGATAATGGTGTATTCAACTACAAAGTAAATACTAACCTTCACAATGTTTTCCATCTGAGTGAAGTTCATAACCAATTTTGCAGCCACATTCATAGCTACCCAGTGTATTAATACAGTTGTGTTCACAGCCATGGTCCTGTAGTGCACATTCATCTAGTTCTGAACAAAAACTGTGAGTTATAAATGAATTTCATCACATTTGAAGTAAAATTAGAAACATGAGAATGATTTTATGTTGTGTTATGTGTATGTATAGAACATTTTCCACTGTAAGAATGGATAAAAATGAAGAACCTTTATTAGTCACTGATTGTATGAGATGATATATTCTTTGTCATTTATATACAATAAAAATGAACAAGATAGTGAATACAAATAATATAGGAAAGTTAATAACTACCAAAAATACTAAAAAGGTGAATGGAATGATTAAATATGGTAGTCATTGGTTTAGATATAGCTGTTAAGTTAATGTAAATTAATACATAATATGAATTATTAAGACAGTGAATATACTTATTATCTTACAGGCAAATAAGTATTGTACATAGGAAGAATAAGTAAGACCATGACTACAATTATTACCTTACAAATTAATATCAGAATTGTGCAGTATGTATAATTATTTTATACAATGAATTAAATAGTCTGTCAACTAGTAATGGTGACTTACTTTGAGATTTTATAAAGAAACAGACCAATCAAATTATAAAAATGTATTGTGGATTTTCAAAGTATTCACTTTGTGTGAGTTAATAGTATCTGTGCCGTAATCTGCCTTTATTATGGTGTTGTAGTCCAATTTTTTCCCTAGTGAAATGCCTCATGCCACTCATTCTGACAAAGAATGGAGGGTAGATTAAATAAAGTAGATCTGGGGTTCTTCACTTTTAAATTAACCTGTTGTTAATTTGGAGTTGAGAGCGTGAGTAATTGAACTATACTAAGGTGCAGTGAAAGTGGTGTTGGGAGGAGTAGACAACCTCTCCCACTCCTCGCCTTCCTGCAGCTTCTAAGTGCCAATGAGAAGCCTTTGGCCTAAGCTGGCTTGGTTCATGACTTAAGTGTACACTGTTGCCACAGTGTCATTTCTGCAACATTTGCTGGCCAGGTGACAGTGGAAAAAGTGATCACTACCAAACAAACACCTACCCTTAACAGGGTTTATGTACTTCATTCATACTACCACTGGCACATAGTTTTCCAGGTTTGGATAAACATGCCCAGGCCAAAAGCTTTTGATTCCTGAAAACTGAGGAGTAAAGTGATGACACTAGTGGCAGAAGTGTGCATAAAAATGGAGGTAGTACTTTCTTTACTTACCCATCCAGACACCAGGTTTGCTGCTCCCTAGTATAGTGGATATATTTTTACTGCATCTTCAAGAGATAATAATTCACCATATAATGTGATTACATGGTGTAGCAGAAGAATAAGAAGTATAAATATGGAAGGTGACATGCTGCAAAGAGCAGAAGGAAGGTACCAGAACCAAAACTAAAAATTTTTATTTTGTGATTCACTACAGCACAGAAAGGATAATGTGATGGAAAAAAATCATAGATGATGAATCATGGACAACATAATTTATATAAGAGGAAGAACATAAACATTATGTTAGGAAAAAGTGTTTTATAAATCAAAGTTTGAAGTACAAAGAAACCTCTTGGGGTGTCGAGTGTTCTGCCAGGTATCAGTGTCAGCCATGCACAATATTTCAACAACGTGACTTGTCTTCATCAGGTGATACCTGAGGCTATCACTTTATTGGCATATGCCATGAATTGTGTTGTATGAAATCATTTGTTAGTGATGAGACTAGTAGATGGTAGTAAGTGAAAGTATTGAAAATGAGTTTTTAAAGTGATGGTGAAAAACTTAGGTAGAGTCTACGACTTTTTGAAAGCTTAACTTTGCAGGTTAAATGTCTTCTACCACGTCCACAGAGCTCTGTCTTCATCACTGTAAGTTAATGATTCTAATAATCATTGTAAGTCTCTGTTCTTTCCTATAACCCTTTCACAAACACCATATTCTTATCATAAACTGTTTACAGTGAACAATATTCCACATTGTAACAATTATTACTAAGTGTTCTGCAATAATTAATATGCAAAATGTAGCTGCATGCCCTTGCAACATGCAGTATCTGCTATAGAACATGATCAGCAACATTACAGTAAAAACCTTGCCATTTAATTTGCTGCAGTGGCCAGTTAATATGAATAACTACTAATAGTGAAAGTCACTTAACTGCTAACCATCATTCTAGTACTGTACCTGTAATTTTTAGTAATATTTTATCTTAGTTTCTTTACTCTCTAATTGTCTTGTTGGCTTTCCTCTATAGATATCTTCCTAGTCTAAGTAATGAATCACCAATTTGGTGATAAGCCTCACAATTACATATAACTTTCTTCTTATTTTTGTAACATAATGTGTGGATTGTGTAAACCACATGGAGAGTGGGATATACAGTGCACTGAATAGTGTACTTTCCTGTGGTTTTGTAACAAAAGTGTTATGTTACTATACAGCTGCCATTTTCTTCTTCTTTGTATTTAATTATTTTCAGTCTGTTTATCACTTGCTCCTGAAAGTCACATTTTTCTTGTTATTTTCAGTAAAGACAGATGAAAATGCAATAGTTATCCAAAAAGCCTGGGGGTGTATCTGACAGTGAAATCTAGACAGATTTTTAAAAATTGGAAGTTTCTGACTTGTCATGACAGTCAGAGATGCAGTTTCAAGTCCATGAACAATAATCTAACAGTGTTGGAAACAGCCGTCATATCAAGTTTATAAGCTAAACGTACTGAGACTAGGCTGCAAAGTGAAGAATCACGTAATATTTTCTGTAACTGTATTTAGATAAAACAATATTCTGAGAAAAAGTGAAATTAGTGGTCTTATGCATTCCAAACTGTGATTCATCATTCCATATTCCTACATCAGTATAGTGATATTTTAAATACCACATACAACACATAAAGTTTAACTGCTAACTGCAATACAGCTTGTTCACTAAATTGATATATGGAGGCTTGGTGTTTGTCAGCTCCAAACAACATTACACATGATGCCAATAGCAGGAAAATGAAGGAGACTGCAATAACCATAACTGAAACACCTGTTATTTTCAAGAAAATTGCAGACAGTACTACCAACCATATTAAAGTGGTAAGTCATATTATGGGTAGAACATAACCTACTCCTCCAAAATTGTAGTGGAACAGTAAGCACATACATATTTCTCAAATCAGTCCCTACTAATATACATTTGTAAACAGGGCACTTCAAAGTGACATGTGCAGTGGTATTATTTTCTGATGTTCCTCATTTGTACCAATATCACAGTCATCAATAAAACACCATAATGTGATAAGATCTTAGATCATTAGCATGGGATACCTTTCAGATCAAAGATTCTATGATGGAGTCCTACCAATACATAAGAAAGGAGATATAGGATCTCCAGATAACTATTGAATAATATCACTTATACACATAATATCAAAAATAATAGAAAACTGTATGCATAAACAGATGAGTCAGTATTTTGAACATAATGATATACTTACCTCCTCACAGTATGGTTTCAGATACAGTCTTTCTACAGTCAAAGCAGCTGAGTGAATGGTAGCGAAAATATACAATTGTTTTGAAAATAAAGATATTATCTATGCAACACTGTTGGACTTCAGGAAAGCTTTTGATATTTTTTCCATAATATTTTTATAAAGAAGCTCTACCACTACGGAGTGAGAGAGAATGCTGTATGCCTAACGCAGTCTTACTTGGACAACAGATAACAGTTAGTTAATGTAAATAATTAAATGTCAGAATGTCTCCCAGCTGTGAAGGGTTTTTATCAATGATCTGTTCTTGGAAATTTCCTTTTCATTATTTATATAAATGATTTACCTGAAGTTGTAACATGTACGCACACACACACACACACACACACACACACACACACACACACACACACACACAAAACTTTCCACATAGAATTAATTACTTTCAGGCATAGCCATAACAGTTTCCAAATCGCAATTTTTGCTTAAATAATTTGTCTTGATTAAGTTGTATATGGTTGCAGATCACAAACTGTGAAAGAAATCAGTCACTATAAAAGTATATCATGTCCGGAAAACCACACCATGTGGTAAAAAGGTATGAATTCATAATTTTATGTTTCTTCGAAAATCTGTAATTATGATTTATATGTGGGAATTAAGTTTTCTGTATCCCAATTACAGATCCTTTCCCCATAGTGGTGGCCCCACAGTTCATTCATGTTTCGAGTCTCCCACGCCAGTGGTTATGCAACAGGTTATATGCACTATGCAACGACCACACCAAACAACACCTTGTTCAAAGATGTGGAAGCACATCTCTGCTCACTGAGTTTCATCATTTCTTTACCAACAGTGTATTCATCATTTATGCATAGTGATTCACATTCTCAACCAACGCCATGTGCTAATCTCATTAGTTTTCAACAGTCGACATCTACACCGTTAGATCAAAAAATTGACTCAGGCTTTGTGTCACCAGATTATGCCCATCTGACAGTTAAATGTGAACTGAACAATATTTCGAATTGTGTATCTTCAATTTGAGTGTTTCAAGAACAAAGTGATCTCAATTTGAACATGTGTTTAGCCACTCACCGTCATGCAACATCAGTTACTGTCAGGCTGTGTGCAATGCTGCCATTACTACAAACCGCACCGCATCTGTTCCATGCACGTGGTGTTCCAGTTGTGTCTAATGTACATGCACAATTCAGTGTTTTGCGTAACATGGACCCCTTACCTTGCCTCAGTGGCCCGCCACATGCACTACAGGCATGTTATGCATCAGATAGTTTCCATGTGGGTGGCGTTCTCATTCTCAACCCCCCCTGCCCCATCACTTGCGGAAGTCCCCGTTCCCAGTCGCTCAACTGCCTGCCACTCCCACAGCACCGCCTGTGTCTGTTGCGCCAGTCTCTCACCCTGTTCCGGAAGCGGGTCGTTTCCATCCAGCACTCATCACTCACAGTCCAGTTTCCGGGCCCCCCTCGTGTGCCGTCCATCCACTGGTTTCCATGGTACCGTCCGTGCCTGCCGAGCCATGTTTTCATGATACACAATCAACTATACCAGCTGCCGCTACTATGGATTCGCTCGCCTGATTTAAATCCAGGCCTACTGTGCCGGCCTCTGACTTAACCTGAATTCAGCCGCTACCCCATGAGACACCGAACCTGCCTTTGTCACCCCCTCCTGGCAGCCTGATGAAGCTACCGCCCTTATACAAGGACAACCTGGCATCGTGGTATGCGCACGTTGAGCATCTGTTCGAGTTACATCATGTGTCGGACAACAACTCAAAGTTTCTCTGCCTCGTCACACCCCTCCACAACCACTCAGATTTGATTTGTGACCCGCTCCTTTCGCCGCCACCTGCAGCAAAATACGAGTTTGCAAAGAAGACTATAATGGAACAGCTTGCCTGCTCACCACAAGAGTTAATAATCAAGATTCTCTACGAGGAGCACATGGGGGAATGAACCCCCTCACAACTCTGGCACCCCCTTCAATTGCTCGAGCATACCATGCTTGACGCCACGCTATGGGCTGTGTGGTCTGCCAAACTACCTAACGATCTACAGATCCATCTGTTACCAAACTCATTCGAGTTCATCAGCTCCTGCTTGTGCAACGCTGACTGGTTGTATTCGCTGCTGTGGCAACATCAGCCACTTCATTCCACACCACTCGTCAGCACAGCTTCCTCTGCATACCGACCTTCAGCTGGCAGAGGTAGGGCTTGCTCCGCTGTCACCTCATCTACTTCTCCTGGCAGCGTCGGCTCACTCTCTCTGCTGTCTGAGGGCTCCAGGATCGCCCATGCACCTTATGTACTGGTCTATTTACTGGAACAAATCAATGAGGACAAGCTGCCCCCACTTTTGCAGTGTCCACCTCCTCCTCACCTTGCTCACCTTTTCTGCTGGTACCACAAAGTGTTCGGCACTGACGCCAAGAAGTGCAGGTTGCCATGCCAACACCCAAACACCGACCGCAGGTACTAAGAGGCATCAAGTCGTGCGGGGAACCTAGCAGGCATCCTCTTACATTACACTCAGTTCACTCATCCACCCGACCGAGTGGTCGTCTCTATGTGACTGCCATTGCGTCAGGTCTAGCTTTTCTGGTTGAAACTGGTGCTGACATGTTGATCATACCTACTTCGATGGCTCCACCCATTTATTCACAGATGAAATCACTTCCATGAGCTGTCAACTTGTCGATGTTACCTACCTGAGGCTCAGTAAAGGTTATGGTGACCCCATCTCCTTCTCTAAGTATTCCGTGAACACACTACATTGCCGACATCGATGAACCTATCCTTGCTATGGATTTTTTGTCTCATTACTAACTATCTCCAACTGTCGTACAGGGTTCAGTGCTCCACCATCCTATGAACACTCACATACCATGCACGTACACCTCTGTTTCCACCACAACATACAATATCATACGTGAGTACTCTGCCCTCATGGGCAACATTGTGACTTGTGTTACCGACCTACTGTCAGAATACAACTTAGCGACGCAATTCTGCCAGCAACAATGAGAAGCTGAAACAACGCATTGGATCCACTTACAGCGAGCTCATCACAGCTCGTACCTCGCTTCTGCAACTGCAGTCCATGGCGCTGCCAGCTAAACAAGATTGCTCGCCCGAGCCTAGCTCGAACTGTCACCAGGTTAGTCCACAAACTTTACTTGCATGTGAAGTTCCAACCCCCCACCCCCACACCCACCCCCTCCGTCGCACACACCTCATCCAGTGCCATGTGTTTCAAACAGTGCTGTTAATGACAGTTGCACGCACGTTGCGACCATGCCCAACTCTCGGATAGCTACTGCGCGTATTGAAAAACATGCCCCGTCTCTCACTCACCGGCCACATGACCCAGCGGCCACTGTGCTCCCACATGCAATGCCGGCATTGCTCTTGCCCATGCTGCTTGTCCACTTCAAGGTAAACATCGGACAGTCGCCACCCGTTCCCCTTCGCTCAGCGCTGCGTGCGCACCCATCCCCTCGACACAAGTGCACGCCTAGCTCCTGTAAGAGACATGTGGCTTTTGTGCTACCTTTCCACACTCACGCTAACGGCTACACCTCGTCGTGCCCTACTCATCTGAAGAGTCGGCACCAGGCCATTAACCAATCTCATGTGCAATTCTCAGTTTCTTCCGCCACTGATGGAACGACACACATGATAGTTACCACTTCCAGCCCTCCTATTAGATATGAGGTCCGATGCCTCAACCCTATCAAGTTGCACACGCCCCAGCAGCAGATTAATGAACATTTGGCGGCAGGTGTTTTGCAACCTTCAGACAGCAACTGGTCTTCACGAATCCACCTCAGCCCCAAACACAATGGATCTTTTCGAATGTGCAGTGATTACAGACGCTTAAATGCTCATACTGTCATGGACAATTATCCAGTGCTGAACATCAATGACTTCACTCATATGTTATTAGGCGCCACAGTTTTCCGTGTTATGATTGTAAACGCTCCTACCACCAGATTTCTGAGGCACTGGAAGACATTCCTAAGATGGCTATCATCACGCCGCTTGGTTTATTCTGATACCACTTCATGCCTTTCGGCCAAAAGAATGCGGCGCAAATGTGGCCACATTTCATTGCCTCTATCTTGCAACAGTTCGAGTTTTGCTTTGCTTATCTGGACGACATAGTCGTTTTCAGCAGCTCAGCGGAGGAACATGAAAATCATCTGTCTATGGTCCTCCAGACCTCGAACTCCAATGGTGTCGAGGTCAACAAAGACAAGTTTTAGTTGCATCAATGTGTCAGTCTCCTTCCTAGGTTACACTGTCTCCGCTGACAGAATACAGCATCCCAAATCTCGTGTGCAGGCTATCACGTCTGTGCCGCTCCTAGCTACTTACAAAGAGCTATGCTGTTTCCTCGGTACCATCAATTACTATCGTCACCATCTGCCTTCTGCCGCCACTGTTCAGGTACCCCTGATGGACTCGCTATCAGGCAAACAAACTTCCGGTATCAAACCCATCTCTTGGACTGTTCTGATGCAGACTTCCAAGATGGCCGCCGAGTAAGTGACGCCAGAAACCATTTCCAGAAAGTTAAGTGATTTAGACAGGAATATAATTTAGTTTAACGCCGACAACAAATTAAATGCGTGCATTAGTGTATCGTTTAGTCTTGCCGTTAAAGGTTTGACTTTTCTCTGCGTATTTTTTCAGAAAACACGAAAAGATCGTAACTTCGCGAAGTCGCGCTTAGGCTTAAATTTTGTAAACGTGTTTGTTTCTTGTTTCATGGTAATTTAACTAGTTTCTCGGTAACAAATAAGTAAACTACCGTAAATAGCGTATAGCCTTATTGTTTTAATACAGATTTCAGAAAAACAGCGTAACTTTATATCAGAAACCTGCCTATATATATTTGTTTATAGGCCTAATTCTCGTAACGTTTTTGGAGAATCAAAGTTAAAGTATCTCGTTTAATTGTCCTTTTTTTCATTCCATCGAGTGAAATATATAATAAATAGCGTATACCTTCGTTGTTTTAATACAGATCTCAGAAAAACAGCGGAATTTTAAATGAGAAACTTGCTTATATACATTTGTGAATAGGCTTAATTCTTGTAACGTCTTTTTTGATTTTCGGTAATTTAATTGATTTATTCTAGCTAAAGTATTATTTTTGCCATGAGTGAGAAGTGCCTGACTTGCCGTAGAATTGTTAGTTCCGGGGTTTGGTGTGATGGATGCAGTAGTTTTTTTCACTGGGGGGACTGCAGTGGCGTGGATGTTGGGAAAGTGGATCAGGCTCATCAGTGGCTATGTAGGATTTGCAGCAGAGATAGGAAGATAGTGGAACAGGAGGGGAAAATTGCTGCCCTTCAGGCTGAGCTAGATCAGGCTAGGGAAGATCTGGACAGGTTAAGGAGGGAGAAAGGCAAAGAGAGGTGGGAAGTGGCAACAGGTAGCAGAAGGAATAGGCCTAGAACTAAGTCTGACAGTTTTGTGGTGAATGTCAAAAATAAGTTTGACCTGTTGCTTCAGTTAGAAACTGATGAGCCTCAAGCAGAGGTAGGTGTAGACAGGACACAACAAACTTTCAATAGGAAATTGAAAAAGAATGTAGGAAAGTCATCGAAAAGGAAGAAAGTTTTGTTGTTAGGCAGTTCTCATGCCAGAGGTGTAGGCCAACTTCTGCAGGAGGAATTAGGACCAGAATACCAGGTCACAAATTTTTTCAAACCAAGTGCTAGTCTGGATCAGGTGACAGAGGATTTAGGTTCACTCTGTAAAGGATTTACCAGGGAAGACACCGTGGTTATTGTGGGAGGGCCAGGGAACAGCATCGACAGAGATCCTGGGTACAGTATAGTGTGTGACCTGGTAAAGATTGCGTCAGCATCGAGACACACCAATGTTGAATTTGTATCTGTCCTGAGACGCCATGACCGGCCTCATTTGAACTCTTCTGTTGGGAGAGTTAATTTGGAGTTGGAACGACTGCTTGGATCGGGTGTGGGGGCTCATATTGGTGTGGTTCCTGTTGATTATCTCAGTAGGTGGGACTATACCAGGCACGGCCTACATCTCAACAGGAAAGGGAAGGGGAAACTGGCTGGGGTAATAGCAGGAAATTTAAGGGGGGGAGGCACTGCCATGAATGGTAAAATACCAGTGGTTACAGGTGTTGGAGCAGCACCTTTTTTAGGATAGGTAAGACAGAAAGATGTCAAGTTCTACGAGAGGTCAAGATTGAAACAAATCTTCAGTTTAGGAAAGAAATTAAACAGCACAATTCTAGCACATTGGATCACCAATCACAGCTATCAATAATAAATTTTCACCAATCACCAGAAATTTTATCTCCACCAAGTTGTATCTCAGTCCTAGGTAATTCCATTGATGAATTAAAGTCACCCAACCCAGTTGACATAATCTGCCTCTCTGAACACCATGTGACCACTGGTATAGGAACTAGGCCTAAGCACAATGAGAAACTCAGACAGGAGAGTACTGCAAATGTTAGAATAAGGAAAGGTTCTCATAAAAGTATAATTAAAAATAATGTAAGTATATTTCATCAAAATATTGGGAGTTTAAAGAATAAAGTAGATGAGCTTCTGGTTTGTTTAGAAGATTTAGAAGCTGAGAATGAAATAGATATACTATGCCTGTCTGAGCATCACATTGTTACTGATATGGATAAGGTAAATGTAAGTGGTTATAAGCTCTCTGCACATGTAATGAGAGAAAATATGGAGAAGGGAGGAGTTGCCATATATGTCAAAAGTTATCATTGTGCAAAAAGTATAGAAACAAAAAAGTTTTGTGTAGAGAAACATATAGAAGCATGTGCCTGTGAGCTTAAATTAAATAAAGGCACATTTATAATTGTAACTGTATATAGGTCCCCATCAGGAAATTTTCATCTATTTCTGAAAAATTTGGACTCCTTGTTGTGCTATCTGTCAGACAGGGGGAAGCAAATTATTATTTGTGGGGACTTCAATGTAGATTCTCTGAAAGAGGGTAATAGGAAAAATGACCTTGAAGTATTACTCGGTTCTTTCAATTTGACACCCGTTATTGATTTTCCTACTCGGTTGGTAAAGGATAGCAGCTCACTGATAGATAACTTCTTTATAGACCAAGATAAGTTTAACCAGATAAATGCTCAGCCTGTTGAGAATGGTCTTTCTGATCATGGTGCACAGCTAGTTACAATATATGACATAGCTCCATTCAGCAATACTAAACAGTCCTCCAAAGTAGTACGTTCAGTCAATGATTTAACAATTGCAAATTTCAGGGAAAGCCTACAGCAGTTAGACTGGGATGAGGTGTACCATGAACCTGATGCCAATTTAAAATATAATTTATTTCATGACATTTTTGTAAATGCATTTGAAAACTGCTTCCCCAAGAAAATAGTTAAATATTCTCGTAAGAAACCTTGTAACAAACCATGGCTTACTAAGGGTATAAAAATATCTTGTAACCGGAAAAGGGAAATGTATCTGACAGCAAGAAAGAGTAGCGACCCAGAAACTATCAAAAATTATAAAAACTACTGTGTTATATTAAGAAAAGTTATTAAAAAATCCAGGAGTATGTGTATCATGTCTGAAATCAGCAACTCTGATAATAAAATTAAAACAATTTGGAATATTATTAAAAGAGAAACAGGTCAACCAAGAGCAGAGGAAGACAGTATTACCATCAAACTGAATGAAAACTTTACGAACAAAAAGTCAGAAGTTGAAAATATTTTTAATAATCATTTTCTAAATGTTGTGGATATAGTAGGATCCAGGTGTTCTTTAGAAGATGCTAGGCTGTTAATGGAAGAGGCCATACCTATGCAATTTGATACAATTGAAATCTCACCCACTTCTCCCTCTGAAATTAGGAAAATAATAAACTTGCGTAAAAGCAAAAACTCACATGGAATTGATGGCATTTCCAGCAAAATACTAAAAGCTTGTTCTCAACAGATAAGTAAGATTCTCAGCCACCTGTGTAATAGCTCTCTGGAACAGGGCATTTTCCCTGATAGACTGAAATATGCTATTGTTATACCTTTGCATAAAAAGGGGGATAGATCTGATGTCAACAATTACCGTCCAATCTCCCTTCTAACAGCTTTATCCAAAATTTTTGAGAAAGTAATGTATTCAAGAGTAGCTTCACATATCTGTAAAAATGAAGTACTAACAAAATGTCAGTTTGGTTTCCAGAAAGGTTTTTCAACAGAAAATGCCATATATGCTTTCACCAGTCAAATTTTGAATGATCTGAATAACCGAACACCTCCCATTGGGATTTTTTGTGATCTCTCAAAGGCTTTTGATTGTGTAAATCATGAAATTCTGCTAGACAAGCTCAAGTATTGTGGCATGAGTGGGACAGTGCACAAATGGTTTAATTCGTACCTAACTGGAAGAGTGCAGAAAGTTGAAATAAGTAGTTCTCGTAACATGCAAAGATCAGCACATTCCTCAAACTGGGGAACTATCAAGAATGGGGTTCCACAAGGGTCAGTCTTGGGTCATTTGTTGTTATTATTATATATTAATAAAGAGGCAAAGTTAGTTCTCTTTGATGATGATACAAGTATAGTAATCACACCTGAGAAACAAGAATTAACTGATGAAATTGTCAATACTGTCTTTCAGAAAATTACTAAGTGGTTCCTTGTAAACGGACTCTCACTGAATTTTGATAAGACATAGTACATACAGTTCCGTACAGTGAATGGTATGACGCCATTAATAAATATAGACCTTAATCAGAAGCATATAGCTAAGGTAGAATATTCCAAATTTTTAGGTATGTCCATTGATGAGAGATTAAATTGGAAGAAACACATTGATGATCTGCTGAAACGTTTGAGTTCAGCTACTTATGCAATAAGGGTCATTGCAAATTTTGGTGATAAACATCTTAGTAAATTAGCTTACTACGCCTATTTTCACTCATTGCTTTCATATGGCATCATATTTTGGGGTAATTCATCACTGAGGAATAAAGTATTTATTGCACAGAAGCGTGTAATCAGAATAATAGCTGGAGTCCACCCAAGATCATCCTGCAGACATTTATTTAAGGATCTAGGGATATTCACAGTAGCTTCTCAGTATATATACTCTCTTATGAAATTTGTTATTAACAACCAAACCCAATTCAAAAGTAATAGCAGTGTGCATAACTACAATACTAGGAGAAAGGACGATCTTCACTATTCAAGATTAAATCTAACTTTGGCACAGAAAGGGGTGAATTATACTGGCACTAAAGTCTTTGGTCACTTACCAAATAGTATCAAAATTCTGACAGATAACCAACAAGTATTTAAGAAGAAATTAAAAGAATTTCTGAATGACAACTCCTTCTACTCCATAGAGGAATTTTTAGATATAAATTAAGAAAAAAATATTAAAAAAATTTAAAAAAATAAAAATAAAAAACACAAAAAAATAAAGTTGTTATATTAACTTAAGTATGTTGTTAAATTAACCTAATTATGTCATGTATTGGAAAATTCGACTCATTCCACATCATTACGAAATATCGTATTCATGATCCATGGAACTAGTATTAATCTAATCTAATCTAATCTAATCTAGAGGCTTTCAAGGCTCTGAAGACTTCCTTAGCTCACGCTGCGAATCTCGCCCACCCCGACCCTCGGCCAAGTTATTTATCAATATGGACGTCAGCGACATTGCGGTGGGGGCAGTGTTGCAACAACGCAAGGGCGACACGGTCTCTGTCCTTCATTTCTTCTCCAAGACATTATCTACGGCTCAGAGAAAATATTCTGCATTTGATAGAGAACTCCTTGCTGTTTACGAGGCAATCAAACATTTTTGCCATGACGTCGAGGGACGTTCGTTTTTTGTCCTCACCAATCACAAACCACTGGCAGAAGCGTTCTGCAACCCATCTGAGGTGCCTCAACGTTACCGCCACTTTGACCTGGTTTCTCAATTCACAACGGATGTCCATTCCATCAAGGGTGCAGATAACATTGCTGGAGATTTCTTCTCGCTCATCAGTGTTGTTTCTGCATCATTGATCTTTCTAATATGGCCTCCCTCCAAGCTTCTGACGAAGATTCTCAGGCTCTCCTATAAGACCCACAAACATCACTTGTTTTCAGAAAGGCTAAATTTCTTGGCGTTTCTGATGAGGTGTGGTGTGATTCTTCGACCGGCACCCTACGCCCTTTGCTCCCACCCGGGCTGCGGCAACAGGTTTTCGACACCCTGCATAACCTAGCCCACCCAGGCATTCATGTCATCACACACCTCGTGTCAGAACGTTTTGTTTGGAAGAACGGGACTGTCAAACCTGGGCATGCAGCTGTGTTGCTTGCCAGCGCAACAAGATCAGCTGCCACACCTCCACGCCTCTGGGCAAGTTCGACATTCCCGCAGGCCGATTCTGTCACGTACATATTAATCTGATCGGGCCTCTTCCTCCTTTGGAGGGCCATAGATGTATCTTATCAACTATCGACTGTTTGTCTTGCTGGGTCAAGGCTGTCCCTCTGCCTAAAATTACTGCCGAGATGGTAGCCAAGGCTTTCATTGGCTCATTGATTGTTCGTTTTGGGTGCCTGACCACTATCACCACCGATCAGGGTCGACAGTTCGAATCCTCCCTTTTCACCATCATCTGCAATATCTGTAGTATTAAAAAAACACACACTACTGCCTATAACCCACAAAGCAATGGGTTGGTGGAGAGATGGCACCACACCCTCTAGACGGCCCTTCAATGCCATGACAGTCTCTGGTCGCAAGCTCTCCCATGGGTGCTACTTGGTCTACGCTTGACCTATAAACCTAACCTACAGGGGACTATATCCGAATTTGTTTTCGGCGAGAATCCAGTCCTACCGGGAGAACTTATTCTTCCACAGGTTAGCGAGGATCTTCCCCCCTTGCCAGATTTCATTAGCCGGATGTGTACACATTTTCAACAAACGCGTTTGCACCCGCCCATCAGTCACTCACTGCCTGAGACTTATGTTTCCACCACAATCCCCGACTGCACCCATGACATGCTGCATGATGATGCAGTTAGGTAGCCTCTTTAACGTCCTTATCTTGACCCGTACAAGGTCCTGCAGTGAGGGGACACGACTTTTGATATCATGATTAAAGACCGAACACAGATAGTTTCTCTGCATTGCCTGAATCTGGCTTTTGTTCACCCTGATGGTCTCACACCACTGCAGTCAGACTCTGCAGATGATCCATCCTTGATCAAGAATGAAGATGTGCTCCCATCAACCTCACTGCACACCTCTTCTGCTGAAGACTGTTCGCCTCTGTTAGCTGGTTTCCTGACCTCGCCCCCTGTTTCACCCTGTGCAGGTTTTGCGCATTCACCTCCAACGTCGGAGACACACACACCTACCATCAGTTTGCCCTGCAGCGTGCCGCCGTACCGAGTGAACGATGTTTCTACAGTGGTATTCGACAACCGAGTGCTCATTCTGTTGACAGATCCCAAGGTCCCACCATCAGACAGCCCCTTACACATCAACATTGCACACAACCTAACACTCCGACACGAATGTGACCGAGCATCAATACATGCTTTCATTTCTATGGATGGCTTGATCCACTTAAGGGCCACACACGCCTCCACCACACCATCAACTGCCCCGCCCGCTTACTCCAGGGCCAGCCGCTGTCTCATCCGGCCATGGTGGCTGACTGACTATGAAATGGACCTGCATCTCGTTGCTCCGCCTGCACAACCCGAACCCGCTTCATTTGAGATGAAAGTATCTGTGGGGTACCTGCGTACGCATACAATTTCCACTGATTCCACTGACATCGACACCTGCATGCCCTCACCCTTCGACATCTGTAGTACTCTGTACCTACGAAACTTAATATCTGTGAACTCTAAGTCAGTTCTTTGTTATACTTCATTCTGTACGGACACAGTGTCAAGTGTAAGTATATACGAGCTACGACATACATGGGCATTAAGTTTTCTACATCTCGATTACCATCCCGTTCCCATAGTCTATTGGTCAGTGCTAAAGAATATGGTTCATTTGAAAGTTTCCATTTGTTGTGTTGGATGTGCTCCATTCACTGCCCATGGCTTTGTTCTCAAACTTAGAGACAGTCTGTTATATTTACAGTTGTACACACAGTGTAATAGATTCTCTAATATTTACTGTTACAAATAATTACAGAAATATTGCTCTACAATATTAGTTGTTGCTGACCAGTTATAGCTAGTATTAGCTAAATGATAATACTTACCTTTCATAAATAATGCAGAAAACCCTGCTTTTTGAACAGAACCATCAGAGACAAATTTCACAAGCATCTTATTTCCTGTTGATCTGATGTCTGGTGGCAGCTTGTAACCACAGAAAATTCCCAGCAGTGGACTGTCCAGTGAATGGCCATCATGGATTTCAACATAGTCATACACACAGCTATCATGATTTTCTACCTGTGCAAATTCAAATATAAGCTTTAGAGATAGAATATCCCAGAAATCATGTGTAACTATTACATTTGTCTGTCATTTAAGTGCAGATGTTTTCTACTAGGCATATTGCCACTGTAAAACCAAAAACTACGTGAACTATGTGGCTAAAAGTCTCAGGAGGCATTGTCTCATTTGGAGATATGCCATTTGTGATGCCCAAATATTGTGGTTAAGTGCAGCAGACTTGGATATATAGGTATGGTAACTGAGTAATCATTTGTAGACACTTGCAGTGACTATGGCAGCAGGTCAGAGTTTAAATGAACTTCGGTGTGGAATGATAATTGGGGCATGGATCATAGCATATCAAAATTACACAAGAATTTAGATTTCTCAAGTTAACATTTGTCTAGGGTGGATCTTCAAAACCACAGTGAGATTGTTTCCAAATACATGAAATGCTGCATAGGGAGACCACAAGTGTCTGACAAATAGGCATGATCATGCCTCCCCAAAGCCATACAGATGATTGAAGCTCTACTGCCAGTCATATCACCCCTGATTTGAAAGTCGGGCATTAAGAATGTGTTTGCAACAGGACTGTATGGAGGCAAATGCACTGCATAGGCTTCAGCAGCCAGCAACCATCTCATGTACATTTGCCACCTCATGAGATCTGGCCACTCACTGAGATTCACGAGTGTGTTTTGAAGTAAGAAAACTGGTTTATTGTGAGTTTTATGAAATGATAGCTTATGTTAAAATTAATTTTTAAGTGAAACCTAAATGTATGACTACAAAGCAGTTCTTAAGGTATATGTGTAGATACTGTGCTACAGAATGAAAATCTGATCATATAAATAGTGACATAAACATTCAGACAAAGAAAGCAGTATGCAGTAGTAATTATGTTCATCTCTGGGTCACTTTTATAAAAATATTGGACTTGTGGTAGTACAATTCAGCCATTGTGAATTAACATAAAAGGGAATTACAAACATTGGCTGCAAGTGGGACTTGATTGAAATTGATGGGGGAAGTTGGAAATTTGTGCTGGACCAGGATTCAAACCCAGGTTTTCTGGTTACTAGACAGATGCTCTGACTAGTAAGCCATCTGGACACAGTGGTGATTGCAGTTGCACTGACTACTGTAGCACGCTTCCTGTCAGACCCAAATTCTCAACTTATCTGCACACTACCTATGTAGTGGCCCTTACCCATTATCCTCATTACACATGGCATTTTGTCAGTTCCTATAGGTGAAATGACTGGTACAGGGTGCCCTCAGCATTGTAAGGCCAACTGAGAAGCTACTCAGTTGTTTAGTAGTGGTTCCAAGGTCAAGAAACCTGACAACGACCTGAAGGGTGGTGTGCTGACAACATGCCCCTCATACCATCTCCAATGATGCCATTGGCAGAGAATCAGATAGTAGTTACTGAGGCCTGACTGGTCTATCTATGTCCAGAACGTGGAACTTTACTTTTTTTGTATACATTAACTATGTTTTTCTTAAGACACAAGGGACTTACAGACATTGGCTGCAATTGGGCATTGATTGAAACCAATGGGGAAAGTTGAAAATTTGTGCCAGACTGGATTCAAACCTGGGTCTCCTGCTTACTAGGCAGATGCTCTGACCACTGAGCCATCTGGAGACAGAGATCGCTGCTGCTGTGTAGGCTACCCAAGCACACCTCCATCAGACCTAAATTTTCAACTTATCCTCACACTACTAGTGTAGTGCCTCTTTGCTCATTGTCCTCATTACTCTCAGCATTTTGTCAATTTCCACAAGAGTTCAAGTCTGGTGTACATCTGAACTGAAGAGATTATTAGCCATTTCACCTTAAGTATATGTACAGGGTGTTTCAAAGAGGACTTTACAAGTTTAAAAATTCATATAAATTTATTTAAAGAAGACATAGTGCTGGGTTTAGTGTTATTTTGTAGGGAACACATCAAGTTTATTTCCTTAAACAAAAGACGTTGTATGTGGCTTCCGCTGGTTATCCTGCACACAACCCATAGGAAGTCAATTTCTTCCAAAAATCATTGTAGCATTGCAGGTGTAACATGCTCAGTGGTAGCATAAATTCTTGTGCTACGTTTGGGTAGAGAAGCCAGCACAGGAGGTACAAACATGATATCCTTAATGAATGCCATTAAAAAAAAAGAACAAAAACAGGAGTCTCAAGTCTGGGGAATGTGGGGGCCATGCAATTGACGCATCACAGCCAATCCACTGACCTTCATGCACCATCTTGCATGAAGTAAACATTTCATTCTTGGTCAAGATCATCAATCAGTGGTCTCAAAAAATGTTGTAACATATCCAGGTACATTATACCGTTGATGGTTCTCTCATGGAAAGAAAGGGGCCATACACATTGTTCTTGCTCAATGCACAGAAAACGTTCAGTTTGTAGCTATCATGAACATGCTGCAATGTTTGATGTGGATTTTCACTGCTCCAAATCCTACAGTTATGGGTGTTAAGCTTGCCACTTAAGTGAAAAATCGACTCATCAGAAAAGATGATTGTGTCCTAGAAATGTTCATCCTCATGAAATCGATTTAACATAACTGCACAGAAGTTCTTGCACTCAATTTCATCAGTATCTTTTATTGCTCGTATGATCATCAATCTGTATGGTTTCAAATGCAAATGGTTTCTCAACACACACTAAACAGTCGTATATGGGATCTGCAGTTGACAAGATGCACACCAGGTTGATTTCATAGGGCTGTTGATGAAACGTTGTCTCACTCACTCAACAATGTTGTCAGATGTGCTTGGATGAACTGATGATTTCCCATGTCTTACCAAGCACCCTGTTTCTGCAAAACATTTATGCCACTCTTAAACTGTAGGTCTACAAGGAAGATCTTTAGCATATGGTACTTGGTATGGAAATTACCCCGACTTTGATCCTTCAAATGAAAATACACAGCTAGCACACTTGGGTCCAGTGGAGGCAGCCACCTTTAACACAACTGCCACTAGCACTCTTTATGGTGTGATTCGACACTATTGAACTAAGCGAGACAAAACTTGATATATTTTCCTACAAATTGACATTACAGTCGCCTCTGTAGATACTATGACTTAATTTATATGAATTTTCAAAGTTGTAAAGTCCTTTTTGAATCACCCTGTATGTGGTGAGTAATAAGGTTAATGGGCAAGGGGCACTACATTAGTAGTGTGTGGATAAGATGAGAGTTTGGGTCTGATGGAAAGTGTGGTGCGGTCTTCCATACAACTGCAATGGCCACTGTGTCTGGATGGCTTAATGGTCAGAGCATCTGCCTAGTAATCAGCGGACTCAGATTTGAATCCTGGCCCAGCACAAATTCTCAACTTTCCCCATTGAATTCAATCAATGCCCACTTGCAGCCAATTTCTATAATTCCCTTGTGTCTTAAGAAAAACAAATTAATGTATACAAAAAAAAGTAAAGTTCCATGCTCTGGCCCAAGATAGGCCACTCAGGCCTCAGCGACTACTATGTAATCCTCTGCCAATGGCATCATTGGATGTGGTATGGAGGGGCATGTTGTCAGCACACCACTCTCCAGGTTTTTGTCATGTTTATTGACCTTGGAACCACTACTAAACAACTGAATAGCTTCTCAGTTGGACATACAAGGCTGAGGGCACCCATTGTCTCACCAAGGGAAAATCTCTGACAGTACCAGGAATCGAATCCAGGCATGGCAGTCAGCCTCACTGACTACAATTCACACATACAGAATTTGCATATTTACAGGTGCAACTTGAAAAAGATCGTGCAGGTATGGTAACTAGGTAACGTATGAGAAATATTACCAGACTCATTGGCCGAAGGTGATATCTATTCCACTCTTAACAATACAAAAAAAAAAAAAGCAAGGGTGAATACACTATTTATGTGAGAAAAGATTCAACTACAGAAAAGTTTAAATATAAACATAGTGTCATTACCACACAATAAAAGAATATGATGTATGTTTTTAATCATAATGTCATTATCTGAGAGCACACACATATCAAAAAAAGTTTTGCATCATCTCAGTTCCCAGAACTCCTGAAGATAAACATTTACCAATGAGTGTCGCATATGACTTCAACCAGATAATCATTGGAGACATGTTTGGAGGCAACCTGGTGAGGGTGAACACCTTGGATACACTGTCCAGTAAGAGCAGCAAGGTGGAGGTTTCATGCTGTTTTGTGATGGCATTATGTGGGGCCGACATATGCTGCTGGTGGTCATGGAAGGCACCGTAATGGCTGTATGATACATGAATGCCATCCTCTGACTGATAGTGGAACCATATCACCAGCATATTGGCAAGGCATTCATCTTCATGTATGACAATTTGCATCCACATCGTGCACAGTTTGAGAATGACTTCCTTCAGGATAATGACATTGCTTGACTAGAGTGGCCAGCATGTTCTGCAGATATGAATCCTATTGAACATGCCTGGGATAGATTGAAAAGGGCTGCTTATAGACGATGTGACTTACCAACTACTCTGAGGGATCTACACCGAATCACCATTGAGGAGAGGGACAATCTGGACCAACAGTGCCTTGATGTACTTGTGGATAGTATGCCTTGATGAATACAGGCATGCATCAATGCAGGAGGACATGTTACTGGGTATTAGAGGTACCGGTGTGTACAGCAATCTGGACCACCACCTCTGAAGGTCTTGCTGTATAGTGGTACAACATGCTACATGTGGTTTTCATGAGCAATAAAAAGGGCAAAAATGATGTTGATGTTGCTCTCTATTCCAATTTTGTGTACAGATTTCAGTACTCTCGGAATTGAGGTAATGCAATTTTTTTTTCATGTGTGTACATAATCTATGGTTAAAGTCTATAGGAAATAACATGTGGACATTTATTTAATGGTAAAGTTAAAAGTGCAATCTCATAGGTGCATATACAGATTCAATGAAAATAATTGAATCTGCAGTGACAAGTCATCACTTCATGAAAATGTATAAAATATGTACTGCATACACACTACAATGAGATCCTGGATTATATTTATGATGATGTCATTATGAATAAAATCTTGTAATTTGTAGAAGATTCCAGACATGACACATCAGTAGGAGTCATCCTTTGAAATATGTTGCCAAAGAAATCAATAAAGATGGATTTTTACAAACTAAGTCTGATGAAGAATTTGAAGAGGACACTGAGGGAAAGTTGAACCCATCCAGATAGCCAAGCATGTTAAAGTCTTGCTTCTGGAATGCAGGGAGGCATTTTGGGCCCAGATCAAATCCATTTCATGGATTAATAATGGGGGCTGTTATACCGGTGAGCCTGGGTATGGTTTTTTGGCATTTATCCACATCTGTTTACATAAATACTGAGCTAGTTGCCAGATACCACCTAAGTTACACAATGTGTGAACACCTTGTAACACATGTCACATCTGGCCATACAATTACACTAGATGCAGACAGAAGGAGTGCGATGATTCCTCCACTGTGGGAGCTTGCAGTAGCTTTAAAATGCCTTTGGGAGTGGCAATCCCATTGTGTAATAGCCTATGTATCATTATGGTTGTTCTCTGTGAAATAAGAGAAGCATCATAGCAGTCACAGTCTGACACTGACCGGATAAAGGGCACCAGACAGGAAGAAAGGGGATGAGAGGAAGAAGAAAATTTCTGAGAGGATTTGGAGATATCAAAGATATCAATGAAATGTTATTTCCTTTATGTTGTCATATGATGCAGTATAATGGAAGCCAAGTGTCAACCCAATCTGCAGACTTATACTGTTCATGTGATAGTCACTTTGTGTGTGTTTCCTACCAATGGATAAACTCAGTAAAATGCTGTTATAAAACTCATTGTTTAGGACAGTTTATATCCAAAGTATTTCATCCATAGTAAGTGACAATTTGTAAGAATTCTGACACATAATTTTCAACTGTTAAAGAAATGACCACTGGTAGCTGAATTCAAATGGGGTAGTGCTGTTGAGGATGATCCACATGAAGGACAACCCGAAACTAAAAATGATTAATAAACAGAATTAACTATTAGAAAGGTTTGTATAAGATGGATCCCATACTTAGGCTGAGCAAAAGCCAATGTAAACACATATTTCCTGGCAATTTTTGGAACAATTTCTAGAAGAATATTATTGATTGTAGATGACTATTTGTTATTAAAACTGAGATGTAGGAACACTGCTTTGTGCTAAAAATGAAAAATGAAGCAAAATTGTGGAAGCTGTTGATTCCCCTGCATTAGAAAGTGTGGAATTTATTTTCGTATCAGAATAGTAATTACTAATTTTTTCTGGTGTATTGTCCTTATCAATTAGAGGCTACCTTACAAAGCTTACCAGTACCTAAGAAGTACTGTGTGTGTTCTGGACCTCCTGGATGAAAAATATGTAATTGGCACTCCTGACTTCCACCTATCCTATGATTATAGAGATTTGTTGCTGTAAAATATTCTGAATCCTGTGAAGAGGTGTGATAACTGTTAGTGAATATTAGACAGACCATCTGTCATCACACATCTCTTGATTGGAAGTGTGCTGGAGAAAGTGTATTCATGTAAACAGAACTGTATCAAAAAGTAAGTACACTTCTCACCACAAAATACACATTCTACATCAACATCTGCAGCTACAAACATATTCTGCAAGCCACCATATCATTTATGGTGGAGGGTACCTTGTACCACTACTAGTCACTTTCTTTCCTATTCCCCTTGCAAACAAAGAAAGGGAAAAACTACTGTCCATAGACCTCTGTATGAACCCCAATTTATCTTATCTAATTTTCGTGGTCCTTATACAAAATGTACATTGGCAGCAGCAAAACCATTCTGTAGGCTGCTTCAAATGCTGGTTCTCTAAATTTTCTCAATAGTGTTCCATGAAAGGATTGTTATCTTCCCTCCAGGGATTCCCACCTGAGTTGCAAAAGCATGCCCATGACACTTGCATTTGATCGAACTAATAGTAACAAATTTAGCAGCTAACCTCTGAGTTGCTTTGATGTCTTTCTTTAATCTGACATGCTGGAGATCGCAAACACTCAAGCAGTACTCAAGATTGGGTCACACTAGTGCTCTATATGCAGTCCCCTTTACAGATCAACCATACCTTCTTAAAAGTCTTCAGTAAATTAAAGTCAACCATTCATCTACTCAACTACATTCCTTACATGCTCGTTCCATCTGATGTTCCTTTGCAGTGTAATGCTTAAACATTTAATTGACATGACTTGTCAAGCAATACATTACTAATTTTGTATTTGAACATTACGGAATTGTTTTTCCTACTCACTTTTCTACATTTAGAGCGACCTGCCATTCATCACACCAAACAGAAATTTTGTTTAAGTCATCTTGTATCGTCCTTCAGTCACACAATGTTGACATATTCCCATACATCACAGCTCCATCAGCAAAAAACCACAGATTGTGGCTCACCCTGTCTATTAGATTATTTATGTACGTAGAGAATAAGAGTGTTTCTATCACACTTCCCTGGAACAATCCTTGTCTGTGATGAACACTCACTGATGAGAACAATGTACTGGGTTCTACTATTTAAGAAGTCTTTCAGCCACTCACATATCTAGGAGGCTATTCTGTATGCTCAGACCTTTGTTAACACTCTGCAGTGGGACACCTTGTCAAATGCTTTGCAGAAATCCAGAAATATTGAATCTGCCTGTTGCCCATCATCCACGGTTCACAAAATGTCATGCGACAAAAAGGAAAGTTGAGTTTTGCAGAAGTGATGCTTTCTAACTCCATGCTTATTTGTGGGTGGAAGCTCTTCTGTCTCAAGGAAATTTATTATATTTGAACTGAATATTCAAGAATTCTGCAGCACAACAATGCTAAGGATACTGGTTTGTAGGTCAGTTCTTTTACCCTTCTTATACATAGGAGCACACAGCCCATCGATCCTAGTAGAACTAATTTAAGATTTAATTGCAAAAGGATACACAGAAAATTATATTAGGTTGGTGCATAGGTTTGTAGCTTTTTTCTTTTTTTCTCTCATGTTGGTATTCCATTGCTACAAATTTATTTATTGGAAATTGGAAATTTGTGGTAAGATCTTATGGGACCAAACTGCTGAGGTCATCAGTCCCTATACCTACATACTGTTTAATGTAACTTAAACTAACTTACACTATGGACAACACACACACCCATGCCCAAGGGAGGACGCGAACCTCCGAAGGGGGCAGCCGCACGGACTGTGACAAGGCGTCCTAGACCACACAGCTACCCTGTGCAGCAATTTGTTTATCAATTGTCATTTTTTTATTTTAGTTCACTGTCACTATTTGAATTTACATATTGTCATTTTGTCATCTGGAGACAGTGAGCGGAGCAGAAGACACTAGAAGATGGAGTGCCAATGGGAGAAATTGGAACATTTCCAGCATGTACTTCTGTTTGAGTTCAGTAGAGGGATGACAGTAGTGGAGGCAGTCAAAAACATTGGTACTGCATGTCAGGATAATGCTCTTGGACAGAGCACAGCAAGAAAATGGTTTTCTCATTTTAAGGAGGATCATTTTGACATTAGTGGCTCTACATGTTCAGGAAGACCTTCAGTGTTTGATGAAGATTGTTTAAACATATTAACCCACAATGTATAGCAGTGTACTAGAGAACTGGAAAAGGTGATGTATTGTGATCATTCCACCATTGTGTGACAATTGCATCCAATGCGGAAGATTCAAAAATTAGCATTATGGGTATTGCATGCTCTAAGCCAATATCACACAATTCAGTGGGTGGCCATGTGTGCATCTCTGCTTGCTTGTCATCAATTGTCTCTTGAACAACACCAACCATTCCTAACCTGTATCATAACTGGTGACTTGAAATGGTGACTTTATGATAACATAATGAAAAGAAAGGAGTGGTTGAGCCCAAACAAACCAGCAACTCCCTGTGCCCATCCATAAAGATTATGTTCTGCATCTGATGGAATGGTGATGGTGTAGTGTACTATGAGTTGGTTCCCAGAGGAATGACCATCACTGCTGACATTTACTACCAACAACTGAGATGTCTTGCAGATACAATCCAGGAACAATGACCAGAAAGACTGCATGAAGGGACGCTACTCCATGATAATGCCAACTGCTACAGTGAAGAAAAATAATATACAGAAGTTGGGTTGAGAAATAGTTCAACACTTTAATCACCTGATCTTACACCCTCAGATTTTCATCTTTTAGAGTCTGTATCAAACAACCTTCAAGGAACTTCCTTTCTGGAGGAAAATGCACTCTGAACATGGCTCAACAAGTGCTTCACCTCAAAACAGTATGATTTCTAAAGCCATGGAAACAAAAAGTTACCCTAGCATTGGCAGACTGTTGTAAATAGTGAAGGAAAATATATTATTGATGACTAAAGTCTTTGCCATGTGTATCTGTTGTGTTTATTAAATGTATCGAAATGCGCTACACACTTATACACCAACCAGACACAAGTAATTGCTATTTTTCTGAAATGTCATCAATGGAGGATGACACCTAACTGAGCTGTGTAGTTGACTGCTCAAAAGAAATGACACCTGTGCTACAGACTGTGTGAATCTACACTTCACAATGACTGACATTAAATATCTTAAATACGAAAACACACATGGAATTTAAGAAACAGACTATGAAAAAACACAGTGAAAGCTAAATATTTGACTTGCTGTTCTGCTGGGCCATCACAGGTAGCAGCTGGAAACTAACATTCCTTTACTGGGAGGTCAAGAAATTTTTAGCTTGCCCTCACAAAACTGGACTAAGGTAAGAGGAAACAAAGAGATGAATATATGAATTATTTATTATTTTAAAAAGTGCAATTTTAAAGTAATGAAATGGAATGTGCACAATGCTTGTTACTGAATTTACACAGGAAGTAATTTTAGTGAAAGGTATGTTCAAAGCACAAAAATGTGGAAACTAAGTTATCTATTTTTATATTAGTGATGTCTGCTCTTTTTGTGCTGTCCAAAAAGACAGACACCATTCATGGTCCTGCAGCTATATTTACATGACAAATGAGAAATTCCAACATCCTCTGCAATTGGCATTAAAATAAATTCAGTGGCAACAAATGAAAATTTGTGCTGGACTGGAACTTGAACCTGGATTTTCTGCTTATTGTGCAAATTCCCATATGCCGTGCACTACATATGTAGTGTCCCCTGTCAACTGTTCTAAATGCTTGCAACCTCACCAGATTCCCACATGAGGTTGAATGAAGAGTGCACTTACACTGAAGGTATAATTTTTTTCTATCAGAGCACATATATTTCTATGTGAATTGTCTGTTGTTTCAGACATTCAGGCACTATGTTTATAGTGTGTGACACATGCGAATTTTGTTGTACTGGAAGTGTGCTCAGATAGCCAAAGTTGTTAAGGTAAGCTCTTGTGATACATGAGAAATCTGGGTTGAAGTCCTGCTATTTTGGGAATTTTCACCTATCACCACTGGACTCATTTCAATCCCCGATTGCAGCTTGTGCCAAAATCTCTCTTTTGTCATAAATTATGTATGTTGAACAAAATGTAAATTTTGACAACCGCACTCTTCAGGAAGTGAAAACTGAGAACAGAGTAACTTAACTACACTAAAGGAAATCTAATTTATAGTGATAAGGTCAGATCCCAGGTAGAGGCTTCTAGTTTATAGTCTTTGAAAATAAAAATAGTGAAATTATCTGTATGCCTCTGTATGAGCCCTAATTTCTTTTATGTTACACTTACACCTATGATACAAAATGTACTGCATAATCATGGCAGTAGACTCATTTTACTCTCTGTCTATAAACTTGAGTAACAGAGTTCTATGGAAACAACTTTTCTTTCTTGTTTATGTAAGATAAAATGTGACACTTATAACTGATACCACCGTTCCTCACAGGAAGACAATGCGTAGATTGTCAGCAGATCATATGTGTACACTTGTCTCCTACAACATCCAACTGGAAAATTATAGGTACTCAATGAACTTTCCTCTACAGACACAAGGCTACATATGAGGACTGTTAGATCACATATCTCAGTGTAATAGAGCATGCACTGCCTTAACAGAATGTGAAGCACCCAGAAGTGCGATGGAGGAGGAAGTGAAATGTGAAATGAAATTTCTTGGGCTAAGAGGGTATATTATGTTATTTCAGTGATTAAAAAACTAAGTAAAATTTACAAATAACTTAACAGTATGAGCCCACTTTTCAGTACGGCTTTCTTCCCCTCTGCCCTAGATGTGCGCACTGGTTCATTTGAAAATAGTGTCATAAGGCCACTGTATCCTCTTCCAAGGCAAGCTGCTCCACAACTGTTGTAACGGGTTCTTGATATCCTGGACAATGGAACTCATGTAGAGTTTGTGTCCAAGCTGGTCCCACACGTGTTCTATCAGAGACAGATCTGGGAATTTTTCTGGCCACGGGAGTACCTCAGTGTCATTCAGACAGTTTGTAGAGACATGTGGCGTGTATGGGAGACCATTGCCCTGTTGAAAAATGTCATCAGAAACTTGTCACATGAGAGGTAACATGTGAGGTTGCAGGATGTCCATGGCATACTACTGTATGGTCAGATTTCCCTCAATCACTATCAGTCACCTGAAGTCATACCCGATGACACCCCACACCATGATGCCATGAGTAACACTGCTATTCCTCACCAAACCACTAGCAGAATGAGACTCCTCCCCAGGTCACTACCATACATCATGATGATGGCCATCTGGAGCAGTGCAAAGCCTCAATTCACTGCTGAACATAATGCGATGCCATTCAACAGCAGTCTATGCTTTGTGGTCATGTCATCATGCCAAGTGCCGCTGTTCGTGTTGCAGTGCTAATGACAGTGTATGCATGAGCTGGTAATTCCCTAGTCCAGCTGTCCATTCAATGACACAGGATGACACAGGATGTTGCAAGGAGTCCACTACTTGTTCTTTGATGGAAGGTGCAGATGCCAAGGTTTTACAATGTGCTTAGCACACAAAATGTTGATCCTCCCTTGTGGTGGCCAGATATGTCTGCCTGGAAACTTAATGATCAGTATACCTGGCCTCAAGTTACCATGCTGATCAACAATGGTCCTGGTCCCATTTGAATGCCCCACAAATCTGGATGACGAGCTTGTGGCACAATATGGTAATCGTCCCTTGTTGTGGTAGACATGCCTGACTGGAAACTTGATGATGAGTATTCCTGGCCTCAAGTTCCCATACTGTTCAACAATGGTCCACTGTCACATTAGAATACCCCACAAATCTGGATATTGCCTGATTCAGTTAGCTGGATAAATGGAGACCCACAACGAGACCCCTTTCAAGCACTGTTAAGTGCTGTAAACACTGTTTCACATGTGTATGGAGCATCTCTGTGTCCTTCACAGTGATTACTCAACATTTGATGCTGTTCGTGCCACTTAGGTACTTTACATGGCCTGGTAACATGACTAAACATGAATGATACTAATGCAATCTGGTGGTCATTTTACATTTTACCTGTTGGAGAGAATTTCAATGGCATGTACATGTATGATATTACATTTACATACAACCATGTCTACTGGGTGCCTCACATTTTTGTCAGGCAGTCTATATGGAACACTGTTGAAGAAGATGAAGATATCTTAAAATCAGCTCCAGCTAATGTAATTGACTTATGAGCAAGTATTAAATGGATATGAATCAAATTGTTTCCAGTATCTTGTAAAGTCCAGGGCATGATAAGTGCTCCCATCATAAAGGCAAAGTGGGATAATATTAGTTATTAGACAGAGGTTCTTACTTCAGCTTCTTGTTACTATATTGTTCAGCAAAATATATAACTGCTGCACATAATCTGAAAATCTCATTTTCCTTTTTTCCAATTTAGTTGTTTCTTCAAGTAACTGCTATATTTAAAATTTGACACAAATATCAGTGCACATATTTTCCAGTTTCACTCTTCAGTCTCTTTGGGAAATGAGTAAGCATATGGGTGAACAAATATCAAATTCTGCTCCAAACAGATTATCATAAGCTTTGATGAGAAGTGACAACAAACAATACCTGGGAATCAGCATATTTACAAATGTTCTGTGTAATTTCAAATTACTCCACAATTTCTTCTGGAGTGAGGCAGATGGATACCACCAGCGAGAATCAGATGCAGGCAATAAATCTGATGGTCACTTAAATAATTAATGAAGGGATGAGGCTAAATCCTAGAACTATCTTCATTATGCCATCTTGTTTGCAAAACTTTTTCCAAAGTTCTAGCTGTTCATTTGCAGATAATGTGTCACATGTATAAAAGTAACATACACAAATGATATTAACATGAGTGCAACTAAATTACTCACAAATTTTAGCTAGTCACAAAACACACACACACACACACACACACACACACACACACACACACAAAATCATACACAGGGCTACTGTCATCTCTGGAGACTAAGGCCCAACTTTGACTGCATCTGAGGTGAGCATCAGTTTCAGTATGGGTGCACATTGAAGGTACAGAATAAGTGTGGGTTGTGGGAAGATGCTGGTGTTGCCTGTGGTGACATGCAGGGCACACCATGGGGACATGATAGTCAGCTGCTAGGTGTAATGTGCGTTGGCTGTGCTAGAGGTGCCTGGGGGGGGGGGGGGGGGGACAGTGGAATGGGGGAAGGAGAGGGGTAGAGAAGAGGGAAAAAAACAGACTATGCAGGACACTGACAATTTGATGGCATGTGTGGAGCTGTATTAGGAGCAAGGTAGGAGATAGAAGCAGGTGGAGGACAGGGACTAGTAATGGTTGTGACCAGAAGGTTAGAGGAATGAAGGATATCTTGCAAGGAGAGAGTTCCTACCTGCACAGTTCAGAAGAGCTGGTGTTATTGGGAAGGATCCAGGTGACATGGATTGAGTATCAGTCATTAAAATCAAGCACAACATGTTTGGCATCATACTCAGCAACTGCGTGGTCCAGCTACCTCTTGCCTGCAGTTTGGCAGTGGCCATTCATATGGACAGACAGCCTGTTAGTTGTCATGCTGATATAACGTACCACACAGTGGTTGCAGCTAAGTTTCTAGATCACGTGGCTGCTTTCACAAGTGATGCTGCCTTCGATTAGGTAGGAGATGCCTGTGACAAGACAAGGTAGGTGGGGAGGATGTATGGCATGGATCTTGCATCTGTGTATCTATTCCAGGGCTATTATACATGAGTTGAGGAGTTGGGAGCAGGGGTGGAATATCAACAGATAAAGCTGTTGTGTAGGTTGTGTTGGTGGTAGAATAACACTGTAAGAGGGGTGTGGAGGATATTTTTCATTTCACAGCATAGCAAGAGGTGGTCGGAACCCTGACGGAGAATATAATTCAGTTGCTCCAGTGCTGAGCTGTACTGAGTCATGATGCATGATCTGTGAAGGCCTCGGTGGGACCTTTGACATATCTGGAGAGGGACTGCTCCTCATTACAGATGTGTGTCAGATGGGTAGCTAAACTGTATAGAATGGACTTCTTGGTGTGGAATGGGTGACAGTTTTCAAAGTGGAGGCATTGTTGGTGGTTGGTAGACTTGATGTGGACAGAAGTACTGATGTAGCCATCCTGAGATGGAGGTCAACATTGAGTGAGGTGGTTTCTTGGGTTGACGGGACTCCATGAAATGAATGGTGTTGAGGTTCTTGAGGACTGTGGATAGGGTGTCCTCACCCTTGGACTAGATCACACCAATGTCATCAGAGAATCTAAATCAGGTAAGGGGAACTGGGGTTTTTGCTGGCTATAAAGGATTACTCTAGACAGCCTATGAAAATGTTGAAATAGGATGGTGACATGTGGGTGTCCATTGCTGGAATGCAGGTTTATATATAGGTGATGCCTTCAAATTAGAAGTAATTATGGGTGAGGATGTGGTAATCAGGAAAGAGATACTAGGTTGGGAGGCAGCTGAGCATTTGGGAAGGTAGGGCTTTATAGTGGCAAAGGCCATTGTCATTTTGGATGTATGTGTAGAGGCAGTTGGCACTGACAGTCACGAGCAGAGTGCCAGGTGGTAAAGTAAGAGGAACTGTGGAGAATCAGTAGATGGAAAGGGTAACTTTTCTGTATTGGTGCAGATGGAAGGAGCCAGGACCCATAGTGGATGAAAACAAAAGCATTTAAAATGTTTAGGAGTATCTCAATAAGCTCAAAACAGACAAAAACAGATGAAGTATAGTGAAATAAAGATGAAACTGGAGGCAGTACAGTGAAAAACAAGATGATGATGAAACATATATACTATACTACATCCACCCAGGACTGGAGAAACTGAATCATGTCTCCACCTCTTGTCACGCCCTGAAATTTGGAATACCCTCCCACTGTCTTCCTCATCCCTCCCAGAGTGGCATGTTGCCACACACCCAACCCATGCAATCTTCTTGTCTATCCCTATTCCACCCCTTCTCCCAACTCCTTGACCTATGGTTAATATTCTTGCTGTAGGTTGATGTAATCTTTTAGGGTGTAAATGAGTTGGAGTGTTGCTCTATTAAAAAATGTAGCAAATCCACAGATGTTGGATCAAGTGCTTCAGTGTTTAGTGTTGTCTTTTGATCTAGATCCCCATCTAGATCAAAAGACAACACTAAACACTGAAGCACGTGATCCAACATCTGTGGATTTGCTGTGTGATTTTTAGCTGCTATTATTGAGAAAATTTCCATCTTGTAAGGCAATTCAGGGTGGGAATGTAAGGATACCATGACCACAATCCTTGACAGTGAACTACATAGAGTAGTCTTCCACCTTTTCTGGTGGTAGTGGTGGTGGTGGTGGTGGTGGTGGTGATGGTAGTGGTGGTGGTGGTGGTAGTATGGTGGATGAGGAGGGTGGCAGGCCTTGTTGTGTCATGATGACAGTGTGAGTTACCAGTAGACATGTGAGGTAATAGTGTGACAGACTTGGTTGAGCAAACATGTAGTAAAAGAGTCATGAGACAGAGATAGGCAAAGTTAAAGTGTAAGTATCTACTAGTGCAGTAAGGGAAATATGTCATTGCAATTGTTTGTTGTTGTGGTCTTCAGTCCTGAGACTAGTTTGATGCAGCTCTCCATGCTACTCTATCCTGTGCAAGCTTCTTCATCTCCCAGTACCTACTGCAACCTACATCCTTCTGAATCTGTTTAGTGTATTCATCTCTTGGTCTCCCTCTACGATTTTTAACCTCCACGCTGCCCTCCAATACTAAATTGGTGATCCCTTGATGCCTCAGAATAAGCCCTACCAACTGATCCCTTCTTCTAGTCAAGTTGTGCCACAAATTTCTTTTCTCTCCAATTCTATTTAATATCTCCTCATTAGTTACGTGATCTACCCATCTAATCTTCAGCATTCTTCTGTAGCACCACATTTCGAAAGCTTCTATTCTATTCTTGTCTAAACTATTTATCATCCACGTTTCACTTCCATATATGAATACACTCCCTAAAAAATACTTTCAGAAATGACTTCCTGACACTTAAATCTATACTCGATGTTAACAAATTTCTCTTCTTCAGAAACGCTTTCCTTGCCATTGCCTGTCTACATTTTATATCCTCTCTACTTCAACCATCATCAGTTATTTTGCTCCGCAAATAGCAAAACTCATTTACTGCTTTAAGCAACTCATTTCCTAATCTAATTCCCTCAGCATCACCTGATTTAATTTGACCACATTCCATTATCCCCATTTTGCTTTTGTTGATGTTCATCTTATATCTTTCTTTCAAGACACTGTCCATTCCATTTAGCTGTTCTTCCAGGTCCTTTTCTGTCTCTGACAGAATTACAATGTCATCGGTGAACCTCAAAGTTTTAATTCCTTCTCCACAGATTTTAGTTCCTACTCCGAATTTTTCTTTTGTTTCCTTTACTGCTTGCTCAATAGACAGACTGAATAACATCAGGGACAGGCTGCAACTCTGTCTCACTCCCTTCCCAACCACTGCTTCCCTTTCATGTCCCTTGACTCTTATAACTGCCATCTGCTTTCTGTACAAATTGTAAATAGCCTTTCTCTCCCTGTATTTTACCCCTGCCACCTTCAGATTTTGAAAGAGAGTATTCCAATCAACATTGTCAAAAGCTTTCTCTAAGTCTAAAATGCTAGAAACATAGGATTGCCTTTTCTTAATCTATTTTCTAAGATAAGTCATGGGTCAGTATTGCCTCACATGTTCCAACATTTCTACGCAATCCAAACTGATCTTCCCCGAGGTCGGCTTCTACCAGTTTTTCCATTTGTCTGTAAAGAATTCGTGTTAGTATTTTGCAGCTGTGGCTTATTAAACTGATAATTTGGTAATTTTCACATCTGTCGACACCCGCTTTCTTTGGGATTGGAATTATTATATTCTTCTTGAAGTCTGATGGTATTTCACCTGTCTCATACATCTTGCTCACCAGATGGTAGAGTTTTGTCAGGACTGGCTCTCCCAAGGCCGTCACTAGTTCTAATGGAATGTTATCTACTCCCGGGGCCTTGTTTCGACTCTGGTCTTTCAGTGCTCTGTCAAACTCTTCACGCAGTATCATATCTCCCATTTCATCTTCATCTACATCCTCTTCCATTTCCATAATATTATCCTCAAGTACATCGCCCTAGTATAGACCCTCTATATAGTCCTTCCACTTTCCTGCTTTCCCTTCTTAGCTTAGAACTGGGTTTTCATCTGAACTCTTGATATTCATGCAAGTGGTTCTCTTATCTCCAAAGGTCTCTTTAATTTTCCTGTGGTCAGTATCTATCTTACCCCTAGTGATATGTGCCTCTACATCCTTACATTTGTCCTCTAGCCGTCCCTGCTTACCATTTTGCACTTTCTGTTGATCTCATTTTTGAGACATTTGTATTCCTTTCTGCCTGCTTCATTTACTGCATTTTTGTATTTTCTCCTTTCATCAATTAAATTCAATATCTCTTCTGTTACCCAAGGATTTCTATTAGCCCTCGTCTTTTTACCTACTTGATCATCTGCTACTTTCACTATTTCATCTCTCAAAGCTACCCATTCTTCTTCTACTGTATATTCTTCCCTTATTCTTGTAAATCATTCCCTAATGCTCTCCCCAAATTTCTGTACAACCTCTGGTTCTTTCAGTTTATCTAGGTCCCATCTCCTCAGATTCCCACCTTTTTGCAGTTTCTTCAGTTTTAATCTACAGTTCATAACCAATAGATTGTGGTCAGAGTCCACATCTGTCCCTGGAAATGTCTTACAATTTAAAACCTGGTTACTGAATCTCTGTCTTACCATTATATAATCTATCTTATACCTTCTAGTATCTCCAGGCTGCTTCCATGTATACAACCTTCTTTCATGATTCTTGAACCAAGTGTTAGCTATGATTAAGTTATGCTCTGTGGAAAATTCTACCACGTGGCTTCCTCTTTCATTTCTTCTCCCCAATCCATAGTCACCTACTACATATCCTTCTCTTCCTTTTCCTACTGACGTGTTCCAGCCACCCATGACTATTAAATTTTAGTCTCCCTTCACTATCTGAATAATTTCTTTTATCCCATCATACATTTCATCAATCTCTTCGTCATCTGCAGAACTAGTTGGCATATAAACTTGTACTACTGTGGTAGGTATGGGCTTCATATCTATCTCGGCCACAATAATGCATTCACTATGCTATTTGTAGTAGCTTACCTGCTTTCCTATTTTCCTATTCATTATTAAACCTACTCCTGCATTACCCCTATTTGATTTTGTGTTTATAACCCTGTAGTCACCTGACCAGAAGTCTTGTTCCTCCTGGCACCGAACTTCACTAATTCCCACTATATCTAACTTTAACCTATCCATTTCCCTTTTTAAACTTTCTAACCTACCTGCCCCACTAATGGATCTGACATTCCACACTCCGATCTGTAGAATGCCAGTTTTCTTTCTCCTGATAACAACATCGTCCTGAGCAGTCCCCGCCTGGAGAACTGAATGGGGGACTATTTTACCTCCAGAATATTTTACCAAAGA
Source organism: Schistocerca piceifrons (assembly GCF_021461385.2). Classification (NCBI taxonomy): domain Eukaryota; kingdom Metazoa; phylum Arthropoda; class Insecta; order Orthoptera; family Acrididae; genus Schistocerca; species Schistocerca piceifrons. The sequence continues at coordinate 447,747,963 of NC_060149.1, read as the reverse complement.
GGATGCCATCATCATTTAACCATACAGTAAAGCCACATGCCCTCAGGAAAAATTACGGCTGTAGTTTTCCCTTGCTTTCAGCCATTCGCAGTACCAGCACAGCAAGGCTGTTTTGGTTAGTGTTACAAGGCCAGATCAGTCAATCATCCAGGCTATTGCCCCTGCAACTACTGAAAAGGCTGCTGCCCCTCTTCAGGAACCACACATTTGTCTGGCCTCTCAACAGATACCCCTCCATTGTGGTTGCACCTACAGTGTGACTATCTGTATCGTTGAGGCACGCAAGCCTCCCCACCAATGGCAAGGTCCATGGTTTATGGGGTGTTCATTGAAATAGGAATGCTGAATTGTTGATTTTTTTTCTTGAATGAATGACCTTTAAAACTTGGCAGCATCATCAGAGGAATGAGTGTGATACAGTCAGGCATGTTTTCCATTGTTTGAAGATGGATAAATCAAGTTAAAGCACATCATCTTTTATTTCAGAAGAACCTTACCAGATCTTACAGTTAATTTTGTAGTTATGCAGTCATGACTGAAGTTAGTCTCTCACCTGATAGTGTGATAGCCAACCATTAAGAAAATGGATAAGCTCTCTTGAAATTATGGGGTGAGAGCTTACAACCACCCATTTGCTGAGCATGCCGCCTAACACAATGTGCCTGACTTCAGTGACTGCTACACAGCTTGTGTCATCTGAATTATTCCCAACAACTCCAAATTTTCTGAATTTACAGGTGGGAACTCTCCTTACAATATCTCACTCATTCCCATAACCCCCAAGGGCTCAGCCTTCACTAATCTTGGTCCTCCACCTGCTTGCATCTTCTACCCTACTCCCTCTCCTACCCACCACATGCTTTCAGCCTGCCAGCACACCTGCATAGTCCTTTCCCCTTGTCTGATTTCCTCCTTCCTCCTGCACAGCCATCTGATACTACACCTAGCACCCCATTATCCTGTTTCTGTGATGTCCCTATATGCTCCTACAGGCAGTACTAGCACCTTCTCCCATCCTTATTCTGCTGTGCCTCTCCTTCCCCACCTCACATCTCATCTGTATCCTCAATATCCACTACAGCTGAGATTTCTGCTCACTTTTGTCACAGTTGCAGTTGGTCTTAGCACCTGGAGAGGACAGTGGCCATGTGCATGTGAGTTATAAATATGTATATATGTGTATGTTTTGTCTATGTCTGGTGAAGGATTTAGTTCAAAAGCTAAAAAATATCTAGCAGTCATTACTCAATCTTCCTGTCTGTCACCCAGTGCCTTCCCTATGTTGTGAATAAATATCTATCCTTTTTGCATTGCTGGTGTTCTGTCTAGGATTTTCAGCTGTTGGTGTTTCAAGCAAATTTTGTTATCTGTTAGATTTTATGGATTCACAGAAGTTGCCAAGCAGATATAATTTCTGTTTACATTTGACCTTAATTTTATTAGCTATGAGATTCTTTACATCAGTGGGCTAGTGATGAAAGATTTCTGCAGCTTACTGGCACAGAGTGATGGATAGTGTAAATCATTTCTCCTCCAAGTATTATACTTATGAATACCACAGTTCTTTTCAAACTGTGATAAATTGCTGACAACAAACTTCATAAGGGAACAAACATAATCTAAGACTGTTAACAGTATGCCTAACTGTATAGAGAGTCACCTACATGATGTTCTGGAGTAGTCATTGCATATAATTATCATTACACATTTTAATGCATTGCACTATCACTTTCTTCACAATGAAGAATGTCCCAGTATATGATGTCATAAGACATTAATGAGTGAAAATAAGGAGAGCAGTGAGAGCTTGATGACATATTGAATATCATCTTCATAATGAAAAATGTGGTAGTGCCAAATTCCACAACAGACGTTCATCCAGGAATGAAGACCCATCAGTTGTAGAAACACTTTCACAACATATATAGCCCACAGGATGGTTCAGCAGGGGCATCTCAGAAGAATTACAAAGGAGTCTTCATTCATATAGGCAGAAATTCTCTTAGAAGCAACACTGAAGAAGACACTGTAAATGAAACGAGAAATTTAATTCAGTATGGCAGTAACCTCTACAAAATGTCTAGATCATGGTGAGTGGTATTATCTATGGAAAATCTGTCAGTGATTGATATATAGAGAAAATGAACTGTGATTTCAATGAAAACTGCGATACTCTTGGAGCTAGGTTTCTAAATATAAATAAGTTCTTCACCAATAAATGTTTGGGTAAAGATGGTCTTCATTAAATAGGTTAGGATCCAAAAATCCTAGTAAAATGTTTGTTGATATATTTAAGATTCCGAAAAATAGGGGAAAGTCATGAGAAACAATGTAGATGAGAAACAATGTTTGGTAATGACCATGGCAAGACCAAAATGGTACCAAAGAAAGAGTATACTTGAGACCACAAATAGGGAAGAAAGTCCCTACATAATGCACTTGAATATAAATCGTCTAAGTGCTGGCTTTTCAAACAAACATAATAAAATAAACAAATTACAAATTACTCTATCTGCATGTAGAAATATCAAAGTTATTTGCCTCAATGAACATTGGCTTGTATTTGACAATATTAAAGTCTTAATGAAATTGAAAATTTCAAATTAGACCACAGCTTTTGTAGACAAGAGAAATAACATGAAGGCTCTTGCATACTTATTCATTATGACATAAAATAATAAATTATACTAATCATTTGAATGAAGAGTGTATACTTGGAAGCTGCTGAATTGAGTTGAGGGACCTGAATGTTGTAGTAGTTTCTATTTATGGAGTACCAGAGAAAGCTACAATTTAAGTTTTTCTGGTGAAATTTCATTGCCTACTTGAAAAACTCAGTAAAGAAGAAAGGAAGATTACAGTAACAGCTGCTGGCTTTAATGTTAACATCACTGATGAAAGCAATGAAGCATCAAAATTCACTGATTTAGTGAAATACTTTGACTTTAAAGTAAACTTAATACAATCCACTAGAGAAAATGCAAAGTCAGCAACCTGTATTGATGATATTCTAACAAATTATGTATTTGATAATGTTTATAAATTTTGCACAGGTTTGGGAATCTCTGACCACTCTGTTTTATTCATGGAAGTATAAAAAATTGAAATATAAATTTCATGAACAAAAGTCGTATGTAAAGGTACTTCAATTAAAACTACTCTGTTCCATTTGGAAATAGGTCAACAGAGCTTGAATGGCCTTCAAACAGCTGTATTTCAAGTAATAGTATCTTTAACAAATTTTTAATTAGTTTTCTTTAAATATTTAATGCAACTTTTCCACTTGGTACCACATATAACAAAATGAATAATAAATGTAAGTGGATAGCTCAAGGTACAAAAATTTCTAGTACCAGGAAGGGGAAACTCCACAGTCAACTGAAATCTAATAAAAACAGACGTTTTACTGAGCATGTTCATTATGATAAAGCTTTATTTAAAAAAGTTGTGAAGGCAGCCAAACATAATGGCAACAAAAAAGTTCATTGTACAGGTCCATTGCAAAGTCAGAGTTAGGTGTGAGAATTAGTGGTAATGAAATATCTAAGATTAAAATAAATGACAACTTTACTGTAAACCCAGCTCAAATAGAATGTTTAAACAAATTCTTCATAAATGTGCAAAGTCAGATGCTGATGTAGCAGTGTATCAGAGTAGAGTAAATCCCTTTGAACTTCAGCAAGAAGCTGAGTACCTTGTGTATTTTAAAAAAGTGGATGTGGAAAATATTAAATTATCATTAAAAAATAAAAACTCAGCTTGGTGGGATGGGATACCCAATAGAATGATTAAAACAGTGTGTGACATAATAGCACCTCCCCTTTTTCTTTTCAACGGTGATGCTTTTGCAATGTTTTGAAGTATGCCAAAGTCAGACCTTTGTTCAAGAAAGGATTGAGGGAAGATATGAGAAACTATCATCCTTTTCCTATTCTTCCATTCCTGTCAAAAGTGTCAGAGAAAGTAGCTGCAAGCCAAATCAAAACTTTTATTGTTAAAAACGATATTATCATAAGTAAAAAATTGGATCTCAAATGGGGAGAAACACTCTGGATGCAGTGAAAAACTTTACTGAAAAGATCTGCAAATTATTGGATCAGAGAAGTAAAGTTGCAGATATCTTCCGTGACCTCACAAAGGCATTTGACTCTGTGAATCATGACTTGCTTATCTACAAATCAGACAAATATGGGATTAAGGACAATCCTCTAAATTGGTTTACACCATACTTACAAACCAGAAAATGATGGGTAACTATCACTTCGGATGCAGTGAACTATTATTCTAAATGGAGTACAGTATCACAAGGTGTGCCTCAAGGCTCCATTCTGGGGCCAGTCCCGTTCATTTCTACGTAAATGATTTACCCATAAATATAAATTCCCCGTTGGTTCTGTTTGCAGGTGATAATTCTGTTTTAATTGAAGATGACAATGCAGAAAAATTCTGAGCTTCATCATAAGCACACAGAATACCTTAGAAAACTGGTTCCAGTTTAATGGGTTGAAACTGAACAGTACAAAATGCCATGTGGTACATTTCAAAACCAAACTTTCAAAATATGTGGAGCTTAAAATACAACATAACAATCAACTTGCGTAAAAAGTTGTCACAGTCAAATCCCTAGAACTACATGTGTACAGAACTTAAGGTGGAATGCACATACTGACTTCCTATCAAATAAACTATGCAAATTCCACTGACTTACGTACACAAAAATTGATTAGCATAGTTATTTTGAATCGGTTATTATATATGATACAATTTTTTGTGGAAGTTCAAGTAGTGTATCTTGAATACTGAAACTGCAAAAGAAAATTGTCATATACACGTGTACTACTCAGCAAACAGAGTCTTGTCGCCCATTATTTCAGAAACTGCAAATCCATATACATTTATGTAACTATATGCTTCCTATAGAGCAGACAAAAATTATTTGGTCAGAATAATTTTAACCTCACATATAACATGAGAAATAAAAATAATTTTACGTTACCCACACACCAGTTGAAATTGTGTGCATGGACTCCACAGTATATGGGGATGGTCATGTATAACAAGTTAATGAGCAAAAACATATTTAATATGAAATGAGAAATTTTAAGAAGGAGGCTACGGCAGATGCTGTGGGAGAAATGCTACTATTCAATAGAATAATTCATTGAGGATGAAATGATAATTTGCGTAAGTGTTAGATTTTATTGCTCATATATGTAACAAAATTGTGTTGTTATTTTGATGCTGTTTGTTAAAATCAGCTGTTCTGTGTTTATTGTGAAATTTTACTACAGTTCTGACATGCCTCCTGTAGCTGAATCAAATGATTTAGATTATGAACATTATGAGACAAATAAACCATAATTCACAAAAATTATGTAAATAGTTCTCTTTAATACATTGTCCATGCAGATTACAATTGTGACCACGTGTCAAAATCATGAATAACCTCCATTTGCAGCACATACTACTGCAAGAAGAGAGTTAGTGAGGTTCTGGAAGGTGTCAACAGGGATGCGGAACCATGCCGACTCCAGTGCCATGGCCAGGTGTGCTAGGTTTCTCAGTCAATGATCCATGGTCTGAGCAGACCCATCAAGGTGGTCCCACAGATTCTTGATTGGGTTTAAATCCAGGGAGTTTGGTGACCATGGAAGCATGGTAAAGTTATCCTGGTGCCCTTTGAACCATGCATGTACTCTGGAAGGTGTGTGACATGCATTGTCCTGGTCATAGATGCCACTGTGGCAAGGAAAAACCAACTACATGTAGGGGTAGACATGTCCCACAAGGATAGATAGATGTATTGAGAGATGTATTGATCCCTTGTGCCTTCCAGAATGATGAGACTAGCCAGGGAATGCCACAAAAACATTCAGACCAAAATCTTCCCTCCTCTGGCCTGGGGCCTTCTGATGATTGATGCAGGGCGTTTGCTTTCACATGTTTCACGCTACTGGAGCATATAATGTGATTCTTCATAAAAGTACACCTGTCACCACTCAGTGGACATCCAGTTTCAATACCTGCATGCAAATTTCAGCCTTTGTCACTGATGAACAGCATTCAGCATGGGTGCATGAAGCAGGTGCCTGCTGTGAAGTCTCATACTCTGCAATGTTCACTAAACAGCCATTGAGGAGACACTAATGGTAACCCCTTAGTTCATCTCAGTGGTCAGTAACTTAATAGTTGCACATCTATTTGCTAGTACACATCTCTGCAGCCATCATTCACCCCTGTCACCTCTGGCCTATGGTGCAACACAGTTGCCTTCCAACCAGTTTTCGATAGTGCCATTTTTCCATGTATTGTACACTGTAACCATGGTAAACAATTCACAAACTTATCCAATTTCAAAATGATTCCACCCTTAACCTGAAAGCCAATGATCATGCCCTTTTGGAGATCAGATAAATGTCTCTGTTTCTTGGTTATGACAAGCACTGCACTTTTGTGTGCCCCATACTTGGTTCTTATACCCTCCACTGCTAGTGCTGCCACTTAACATCTGTGAGTGGTTGTTGCACAGTGATGCTGAATATAGGCAGTAGCCACACCACTAATGTGACTGCATCATATATAATATAATATTAAAGAATTGCTTACTGCTACAGAATGTGTGTCCTATATCAAAATAATTTAAGGTCACATATACAATTCTGACATGCCTCCTGTACCTGAATCAAACGATTTAGATTATGAACATTATGAGACAAATAAACCATAATTCACAAAAAGTACATAAATAGTTCTCTTTAATACATTGTCCAGGCAGATTACAATTGTACCACGTGTCAAAATCATGATCGTCCATAGGGCCTGGACTAGGCAACAGACGTCATAAGCGCGTGACTGCGTGTGAGATCGCTCTCTAAGTTTTCATCTATTTTTAGGTTGCAGATATATATTTTAACAGTTTTTATGATAATATTTACTATATAAGTGACTTATTAGTGGTTTCTTCATTCACCTCTGCCTTTCTTGTGTTGTGACCTGATATTTGTGGGTGTTTCGTATTGAGCAACTTAACCTCTTACCCGTGTTTACATTCTGCGCTGACCAGTTGCAGCTGTAGCGGCACATCGAAAGCTAAGAACTAATTAATTGTGTGTGTATAGTAGTTTATTTAGGAACTTTAGTAGTCTTCAACCAGTGTTCTTGGTGTTTTCCGGTGAAATAACTTCAGAAGAAATTTTTGCGAACTGCTTTCAGTTTCGTTACTGTCATTAGACAATTGATTTTCTTTCTGTGTTAGTATTTTGTTATATTCTCATTTGTTGTTGATTAATACTGTCAATAATAGTAGTTACTTTCCTTGTAGAGCAAGTTTGTGATTATTGTAGTCAGTTTTTAACACCTTCTTATTGTAGTAGCGGAACTTAGATAAAGTTGTTTTCTTGTTTCAATAACTGTAAAATTTTACCATGAGTGAGAAGTGTGGGCTTTGCCGTAGGTTCGTGAGTAGTGGATTGCAGTGTGAGACCTGTTCGAAGTATTTTCACTGGGGGGAATGCAGTGGGGAAGCCAGTGGGCATTCTGGTGAGATCCTCTTCTGGAACTGCAGGTTATGTAGCAAGAGTAAGTTGATAGAGGAGCAGGAGTGTAAGATCTGTGCCCTTCAGGTGCAGTTGAAAAACGCACAGGAGGAGCTAAATAGGATGAGGAGGGAGAAGGGGGTTGGGGAATGGGAGCTGGCTGTTGGCAAGAGATCTGCTAGGAGAAGGAGATTTTCAGATAGTTTTACTATTGGTGATTGTAATAGATATGACCAACTGTGAGAGTCTAGTGGAGAGGAATCTCTAGTAAATGTAGATGTAGGAAGTATGCAGCAGACCTCAGCAGTTACGGTGGCTAGAACAGTTGCAAAATCTAAGAGAAAGAAGAAGGACTCAACAAGTCATTGGAAGATCCCTGCAGAAAGGTTTAGCCATGTTGCCTCTGTAGCTGTCCATAAAATGGTAACATTCTTGCCAATGCAGAATTTTGTGCATGAATTGATCTCTTGATTGTGTCCCATAAATGTTCAATGGGATTCATGTCTGGCAATCTTGGTGACCAAATTGTTTGCTTGAACTCACCAGAATATTCTTCAAACCAAACAACTGTGACCTGGTAACATGGCATATCATTATTTGGGAACATGGAGTACTTGAATGGCTGCAAATGGTCTCCAAGTTGCCAGACATAACCCTTTCCCTTCAATGATTGGTTCAGTCAGACCAGAGGACACAGTCCATTCCACTAATCACAGGCCACACCATTACACAGCCACTACCAGCTTCCACAGTGCCTTGCTGACAACCTGGGCCCATGGCTTCATGGTTTCTGCACCACACTTGAACCCTACCATCAGCTCTTACCAACTGAATTTAGGACTCATCTGATCACACCATAGTTTTCCAGTCATCTAGGGTCCAACCGCATGATCATGAGGTCAGGAGAAGTGCTGCAGCAATATTGTGGTGTTAGTAAAGACACTCACATCAGTTGTCTGTACCTCATTAACAGCAAATTTTTCCACACTATCCAAATGGATATGTTTGTCATACATCCCACATTGATTTCTGCAGCTGTTTCATGCAGTGTTGATTGTCTGTTAGCACTGACAACTCTACACACATGCCACTGCTTTCGATCATTAAGTGAAGGCCATTGGTCACTGAAGTTAGGTGTTCTTGGCACACTCTTGACACTGTGGATCTCAGAATATTGCATTTCTTAATGATTTCCGAAATGGAATCTCCCATGTGTCTAGCTCCAACTACCATTCCGCATTCAACATTTGTCAATTACTGCCATGCAGCCATAATCACATCAGAAACTCTTTCACATGAATCACCTGAGTACAAATCCAATCTGGTGCCCTTTTGCACCTTGTATATGAGATGTTACCACTATATGTATATGTGGCTACCACTGCCCCATGACTTTTATCACCACAATGTAATCTCATTTATTAAATAATAATGTTGCTATGTGTTGAAACTATGACAGGTTTAATCTTATTAGACGTTCTTAGTGCTTGTGCTTATGTAAAACAACTCACTTATGTGTTCCACCAGACATTCTCCAAAAACACTAACAATTTCAACAAAAAAATATCTCTTGTAGGCTACATTTTTGTGTGGATTTTAGATTAATCAATGTCATTAAGATTTAATGACATTAAAAGATGTAAAAGAAATACTTTATCAACATAATATTTCTCTAATATTACAGAATTTTTGGAGGTATTTTCTAAATTCTGAATGACATTGTATCATTTTGACCTGGTATTCAGCATTAGAAATTAATCTCAGACTTGTAGAACTACACTGTACCTCACCTCAAAAGACTGGAACTTGAGTGCCACCTGATAATCTTGTTGAGCAGTAATTCTCCATACACATTCTTTATTAGGTTGATAATCTTCTGGATAGTTAGGAGATTCTAAATGGCCACCTGTCCCCCTGATTTCAATTTGTCCCCCACATACAGCTGGAAACAGAGTAAGACAGAGGTCAGAGTGAGAGAAGAACAGTTTATATAAAAGTGTATGTAGTTAGTAGGCAGCAGAAAAGGAAAATGCACTTGTGGTCTATAAAGAAGCACTTAAATCTTTGTTCATTGAATGATTAGTAAAACCAGTTTGTTCAAGCACCATCTGGATAAAACTGATTTATCCATTTATTTGTCATCAACAAGCAGAGAGATCATACAACAAACGTTTATAATTTGAATAAAATGCCTAGACATACCATCAAATATTGTTTGAATGAAACGTAGAAATAAGGATCAAATGTTAGAAAAGGCACTTTATATGTCTATGAGATGCATCTGAAGCCTTTAGACCTGCACTCAGCAAATCACTGAGAATTAGAAGGCAGAGGCCCTTCCTTGTTGCCACAATATTTACATCCAGTAAAGATGACAACTTAATGGACACATAAATACTGGACAGTAAATGTGAAGCATTATGGCTCAGCTTTCAAACTTGTATTATTATTCTTCTTCAGAGCATACAGTTATAGTACATTGACATCAAAATACCCAGTCTGCTACCTTCTACATAAGCCACAGACTTAATAATGGGAGCATTTGTTTAAGATGGAATGGGTAAATTTAATGTGGATAGTGTAAGGGATGCGGAGGGTTCAGGGTCTGGGAGAAAGAGAAACAAGATAAAAGGACAAGAATTCAGTGGTAGAGACAACACACTCATGTCAGGGAAACTGATTGCACTATAGTATAAAATGTTTTGGGTGAACATATAGTGTTAAATCTATATAAAATTCTGCAGTTTTCTTAATACCCACCTCGAATACAACTGGTAGGCAAAGAAGCAACAGAATTTCACAGATTAAATGTCATAGTGTTGCCCCTCCTACTACTGATTATATCTTTGCTAACAATGCTAGGTTATCTGTAACATCATTGTTCTGATCATAATGACAGTACACTGGGAGCTACAAGCATTTAAGATGTGAATCATCTCAGTAATAGATGATCTAACATCTGTGTTGAGGTCAAATGGCTTCATGAACACATGAAAACAAGTCAGCACTGTATGGAAAATGCAGACAGATGTCTGATAAGTGAAAAAAAAAGATCAGTACACCATGACTCTCTGTTCTGTGGAACAACATTGATTACATTTGGATTGATTTTAAACAGGCTATACAGTACAAGCAATTTTTTCAGTCATTTAAAAAATCAGAGTGATGCTGAAATCTGTGTATCAGATGCTTTCCATATTTATTTATACTTTAATTTTCAGCATCATTCATGGTGCACCATTTTACTCGTCATTGCTGTTCCAGGTACTTTGGTCTAACAGTACAAGGCAGGACAACCATTACAAATGAGCAATACCGGCCAGTTTTCCAACTGCTTTCATTACATGTGCAGACAACATGGAATTGGATTATCAAGAACAGCAATGGACTATGTAGTTTTGGTATACAGAGGGCGTAAACAGTGCAGATATTCACAGGCATTTGATGGCAGTTTGTGGAGAGTGTGCATCATCATGAAAAGTGCTCTTGCAAAATGACAATACTCATGCCCACATGAGCTGGAAAACCATGGCTTTCATTGCTGAAATGGGGTTCCAAGTACTACCAAATTCACTGTATTCTCCTGAATTGGCCTCCTTAACTTCTGTAGGCTCCCCTTCAACCACTTTTCTAGAGTCTGTTGCACCTACTGCTGGACAGCTCCTTGCAGTTCCTATAAACCTGCAAAATAATGTCCTCACAGACATTTCTTCACAGCACCAGAAGGGAGAAGGATGGCAACCATGTTTCCCCACTCATACAGGGATGAGTGTTGTCATATTGTAAGAGCACTTTTCATGATAGTGCACACTTTCCGCACATTGCCACCAATTGCCTGACAATATCCACTGTGTTTACACCCTCCTTCCACAAAAACCATATTATACAGCACTATCCTTCATGATCACACTCCATGTTGTCTGCTCACATAGTGGTAGCAGTTGTGAAATTGGACTGTACTATGCAGGGATTACATTTCTAGTGATTGTCCTGCCACCTACATTTAGAACAAAGTGCTACATATTTGGACCTGTAATGATTGGTTGAATGGCACACCCTGATGGGGAAAAAATAAATTTTAAACCAATATCAATGTGGAAAGCCTATTTTAGAATAGTTATTGATTCAGAGTCTCACATATTTATAATACAGGGTACGGTATTTGTGCCTGACAAAGTTGTTAGCAGAGGTCAGTCTGGGAGGAGGCAGAGGGGGACTCTAGCTGGCCACCCAGGTCCCCTGATCTGTCAGTGTGTGATTACTTTGTGTGAGGAGCCCTCGAGTTTAAAATGCATCAAAATAACCCTCATAGTCTTCAAGAACTGCAGCAAAGCATTTTGAATGAGATGGCAGCAATTCCAGCCATTCCTGCTTTGATCTCCCTTCAGCAACTTGTTGACTGGAGCCCAAAAGTGTCAAGACATGAATTGTGGCCACTTTTGATGTCTGATATAGTCAGGTTATTATTGTATTTACTTTCCTCCACTGTGTTTCTGTGCACCCTGGAACTCTATTCTCCAGGTCACTTTTATTTGGCCCACCTCATACTATGTGTTAAAGTAATAAAGTTACCAGAATGAGATTTTCACTCTGCAGCAGAGTGAGCGCTGATATGAAACTTCCTGGCAGATTAAAACTGTGTGCCCGACTGAGACTCAAACTCGGGACCTTTGCCTTTCGCGGGCAAGTGCTCTACCATCTGAGCTACCGAAGCACGACTAACGCCCAGTCTCCACAGCTTTACTTCTGCCAGTATCTCGTCTCCTACCTTCCAAACCTTACAGAAGCTCTCCTGCAAACCTTACAGTTTGGAAGGTAGGAGACAAGATACTGGCAGAAGTGAAGCTGTGGGGACCGGGCATGAGTCGTGCTTTGGTAGCTCAGATGGTAGAGCACTTGCCCGCGAAAGGCAAAGGTCCTGAATCCGAGTCTCGGTCAGGCACACAGTTTTAATCTTCCAGGAAGTTTCATATCAGCACACACTTCACTGCAGAGTGAAAATCTCATTCTGGAAACATCCCTCAGGCTGTGGCTAAGCCATGTCTCTGTAGTATCCTTTCTTTCAGGAGTGCTAGTTCTGCAAGGTTCGCAGGAGAGCTTCTGTAAAGTTTGGAAGGTAGGAGATGAGGTACTGGCAGAAGTAAAGCTGTGGGGACCAGGCATGAGTCGTGCTTTGGTAGCTCAGATGGTAGAGCACTTGCCCGCAAAAGGCAAAGGTCCTGAGTTCGAGTCTCGGTCGGGCACACAGTTTTAATCTGCCAGGAAGTTTAATAAAGTTACACTGGACAGATTATTCCAACTATTTCTCGGTGGAGCAGCAAATGCCAGTAGCACATCAAGTACATAACTCTGAAAAAATCAGCTATGGCAAAACACAGTTCTATGAATTAACTGAAGATCTTGCTTGATCAAATGTAGAGGCTAGCATCAACTTCAAATTAGTGGGACAAAGTATTCAAAGAGGCCATGAAAATCAGAATGTGCACCAACAACATTACCAAAGATACAAGCTGCTCTTTTAGCAATGTGTTGAAGTGGACACTGAATAGCAGGAGACTATAGAGGTGTACATTCCAAGCTGCACATCATGATCAGAACAACAATGCTGCAGATTATGCATGCAATCTCCTGTAGCAGTGCATACTTCATTTTTTCATTTGCAACATCTGGTCACCTCTTTGCCAGTCACTGGCTTCCCTGGTGGATAATGTTAGAAGCTCAGAATTTTGTACACATTTAACATTCCAAGTTCACTGCAGATATTTGATATACAACAAACTGATGGTGGTAAACTTTGTAGTTATAATTGCATACTACTTTGAATATGGTTTCTGGAGACAATTTTTAGAAATCTTCAGAAATGGGAAATAAGATAAGGTACACTAAAATTTGCATATTACTTAAAAATGTAGTTTTTATGCAGTTTAATAATACTGATATAATAACCATATGTACAAGTGAGTCTTGAGCAATTAAAACTATATGAAAAAGCTGGCTCCAAATATAGGTATCAGTTTGTCATAAAATGTCAGTATGCTCTCCAAAGCATGTATAGTTTTAGATGACACATACAATATATGTGATAGTTACATCATACTTCAGTGCAGCACCAACCTTCATACTTAGCTTGAAAACCTTTGTGGCGGCCTTGTGGGTTTGATGATACATAAGTTATTAGCATTCTGCTTCCTGTTGAAAGTATTGCATTTGTGGGTGGATTGTCTGGACAGTATCTTCCTGCAATAGAAATTTCTTTAGAAACAGTTGGTTCTTTTAATGTGAGCAAAAAGAATAATCATAAGGAACCAATGTTATTACTTCAGTTTTATAAATGCTTGACATTCTATCATGCACAGCAACCCAAAACTACTAAATTTTCCCCTCACTTATACTGGTGACTGGATTCATTCAAAAAATGAGCATCTTCAGATCATGGTGCTTAGAGAGCAACTAGGTATTTGCAGATGATTTGTAGAGATGAGCCACACATGCAGTGTTCTCCAATCACTATGATCTGCATATATTCATTACTTTAATAAAAGTGGTGATCAGAGTCAAAAAATAGACTCATTAAACTGTAATAACAGGCCTTTCAGAATATTTCAATTTTATTTATTTGCAACTAGAAATTTAGTAAAAGCTGATTGTCCACTGCTCACTGTACTTCCGCTATTGTTAAAGGGATGTGAGTACAATGAATTGTTGAAAAACTTACCTACTTCATAACCTAGTTACTACAAAGTTGAATTAATGATTCTTTCTTAGCTGATAATTTATTTCTTACTTCACCATTTTGTGTAGGAATACACATATCATTATATACAGGTAAGGTACATACAAATAAGCTATTCCAAGCCACACTAGATAATCCTGAACCTATTTCTCTATTCCTTCTACAAATTACAGGGTGATTATAATTAAACTTTCAGTATTTAAGCCAATGTAGATGCAAAACTATTAATTGTATGGGTACAAAACTTTATTTGAATGATGTTCAGACTGTGTGTTGCAGGATGCGTGTTGTTAGTAGTGTTGGTGTCATGACTTGTGATTCAATGCTGGTGTTGGTTTGGCAACTTAGAGTTGAAATGGAAGCATCAGTATGCATTACAGTTGGAGGAATTCAGTGTGGATCTGGAAAAGGTGAGTGGGGCTGTACTTATAAAGCTGGTTCATGAAAGCAATAGCAATAGTGCTGCTGCTCTTCGTGAGTATCAGTGCATTAATGTGATATGGAATTGGAAGTTTGAATTAATTGGAAATTTGGAAATTTCTCCTGGGAGAGTTCAATGGCTAGTTAAAGAAGGTACTGTTGCCATGGTTGAAAGTGCCAGACACGATGTACAATCATCAAGCAGTGCACCAGTGTCATAACACCTAAACATTCAACCTGAGATGTGCAGGCAGCAGTACAGCTATCTCTAGTGCAGTTCCAGGATATCATGGTTACAGGCGGTCATCACATTGAGTAAACTTTGTAACCTGGGATGTAAATTTGGTATGCAATTAATACATGTTACCTTCTCATTTGGAAATTAAAATGTGTTTCTTTCAATGGTTTATTTGTTATTTCTCTTCCACATGTCTTTAAAAATGTTTCCACAAAATTTCATTGTCCTAAAATCACTCACTTTTAATGTGGCCTCTCAAGTAGCAAAAGTTTAAATTACAACTACCCTATATATTATTTCACTTTGAACTAATTTGTGTATATGATTGGAGTGACTAAGATAGTGAGTGCCGGTGTAATAGGTATATGTGGTGATCAGCAAGCTGTCCAACATGATTTTACTCATTGTTGTCATGGGTGATAGATACTATAAATGCAATTTACAAGAACTGGTAATTATCATTGTTTTGGTCAATGGGGAGGGAGGGCAGTGAAACTGGGGAAACTGCAGGAACATACAAACAGTAAAATTTCTAAACTGTTTGCTTGCTTCTGTGTTCATGTATATTACAAGAGGACTAATGTCACTATTACAAATAGATTTTGTGAGAACTGTGCAGTCCAGCAAACCCCTGTGATGAATGTTTACTGCAATGCTGCTTGAAGGAAAATTTACATTTTCAGTGAGAGACATTATTGGCCAAATATGGTGGCTTGTATCCTTGGGTATAGCCCAAATACTAGAAGATATTTCCTAATAGTCCTGACTAACATTATAGGAACAAAACTGGTCTTGATTTATGCTGCAGTAACTATTCAGTCAGCAAAGATTTCTTATCTGTTGCAGCAGGCCACATATGTTACTGTCATTTGGAGACAGTAAGCTGATCTTTGGATCATTGGCCCCATTACTGATCCATAGCAAGGTGGAAAATCCTTGGAAGGACTGTGACACCTCTCAGAGACTCATAACTCAGCATCACTAAACTTCTGTTAAATTCTTTCATTATATTCACTGGCACCATTCCAGCATGTCTTTAACCTGGTATGATGCCTAAAATAACAGACCAGTCTTTCAACAAGTCAATTACAGATGTTAAAATTTCAGCATGTCCACACTCATTATGTCATCCTTACTTTATCTTCAGCACAGAACTTGCACCAAAGCCTTTATTGCTCTCTGACAGTGTTCCTTGCAAATATAGTGAGTCTAAGTCATGCCTTCAGAGGTTTTTGTGTTTAATTTTGCACTGCTGTATGAGAGTGAATGACACTTTTATCTAAAAACAAAAATGATGCAAAGTGATCTACTTTGGCAAATAAGGTACTGAGTAACTTAAAGTAGCACATTATGTAAAATGTTTACAGATAGCAGTAGCTGGTAAAAATTAAATATTATAAGAATAATTTTCAGAAGTTCCAGAAGTACAGCATGCAACCACAATGTCCATAAAATTAAGGAGATTCTCATTAAACGTATAAACATGTACTGAAAATAGAATATAAAGAGCAATAAATGACGAATTACAATATTTTCATTTCTTCTGTAGCAAAATATGTAAAACATTGATGCCAGTATTTTAGACAGTCTAAATAATCTAAACCAACATAATAATGAAGACAATAAAACTTGTTTACCTATAAGAGGTGATTTTTGCCAATAACCATCTCTTATCTCTATGTAATCAGAACAGCAATTTTCATTGGGATACATGTCTATACTTGTAATGTTAAGAATGATTCGTTCACCATGTGTTGCTGTTATTCTCCACTCACAATGTTCTGGTGTTACAGAAGCTGCTGCAGTTGGATGGAAACCTGGAGTTGAAAATGTAGCTGAATTTTCTTGATAAGTTCTACCACAACCTATAACACAAATTTAGTAAATCAACATTTTTACATTTATAAATTTGAAAATTTTGGAATAATTATTGTGAGTTAAGATTGGTATACAATGTCAGATGCATAGAGTCTAGCACACACCAACATTATGAAGATAGAGATATATACAGGTAAGTTTTGCAACACTGGTCCATTTCCTTAATATTTCTTTTGAAAAATATTTTCAACTGCAGTTGAAACAACTGTACACTTTGCTAAACCACTCTTCAAATATATTTTCTTTGTGAGAACCTCTGCACCTGGGTATATTATCTTTCCATGTCTGTAGAAGATCTATCTCCAAAGGAAATGGCCACCTTTTCAGTTCAGTAATCACATGTGAAAATAAGATGCTGTCACAGAGAGCAAGGCAAGAACTACTTAAGGATTATAAAGTATTCTGCAGCCAAACAGTCAGTAATAATAAAATAACAATAATAATAATAACAATACTTTACTCAACATAGAATGATTCACTGCATATGTACAAAAACAGCAAATGTTACAGTTCTTTATACATAACATGATAATATATTCTTCTCAATTTGTCATTGATTCACAAATGATAAAATTACAAATACATGGTTTCCTGAATACTGTTAATATATTTTTTTCCAAGCACTTCTTACTCTTCATACACTATGTGATCAAAAGTACCCGGACACCCCAAAAAACATACATTTTTCATATTAGGTGCATTGTGCTGCCACTTACTTCCAGGTACTCCATATCAGCAACCTCAGTAGTCATTAGGCATCATGAGAGAGCAGAATGGGGCACTTCGCAGAACCTACGGACTTCAAACGTGATCAGGTGATTGGGTGTCACTTATGTCATATGTCTGTATGTGAGATTTCCACACTCCTAAACATCCCTATGTCCACTGTTTCCAATGTGACAGTGAAGTGGAAACGTGAAGGGACATGTACATCACAAAAGCGTACAGACTGACTTCGTCTATTGACTGACAGAGACTGCTGACAGTTGAAAAGGGTCATAACGTGTAATAGGCACACATTTACTCAGACCACTACACAGGAATTCCAAACTGCATCAGGATCCACTGCAAGTACTATGACAGTTAGGAAGGAAGTGAGAAAACTTGAATTTCGTGGTTGAGCGGCTGCTCATAAGCCCACACATCACACTGGTAAATGCCTCACTTGGTGTAAGGAGCATAAACATTGGGCAATTGAACAGTGGAGAAACATTGTGTGGAGTGACAAATCATGGTACACAATGTGGCAATCTGATGGCAGGTTGTGGGTATCGAGAATGCCTGGTGAACGTCATCTGCCAGTGTGTGTAGTGCGAACAGTAAAATTTGGAGGCGGTGGTGCTATGGTATGGTCATGTGTTTCATGGAGGGGACTTGCACCCCTTGCTGTTTTGCATGGCTTTATCACAGCACTGGCCTACATTTATATTTTAAGCACCTTATTGCTTCCCACTGTTGAAGCGCAATTTGTGGATGGCAATTGGATCTTTCAACTCGATTGAGCACATGTTCATAATGCACGGCCTGTGGCGGAATGGTTACATGACAGTAACATCCCTGTAGTGGACTGGCCTGCACAGAGTCCCAACCCGAATCCTATAGAACACCTTAGGGATGTTTTGGAATGCCGACTTTGTGCCAGGCCTCACAGACTGACATCAGTACCTCTCCTCAGTACACTACTCTGTGAAGTATCGGCTGCCATTCCCCAAGAAAACTTCCAGTACCTCAGCACCTAGTTGAACATATACCTGCAAGAGTGGAAGTTGTCATCAAGGCTAAGGATGGCCAACATTATATTGAATTCCAGCATTACTGATGGAGGGTGCCATGAACTTGTTAGTCATTTTCAGCCAGGTGTCCAAATAATTTTGATGACATAATGTATATGCATATTCTTATGTGTAAAGAGTGTTTTGCAGCAGAAAGCAGGAATTTCTTAGCCTGAAACGTAAGCTTTGTTGGGAGAAGAGCCGTAACCACATTGGACAGTGCATTGTTTAATTTTAATCCTGCATATTTTGGACCCTTTTCATAGAGTGCTGTTCTGTGTCTGGTGACATAAAATGTTTCTTTATATTTGGTATTGTACAGAAAAGGCAACCAGCCACCCCTAAAACTAACATCGCCAAATCCGTTGTAGCCATGCCAACCCTGTGATCAGTGCAGAACTATGGCGAAAGTGAAAGAAATTCTTTTAACAAGCAATATGGCTTTGACATTGTACATGTTTACTGTGGTTAGCACACCAGTTTTTGGAAACAAGCCATGGCTTAATTCCTTATATTTAGTTGCACAGATGATTCTTATAGCACTTTTTTAAAGTACCAGTAACTTATTTAGATTTGCTTTGGTTGTTGCTCTGTACTTCAAGTGTGATGAAAATAAAGTATGGTATGCAGTGTTTGGCACAAGAGTGTCTTTGCAGAACTTGGTAATCATATTGATTGAGATTATAGTGTTAGATAACTTACAAACTAGTGAGTCAACATGTGTGTCCCATCTTTTTTACCAATTTATTGGCAATGGCTAGTTTAATTTGTTAAACTCCATGAGACATGTCACAGTCATGCTTACATTTAGCTGACTTTTGTTAAAGTATTGATCAATTTCATATGTCAAATATTTAAAGTGGCTCTCGAATTCATTAAATGATTCAGTCTTACAATTGATGGGCCTATCATCTCCATATAGAACTACTTTTGAACTTAGAGAGAAATATTTCATGTAATTTACATTAACAAAAAGCAGAAAAGGATCCAATAACAAGCCCTGTGGCACCTCATACTTTTATTTAGTGATTTTAGATCTGTAAACTCCATTTTTAGTCTAAACAGTACAACCTGATTTTTGTTACTTGTGTAGGACTATGTTACATCATATGCAGTGCTTCTACTGCCAATGTTCCATAGAATAGTAATGTTCACACAGTCAAAAGTTTTCTCAAGCTATAGGTAATATACCTGCAAAGTTCCTTGTTGTTGATGCCACTTAATACCCCTTCAATTAACTGAGAAGCTGTTCATTTACCACTTTAGGAATCCATTCTGATTCTGAAGCATTAGATTGCATTTGTTTGAGACAAATTTTGAAAAGCACAGGAAGTATCAAGATTGGTCTGTATTTTTCAGTTTTGTATTTGTCACCCTTTTAAAAGATCTGTTTTACCTGGACTATTTTTAGTATATCTGGAAGTTACAATATCTTACTCTATTAAATTATTTACTGCTACAGACAGAGGTACAGAGACACTTTGTCTACACACCTTTAATACATTAATACTGAGGTCATCATACCCTGAAGAACTGGAGGATTTTAAAGAGCTAATGATGCTCATTATTCCTTTGGAATTTGTGGGTGCAAGATATATGCTATGCTCAAATGGATTCCCTTTAAAATTATGCTGCAGCTTTTTATTTTTGTTATAGAAGGCTCCCCCTACTGAAGAAAAGTATTCATTGAATATATCTGTCATCTCAATTTGCTCTTTTATGAATATCTCATTGTAGGTAATAATAAAGTCCACACAGGATTTGTCTCTGCACATTCTAAATCTGTTTATCACTGCAGTAACATGGTGTGAAGGCAGAATACTGTTTGCTGTGTAGTTGCTCCTGGTCTCTATTAATTAACCTTTATAGAGTTTTTGATAACTTTTGAATGCTTCTTTTTGCTTGAGATATTCTCTGTCTTATTCAACATTGCAGTAGACATGTGCTGCATTATATTTGTTATAGAAAACATTTTCTTTATCTCTACGTCTTCTGCTCAGGTTAGAAGAAATAAAATCTGCTGAAAATTTTATAATTCTCAAAAAAAAAAAAAAAAAAAAAAAAAAAAAGGAAGAAAAAACCATGAAAAGGGAAAAGGCCAGGTTTTGAATGTATTGGAGGAAATGGAAATCTTTAGATACAAAAAAGATAGTATACGGTCATTTGAACTTAAAGCATTATAACTATTTTGATTGCTCACATGGTTAACTATATTGTAATGGAGGTATATTGCAGCATAGTGCCAACATTATAGTTATTGTTTGCCAGGGCTGTCAACATTTCCTGGTTGCCAGTGAAGGCAAGGCCTACTTTTGCAGCCCCATGGGATTAGCCGAACAGTCTAAGGCGTTGCAGTCTTGGAGTGTGCGGTTGGTCCCAGCGGAGGTTCGAGTCCTCCCTCAGGCATGGGTGTGTGTTTTTGTCCTTAGGATAATTTATGCTAAATAGTGTGTAAGCATAGGGACTGATGTCCTTAGAAGTTAAGTCCCATAAGATTTCACATACATTCGAACTTTTTTTTTTTGCCTACTTTTGCAAGCTACACATCTCATGTCTGGTTTGAGACAGGGAAGAAGCCAGTGTGCTTAGTTCATTCTACTTTGTACATATGGCCCAGTAGTATTTCATATTTCCATGACTGACTATGTAATGAGCTACATCTTCAAGATAGGTTTTAGAGAAAAGAAGTTCAAATGTGTGCAAAATCTTATGGGACTTAACTGCTAAGGTCATCAGTCCCTAAGCTTACACACTATTTAACCTAAATTATCCTAAGGACAAACACACACACCCATGCCAGAGAGAGGACTCAAACCTCCACCGCGACCAAGGTTTTAGCCTTCAGCTACTGTTTCTTGTTCTTACACAGGGTGGTTATTCTTAATGTGCAGCTACTCACGGAGGTCCCGTGTGGGCTGTAGTTATTGTATGGCAGTGAAACTTGGTAGATATGCTAACCTACTTATTTTGGAAAAAATTAGTTCAAAATATGGCCACCAGGTGTAAATCTTGCATTCTGCAGAATCCCATCAACATTTTCAGTGCTCATATTGAAGAACTTGTGTAAGCTCTGGTTAATAGTAAAATCAACATTATGCCTCTCTCACTTGTTTGGCCTTTTCTGCTCATGTCCCATTCCTAATTAATTACATATTGAAACATTTCTATACATCTTTCATGCATTCCCAGTGCTAAATTTGCCCCTAGTGGCCAAAATTGGAGTAAAGTTTATAATCATAATTAAGGTTGCACCTGAAGATGTGGCTATAAGCCATGAAACTGATAGTGTGGTCATTTAAAACCAAGTTTTACAAGCTGTAAAGAGGGTTTTCATTCATTATGACCTTCAGAAGCTGCATATACATTTCAAATAAATTAGTTTGTGATGTCTTAAAAAGCTTTCTTTTGATTTTTTGTTGGAAAACTCTTTCTCAGTATACTTTTGACCACAGGAAACTGTTACATGCAGCCACCAACATAATGCAAGTACAGGGTGGGGCAAACACAAGTGGCCTGGAGAACAGAGTTCCAGGGTACAAAGAAACACAGCAGAGGAAAGGAAATATAGTACTAACCTGCCTATAGCAGATGTTGATGGCACTTTTGGGCCCTGGTGTGTGGGAATGTTTCAGAATGTTTTTTGATTTGCTCAAAACAGATCCTGCCTGACACCATTCTCAGACTAAGCATTGCATGGCACTCTTTACTGTCACTTTGGCACCATTACACTCTTCAGCAAACAACTGATTCCACTGTTTCCACGACTTTGTTGTCACATAACTTTCCACAATAAATACCCACTGATCCACTGTGAGCACCATCATTCCAATTGCACAGCTCCACTCACACTAACTTAGCCCACACTATGCTCTGAGCTGGCGTGGATCATGTGGTAGGCATACACATGGTGTGCACATCATGGGGTATAGTTATATGCATACATTCAAGTCCAATCGTATCCACTCATCTGGGCCACTTTCGTTTGCCTCACCCTGTACAGGTAGACATCCACTCACAATGCAGTTCATTAGAGCACACTGTGTCAACGGTCATGAAAGTGACAATATCGCTTGTGTGCCTTGTTCAGACTGTCAGTTTGCCTCAGAGGATGATTTCAAGCTTAGGCCATGCATGGACTGTCTCTTCATGGCAAAACTGATGAGTACAGTGTATTTAAATGTAATTAATATAATTAATTAATTTCATTGTTTTAATTAAAATAATGCTGAATCCAATCTCCTGACAGAACTGCAGCCACAAGCAGTGAATCTTGGCCCGTAGTGTAAATAGTGACATGAATTTGCTGCCACTCTTATGCAACCCACAAGGTGAGACTTGCAGAGCTCGCCACTGTGGAGAGACTTTGCAGGTGCACTGTGCTAGTACTGATAGTAGTAGTAGCTATAGTAGTAACTGACATTGTAAAATGAATGAACAGAGTAGCACTAGCTTTTTATATTATGAAATAACTTCAGTGCAAGAATTTATAAACAGAAACGTGTTGTAAACAACGGATAAAGTGAATGAGTTTGTACTGCTTTTAACAGACTGGACTTGTATTCTGGAAGATGGATGGTCTAATTCCCATACAGATATCCTGATTAAGGTGTTGTATTGTTTCTCTAAATTCCTTCATGCACACGACAGGGTATTTCCTACTAAGAGTCCCCAATCATCTACTTGTACTACCTTAATAACTAGACCTATAAGTATGTAAATATTTGTGTATAAAAATTGTGATTTTTATTCTTAAACTATAATTACATAACATGCTAAATATTCTTCTATATTTGATCCACAGGTGAATAAAACTACTACTTGTAAACCCATCCATATTGTTTTCTGTAGATTGTCTCAGTGAGCATTAATCCTAACTGATTGTAAATGAAACTATAATTTGTGGGTATAAATCACTATTTGATAATTATTTTGCACCACACTTTTGATGCAGTAGACACAATTTTGAAGAAGAATAGTCATGCCATAGTGAGATATTGAATACAACAGACATGGTATGAGCTCAGTTTGATGCCAAAGGCCTGCTTCATTGTCATATGCTTCTGGCATCAACTTTGTCACCATTCAACAATGAGTGTGTAGATACAGCTATAGTAGTGTAGCAGCATGTGAGTTTGTGAAAGAGAATGTCTAAGCAGTGTTCCAAGTTTGACCACTTAACTCGAGAAGATGCCAACCTGGAGTCAGGTAAGCTCCACAGAACAGTTGTTTATTTTTCTCACCAAGAACTGGATGGCAGCTCTGTTGTAGCATAGGGTGCTCTATTTTTCTCCAGCCCTGTGATATCTGCCATATTGGTTGTTGCTGGTGGAACAGAGTAGTGCATCAGGTCTCTCTCTCTCTTGGCACAGCTGAGGATGGCAGAATAACTACCAGCCATATCCTAGCAAAAGCTAAGCCACTGAAATCCAATATTAGCTGGGAGGAATGATATGGCTTACCTTTATTATGTCAGAATGAGGAATTCATGATTTTTGCCAACCTATAAAGGAAATACCATTGTTGTTCTGAACACGGAAGACCACCACCTGAAGGTGCTGAATACTATACACATCGGAAGCTTAGTTGCAATCCACACAGATCACTTTAAGAAAGAAAAGGAAGTTAATAAAGGAATCTGGTATGCGAGAAGAAGCTGTGAAGAAATTCATGCCATGTGCCGCCACACCTCCCAGGCTCTGTGGATTGCTGAAGATACTCCAGGAAGCTGTTCCTCTTTAGATTAGATTCAGTTTTCATTCCATAGACCCAAAAATGAAACGATTCTTGTGGGTGTGGACGAAGTCAGAAAGTATCACATAAAAAACACAAAACATTTGAATACAGTACTCACTACTCTGATCATTTGTCAGGAGATTGCCAAAATACATGAATACATTACAGCACACAAACAGCTAATATTTACAGAATTAATACACTATCAGAATGAAACATAGTTATGCCCTTTTAATAGATTTATCATACACAAAATACCTAATCTTGACTGTTGTGACCAAGTGCTGTCAAAACTGAAATCTAACAAACATTTTTACTTTAGCTGGTCTAACAGGCCCTGAATATTGTAACAGTGACCTATAAAAATCAGGTTGTTAACTTGCAGTCATACTTTGAGACCCTCGGGATAATACAAATAGACCAAAATGACATAATGATTAGTCTGGACCTTGGGTCACATTTTATGAGGGTGAAGTATAAGTCACGCTGGATTTTTTGGCACAATAGCTTAAACCTGGGTTTGTAAGGTGTTCCACCATGCGCTAATGACATTGTACTTCCTGTACTGCAATGGATATTACATGTTGACATAACACAGCCGTGGGATCCTCATTGTCTCCAGCCGACGTGAAATTCTTCATGAAGCATTTTGAGGAGTAAGCTCTAAATTCTACTAGGTTGCATCCATCTTGCTTCCTACGGTACGTTGACGACAGTATTCTAATATGGCCCCATTGTGAAATTGTAGGGGAGAGTGGGGCACTCTGAACCATGGGGCACAATGAATCAGGTAGCATAATTTCAGTATAAGGTGGTAAATTATTTTTTCCTCTGTGCATATGTTGTCAGTACTGCTCTATCGACTGCCATTTGTTTTCTGCAGGATCTAGTTCCCGCCATTAGTGTTGTACTGGCGACTTGTTAGTTTCGCGACAGTGAAGTAATTTTTGGAGACGTAGATAGACTGAATTTCATTCAATCATTTGTCACCAACTTTTAAAGAAAGGTCATTGTAACAATATCAATAGTAAATACATATGTGTAGGTATTTAAGGCTTTGAAATTACAGACGTTCAACAGTCCTGTTTTATATTATCACGTTTGAAGATGGTTCGTTTGTACCGCAGGAAAACGGACAGAGGTAAAACTGACCACAATGTTATGCAAGAAGCTTTACAGGATGTTCTTAATAAGGGCATGGCAGTTCACCAAGCAGCTAAATCTCATTCAGTACCTTACCCTACTCTTCGATGATATGTTCAAAACATTAAATGTGGTTCCAGTGAAAGATTGACACCAAATTATGAAAATCGAAAGGTATTTTCTGGGGAGCAGGAGAAAGAATTAGTGGAGTATTTGTTGCATTCTTCTAAGATATGCTTTGGTGTTGACACTACAACATGCAGGCGCTTAGCAAGTGAACCGGCTGTGAAAAATTGTCCGAAATATCCTGAGAACTGGAGGGAGGGAATGGCTGGTGTAAACTGCTTCCATGGGTTCATGAAACGAAATCCCAGTTTAAGTATCTGAACCCCAGAGGGCTGCAGCTTATCAAAAATGTTCAAATGCGTGTGAAATCTTATGGGACTTAACTGCTAAGGTCATCAGCCCCTAAGCTTACACACTACTTAACCTAAATTATCCGAGGGACAAACACACACACCCATGCCCGAGGGAGGACTCGAACCTCCGCCGGGATCAGCCGCACAGTCCATGACTGCAGCGCCCCAGACCGCTCGGCTACTCCCGCGCGGCTGCAGCTTATCCAGAGCAACATCCTTTAATCGGTATAGTTTCGAATTTCTTCAAAAACTTGAAAGACCTTTACCAGAGATACCCTACTTTCGCTGATGGTACAAGGGTTTTCAATCTGGATGAAGCAAGTACCTCAACTGTACCAGATAGGCTTCCAAAGATAGTGGCACAAAAGGGAAGTAAACAGATTTTACAAGCAACTAGTGCAGAACGTGGTGTCATAGTGACCACCTGTTGCATAATCAGTGCAGGTGGTACTTTCCCCTGCCCCCGGCAATGATATTTCCTCGAGTACATTTTAAACAACATATGATAAGTAATGCACCAACAGGCATCCTGGGGTTAGCAATAAAGAGTGGCTGGCTGAATAGCGAACTTTTTGTGGATGTCGTGAAACATTTCATCCACAAATTCAGTAGTAGCAAAGACAATCCTGCGCTTCTAATTTTAGACAATCATGAAACTCATCTGTCAATTGAGGTAATAGATGTAGCAAAAGCCAATTGGGTGCTTATGCTAACCGTACCTCCACATACCTCAAACAAACTGCAGCCTCTATGTAGGAATGTTCTCTTCATTCAAGGAAACTTATTACTCAGCATTAAATTCAAAACTCCTTCACAAAAAAGGCACTCCTCTCACTACTCTGATGTAGCTGTATGTGTCAAAATTGCTCACGACAAACCAATGACACCCACTAACGTATGTTCGGCTTTCAAGAAATGTGGAATATTTCCATTTGATGAAGACATCTTCACTGACGAAGACTTTATGGTCAGTGAAGTAACAGACAGGGTCGTGGAGGCAAACAGATCAACTTCAGATGTTAATTCTCTCCATCATATCAAGGATGCACGATCTGCAGGACAAGCCTCAGTCGATGTCAGCCAGCCACAAGATGTGCAGCAAGCAGGACCATCTGCAGTACTTAACAAAATGGTTCAAATGGCTCTGAGCACTATGCGACTTAACTTCTGAGGTCATCAGTTGCCTAGAACTCAGAACTAATTAAACCTAACTAACCTAAGGGCATCACATACATCCATGCCCGAGGCAGGATTCGAACCTGCGACCGTAGCGGTCACTCGGTTCCAGACTGTAGCGCCTAGAACTGCACGGCCACTCCGGCCGGCAGTACTTAACACCCAAACAGCTTTTCCTAATGGAGTTTCTCCTGAAATAATTCGAGGATATCCAAAAGCAGACAACAGAAAGAAGAGCAATAAACGTAAGAGAGGACGGAGTTTAATTGCAACTGATACACCAGAGAAAGATTTGTTGCAAGCCACAAAACATCCCAATAAAAAGGTCAACTGCAAGCTTTATGAGCAGGAATCAGATGACGACATTAGTGAGGCACATTATGAAGAGAGCGATGTCAATGTGGATGTGTCTGGCGAATCTGAGCACAACTTTGAAGACTTGGACAAATTACCAGAAACAGATGATTTCGTTTTGACCGAATTTGAACTGAAAAACAAAACACCAGTTTACTATGTGGGGAAGATTTTGAAACCGAAGGATGACGCAGGAGACTATCAGGTATCATTTTTGAGAAAAAGTGAAAAAATGGGAGTGAAGTTTTACACCACTGACCATTAAAATTGCTACACCAAGAAGAAATGCAAATGATAATTGGGTATGCATTGAACAAATATATTATACTAGAACTGACATGTGATTACATTTACACGAAGTTTGGGTGCATAGATCCTGAGAAATCAGTACCCAGAACAACCACCTCTGGCCGTAAAAACGCCCTTGATACGCCTGGGTATTGAGTCAAACAGAGCTTGGATGGCAGGTCCAGGTACAGCTGCCCATGCAGTTTCAACACCATACCACAGTTCATCAAGAGTAGTGACAGGCGTATTGTGACGAGTCAGTTACTCGGCCACCACTGACCAGACGTTTTCAGTTGGTGAGAGATCTGGATAATGTGCTGGCCAGGGCAGCAGTCGAACATTTTCTGTATCCAGAAAGGCCCGTACAAGACCTGCAACATGTGGTCGTGCACTATCCTGCTGAAATGTAGGGTTTCGCAGGGATCGAATGAACGGTAGTGCCACGGGTCGTAACACATGTGAAACGTAACGTCCACCGTTCAAAGTGCCGTCAGTGCGAACAAGAGGTGACCGAGACGTGTAACCAATGGCACCCCATACAATCACGCCAGGTGATACGCCAGTATGGTGATGAAGAATACACTCTTCCAATGTGCGTTCACCGCGATGTCGCCAAACACGGATGCGACCCTCATGATGGTGTAAACAGAAGCTGGATTCATCCGAAAAAATGACGTTTAGCCATTCGTGCACCCAGGTTCGTCGTTGAGTACACAATCACAGGCGCTCCTGTCTATGATGCCGCGTCAAGGGTAACAGCAGCCATGTTCTCCGAGCTGATAGTCCATGCTGCTGCAAACGTCGTCGAACTGTTCGTGCAGATGGTTGTTGTCTTGCAAACGTCCCCATCTGTTGACTCAGGGATCGAGACGTGGCTGCACGATCCGTTACAGCTATGCGGATAAGATACCTGTCATATCGACAGCTAGTGATTCGAGGCCGTTGGGATCGAGCACTGCGTTCCGTATTACCCTCCTGAACCCACCGATTCCATATTCTGCTAACAGTCATTGGATCTCGACCAACGCGAGCAGCAATGTCGCGATACGATAAACCACAACAGCTATAGGCTACAATCTGACCTTTATCAAAGTCGGAAACGTGATGGTACGCATTTCTCCTCCCTACACGAGGCGTCACAACAACGTTTCACCAGGCAACGCCGGTCAACTGCTGTTTGTGTATGAGAAATCGGTTGGAAACTTTCCTCATGTCAGCACGTTGTAGGTGTCGCCACCGGCGCCAACCCTGTGTGAATGCTCTGAAAAGATAATCATTTGCATGTCACAGCATTTTCTTCCTCTCGGTTAAATTTCGCGTCTGTAGCACGTCATCTTCGTGGTGTAGCAATTTTAATGATCAGTAGTGTATCTTCCTCAGGTAAAGGATGAAGCTTTTGTTCCAGCTAGCAACATACTTTACATGCTCCCGTGACCTGCTACTGATGGTGTGACAAAGAGACAAAAATCGTATTTCAAATTTGGAATCGGGTTCGAGTCCATGGATGTTCGGTAATTCCAAAATAAGTTACATGACAGTGTGCCAACAGATTTAATTATATGATTCACACATGGAATATATGTAAACATTATGTTTAAAGTACATTTACACTTACTTTGTATGCTAAATAGGTTCTTTCAATGAACGTGTTTAATGTGGTTCATTGTACCCCACATATAAGGCCATTTGATACTTGAATGATTAAACTGTAACATCTGTAAATCACAACTCTGTAATAAAATTATTGCATGAGTAACACGAAGAAATATTTTTTATGGTTCAATGTGCCCCACTCTGCCCTACTGCAGCAGTTTGTAAACCGCCTGAATGGTGTCCATTCCATTATTAAATTAACTGTCGAGATAGAGAGGGATAGCAAGCTTCTGTTCTTGGATTTTTTAGTTGAGTGGAAGACACATTCAGTGTACAGGAAATCTACGCACACTAACGAGTACTTCAACACCCTGTATACATGGAAACGGTTCTGGGCACGTTAGGACATATCGAGTCTGAATTTCAGCATTTGAAGAGCGTGTTCAGGGAAAATAGTTACAGCAACAGAGAATAGAAAAAGTTTTCTGGTGCCACTGATGAAAGACGTCTCGTGAATCGGCAGAAGAGGCCAATCAGATTGCATTTCTCCCATTCTGTGGAGCAGCAACTAGCAAGGTAGGTGATGTGTTTCGTATCCCCTGTGAATGTGACAGCATTTACATATGATGAACTATTCGCGATATTGCTGAGTGTTGTGTAAAGCACTGACGACCTACTAAACGAAGGGAACTTGATAAACCCACCATGATTGAATGTTGCCTAGAAAACGGGGATAAAATATAATTTGAAGAGACGAAGCATTCTGTTATAAAAGAATCGGCCGGAATTAGAATAAGCAGCAACAATTTTAACACAAGACCAGAAGTACACTCTTAGCAGGGCATAGAGGCGGGCTCTGGACATTGAACAAAAGAAAAGACAGATGCTTGGTGCTTATAGGAGGGCGGCGGGAGCAGCAATTTCAAACGAGGCCCCGGCCTCTCTCGCCATCTGTCATTCATTGCAGCGGTGAATGTTATGTGCTGCCCAATTTGCCTACCAAGCTTACGTTACTTCCTCCCTATCTGGGAGGTTAAAGATGATGGTACTGCAAATATACGAGCATAGCACAGTGCCAGCACCCGTAATCAGTGATTTTTAAATCCTGATGACGATGGCAGAGACAGTTATCGAAAGCTCAAATATTTTATTCGGAGTGACACGGCTTGTAAACCGAAAGTGTTTAATGAAACCTGCACTGACTCCTGACAATATTCAGCATATTCACAATCTGATTTTGTATGACAAACACATTAATGGTGAGTAAACTGTCAACTCGTTTGGGAGTAGGAGTAGTGAGTATGTACAGAATATTGAGACACTTGAAGCTGAAAACTGTTCGAAATAGGTGGACTCCGAAAATTTTGACAGATGCTCGCAAAGAAACACGGAAGACAGTGTGCAGCAAAACATTGGAGCAGTACAAGAATATTGGAGGTGGCTCCCTAGGAAGAACTGTGATTAGCCCCGGATCTATGGTATTTCCGAACTGGGGCAGAAACTTGGTAGTGGCGCACCCCCCCCCTCTTCCTCCCACTCGAGCGTTTGAGGTAGGACGTCAAAAATTTAGAAAAAAAAGATTTTTCAAAATTTTTAAAAAATATGCTCATTTTGTAGCGCACATCTTCCTGAAGAGTTTGATACATAAAACATATATGTTCGAGGAAATGTAAGACATGTCATTTGGTCTTAAGTGTGCCTCTTCACACAGCAGTCTTCTTTCGCACGTCGCTCTGTGGAATTAAAACGTATGTATTTTGTAATGGAAGCCATCAAACCTATATTCAGGACAGTGGAAATTAAAATGTCCTGTGGTGCCTCTCCTACTTCCAGTTGGTCGGTTTGACATCCTAGCCACCTTAAAAAAAAAAAAAAAAACTCACAATTAATAGTGGGTGAGATTATTTGTGGCCGAGAGAATAAGTCTTCAGAAACTTTGCGCACTTTATTTCCTGTTAGCTAATAACTTTCTCTTTTGTGTGACATAAAATTAAATATAGGAAACACAAATCCAGTACAG
Organism: Schistocerca piceifrons; assembly: GCF_021461385.2. Taxonomy (NCBI): domain Eukaryota; kingdom Metazoa; phylum Arthropoda; class Insecta; order Orthoptera; family Acrididae; genus Schistocerca; species Schistocerca piceifrons. The sequence goes on along the minus strand of NC_060149.1, from coordinate 447,716,661 downwards.
ACAAGAGACAAGCAAAACTGTACATGTATCTTCAATCCTTAGGTCCCAGCATTTTTTCTCTCTAATTTTTCTATAGCTTTACGCGGCATGCTTTCCTTTCTGCGAAAGTATTTATTACCTAGTCAAAGTTCGTCAAACTTTTTGCTATATGAAAAATCAAAAAGTCCTTGCCTAATAGTGAAAAAGCTGATACTACGAATAGCACCCAAGAGTGGTGTGGTTTCTTGATTTGGCTGCACGATCCGTTACAGCTATGCGGATAAGATACCTGTCATATCGACTGCTAGTGATTCGAGGCCGTTGGGATCGAGCACTGGCTGCTTGATAAAGCGAAATAGTCCTTTCTAATATTGCAGCAATTGTAACATGCGTCAGATAAACGAGACTGTTTTGGCATAGTTGGTCATTTTTATCTACCCCATTTACATAAATAACACGAAGGTAATTCAAGAAGTACCAATATCAAATACCTATTAAGCCTACTACAAGCAAAAAGTTATACGTTAGGAAATACACTCCTGGAAATTGAAATAAGAACACCGTGAATTCATTGTCCCAGGAAGGGGAAACTTTATTGACACATTCCTGGGGTCAGATACATCACATGATCACACTGACAGAACCACAGGCACATAGACACAGGCAACAGAGCATGCACAATGTCGGCACTAGTACAGTGTATATCCACCTTTCGCAGCAATGCAGGCTGCTATTCTCCCATGGAGACGATCGTAGAGATGCTGGATGTAGTCCTGTGGAACGGCTTGCCATGCCATTTCCACCTGGCGCCTCAGTTGGACCAGCGTTCGTGCTGGATGTGCAGACCGCGTGAGACGACGCTTCATCCAGTCCCAAACATGCTCAATGGGGGACAGATCCGGAGATCTTGCTGGCCAGGGTAGTTGACTTACACCTTCTAGAGCACGTTGGGTGGCACGGAATACATGCGGACGTGCATTGTCCTGTTGGAACAGCAAGTTCCCTTGCCGGTCTAGGAATGGTAGAACGATGGGTTCGATGACGGTTTGGATGTACCGTGCACTATTCAGTGTCCCCTCGACGATCACCAGTGGTGTACGGCCAGTGTAGGAGATCGCTCCCCACACCATGATGCCGGGTGTTGGCCCTGTGTGCCTCGGTCGTATGCAGTCCTGATTGTGGCGCTCACCTGCACGGCGCCAAACACGCATACGACCATCATTGGCACCAAGGCAGAAGCGACTCTCATCGCTGAAGATGACACGTCTCAATTCGTCCCTCCATTCACGACTGTCGCGACACCACTGGAGGCGGGCTGCACGATGTTGGGGCGTGAGCGGAAGACGGCCTAACGGTGTGCGGGACCGTAGCCCAGCTTCATGGAGACGGTTGCGAATGGTCCTCGCCGATACCCCAGGAGCAACAGTGTCCCTAATTTGCTGGGAAGTGGCGGTGCGGTCCCCTACGGCACTGCGTAGGATCCTACGGTCTTGGCGTGCATCCGTGCGTCGCTGCGGTCCGGTCCCACGTCGACGGGCACGTGCACCTTCCGCCGACCACTGGCGACAACATCGATGTACTGTGGAGACCTCACGCCCCACGTGTTGAGCAATTCGGCGGTACGTCCACCCGGCCTCCCGCATGCCCACTATACGCCCTCGCTCAAAGTCCGTCAACTGCACATACGGTTCACGTCCACGCTGTCGCGGCATGCTACCAGTGTTAAAGACTGCGATGGAGCTCCGTATGCCACGGCAAACTGGCTGACACTGACGGCGGCGGTGCACAAATGCTGCGCAGCTAGCGCCATTCGACGGCCAACACCGCGGTTCCTGGTGTGTCCGCTGTGCCGTGCGTGTGATCATTGCTTGTACAGCCCTCTCGCAGTGTCCGGAGCAAGTATGGTGGGTCTGACACACCGGTGTCAATGTGTTCTTTTTTCCATTTCCAGGAGTGTAGTTTCACATTTCATTCAGATGCTCCATCTCAATCATGAGATGGAAAAGTAGTAGTAGTAGTAGTACAAACGTTTTATATAATTTGGAATCGTCATATTCTTTCATATAAGTTGTTGCCCCCATTTCTTCTCCTTTCTCGTTCTCACATCAATCTTGTTACCACTAATTCTGTAACTATTCCTGCCATTGCCAAAACTTATTCTCCGGTTAATTCCACTAACCCTGCCAGAATCACCGGTTTAGTTATCCCGTGTTTATTCTCCGGTTACGAGTTAATACGTGTTCATACAATGCGTTTTCTGCACTATTCCGAGAACAGAACCTAAGCGGCTGCTAATGGGGGACTGTACAACTGGCTCTTAATAGTTAGTGTAGCGATCTGGCATAAATTTTCTGTCTAAATTTCTTTTTCTTGTATACACCGAGAAGACAATATGTAATTTTTCTTGCCTGTCACTCTGTTAGTCTGTTATTTCCGCTCTGGTAGTATGAATCTATGGATTTCGTTAGTAATTATAACAACGCTTATCACTCGCACATCCAATCTACCACATCAATAACGACTGGAATTCGTCAGTTCGGGTTCACTGGGCTAAGCATGTCTCCTTTTGTCTGCGGGAAAGCTTCTTTATTTCTTGATGCGACGGGCATTCCCCTAGCAGACATCACGTCCACAATGCACACATTCAAAAATCAACTGATGATCCGTTCAGAAATCAACTTAGATTGTGTTCAAAAATGTTCAAAAACCAACGCTAGACAAACGTGCGCTGAATGCTAGGCGCTTTGTGAAAGAAGGGTTTTTCCTTCAATAATATATCACTGCTCGGGGCACCGGGGCAGTTTCCCTGGTTCCTCCCCAGCCCCCTCCTCCTTCCAGATGACCTGGTTGAATCACTGTGAACTGAAGACGAAAAGGCATTCAATGGAATGGCATCATGCAAATGCATCGAAGATGGCGCAATTCAAAACTGTGCCATCAGTAGGAAAAGTGATTCCTGTTGTGTTTTTGATTCAAAAGGACTATTGCTTGTGGACATCATGCCACACAGAACCACTATGGATTCTAATAAATATGTGGCAACTCTTAAAAAACTTCATGTTTGAATGTGTTGCGTTCCAAAACATCAGAAAAACACTCAGTGCTTTGCTGTCATGATAATGGCTTCAAATGGCTCTGAGCACTATGGGACTCAACTGCTGAGGTCATTAGTCCCCTAGAACTTAGAACTAGTTAAACCTAACTAACCTAAGGACATCACAAACATCCATGCCCGAGGCAGGATTCGAACCTGCGACCGTAACGGTCTTGCGGTTCCAGACTGCAGCGCCTTTAACCGCACGGCCACTTCGGCCGGCTCATGATAATGCCTGGTCACATGTCAGTGAGAAAACCACCATTGAGATCACAAAGCTTGAGTGGCCGACACTGAAATACCCACTCTACAGCCCTCGTCTGGCACCGTGAGATTACCATCTCATCGGTAAACTCAAGGAATCCTTCGCAGAACAACATTTGAAGATGATGACACCTTTGTGAAAGCTGCTAAGCAGTCGCTCAAGGATGCTGTTCTTGACTTCCACTGTGCAGGTATAGAAGCCTCAGTTCCACTGTGGCATAAGGCAGTTGAAAGAGATAGAGCTTATGTGGTAAAATTACACTTTGTTTAATAACTTACATTTCATACAATATAATAAAACTTTATTTCTGTTGGAGTCACAGATATTTATTGGTTTTCTGACTATTCTCTTTAATGAAACTGATGTGCATAAGCTAAAAACTTTCTTTGTAGTCGCTTCCAACCAATCAAGGATCACTCCACTGGTTTTGAGACTACGTAGGGTTCTGATGACTGTTAGATTAAAATATCGTTTGAGAAATGAGCCAAAAATTTCAAATTACGGCATAAACTAAAATTTCTCAGCTTTCTCTTGATTTGTGTACTTGTCGTGACATGCATTGTGATATACATTGCTGACATGCTGTGAGTGCAATATCTGTGACGTAACCAGAGACTTGAGTTCGTTCTTAGGGTCCGAGGTGAACAGCTGTGTGTCTTTCACTTTTGTAGATATTGGTCCAGAGAAGTGTTAAGTCTACCGTATCGTGTCATACCTCATTTATATCGTACTCACACTGTACCCAACTTTCACATACTCTTAATAATAACAGAATACCTCTCGATATTTAAATATATTAGAAACATTAGAAGGCCTTTGAATGATTGTTGAAATCATGTGCAGCATCTGAGATGCTTATACATTAGTGCCATTGTGGTGGTATTGCTACATTGCTGGAAAAGAATTTTCTGCAAAGTTTCTGATGTTGCGCAATAAGCCATCAAGGGGCCCAAGATGGATGCCTTAGTAGCTGTAGTGTCGTGAATACAGGGAAGGAGGGGCGAGTGGCCCCAGTAACGGGCAAGAAGCCTATACTGGTGGAGAGATAGTGGGGTAGTTTCAAGCATTACGTTTCTGGAGTAACCAAGGAGTGCTTGTAATGTTCAATTTAAGACTGAGAGAGAGGGGAACAGTAGAGATTAATCTAGGGTAGTACATCCGAAATGTAAATTATTTTCTGAAACAAGCCAGATTTAAATACATCAGAATAAAGGTGGCCGAAGAACCGACCAATGGAGTGTCCCTTGATGGGTGAAAGCAGGTAGGAAGCGACACTAGGTCGTCGATGATGACAGAACAGCAGAGAGTTCCGCTGGAGAGACGCTAAGTGGACTGACTTTGACGTTTGTATGTTACGAAGCGAGCGTCTTGGAACGGTGGCTAACACTTCAGTAGGGTGCCACCATTCATCTCGGCGTCCTAAACTTTATTACTTGCTTATTGAGCTCTGTGTGGGGCAGAAGATAGGAGTAGGTAGGGCACATGCTGATATTTTTGCATCGAGAGCTGCATCCTCAAGCCAATGCAAAGTTAGGGAACCATAAAATTATCTACGAAGAACTGAAAGAAAGTCTTGAAAAGGAGAGTTCAGGAAATAGTTCTGTGCTGACGGGGGAAGTAAATAAAATGAAGAAGGATACTTCTGGAATCCAGGAAAGAGTGTAATCACTAGAGGAAAGTGCTAAGAGACAAAGCCTCACCCTGAATAGCGCTAACTGCTTGGTTATCTTGATAGGAAGATTGATCCTGAAGATAAGGTAGCCCCAATGGTAATGATGTTCAAAAAGGAATGTACATGTCGGGTACTGATTAACTGTAGGGTAGAGAAAAAATCGATGGAGGAGCAGTGTCTTGGAGCTTCTCAGGGGTGGGCAGATAAAGCACTGGAATTACGCAAAACGTTTGAAGATTTGCTTAAGCAGTTCAAGGCTAAATACCAGAAGAGGAAATTACGGAGACTTATCTAAAAGTATGTCAACTTACAATTAATATAATTGTATACAACAAGGTAGAGCATGCGGTAATCGACTTGGATAGCATAATACTGGCTATCTCAGAATCTATACAAAAATATTTGAAAGACTAACAACATTTAACAGAGATGCCAGTGATAGGAGTCAGTGTCATATGACTGACAGCCAAATTAAGTAATCCCATTAGAGAACTTGTATTCCTGAAGTTTAGCATAGGAGAACTTCGTTTGGAGCATGAGGTTCTAGTAGTTTCTGAGCAGAGTATGAATGTAATTTTAGGAATGGACTGTATGCTGAAGTACGAAGTACAGATTAATTGTGATATTTGCTGTTTACAACTGTAAGGCGATTTGATATTTTTTGACACTTCATTTACGTTGCTATCAGCAGCTGTTCATGTTTTCATGAAATATTTCAATTTTCCCTCAAGTCACTAACATAAGTTTTTCTTAATTACCCTGATTAGGTTCAAGCAAGACTAGACCTCATAACGATCAATCTGATGCCCTACTTACTATTTTCCACTCTTTGCTCGCCCATAAAAATTCGGAAAATATTCATTGTGTTAGTTTATCTCAAATTACTAACTAAAAAACTTCTCCCTAACAGGCCATGAAGGCCCAAAGGTACCGATCGGCCGCCGTATCATGCTCAGCCCACAGGCGTCACTGGATGGGGTTATGGAGGGGCATGTGGTCGGCACACCACCCTCCCGGACGTATGTCAGTTTCCGAGGCCGGAGCCGCAACTTCTCATTCAAGTAGCTTCTTAGTTTGCATCACAAGTGCTGAGTGCACCTCGCTTGCCAACAGCGCTCGGCAGACCGGATGGTCACCCATCCAATTGCTAGCCCGGCCCGACAGCGCTTAACTTCGGTGATCTGACGGGAACGGTTGTGATCACTGCGGCAAGGCCGTTGGCAAATTACTAGCTAATTTTTCCTAATTACTCACCTTACTTTGAAGTAACTAAATATTTTTTGCAAAACCAGACCTCTGACTGGTCAATTTTATACACCATTTGTGAATTTCCCACTCTTTGCTTGACTGTTGTAATTTGCACAAAAATCCATTTTAGGGAGTATTATTTTTGCTGCACTCAAATATTTGACCATTAGGATAGAAAAAACTATGGTCTGTAGCGCCAACAATATTGATAGTAAGTTTTTCAAGTTTCAGCATGCTTTACCAACTGGGTAGGTTATAATTCTGTTGTTTGTTGATACAAGTACCATTCAAACTAAGGCAGCACTGTAGCTGAAATGGTGAAATGAGAACTTTTCTACAGGACCAATGTATATGATTATAAGTAGGGATAAATGCAAAACAATAGCTAGAACGTCTGCAGCAGTCTTAGGGCAGCTCTTCAACTACAACATCAATAATTTGTTACGTTGAATAATTGGGTTTTCTGCTGTTTGTTGATGTTATTCTCACACAATATTTCGATGGCCGTATTCGCTGTCTTCTTCAGGTGCTCCCTGAGACTGGTCTTTGGGAGGATCAGATCCAGTATTTATGCCTGAATGGCGGTAGGTGATCTGTTTTTTGGTCCACGCTGCGTCAGGTGCTCCATCCATAGTCCACTCCCAGCAGGAGCCGCTCTAGTTTTTCTCTCTTGTGGCTGGTACTCCAAACGCTGTCCGCACCTACTCAAACAGAACACCTTGCATAGTGCAGACGTGAAGTAGAGCATCAGACGATAGGCTGAACACCAACGGAGGACGGCCGGGTCAGGTGCATGCAGGGGTTGGAGCACCAGTGACAAGACAGGGCAACTAGAGCCGCCTCTGTTAGTTGCAGACTGCAGATGGAGCACTTGACATGGCGCGGACAAAACTCGGAGCTCCTAGCTACATTCAGACATAAATACTGGACCTGAGCTACCCAAGGACCAGTCTCAGGGAGAACCTGAACAAGACAGCGAGTCACACCATAGAAATATCATGTGACAATGACATGACCAACACGCAGGAGATCTAATTATTCAACATGTCAACATTTCGCTGGGAAAGCTCGAAGAATTATAGCAATTTTTCATTGATTTGATGAGATCAGAATGAGAGACACTCTCTTGAAGACCAAAGCTGATGAATTGGTCTGTAAGAGCAACTACAGCTGAAGACTAACTTTGAGACAGTATGGTGACTGAAATGGATCCTGCCAGCAGACCTATCTATCAACAAATTGAGTGCACCTTTTAGATTGGATCAACTGTAGCTTATAAGAACCTAAATTAGAATCTCTGGGTTACAAAATTCTGCAATCATTTGTGCTGCAGGCATTATTGTGTTCTGCCAACAAGTGATAAAAAAGTTCAATTTCAGGTAGTTAAAAGAAGTATCTTATTTCATAACTATTGATGAAACATGGCCGCAACAATTTCTTCTATTAGCAAAATAGCATTCATTTGTTTGGGGCTTTCAAGAGCAGCCCTGGCTACTGGAAGTGAAAAGAGCACAAAATTTTGGGAAATGAATGCTGTGTAATTATTTGTTCTGCCAGTACTCGTTGTCCAATGGGCATAATATTTTGGCAAGCAACCCAGTCGACATCACCAACTGTGTTAACAAACTGACCTCTTGGGACGTTTAGTTGAATTATATCCCTCCTCCCACATCTCTGGAGTGGGGTTCTATACACCATTTGCATCCAAACATATGTGCCAGCTGAGTCAGTGGCGATGTTTTTGGTGGCTGCAGTGATTGTATTGACAGATCGGAAGTCATCTGCTGTGTTTGCTAACTACCTTATTCTTCTCCTGTATTATACTGCGGGCTAGTTCCCAGAATTTACTGAGAGTAAAGTAACGACTTAGAAGTTTGCCCAGTACCGGCAGTAAATCTTTGGGACTTTCTGTCAATGACTATAGGGGGAGAAGCTAAAGAAATCACAACCCAGATCAAGATTCTCCTCTGTCATGACAATACACCAGTTCAGTGTGTGGTGTTAACAAAGGATTTCCTCACTCACCAATGCCCTTTGGAGCTCCATCTGATTTCTACATCCATGGTCAGTGATTTGAGACTCAATATGTGTGGTGCGTAGGTTCAGGACCTCCCGAAAGAAGCCTGTGATGAGGCCTTCATCAAATTGTTTGAACAGATGGTTTGGCGCACAGGAATTCGGGGGAACTCAAGGTATGAGACAGTCATTTGTAATACCCAGCTCATCAAAGCTCCTCCCTTGTAACAATTATAGTTGTTATGTCTAAAGATTTTGTCAATGCCATGTTTTTTATAAACTTTCTGTGAATTTTTAATGAAATTAACTAGTTAAAAATGCAGAGCATACTTACGTGGACACTTGTAAAGCAAATTTGTCTGTGCGATATCTCCTGCGCTAAGACGAATTCTTTGTCCAATTTCTGGTCGTTTTTTTGGATATGATTCACCAAGGGGTGCTATGGGATATATGGTGTCCAAATATGTACCCTAAAAGACAAAAAGTAAACGTTCGTTAAGTCATATTAAAATTGTATTTTAACACTGTGCATAAAATGAAAAATACATACATTATTTTTTTTAATTCTAGCTATACCTTTTTGTTGGATCAGACATGGTAATTTGGATTTAATATTTTGATAACATTTTGTGATAACTTGTTATATTCATGTTTACACTCCTAAAATGGTTTTTTGGAACTTTAAATAAAAAACAACGGTACGCAAATACTACTTTCAATAACTTCTTGTCAGATTATTGAAGCACTGCTTGAAAACCAGCTGCACCTAACGGCAAATATGCTTCCTGCTTATAATTACAGAAATTTTAGACCAAGCAGCGTAAACATGAAAAGAAATATGCTCTACTTCTATATGTGAAATGGAATTAGAAAATTTTGTTCAAAGGAATGTAACATGCTGATTAAATATGGAAACACTGCTTGTAATGTTAACAAACTGAAATTCTAAAGGTAGACTTCAAGGTGGCAAGGGAGTAAGTTGTCATATTCATCCATCTATCAACTGGGGACTCTGAATATAAATGGTTCAAATGGCTCTGAGCACTATGGGACTCAATATCCGAGGTCATCAGTCCCCTAGAACTTAGAACTACTTAAACCTAACTAACCTAAGCACATCACACACATCCATGCCCGAGGCAAGATTCGAACCTGTGACCGTAGCGGTCGCGCGGTTCCAGACTGAAGCGCCTAGAACCGCTCGGCCACATCGGCCGCCTCTGAACATAAACACCATGTTTCTGATATGTACATATGTGGTTCAGAAACTATGATTTTTTATAGACGACGATTTTTTTTACTCAGCAGTTACTGGTCTCAAATATGTTTACATTCCTCATAGTGTGGTTTACATGATGTCTTTACTTTGGAATATTTGAGAAGCAGTCACCTGAAAAAATGTTTTTTACACTAATAATGGTTAAAATTTAAGCATAAATATGAAACACAGATTGTAGAAACACAGGAAACCAAAAAATAAAAATATTGAAGAAGGAAAAATTAACCCTATTGCTGTAAGTAATTAATGATTTTTGTGGAGTTTATGAACCAGCCTAGAACTCTCTACATCCACTGACAAATTTAGAAAGTAGCTGAAGAGTGCAACTGTTAAAAATAAGGCTGATAAAAAAAAGGTGAATAAATTGTATTGTTGAAACATAGCTATAATAAAAATAAGCACACTTTCACTCGGATTCTTATCTTTCATATTTGCTAAAAGAATAATTTTGAGTGTATTTAATTCTGTCACTATTTTTCTTAATACAGCAGCCACTTAAAAGCAACATTCTATTTCCAGTTATTTTTTATTACAGTATTATAGTAGTTACGTACTAGCATTTCACATTGTCTCAACCACTGACACTAAGTTAACATTATACAAAGAATAAACATTGATATAATTGAACTCATCCTTAAATAAATATATAACATTTATTTTGGTGCCTTTCTACGATGATGAGGTACTCTGATTCTTTGTATCACATTCTGCTTTCAAATTTGTAACACAGCTGCTGGAATACGTTTCACTTGTGATACGTTCTACCGCAACCCCTACTCACGAGTGAAAAACGTTACTTATTTTCTAGAACACAAGGCATCCACATCTGATTTAGACCCTTAGGCCATTCTGAAGTGTTCATGACAATACAACGGAAGTCCTTCTGTCAGTAAGAATCTTCAGTTCAATGTTTCATTTGCTTATTGTCCTACATGAGCTAGCAAAGTGAAATTTCTATACATGCCGTATTTATTTTGGATATGGTTCCTCTTTGAAGTTCCACTTGAATAACGTTTTAGTATATTTTTAATTTACCGTGTATTTTTAACATTTTAAAAATATTTCGTATCACTTACACTATGTGATCAAAAATGTACGGATACCCCAAAAAACATACGTTTTTCATATTAGGTGCATTGTGCTGCCACCTACGGCCACGTACTACATATCAGCGACCTCACTAGTCATTAGACATCGTGAGAGAGCAGAACGGGGCACTTCGCGGAACTCCAAGACGTTCGAACGTAGTTAGGTGACTGGGTGTCACTTCCGTCATACGTCTGTACGCGAGATTTCCACACTCCTAAACATTCCAAGGTTCACTGTTTCCGATGTGATAGTGAAGCGGAAACGTGAAGGGACACGTACAGAACAAAAGCGTACAGGCCGACCTCGTCTGTTGACTGACAGAGACCGCCGACAGTTGAGGAGGGTCGTAATGTGTAATAGGCAGACATCTATCCAGACCATCACAGAGTAATTCCAGACTGCATCAGGATCCACTGCAAGTACTATGACAGTTAGGTGGGAAGAGGGAAAATTTGAATTTCATGGTCGAGCGGCTGCTCATAAGCCACACATCACACCGGTAAATGCCCAACGACGCTTTGCTTGGTGTAAGGAGCGTAAACATTGGGCGATTGAACAGTGGAAAAACGTTGTGTGGGGTGACGAGTCACAGTACACAATGTGGCGTTCCGATGGCAGGGTGTGGATTTGGCCAATGCCCGATGAACGTCATCTGCCAACGTGTGTAGTGCCAACAGTAAAATTCGGAGGCGGTGGTGTTATGATGTGGTCGCGTGGGGGATTGCAACGCTTGTTGTTTTGCATGGCACTATCACAGCACAGGGCTACACTGATGTTTTGAGCACCTTCTAGTTCCCCACTGTTGAAGAGAAATTCGGGGATGGCGACTGCATCTTTCAATACGATCGAACACCTATTCATAATGTACGGCCTGTGGCGGAGTGGTCACACGACAATAACATCCCTGTAATGGACTGGTCTGCACAGAGTCCTGGCCTGAATCCTATAGAACACCTTTGGGATGTTTTGGAATGACGACTTCCTTCCAGACCTCACCGACCGACATCAATATCTCTCCTCAGTGCAGCACTCCGTGAAGAATGGGCTGCCATTCCTCAAGAAACCTTCCAGCACCTGACTGAACGTATGCCTGCGAGAGTGGAAGCTGTCGTCAAGCCTAAGGGTGGGCCAACACCATATTGAATTCCAGCATTACCGATGGAGGGCGCCATGAATTTCTAAGTCATTTTCAGCCAAGTGTCCGTATACTTTTGATCACATAGTATACGTCCACTGAACAAGTCAGTCAGCATCATTAATCAATTCTCTTTGTATTCCAGTGTCCTGTTTCAGTTCAATTATCGCCTATTTCAGTAGTGTTCCTTGCTTTTTCATTCAGTGAAGCCCCTTTCCATATAAAATACTGTTTCTCTGCCAATACAGTAAAGTGGATACCTAACAGAAGTCTATGTATCAGGACTGTGACTGGTCTAGTTCCTTTCATTTCATCAAAATCTGCGAAATTTCCATCATGTGTTCTATGAAATGTTCTACAATTGTCGTGGAATTTCTTTATGTTCTTTAGTATATGTACTTGTAAATGTTAGATATAAGACCTTAATTAATATATCAATGAAAAATTTATACAGTTTTTGACTTTTTCCAGATCCTTGAGGACGATCTCTCTTAGGATCTGTGGAAGAAACATAAGCACACCAATTCCTACGCAAGGAAGTACCGGTATTACGTACTTTCATTTTTGTGATGTGTTCCAAATCCTGAAGGAACTCCTCGCTGTAAGTCTATGGAATGAAAAGCGTATATGACCTAATTTAGTCTCCAAAGAATTATGTCTGACTATTTTTGCTCATTTGTTGAATGCTAAGCCGAAACTGGAAAGAAAGCGATGCCTGTTGAACGTCTGAACACAACCTTAAAAAAATACAGTTCGTTATAGAACTGTCATTGCATTCCATCTGAATATTTGTTCCAGCAACGTACTGTATTCATCTAGAGGTAGACGTCGGTACCACAACTGGTGATTTCAGGAGCTTGTTCTATTACTTTGATTACGAACAGAAGTGACTTGTGGTCTTTCCCAGGCTTAAGAGACAGGAGTTTTTTTTCAAATAATAATCTACGTCTACAGTCATACTTTGTACATCACTATGATATGTATGGCTGAGGGTACTTTTATATACAATGTATTCACTTCACAAATGGTGTATGGAGAAATGATACGGTAGCTTATATGCCTCTGGGCGAGCTATAATTAGTCTAAGCTTGATTTCACTGATCCTCTAGGCCCAGTATACGGTGAGTTGAATAGCATTAACAAATTTCAACCTAAATGTAAACTCCAGGATTGTGCTAAGTAGGTTCTCGAGAGATTCAGTAAGTCTTTCTTCAAGTAAGTTCAGTTCAGATTTACCGGCAATCTTTCTGCAATCCCTTGAGAATGGAGCAAACCTAAGGCAGTTCCCATTTCCCTTCTCAGTCTATGCTTGATATGCACGTTAAACTGAGATAGTAACGATAAGACAGCTCCTGAGAGGGTCGAGATACTCTATCAGTGAGGTTCTGATGAGCTAGAGAAAGCTTTGAACTATTTTGGCAATTTTCGTGTCTTACTGATGGCAAAAGTAGCAATACAGGCGTAATCTTAACTCGCAGTGAAATGACTGAAACATGTCACTACTTTTCGCAGTTGTTTCATTCTCGTTACGTAGTAATATGGCTGATCACCGAATTTAATACTTGCAGGACAGCTCTGCTTCAGGCATCGAAGAGGAAGGTAATTATAACCAAAGTACGGAAAACATTCCTGTGACATCAGGCTTTGGAGGCTACCTACTCCTGGCTGCTGTCAAAAATATAGATATTTATCCATACAGCTTCTTTTCAAAAGGTAGGTTCCTTAGTGCAATGCTGAAAGTTTAAGGTTTCCTTCAGTTGTCCTTGTATTTCTGAAAACTGCTGCAACATGAAGAGAAATATTCACTGAGGTGACAAGAAGTCACGGAACAGCCATATGCAAATATATAGATGACGGTAGTATCGCGTACACAAGGCAAGGTCTATAGATGGTTCAAATGGCTCTGAGCACTATGGGACTTAACAGCTGTGGTCATCGGTCCCCTAGAACTTAGAACTACATAAACCTAACTAACCTAAGGACATCACACACATCCATGCCCGAGGCAGGATTCGAACCTGCGACCGTAGCAGTTGCGCGGTTCCGGACTGCGCGCCTAGAACCGCGAGACCACCGCGGCCGGCGAGGTCTATAGACCTCGACACGAGATATAAAAATGCAATGCAATGGCGGAGTTGTCAGTTGTACTCGGGTGATTCATGTGAAAAGGTTCCCGACGTGATTATGGCCGCACGATAAGAATTAACAGACTTTGAACGCGGAATGGTAGTTGAAGCTAGACCCACGGGACATTCAATTTCGAAAATCGTTAGGGAATTCAATATTGCAGGAGCCATAGAGAATACTTCTCACCACGGACAACGCGGTGGCCAGCGGCCTTCACTTAACGACCGAGAGCAGCGGTGTTGGCGTAGAGTTGTCAGTGAAAATAGACAAGAAACACTGCGTGAAATAGCTGCAGAAATCAATGTGGGACGTACGACAAACGTATCCTGTTGTGGGTTGGCAGGAGAGCCAACACCAGGTACTAGAGGAAGCCGAAAGGCACGCGTTTTAGCTCACGCAGGCTGGCGTGAGGTCTGGAACAGGACAAGGAAATTAGACTTTAGAAGAACGGACGTAGCTGGTGGAATACTTAACTTTAATCCATAAATGATGAGCGTCGCTCTTGACTGTACATGACTCAGTATCAATAGTAACTGGTAATGGCGCCTTGCTAGGTTGTAGCAAATGACGTAGCTGAAGGCTATGCTAACTATCGTCTCGGCAAATGAGAGCGTATTTTGTCAGTGAACCACCGCTAGCAAAGTCGGTTGTCCAACAGGGGCGAGTGCTAGGAAGTCTCTCTAGACCTGCCGTGTGGCGGCGCTCGGTCTGCAATCACTGATAGTGGCGACACGCGGGTCTGACGTATACTAACGGACCGCGGCCGATTTAAAGGCTACCACCTAGCAAGTGTGGTGTCTGGCGGTGACACCACATATCCATTTGGACGTTGCGGCGAAATTTGGTGTTAATGGGCTGTGCCAGCATACAGCCGACGCGAGTACCTTTGCTAACAGCACATCGCCTGCAACGTCTCTCCTGGGCTTGAAACGATATCGATTGAACCCTAGACGACTGGAAAACCGTAGCCTGGTTAGATGAATTCCGATTTCTTTTGTCTATTTGCGAGTGCTGACGGTAGTGTAAAAGTGGCGCGCAGACCCTACGAAGCCATGGACCCATGTTGTCAACAAAGCACTGTGCAACCTGGTTGTGGCTGCGTAATGGTGGGGGCTGTGTCTACATGGAATGGACTGGGTCCTCTGGTCCACCTGACCCTGTCATAGACTAGAAATTATTATGTTCGGCTACACGGTGAACATTTGCAGCCAATCATGTACTTGCTGTTACCAAAAACCGGTGGGATTTTTATGGATGACAATGCGCCATCTTATCGGGCCACAGTTGATCGCGATTGGTTTGAAAAACATTCTGGATAATTCGAATGAATGATTTGGTCACTCAGATAGCCCGACATGAATCGCATCGACCGTTTATGGGACATAAGCGAGAGGTTAGTTCGTGCAAAAAATCCTACACCGGCAACACTTTCGCAAACATAACACTTTCGCAAATATGGACGATCGACGGCTATAGAGGCAGCATGGCTCAGTATTTGTACAGGGGTCTTCCTACGACTTGCTGAGTCCATTCTACATGAGTTGCTGCTCTACACCGAGCAAAAGGATGTCCGACACGATGTTAGGAGGTATTCCATGATTTCTGTCACCTCAGTGTACAACGCGGGTAAAATATGGGTAAAAGAGAGAACCGTTCCGTACCAATATGCTATACGAGGTCTGTTTAAAAATTTCCGGAACATTCGTAATTTCGCGCCAATGGTGGGTTGGAGCAAAATGAGGGGGGCTTCCGTGCACGCGTCTGTGTTTAATGTGTGACTGTCGGAAGTTTCATTGTTATATGTCTGTTAGTTATTGTTAACTGCTGTATTGAGTAGAACGTTGCGAATTTCGAGATGGCACAGTTAGAGGAGCAACGCGGATGCATTAAATTTTGCGTGAAACTCAAGGAAACCTTTATAGAGACGCAATAAATGACGCGGGAAGCCTACGGTGAAGAGTGCTTAAGTTATCAAGTCGTACTCGGTGTTACGAATGGTTCACATGGTTTAAAAATGGCCGGATGGAAGTTAAAGAACACCCTCGTTCAGGACGGCATTCGATGTCTACCGACGACGCTCATCTCAGGAATTCCAGTCGAAGACTGACTGTCGAGAGATTGAAGAAGAATATAACATTTCAGTTGTATCATGTCATGAAATCCTCACACAGCATCTTGGAATGCATTGTGTTACCGCCAAGTTCGTCCCACGGCACGATAACGCACCCGCCCTTTCGTTCCTGTTGGTGCGTGACTATTGCACAACAAACGAAATTACTGTGCTTCCTCATCTTCCGTACTCTCCAGACTTGGCCCCTGTGCACTTTTTGTATTTCCAAAGTTGAAAACCCCGTTGAAGGGACGAAGATTTGCAACGGTAGACGAGATAAAAGGAAATTCACAGACGGCGCTTCGCGCGATTCAGCAAGAGGCATAATAAGATTACTTCCGGAAGAGGAAACGGCGTGGGGAGCTATATGTCTATCGTGGAGGAGAGTATTTCGAAGGAAACCATGCACAATAAGTAAAAGATAAGCGCAAAAAAAAAATTGTGGACAAAGTTCCGGGATTTTTTGAGCAGTCCTCGTATTCCTGGGACAAATTAGTATTTCGAGTACTAAGACTTCAAAAAGAGCTTCTATTCGGCGAAAATCGCTGATTGTTTACTTTTTGCCTTTCAGCTAGCTTTTATATGATGTCATTGTTGGTTGACATTTGTCTTTGGGGGATAGCAATGTGTGTATTGCAAAGAACTAGGATGCAATATCCCATACATGTACAGTCGTAGACATGTCTCGTAAATGGGACCTGCGCCTCGCCATATAATAGTACACCGGTAATACAATATGGGCGGCCGCAACAGAGGCAATATCATATCCCGTCCTCACCCAAAACTGCAGTTGTGCCACAAGGCGTCGACGAGGTGTTAAACTATAATCTTTATTCTACCACGATAATGTTGTATTCATTTGGATACACAACGTAACACTAGTTTCTTCTGAGAGTGCTACTAAGAAGAGCAAGATATTTGCCGCTGTCCTAGGCTGTGGTCACTGCTGACAGAACTAACAGTTCGTAGCAGCTATTATCGCTGATGATACTGCATGGAGTACAACCCCATTATGGCTGTTTATGTTTGGTATGACGCATTAATATTCTTTCTGGATATGACAGTGTTAAACGCGCTGGTCAAAACAGTTAGGGGCCTGTAAGAATATCTTTCTTCATCTTGGGCAGTACGTTGTGTGAGGACATCTTGGGGTACAATCTATATATATTACTGTAGGAAGAAGAGGAAACCCGTTGTACTCAGACCAGAAAGTCAACTAGTTATGAGTACGATAACAGGGGTGTTGTTTAAGTGCAGGGCCTTGAGGAGGCATCGAAATTTCGCTTACAATACAAGTAAAGAGAGTACAGTGTCTCATTAACGGATTCACTATAATCAGAGGCATTGGGGGCCATTGACTTGTGAGAGCCAGGAGAGTCAAAGTATGATATAGGAAACGGAAGTGCAATGTCCTGAAGTATAGTTTCACGCCTACAGTCGCTTTCAAACAACTGAATATGTTCGAAATTTGGGGTTAGATCACCCAAAAACACATATATTTTTCGCTTACAACCAGTCGCAATATGTGGCTGAAGATAGCTCAACCGCATCGAGCTTTTCAAATTATCAACACAAATTACACGTAGTAACATTAATTGTGAAAACGACCTGCACACGCCCGTAGAATGTGGGAAATTAACGCATTTACAGCTAGAGAAAATGTAGGACAAAAAACATGCCTGTATTTATGTGCAGAGCACCCCCGTATCCTCGTGGCAGGCTGTTGCTGTGGCCAAGAATCAACACTGGCGGAGTTGACGATCCTTTGACGACAATACTTGCGTCGATAGAGCAATGTTGGTGAATAACACGCTAGGAAATCACCCGATAGTCTTGGTCTGCATCCACCGTGGGAACGACCTTCCGCAGCTTGAAATACTTAATTTTTCGGGAGTAGCAGTAATGTTCGATAGTTTTGAATGGAGTGTTTTAAATTTTAAGTAAACCTCACGTAAATGCTATATGATTAGATTCATTACACGCATTTAACGCATAAAAGAATTTTTCGGATTGCTCAATGCGCAGTACGAAGTTTCTACTGGTAATCTTATTTCCGACAACTACCTGCTCATACTTTTTGTTCGACAGGGCATTAGCTGACAACTGTCAACGTCATGAATGAGTGCTGCAGAGGTTCACCAAACTGACAAGTGTAAGGACAATTTTTTTTACTTTTCTTGTGAGTTGCTGTAGTGTAACCGTTGTCGAGATTTCCCGAAGTGATCGAAAAATTCAAATGGCTCTGAGCACTATGGGACTCAACTGCTGAGGTCATTAGTCCCCTAGAACTTAGAACTAGTTAAACCTAACTAACCTAAGGACATCACAAACATCCATGCCCGAGGCAGGATTCGAACCTGCGACCGTAGCGGTCTTGCGGTTCCAGACTGCAGCGCCTTTAACCGCACGGCCAGAAGTGATCGAAATGGGCTGCTGTCTTCAACTAACTGCACTATGCGTCCGAAAAAACTGCAGGAATGAAGGAGCAGAACTATATATGAACCATCGCTATGCGCAAGCATCCGTTTTTCTTCCTTTGTCTAACACTGCAGACCTGGGAATGCTAAAAAACAGGAAGCAATGTTATTGACATATACGGCAAAAGGCAACCACCAGGAAGAATTTCCTGACGGTCTGTACGTATTTGGGAGTAGTAGAGATGTAAAACTAGAGTTCACTAGTCTCTAGTATTAGAAGTGTAGCTTATCCAAGATACGTTGCTTGTTTCTCTGCTAGTAAGTTGATTATGTACAACGTTCTCAACGTATCTCTCTCATATAGAAATGATATAATCTCAAATTAGTAAGCGTGGTAGTATTCCACAAGCTAAGTAAACTATAAGAGGATGGAAACACCTAAAATGTGTAAAATAATTCTGGTTATCGTTCATCCTTTACTTACCCTAGAGAATGTATTCCTCGCATAATGCATAATGGAATCGTAGTCATATGGCAGTCCAAGAGAATTCACTTCTTCTTCCGTCAGCTTATTGAAATTATATTCTTGCCCTAGGGAAAAGAAATTGGAGGATTTCAATTTGTAAATAATAGCGAGTTATTCGAAATAGACTAAAATTAGATTAGACTGATAATTTCGTACTATTTCTGCAAATAATTAGCTAATGTTCTATACAGTAAAAAGTGAGCTAGACCTTAATGTCGAATTGCAGCACTCAGAGTGTACTACAGAATCGTAAACAGAAGTCATTTTTAAATGGAATTTTGTCCAGAGACCTTAAACTAAACGTTCTCTCTCGTTTTTCATTTGAAAATTATAAAATAACTTTTGTTTTCAGTGAGTGAATATATGTGGTAAATGCAATCTATGATGTAATAATTTATGGGGGTCAGGTCATGTTATGATGATCTGACAATACAACTGTTTCTTGATGTATGTTTAATTTAGTAGAAGCACTGTTAAATAAGCTACATTTTAAATTTTTGTATCAGTGCAGTATTTCCCACGCCGTTTATCGTAGTACAGTGGTATCTATAAATTACAATATGCCACAGTGGTAATAACAGGGATAAAACCTAAAAAGGTCCCGGAATTAGCTTCGCTTATAAACGGCACCAATGCACAAGACACAGAAAGCTTACAGAAACCAGTTGCCAACAGCAGTGAAATTCTGAACTCCGACTGGATTGTATGTTCAAGACATAGGTTGAACGTTGGTGGTGGTGGCGTGTTTACAGCCATAAAAATGCGATAATGTCTAATGAAATTAGTACGGATTCAGGATGCGAAATATGCCGCAGGAGAAGTTGTATCGGAAAATAGAGAAAGTAGCTACTTGGGTGGGTAGCAGAATACTTGTGGAATGCACTTTCTTTCGTTTTTTTTTTGGCTAAGCTGTTGTTTGAGGTGCTCTAATGAAAACTCGTCAGTCGACAAGCAAACAGCGAAATCAGACCAGGTGGTTCAGAGTACAGACACTTCGATTGTCGAGAATTTATCAGCAAATTAATGAAGTACTCGTAACGAGGTTCTCGAATTTATTGTTGTCTAGCAAATTTGTCACGATCAAATTATTCTCGGTACCGCAAGCTGGCTGAAACCGGAAACAGAAAGCTCTGAAATACTTAGCAAGTCATGGAAAGTATAAAGACAGATCAGATGCCATAGCAGGAGGAGTGTAAATTGCACTCCGCAAAAATACTGTTTCTAGCAAGATAGATTTTGAGTGCGACTGTGAATTTATCTGGACGCGTATAGCACGTCTAAGGGAAATCACGTTAATTCTTAGATGTTTTTACTGGCTACCTGATATCACCGTGGCAGTTTTAGAGTCAAGAAAAGAAAGTTTACACTCATTTGCGCGGAAATACCCATATCATGCAATATTTGTTGGAGGCACCTTTAACCTACCGAGTGTAGACTGCCTCGGTTATGGATGCAGGGTACCGACAAGATGTCTTGAGAAGTACTTTTAAACACATTTCCCGAAAACTATCTTGAGCTGCTAATTCGACAACCCATACGCCTTGGAAATACTTTAGATCTTCTGGCTACAAACAGGCCCGACTTTATCGACGGCGTCAGTATAGAGACAGGGGTCAGTGATCACGATGTCATCATTGCGACGGTGATACTAAAATTAATAAATCAATTAAGAAGGTTAGGAGAGAATTTTTGCTAGGAAGAGAAGATAATCAGTTGTTGGCACCCTACTTGGACAATGAATGGAAATCATATAGTTCCGGTATGATGAAAGTAGAGGAACTATGGGCAAAGCTATGTGTCGAGTAAGTGGACTCAGGTCGGAGAAGAGCCACCGTGGTTTAATAACAAAATCCGGAAAATGCTAAGGAAGCAAAAACCGTTGTACTCTCGGTTCAAAAGAGAATGCGAAAATGATGACAGGCAAAAGTTAGTAGAGATTCGTGTATCCGTGAAAATATCTATGCTCGAAGCATACAACTATCCCCGTCATACCTTATCGAAGGATCTAGCCGAGAACCCGAGAAAGTTCTGGTCCTACGCAAAATCACTAAGTGGGTCACTCGTTGACAAATCTGATTTGGCATAGAAAGCCGAAGTTTTAAATTTCGCGTTTGGGAAATCATTCACGCTGGAGGACCGTACAAATATTCCGTTCCAGAATGAGATTTTCACTCTGCAGCGGAGTGTGCGCTGATATGAAACTTCCTGGAAGATTAAAACTGTGTGCCCGACCGAGACTCGAACTCGGGACCTTTGCGGTCGGGCACACAGTTTTAATCTGCCAGGAAGTTTCAAATATTCCTTTGTTTGATCATCCCACAGACTCCCGAATCGAGGAAATAGTAATAGGCATCTCTGGCATAGAGGAACAGCTGAAAGGGCTAACAACAAGTAAGTCGCCAGGTCCGGATGGAATCCCAATTCGGTTTTTAGTGTGGTTCACCCGTAAAGGGCTGCGCGTAAAGAACAGTAGTCCGAGCCATTTTTGAGTACTGTTTGTGTGCTTGCGTGTGTGGGGGCAACGGCCTTGCGGCAGTGGATACACCGGTTCCCGTGAGATCACCGAAGTTAAGCGCTGTCGGGAGTGGCAGGCACTTGGATGGTTGTCCATCCAGCTGCCATGCGCTGCTGCCATTTTTCGGGGTACACTCAGCCTTGTGATGTCAGTTGAGGAGCTACTCGACCGAATAGTAGCGGCTCCGGTCAAAGAAAACCCTCATAGCGACCGGGAGAGCGGTGTGCTGAAAACACGCCCCTCCTATCCACATCCTCGACTGAGGATGACACGGCGGTCCGATGGTCCCGATGGGCCACTTGTGGCCTGAAGACGAAGTGCCTTTTTTCTTTTTTTGCGTATTTGGGATCTTCATCTCGTAGGATTAAAGGAAGGCATTGAAACAATTCAGAGGAGGACTGCTAGATATGTTACCAGTAGGTTCGATCAACACGCAAGTGTTAAGGAGATGTTTCAGGTATTCAAATAGGAATCTCTGGATTCTTTTCGAGAAACGTTACTGAGAAAATTTAGAGATCTGAAATTTGACGCTGAGTGGAGGATGATCCTACTGCCACGTAAGGATCGCGAACTTAAGATGCTAGAAATTAGGGCTCGTAAGGAGGCTTATAGATAGTCGTTTTCCTTTCGCTGTCTTTGCGAGTGGAACAGGAAGGGGAATGACTAGTAGTGGTACAACGTACCCTCCACCACGCATCATTTGAGGGGAAACCTGGAGAATATTTCGCGTAAATTTCCTGGTCGTCTTGTAGCACTAGGCGGATATCTCAATTTACCAGCTATAGACTAAGAAATTCAAGTGATTAGTGCGTGTAGCAGGGACAGGAAGTCATGTAAATATTGTTGTAAGTGCCTAATCCGAAAATTATCTTATTCTGAACAACGACTCGTGAAGGTAACATCTTAGATCTGCTGGTGACAAACAGACATGAACTTTTCGACTCAGTTGGCGTAGAACAGGGAATCAGCGATCATAAGGCCGTTACAGCATCACTGAATACGGTTGTAAATAGGAATACAAAAACGGAAGGGAGATATTTCTGCTTAGAAAGAGCGACAATGAACAGATTTCACATTATTCGAGCGGTCGGCATGAAAATTTCATCCCCAGCATTAACAACGTTGATTATCGATGGATAAAGTTCAAGAGCATTTACGAGGGTGGTTTGAAAAGTTCTCGGAATTACCACGAGGGTCAGCGCTAGAGCAACGAGTTGTTCACGTGCTGTTCATTGAACTGTTGCCTGTTAATATGTGCCACGTCAGTGCTCGTGGAAGAGAGCTGTGGCGGTGACATAGCTCTGTTGTTGTTCCCGCGTAGTGATTTGCGTAGATGGAAAAAATCGAGATTCGAGCAGTGAATGAAGTACTTCGTAAAGAAAGGTATGCAAGCAGAGGACATTCATACCGATTTCTGGGACGCACTGGGGAACTCTGCTCCTTCGCATTCAACTTTTGCCAAGTGGACAAATGAATTTAAATTTGGTCGGGAGAGCTTAGATGATGATCCGCGCAGTGGTCGCCCAAGACGTGTCACTACTCCTGAAATCATTGCAGAAGTGCACGAAATGGTCATGGAGGATCGCCGATTGAAAGTGTGTGAAATTGCTCACGCTTGCCAGATGTCATCTGAAAGGGCATATCACATTTTAACTGAAGAATTAGAAATGAAAAAAATATTTGCAAGATGGGTGCCATGACTCTTGACGCTGGAACAAAACATGAGAATGGACATATCGGAACAATGTTTGGCCCGTTTCAGGAGAAACGAACAAGATTTTTTGCGCTGGTTTGTGACCACAGATGAAATTTGGGTGCACTACTATACCCCAGACACAAAACAACAGTCAAAGCAGTGGAAACATGCTGATTCTCCTCCACCAAAGAAAGAAAAGACAATTCCTCCAGTGGGAAAGGTCATGGCATCAGTGTTCTGGGATGCAAAGGGGATTCTGTTTGTAGATTATCTCCCCACTGGGCAGACAATTACTGGAGAATACTATGCCAACATCCTGGACAAATTGCAACAAAAGATACGCGAAGAAAAGCCAGGTTTAGCAAGTAAGAAAGTCATCTTCCATCAAGACAATGTGCGCCCGCACACATGTGCCGTCGCCATGGCAAAATTACACGAACTAAGGTATGAATTGTTGCCACACCCGCCTTATTTACCTGATATGGCTCCATAAAACTTCCATCTCTTCCCAATACTGAAAATTTTTATTGGTGGACGAAGATTCACTTCAAACGAAGAATTGATAGCCAGAGTTGACAAGTACATTCATGCTCATAAATTAAGGATAATGCTGATACATGGTGAAACAACGCTGTGGTGGGCGGTTTTCGGGCTTAAATCACCTCGGGGTATGACCATGCGGTGCTTCTGGCCTGCGGTCGTCGCACAATGGCGCTGGCAGCAGCCCACATACCCAGAGGTATGTTGGTGCATGTCAGAGTGCGGTGCAGCGTGTAAGTGTGCAGACGTTTTCAGACGTGCTAATGGTAACTGTGTATTGAAAATGGCTGAAAGAACACATAACGATGACGTTATGAAGGGTAGAATACTAGAGCGACTGGAGGCTGGTCAAACGCTAGCACAGGCCCTCCGTGTGCCACGAAGTGTCATCTCACTGGTTAGAATACTTATAACGATAGGTAGCAGTAAGAAATGTTTTTTATAAAAAA